>NW_027488365.1:11250000-11875000 GCF_051014445.1 Colletes latitarsis
TGATCCCGGTCTGGCCGACTGCCAGTTCGGTTTCCGGGGGGGCCGATCGACTATCGACGCGATAGGTCGTGTGAGGGCCCTCTCGGAGGCGGCCGTCTCCCGGGGAGGGGTGGCATTGGCAATATCCTTGGATATTGCCAATGCCTTTAACACCCTCCCCTGGGAAGAGATAAGGAGGGGACTCGAATATCATCGGGTCCCCCCTTGTCTCAGGGCGGTCGTCGGGGATTATCTCCGCGGCAGGTGGATCGAGTATCCGGGCCGGGATGGTGATATGCGGAGGGAGGTGTACTGCGGTGTTCCGCAGGGGTCGGTCCTCGGGCCACTCCTGTGGAGCATCGCGTACGACTCGGTGTTGCGGGCCGGCCTCCCCGACGGCGTCAGCACGGTGTGTTATGCGGATGACACACTGGTGCTGGCCGTCGGGGCGCACTGGGGGAGGGCCATGCGTCGCGCGGAGGAGGGGTCGCAACGCGTCGTCGACCGGATCAGGGGGATGGGGATGACGGTGGCGGTCCATAAGACCGAGGTGATTGCGTTTCATTCACCTCGGCAGGATCCGCCACCCCCTCTGATGCGGGTGGGTGGGGCTGACATCGAGGTGAAGCCCCAGATCAGGTATCTGGGGCTGATCCTCGATAGCCACTGGCGTTTCGAGAAGCATTTCCGCTGCCTGGTCCCCCGGTTGGAAAGGATGGTTGCGGCTCTGGGCCGGATCCTGCCCAACCTGGGGGGCCCGGCGGGCCGAGTTCGTCGCCTCTATGTGGCAATGGTCCAGTCGGTGGCCCTATACGGGGCCCCCGTCTGGGCGGACGACCTGGCTGCCTCCCGGCGCAGCATGACTATGCTGCGTCGGGTGCAGAGGCGCATGGCGCTCAGGGTCGTCCGCGGGTATCGGACCATGTCACATGAGGCGGCGACGGTTCTAGCGGGGATGCCGCCCATGGACCTGCTCGCGCGGTCGCACGCGGTGATGTACCGGCACCGCGTCGACCGTCGCGCGGGGGTGGGGGCGGTCCCGGGCGGGCAGGAACCTGCTTGGGGCGATTTGAAGCGCCAGGCCCGGCAGTCCGTGTTGCTCGCGTGGCAGGAGCGGCTGGCTCTGCCAACCGCGGGGCACCGGACTGTCGGGGCTGTTCGGCCACTCCTGAAGGAGTGGCTGGACAGAGGCCATGGCAGCCTCACCTACCGGCTGGCACAGGTATTTTCCGGGCATGGCAGCTTCGGAAGATACCTGTGCCGGATAGGGAAGGAGCCGACGGCGCGTTGCTGCCACTGCGACGCTGAGCAGGACACGGCGGATCATACCCTGGAGGTATGCCCCGCGTGGGAGGGGGAGCGCCGTGTCCTGGTCGGCGTCGTCGGGCGGGATGTCTCGCTGCCGGGCGTGGTGCGGGCCATGCTCGGCAGCGAGGAGAAGTGGAGGGCCGTGGCCTCCTTCTGCGAGAACGTAATGTTGCAGAAGGAGGCCGCGGGGAGGGAGCGCGAGCTTCAGCGGCGCGCTGAAGCTCGCGCTCGTGCGGTGGCCCGAGGTCGTCGCCCGGTCGCGAGGCGTCGCGGGCGGCCGCCTCGGCGTGGCGGATGACCTAGGCTGGGAGGGGGGTCCTGAGGGGACCCTCCTCCCGCCAGGCGGCGCCGGGTCGGACCGGTTGGGGGTAGGAGTGCCTCCCCCTACCGGTCCGACGCAAGGGGAGGCACCCTCGGCGGTCTGGTGCGGCCATGAACGCCCGGCCGCCGAGGGGTGGAAACGGGGTCGCGGGCGGTTGCGAGTTGGGGCTCGCAGCCGCCACTAAACGCGGCCCCGGGACGGATAGCGGCGGGATGGAGTGGCCCCGTCCCGCCGCTATGAGGCAGTGTGTCTACTGGGGGGACCGATTGTCCACCCGGGGGATGGGCGCGAAAGCGCGGGCACGGGGAGGATACCGGAAGAATGCTTCGAGCGATTCCCGGTATCCTCCCAAAGCGTGCCGAAGGGTCACCGTGGGGTTTTTAGTGGGTAGGTCCCGCGCCTGTCGTTGTACGGGCGCGGGGAATCCCACACACCCCTCCCACCTCTCCCCAAGGAGGTGGGAGGGAGTCTTTCGAAGATTTTCCCCACGACAAAAAAAAAAAAAAAAAAAAAAAAAAAAAAAAAAAAAAAAAAAAAAAAAAAAAAAAAAAAAAGTTAGGTCTGGGATAGGTCTGGGATTTGCCCTCATCAGGGTCATACTTTCGTAGTTTTAACATATATGTTGACCTTATCGAGGGTTTTTCCTGCTCTGGATCACGTAGTAAAGTGGTACCACACTAAAACAGTCGATTAAACCTGGTTTCGGTCAATATTTTAGAGGATAACGCAAGTTATGTCTGAGATAGGTCTGGGATTTGTCCTCATCAGGGTCACATTTTCGCATTTTTTACATACTTGTTCAACAGATCCCTTGCTTTTTCTGGTTTGGATCACATAGTAATGTGGTACCACACTGAAGCAGTCCATTAAACCTGGTTACGATCAATATTTTAGAGGTTAACGCAAGTTAGGTCTGGGATCCCCTCAGGGGCTGCCAGCCTTTCAGCTGCAGTACGGGCTTAACGAACCCGGGGTACCCGAGTCATACACACACCGTAAGCCTCCTGTTGGTCGTCACAACGACCCATTCACAATTCCCTATTGGTTTTGTGAATGGTACGTGACGGCAGGTGGAACGGGGGTCTTGGCTTAACCGCCTGGGCCACGAGTATGGCGACTCTATAAAATCGCCCTCCAATCCTAAGCTATGGTGCGCGGCGATGGGATGCATGGTTGGGGGAGAAGGCCCAATCCCAAGCGACCACCTCCGGGGAACCTGCCGAACCCCCGGAGTATATAGGCTTACCCGGGTAAGGCGGCTCTGCCCGGGCGGACCTTTTCTTCCGACCTGCTCGTGGGAATATTATGGAGTTCAATATTAAAACGGGGATGGGACGGGGTAAGTCAGAGGGGGAGGACGAAGGCGGTGTTGGGACTGGAGTGACGGCGCTCGCGCCGCCTCCAGCGCCTGGCCCGGCTTCGTGGAAGGTGGAGGAGGACGACGAGACTGCGTCAGTCTCGTCCTTCTCCTCCACCAGGAGCCTCATAGGCTCTAAGAGGAAGAGGGCGGGGCAGGCCGTCGTCGAGGTGGGCGGGGCGATGAGCCCGTCGGTGAGGCTGAGTTGCCTCAGGGACGAGGTGACCGAGGAGATATCGGAGAGGATCTCCTCGTCCCTGAGGCGGGTGGAGAAAGTCGCCGCTGCCTGCGCCTTTAAGGGGCAGAAAAGCGGTGGCGCGGAGGCCCTGAAGGCCGCGGCGGAGGAAATGAGGGAGGCGGCGCGGGAGCTCAGAGGGCGGAACGCCCGTCTGCAGCTCCTGTTGGAGGAGGAGCGACAGGGGAGGAGGAGGGCAGAGGCGCTGTGGAACAGCGCGGCCCTCCCTCCCATCCTCCCTCCTCCTCCACCGCCGCGTCCCTCGGCGGAGGTAAATAAGCGGAGTTCGGCGGCAGTGGTGCGGGGCACCGCGGGCCCCTCCACCCGCACTCCGCCCGTGAAGAAGTCCCCGTCCTCCTCAGAAGACGATCTTCTGAGGAGGATTGGGGACATGATTGATGGCAAGCTGGCCGCCTTCCGGGAGGAGCTCCTCGCCGGAAGAGCGGTCAGCAGGAAGGCGGTGCCTCCCCGACCTGTTCCGGTACAGTCGGGGAAGGCAAAGAAGGGCGGAGTGAAGGCTCCGCCCAGCGTTGCGGCACCAGGGCCCCGGGTCGCGACCCCCAAGGGGGGTGGTGTACCCGTGGTCGCGGTGGTCGCGTCCTCCACAGCACCCTCCCAAGGGGGGGTGGCGTGGAGTGAGGTGGTGGGGCGGAAGGCGAAGCGGGCGGCGAGGAAGGCCTCGCAACCGCAGCCTCCGCCTCCGCCGGCGGCGGCCAAGGTAAAGGCCGCGAAGGTCGGGAAGGCACGACCAGGTCGTCCCCCAAAAACGGCAGCGGTGACGCTGACCGTTGCGCAGGGGGGCGACCTGACCCTCGCGGAGGCGATGCGGCTCGCCAGGGAGAATATCTCCCTGGAAGAACTGGGCATCGCCTCCGTGAGGGCGAAGAGGGCCGTGACCGGGGGTCTCTTGCTGGAGATCCCCGGTGCAGAAGGCGGCGCGAAGGCGGATCGTCTCGCCCAGAGGCTCCGGGAGCAGCTGGGCGAGCGAGGTGTCCGGGTCGCCCGGCCCACGAAGCGCACGGAGATGCGCGTTTGTGGGCTGGACGACTCGGTCAGCGCACAGGATGTGTCCCGTGCCCTTGCGAGGGCGGGGGACTGTCCTGTGGAGGACCTGCGGATCGGAGAGATCCGCAGGTCGCCCTCCGGGCTCGGGTCGGTGTGGGCCCGGTGCCCCCTCTCCGCCGCCCGTAAGGTGGCGGAATCCGGGAGGGTGTTGGTGGGGTGGGTTTCGGCGCGAGTGGAAATCCTCGCGCCGCGCCCGCTCCAGTGTCACCGCTGCCTCGAATTGGGGCACGTGAGGCAGTGGTGCACCTCGCCGGTGGACCGCAGCGGTCAGTGTTACCGCTGCGGTGCCAAAGAGCACCGTGCGAGCCAGTGCTCGGCGGCCCCCCACTGCCCGCTGTGTGCGGACATGGGGAGGCCAGCCGATCACAGGGTGGGGAGCAAGAAGTGCTCCCCCCCCTCCCGGAAGGAGAGGAAGAGGCGGGCTGCACCGGCTCCGGTGCCGAGGGCGGTGGCATCGTCCTCCATGGAGGTGGACGGTGCTACGGGGACGGACGGCCGGGAGGAGGCTGGCGCGGCAATTAATTAATGCCGCCCCGCCTCCTCCTCCAGGCCAACCTCAACCACTGCCGCGCGGCACAGGACTTGATGTCCCAAGTCCTCGCGGAGTGGGGGGTTGGCCTGGCGGTCGCCGCCGAGCCGTACTGCGTCCCTGATCACCCTCATTGGGTGGGCGACGCGGACGGCTTGGTGGCGACGGTATGGGGAGGGGGCGACGGGTCCCCACCGTTCTCCTTGTTGGAGCGCGGTCGGGGATTCGTCGCCGTGGACTGGGGGGGAGTCGCTGTGGTGGGGTGCTACATTTCGCCCCGTAGCGGTCACGCTGCGTTCGAGCTGTACTTGGCCGAGGTCGCGGCTTGCGTGCAGCGCTACGCGGCCCGGCCGGTGCTGGTCCTGGGGGATTTTAATGCCAAGTCGGTGGCTTGGGGATCCCCCAGGACCTCCGTTCGCGGCGGGATCCTGGGCGATTGGGCGGCGGGGCTCGACCTCCGGGTATTGAACCGGGGGTCGGAGCACACATGCGTGCGGCGATATGGGGGGTCCATCGTGGATGTTGGATTCGCGACCCCCAACGCCGTGCGCATGGTGTCGGGTTGGCACGTGGTCGCGGGGGCAGAGACACTCTCCGATCACCGGTACATCCGGATGGAGGTCTCTGCCGCCGCGAGTGCATCCCGACACGGCCGCCTGCGTGGCACCCCACCACGCCGCTGGGCGCTTCGGCGCCTGGACAAGGACGCCCTGATGGCAGCTGCCCTCGCTGCAACTTGGCCGCAGGGAGCGGCCGAGTTGCCGAGCATAGAGGAGGAGGTCGCCCGGCTCGGAGCATTGGTCGCGGGTATTTGCGACGCGGCGATGCCTCGGGTCGGGCGGGCTTCTCCTCGCCGGGCGGTGTACTGGTGGTCGGACGCGATCGCGGAGTTGCGAGTCGCGACTG
Source organism: Colletes latitarsis (assembly GCF_051014445.1). Classification (NCBI taxonomy): domain Eukaryota; kingdom Metazoa; phylum Arthropoda; class Insecta; order Hymenoptera; family Colletidae; genus Colletes; species Colletes latitarsis. Next base: position 11,255,702 of record NW_027488365.1, read on the forward strand.
TCCGCGCCCGACGCCAGTATACCCGCGCGCGCCGTCGTCAACGTACAGGCGACGGAGTGGCGCGAGCGAGGGCAGCTGATGACCTGTATGGAGCATACCGCGTGGCGCGGGTTGCTCTGCAGGTCGCCATCAAACGGGCCAAGACCCAGGCATGGAAGGAGCTCCTCCAGACCCTTGATGACGATCCATGGGGGCGCCCATATAAGGTGGTGCTGAATAAGCTCCGCCCGTGGGCGCCCCCCGTCACCGAGGGTCTTGACCCCCGGCTGCTGGAGGACGTGGTCAATACACTCTTCCCAATTGGGGAGAGGGGACCGCGTCCTCCGGCGGCGGCGGCTGTCCCAGTGGAGTGGACGGCCGAGCTGGGGGTCACACAGGAGGAGCTGGCAGCGGCCATCAGACGGCTCGGGGTTCGTAACACGGCCCCGGGTCCGGATGGTGTGCCCGGCCGGGTTTGGGTCTTGACCCAGGGCGTCCTTGGGGCCGACCTCAGGCGGTTGTTCGACCGCTGCCTGAGGGACGGGCGATTCCCCCCCAGTTGGAAGGTGGCGAGGATGGTCCTCCTCCGGAAGGAGGGTCGGCCCGCGGAGTCTCCCTCCGCATACCGGCCCATTTGTCTCCTCGACGAGGTGGGCAAGCTCTTCGAGCGTGTGATTGCTGCCCGCCTCGTCGAGCACCTGTCGCGGGGTGATCCCGGTCTGGCCGACTGCCAGTTCGGTTTCCGGGGGGGCCGATCGACTATCGACGCGATAGGTCGTGTGAGGGCCCTCTCGGAGGCGGCCGTCTCCCGGGGAGGGGTGGCATTGGCAATATCCTTGGATATTGCCAATGCCTTTAACACCCTCCCCTGGGAAGAGATAAGGAGGGGACTCGAATATCATCGAGTCCCCCCTTGTCTCAGGGCGGTCGTCGGGGATTATCTCCGCGGCAGGTGGATCGAGTATCCGAGCCGGGATGGTGATATGCGGAGGGAGGTGTACTGCGGTGTTCCGCAGGGGTCGGTCCTAGGGCCACTCCTGTGGAACATCGCGTACGACGCGGTGTTGCGGGCCGGCCTCCCCGACGGCGTTAGCACGGTGTGTTATGCGGATGACACACTGGTGCTGGCCGTCGGGGCGCACTGGGGGAGGGCCATGCGTCGCGCGGAGGAGGGGTCGCAACGCGTCGTCGACCGGATCAGGGGGATGGGGATGACGGTGGCGGTCCATAAGACCGAGGTGATTGCGTTTCATTCACCTCGGCAGGATCCGCCACCCCCTCTGATTCGGGTGGGTGGGGCTGACATCGAGGTGAAGCCCCAGATCAGGTATCTAGGGCTGATCCTCGATAGCCACTGGCGTTTCGAGGAGCATTTCCGCTGCCTGGTCCCCCGGTTGGAAAGGATGGTTGCGGCTCTGGGCCGGATCCTGCCCAACCTGGGGGGCCCGGCGGGCCGAGTTCGTCGCCTCTATGTGGCAATGGTCCAGTCGGTGGCCCTATACGGGGCCCCCGTCTGGGCGGACGACCTGGCTGCCTCCCGGCGCAGCATGACTATGCTGCGTCGGGTGCAGAGGCGCATGGCGCTCAGGGTCGTCCGCGGGTATCGGACCATGTCACATGAGGCGGCGACGGTTCTAGCGGGGATGCCGCCTATGGACCTGCTCGCGCGGTCGCACGCGGTGATGTACCGGCACCGCGTCGACCGTCGCGCGGGGGTGGGGGCGGTCCCGGGCGGGCAGGAACCTGCTTGGGGCGATTTGAAGCGCCAGGCCCGGCAGTCCGTGTTGCTCGCGTGGCAGGAGCGGCTGGCTCTGCCAACCGCGGGGCACCGGACTGTCGGGGCTGTTCGGCCACTCCTGAAGGAGTGGCTGGACAGAGGCCATGGCAGCCTCACCTACCGGCTGGCACAGGTATTTTCCGGGCATGGCAGCTTCGGAAGATACCTGTGCCGGATAGGGAAGGAGCCGACGGCGCGTTGCTGCCACTGCGACGCTGAGCAGGACACGGCGGATCATACCCTGGAGGTATGCCCCGCGTGGGAGGGGGAGCGCCGTGTCCTGGTCGGCGTCGTCGGGCGGGATGTCTCGCTGCCGGGCGTGGTGCGCGCCATGCTCGGCAGCGAGGAGAAGTGGAGGGCCGTGGCCTCCTTCTGCGAGAACGTAATGTTGCAGAAGGAGGCCGCGGGGAGGGAGCGCGAGCTTCAGCGGCGCGCTGAAGCTCGCGCTCGTGCGGTGGCCCGAGGTCGTCGCCCGGTCGCGAGGCGTCGCGGGCGGCCGCCTCGGCGTGGCGGATGACCTAGGCTGGGAGGGGGGTCCTGAGGGGACCCTCCTCCCGCCAGGCGGCGCTGGGTCGGACCTGTTGGGGGTAGGAGTGCCTCCCCCTACCGGTCCGACGCAAGGGGAGGCACCCTCGGCGGTCTGGTGCGGCCATGAACGCCCGGCCGCCGAGGGGTGGAAACGGGGTCGCGGGCGGTTGCGAGTTGGGGCTCGCAGCCGCCACTAAACGCGGCCCCGGGACGGATAGCGGCGGGATGGAGTGGCCCCGTCCTGCCGCTATGAGGCAGTGTGTCTACTGGGGGGACCGATTGTCCCCCCGGGGGATGGGCGCGAAAGCGCGGGCACGGGGAGGATACCGGAAGAATGCTTCGAGCGATTCCCGGTATCCTCCCAAAGCGTGCCGAAGGGTCACCGTGGGGTTTTTAGTGGGTAGGTCCCGCGCCTGTCGTTGTACGGGCGCGGGGAATCCCACACACCCCTCCCACCTCTCCCCAAGGAGGTGGGAGGGAGTCTTTCGAAGATTTTCCCCACGACAAAAAAAAAAAAAAAAAAAAAAAAAAAAAAAGTTAGGTCTGGGATAGGTCGGGGGTTTGCCCTCATCCGGCTCATGCTTTCGCATTTTTCACATACTTGTTGAACAGATCCTGGTTTTTTTCTGGTTTGGATCACGCAGTAATGTGGTACCACACTGAAAGAGTCGATTAAACCCGGTTTCGATCAATATTTTAGAGGATAACGCAAGTTAAGTCTGGGATAGGTCTGGGATTTGCTCTCATCAGGCTCGTACTTTCGTATACTTTACATACTTGTTGAACATATCCTGGGTTTTTTCTACTTTGGATCACGTAGTAAAGTGGTACCACACTGAAACATTCAATTAAACCTGTGTTCGATCAATATTTTGGAAGATAACGCATGTCAGGTCTAGGTTAGGCCAAAGATTTTCACTGATCGGAGTCATACTTTCGCATTCTTCACATACTTGTTGAACGGATCCTGGGTTTTTTCTGGTTTGGTTCACGTAGTAATGTGGTACCACACTGAAACATTCAATTAAACCTGGTCTTGATAAATATTTTTGAGGTTAACGCATGTTAGGTCTGGGTTAGGTCTAGGATTTGCCCTCATCAGGCTCATACTTTCGCATATTTCTCATACTTCATGGATAGATCCTGGGCTATTTCTGGATTGGATCACGTAGTAATGTGGTACCACACTGAAACAGTCAATTAAACCTGGTTTCGATCAATATTTTAGAGGATAACGCATGTTATGTCTAGGTTAGGCTTGGGATTTGCCCTCATCAGACACATACTTTCGTATATTTCTCATACTTCATAGCTAGATCCTGGGCTTTTTCTGGATTGGATCACGTAGTAATGTGGTACCACACTGAAGCAGACCATCAAACCTAGTTCCAATTATTATTTTACCGGATAACACATGTTAGGTCTAGGTTAGATATGGGATTTGCCCTCATCAGGGTCATTCTTTCGCATATTTCTCATACTTGATGGCTAGATCCTGGACTTTTTCTGGATTGGATCACGTACTAGTGTGGTACCACACTGAAACAGTCATTTAAACCTGGTTTCCATCAATATTTTAGAGGACAACGCAAGTTAGGTCTGGGATAGGTCTGGGATTTGCCCTCATCACGGTCATACTTTCGCATTTCTCACATATTTGTTGAACAGATCCCTGGCTTTTTCTGGTATCGATAACGTTGTAAAGTGTTACCACACTGCCACAGTCGATTAAACCTGGTTTCGATCAATATTTTAGAGGATAACGCATGTTATGTCTAGGTTAGGCCTGGGATTTGCCCTCATCAGACTCATCCTTTCGCATACTTCACATACTTGTTGAATAGATCCTGGGTTTTTTTCTGGTTTGGATCACGTAGTAATGTGCTACCACACTGAAACAGTGGATTAAACCTGGTTTCGATTATTATTTTAGAGGATAACACATGTTGGGTCTAGGTTAGGACTGGGATTTGCCTTCATCAGGCTCATACTTTCGCGTTTTTCACATACTTGTTGAACGGATCCTGAGTTTTTTCTGGTTTGGATCACGCTGTAATGTGGTACCACACTGAAACAGTCAATTAAACCTGGTTTCGATAAATATTTTAGAGGATAACGCAAGTTATGTCTGGGATACGTCTGAGATTTGCCCTCATCAGGCTCATACTTTCACGTTTATCACATACTTGTTGAACAGATTCTGGGTTTTTTCTGGTTTGGATCACGTAGTAATGTGGTACCACACTGAAACAGTCCATTAAACCTGTTTTCGATCAATATTTTAGAGGATAACGCATGTTATGTCTAGGTTAGGCTTGGGATTTGCCCTCATCAGACACATACTTTCGTATATTTCTCATACTTCATAGCTAGATCCTGGGCTTTTTCTGGATTGGATCACGCGGTAAAGTGGTACCACACTGAAACAGTCAATTAAACCTGGTTTCGATCAATATTTTTGAGGATAACGCATGTTAGGTCTAGGTTAGGTCTGGGATTTACTCTCGTCAGGCTCATACTTTCGCATATTTCCCATTCTTGTTGGCCAGATCCTGGGCTTCCACTGGTTTGGATCGCGTAGTAATGTGATGCCACACTGAAACAGTCAATTAATCCTGGTCTTGATAAATATTTTAGAGGATAACGCATGTTAGGTCTGGGTTAGGTCTAGGATTTGCTCTCATCAGGCTCATTCTTTCGCATATTTCTCATACTTGGTGGCTAGATCCTGGACTTTTTCTGGATTGGATCACGTACTAGTGTGGTACCACACTGAAACAGTCATTTAAACCTGGTTTCCATCAATATTTTAGAGGACAACGCAAGTTAGGTCTGGGATAGGTCTGGGATTTGCCCTCATCACGGTCATACTTTCGCATTTCTCACATACTTGTTGTACAGATCCCTGGCTTTTTCTAGTTTCGATAACGTTGTAAAGTGTTACCACACTGCCACAGTCGATTAAACCTGGTTTCGATCAATATTTTAGAGGATAACGCATGTTATGTCTAGGTTAGGCCTGGGATTTGCCCTCATCAGACTCATTCTTTCGCATACTTCACATACCTGTTGAATAGATCCTGGGATTTTTTCTGGTTTGGATCACGTAGTAATGTGCTACCACACTGGAACAGTCGATTAAGCCCGGTTTCGATCAATATTTTAGAGGATAACGCAAGTTAGGTCTGGGATAGGTCTGGGATTTGCCCTCATCAGGGTCATACTTTCGTAGTTTTAACATATATGTTGACCTGATCGAGGGTTTTTCCTGCTCTGGATCACGTAGTAAAGTAGTACCACACTAAAACAGTCGATTAAACCTGGTTTCGGTCAATATTTTAGAGGATAACGCAAGTTATGTCTGAGATAGGTCTGGGATTTGCCCTCATCAGGCTCATACTTCCGCGTTTTTCACATACTTGTTGAACAGATCCTGGGTTTTTTCCGGTATGGATCACGTAGTAATGTGGTACCACACTGAAACATTCAATTAAACCTGGTCTTGATAAATATTTTAGAGGATAACGCATGCTAGGTCTGGGTTAGGTCTAGGATTTGCCCACATCAGGCTCATACTTTCGCATATTTCTCATACTTCATGGCTAGATCCTGGGCTTTTTCTGGATTGGATCACGTAGTAATGTGGTACCACACTGAAACAGTCAATTAAACCTAGTATCGATCAATATTTCACACTTTCGCAGTTTTAACATACATGTTGACCTGATCCTGGGCTTCCACTGGTTTGGATAACGTAGTAATGTGGTACCACACTGAAACAGTCGATTAAACCTGGTTTCGACCAATATTTTTGAGGATAACGCATGTTAGGTCTAGGTTAGGTCTGGGATTTGCTCTCGTCAGGCTCATAGTTTCGCATATTTCTCATACTTGATGGCTAGATCCTGGACTTTTTCTGGACTGGATCACGTAGTAATGTGGTACCACACTGAAACAGTCAATTAAACCTGGTATCGATCAATATTTCACACTTTCGCAGTTTTAACATACATGTTGACCTGATCCTGGGCTTCCACTGGTTTGGATAACGTAGTAATGTGGTACCACACTGAAACAGTCGATTAAACCTGGTTTCGACCAATATTTTGGAAGATAACGCATGTTAGGTCTGGGTTAGGTCTGGGATTTGCGCTCATCAGTGTAATACTTTCACATATTTCTCATACTTGATGGCGAGATCCTGGGCTTTTTCTGGATTGCATCACGTAGTAATGTGGTACCCCACTGAAACAGTCAATTAAACCTGGTTTCGATCAATATTTTAGAGGATTAACAGAAGTTAGGTCTGGGATAAGTCTTGGATTTGCCCTCATCAGGCGCGTACTTTCGCGTTTTTGTCATACCTGTAGAACAGATCCTGGGTTTTTTCTGGATTGGATCACGCAGTAATGTGGTACCACACCGAAACATTCAATTAAATCTGGTCTGGATAAGTATTTTAGAGGATATCGCATGTTAGGTCTAGGATAGGCCTGGGATTTGCCCTCATCAGGGTCATACTTTCGCAGTTTTAACATGCATGTTGACATAATCGAGAGTTTTTTCTGCTTTGGATCACGTAGTAAAGTGGTACCACAGTGAAACAGTCCATTAAACCTGGTTTCGATCAATATTTTTGAGGATAACGCATGTCAGGTTTAGGTTAGGCCAAAGATTTTCACTGATCGGAGTCATACTTTTGCATTCTTCACATACTTGTAGAACGGATCCTGGGTTTTTTCTGGTTTGGTTCACGTAGTAATGTGGTACCACACTGAAACATTCAATTAAACCTGGTCTTGATAAATATTTTAGAGGATAACGCATGTTATCTGTCTTGTTTAGGTCTAGGATTTGCCCTCATCAGGCTCATACTTTCGCATATTTCTCATACTTCATGGCTAGATCCTGAACTATTACTGGATTGGATCACGTAGTAATGTGGTACCACACTGAAACAGTCAATTAAACCTGGTTTCGATCAATATTTTACTGGATAACGCAAGTTAGGTCTCGGACAGTTCTGGGATTTGCCCTCATCAGGCTCATACTTTCGCGTTTTTCACATACTTGTTAAACAGACCCTGGGTTTTTTCTGGATTGGATCACGTAGTAATGTGGTACCACACAGAAACAGTCCATTACACCTGGTTTCGATCAATATTTTAGAGGATAACGCATGTTAGGTCTAAGATAGGTCTGGGATTTGCTCTCATCAGGCTCGTACTTTCGCATATTTCTCATACTTGATGGCTAGATCCTGGGCTTTTTCTGGATTGGATCGCGTAGTAATGTGGTACCACACTGAAACAGTCCACTAAACCTGGTGTCGGTCATTATTTTAGAGGATAACTCATTTTATGTCCTGGTTAGGCCGGGGATTTTCCCTCATCAGAGTCATACTTTCGCATACTTCACATACATGTTGAACAGATCCTGGGTTTTTTCTACTTTGGATCACGTAGTAAAGTGGTACCACACTGAAACATTCAATTAAACCTGTGTTCGATCAATATTTTGGAAGATAACGCATGTTAGGTCTGGGTTAGGTCTGGGATTTGCGCTCATCAGTGTAATACTTTCGCATATTTCTCATACTTGAGGGCGAGATCCCGGGCTTCTTCTTGATTGCATCACGTAGTAATGTGGTACCACACTGAAACAGTCAATTAAACCTGGTTTCGATCAATATCTTAGAGGATTAACAGAAGTTAGGTCTGGGATAGGTCTTGGATTTGTCCTCATCAGGCTCGTACTTTCGCGTTTTTCACATACCTGTAGACCAGATCCTGGGTTTTTTCTGGATTGGATCACGCAGTAATGGGGTACCACACCGAAACATTCAATTATACCTGGTCTGGATAAGTATTTTAGAGGATATCGCATGTTAGGTCAAGGATAGGCCTGGGATTTGCCCCCATCAGGGTCATACTTTCGCAGTTTTAACATGCATGTTGACATAATCGAGAGTTTTTTCTGCTTTGGATCACGTAGTAAAGTGGTACCACACTGAAACAGTCCATTAAACCTGGTTTCGATCAATATTTTTGAGGATAACGCATGTCAGGTCTAGGTTAGGCCAAAGATTTTCACTGATCGGAGTCATACTTTCGCATTCTTCACATACTTGTTGAACGGATCCTGGGTTTTTTCTGGTTTGGTTCACGTAGTAATGTGGTACCACACTGAAACATTCAATTAAACCTGGGCTTGATAAATATTTTTGAGGATAACGCATGTTAGGTCTGGGTTAGGTCTAGGATTTGCCGTCATCAGGCTCATACTTTCGCATATTTCTCATACTTCATGGATAGATCCTGGGCTATTTCTGGATTGGATCACGTAGTAATGTGGTACCACACTGAAACAGTCAATTAAACCTGGTTTCGATCAATATTTTAGAGGATAACGCAAGTTATGTCTGGTATAGGTCTGGGATTTGCTCTTATCAGGCTCATACTTTCGCGTTTTTCACATACTTGTTGAACAGATCCTGGGTTTTTTCTACTTTGGATCACGTAGTAAAGTGGTACCACACTGAAACATAAAATTAAACCTGTGTTCGATCAATATTTTGGAAGATAACGCATGTTAGGTCTGGGTTAGGTCTGGGATTTGCGCTCATCAGTGTAGTACTTTCGCATATTTCTCATACTTGATGGCGAGATCCTGGGCTTTTTCTGGATTGCATCACGTAGTAATGTGGTACCACACTGAAACAGTCAATTAAACCTGGTCTTGATAAATATTTGAGAGGATAACGCATGTTAGGTCTGGGATAGGTCTGGGATTTGCTCTCATAAGGCTCGTACTTTCGCATATTTCTCATACTTGATGGCTAGATCCTGGGCTTTTTCTGGATTGGATCGCGTAGTAATGTGGTACCACACTGAAACAGCCCACTAAACCTGGTTTTGGTCATTATTTTTGAGGATAACTTATTTTATGTCCTGGTTGGGCCGGGGATTTTCCCTCATCAGACTCATACTTTCGCATACTTCACATACTTGTTGAACAGATCCTGGGTTTTTTCTACATTGGATCACGTAGTAAAGTGGTACCACACTAAAACATTCAATTAAACCTGTGTTCGATCAATATTTTGGAAGATAACGCATGTTAGGTCTGGGTTAGGTCTGGGATTTGCGCTCATCAGTGTAATACTTTCGCATATTTCTCATACTTGATGGCGAGATCCAGGGCTTTTTCTGGATTGCATCACGTAGTAATGTGGTACCCCACTGAAACAGTCCATTAAACCTGGTTTCGATCAATATTTTAGAGAATAATTCATGTTAGGTCTGGGTTAGGTCTGGGATTTGCTCTCATCTGGCTCGTACTTTCGAATATTTCTCATACTTGATGGCCAGATTCTGAGCTTTCTCTGGATTGGATCGCGTAGTAATGTGGTACCACACTGAAACAGTCCACTAAACCTGGTTTCGGTCATTATTTTAGAGGACAACGCAAGTTAGGTCTAGGTTAGGCCTGGGATTTGCCCTCATCAGACTCATCCTTTCGCATACTTCACATACTTGTTGAATAGATCCTGGGTTTTTTTCTGGTTTGGATCACGTAGTAATGTGCTACCACACTGAAACAGTGGATTAAACCTTGTTTCGATTATTATCTTAGAGGATAACACATGTTGGGTCTAGGTTAGGACTGGGATTTGCCTTCATCAGGCTCATACTTTCGCGTTTTTCACATACTTGTTGATCAGATCCCTGGCTTTTTCTGGTTTCGATAACGTTGTAAAGTGTTATCACACTGCCACAGTCGATTAAACTTGGTTTCGATCAATATTTTAGAGGATAACGCATGTTATGTCTAGGTTAGGCCTGGGATTTGCCCTCATCAGACTCATCCTTTCGCATACTTCACATACTTGTTGAACAGATCCTGGGTTTTTTTCTGGTTTGGATCACGTAGTAATGTGCTACCACACTGAAACAGTGGATTAAACCTTGTTTCGATTATTATTTTAGAGGATAACACATGTTGGGTCTAGGTTAGGACTGGGATTTGCCTTCATCAGGCTCATACTTTCGCGTTTTTCACATACTTGTTGAGCGGATCCTGGGTTTTTTCTGGTTTGGATCACGTAGTAATGTGGTACCACACTGAAACATGCAATTAAACCTGGTCTTGATAAATATTTTAGAGGATTAAGCTTGTTAGGTCTGGGTTTGGTCTAGGATTTGCCCTCGTCAGGCTCATACTTCCGCATTTTTCTCTTACTACATGGCTAGATCCTGGGTTTTTTCTGGTTTGGATCACGTAGTAATGTGGTACCACACAGAAACAGTCCATCGAACCCGGTTTCGATCAATATTTTCGAGGATAACGCAAGTTAGGTCTGGGATAGGTCTGGGATTTGCCCTCATCAGGGTCACATTTTCGCATTTTTTATATACTTGTTCAACAGATCCCTGGCTTTTTCTGGTTTGGATCACATAGTAATGTGGTACCACACTGAAGCAGACCATTAAACCTGGTTTCGATTATTATTTTAGAGGATGACACATGTTAGGTCTTGGTTAGGTCTGGGATTTGCCCTCATCAGGGTCATACTATCGCGTTTTTCACATACTTGTTGGCCAGATCCTGGGCTTCCACTGGTTTGGATCACGTAGGAATGTGGTACCACACTGAGACAGTCCATTAAACCTGGTTACGATCAATATTTTAGAGGATAACGCATGTTATGTCTAGGTTGGCTTGGGATTTGCCCTCATCAGACACATACTTTCGCATTCTTCACGTACTTGTTGAACAGATTCTGGGTTTTTTCTGGTTTTGATCGCGTAGTAATGTGGTACCACACTGAAACAGTCCATTAATTCCCGTTTTGATCAATATTTTAGAGGATAACGCATGTCAGGTCTAGGTTAGGCCTGGGATTTTCACTCACCAGACTCATACTTTCGCATACTTCACATACGTGTTGAACGGATCCTGAGTTTTTTCTGGTTTGGATCACGCTGTAATGTGGTACTACACTGAAACAGTCAATTAAACCTGGTTTCGATAAATATTTTAGAGGATAACGCAAGTTATGTCTGGGATACGTCTGAGATTTGCCCTCATCAGGCTCATACTTTCGCGTTTATCACATACTTGTTGAACAGATTCTGGGTTTTTTCTGGTTTGGATCACGTAGTAATGTGGTACCACACTGAAACAGTCCATTAAACCTGTTTTCGATCAATATTTTAGAGGATAACGCATGTTATGTCTAGGTTAGGCTTGGGATTTGCCCTCATCAGACACATACTTTCGTATATTTCTCATACTTCATAGCTAGATCCTGGGCTTTTTCTGGATTGGATCACGCGGTAATGTGGTACCACACTGAAACAGTCAATTAAACGTGGTTTCGATCAATATTTTTGAGGATAACGCATGTTAGGTCTAGGTTAGGTCTGGGATTTACTCTTGTCAGGCTCATACTTTCGCATATTTCTCATTCTTGTTGGCCAGATCCTGGGCTTCCACTGGATTGGATCACGTAGTAATGTGGTGCCACACTGAAACAGTCAATTAATCCTAGTCTTGATAAATATTTTAGAGGATAACGCATGTTAGGTCTGGGTTAGGTCTAGGATTTGCCCTCATCAGGCTCGTTCTTTCGCATATTTCTCATACTTGGTGGCTAGATCCTGGACTTTTTCTGGATTGGATCACGTACTAGTGTGGTACCACACTGAAACAGTCATTTAAACCTGGTTTCCATCAATATTTTAGAGGACAACACAAGTTAGGTCTGGGATAGGTCTGGGATTTGCCCTCATCACGGTCATACTTTCGCATTTCTCACATACTTGTTGAACAGATCCCTGGCTTTTTCTGGTTTCGATAACGTTGTAAAGTGTTACCACACTGCCACAGTCGATTAAACCTGGTTTCGATCAATATTTTAGAGGATAACGCATGTTATGTCTAGGTTAGGCCTGGGATTTGCCCTCATCAGACTCATCCTTTCGCATACTTCACATACTTGTTGAATAGATCCTGGGATTTTTTCTGGTTTGGATCACGTAGTAATGTGCTACCACACTGAAACAGTGGATTAAACCTGGTTTCGATTATTATTTTAGAGGATAACACATGTTAGGTCTAGGATAGGTCTGGGATTTGCTCTCATCAGGCTCGTACTTTCGCAAACCTCACATACTTGTTGAACAGATCCTGGGTTTTTTCTGGTTTGGATCACGTAGTAATGTGGTACCACACTGAAACAGTCGATTAAGCCCGGTTTCGATCAATATTTTGGAGGATAACGCAAGTTAGGTCTGGGATAGGTCTGGGATTTGCCCTCATCAGGGTCATACTTTCGTAGTTTTAACATATATGTTGACCTGATCGAAGGTTTTTCCTGCTCTGGATCACGTAGTAAAGTAGTACCACACTAAAACAGTCGATTAAACCTGGTTTCGGTCAATATTCTAGAGGATAACGCAAGTTATGTCTGAGATAGGTCTGGGATTTGCCCTCATCAAGCTCATACTTTCGCGTTTTTCACATACTTGTTGAACAGATCCTGGGTTTTTTCCGGCATGGATCACGTAGTAATGTGGTACCACACTGAACATTCAATTAAACCTGGTCTTAATAAATATTTTAGAGGATAACGCATGCTAGGTCTGGGTTAGGTCTAGGATTTGCCCACATCAGGCTCATACTTTCGCATATTTCTCATACTTCATGGCTAGATCCTGGGTTTTTTCTGGATTGGATCACGTAGTAATGTGGTGCCACACTGAAACAGTCAATTAAACCTGGTATCGATCAATATTTCACACTTTCGCAGTTTTAACATACATGTTGACCTGATCCTGGGCTTCCACTGGTTTGGATAACGTAGTGATGTGGTACCACACTGAAACAGTCGATTAAACCTGTTTTCGACCAATATTTTTGAGGATAACGCATGTTAGGTCTAGGTTAGGTCTGGGATTTGCTCTCGTCAGGCTCATACTTTCGCATATTTCTTATTCTTGTTGGCCAGATCCTGGGCTTCCACTGGATTGGATCACGTAGTAATGTGATGCCACACTGAAACAGTCAATTAATCCTGGTCTTGATAAATATTTTAGAGGATAACGCATGTTAGGTCTGGGTTAGGTCTAGGATTTGCCCTCATCAGGCTCATTCTTTCGCATATTTCTCATACTTGATGGCTAGATCCTGGACTTTTTCTGGACTGGATTACGTAGTAATGTGGTACCACACTGAAACAGTCATTTAAACCTGGTTTCCATCAATATTTTAGAGGATAACGCAAGTTATGTCTGGGATAGGTCTGGGATTTGCCCTCATCAGGCTCATACTTTCGCATATTTCTCATACTTCATGGCTGGATCCTGGGCTATTTCTGGATTGGATCACGTAGTAATGTGGTACTACGCTGAAACATTCAATTAAACCTGTGTTCGATCAATATTTTGGAAGATAACGCATGTTAGGTCTGGGTTAGGTCTGGGATTTGCGCTCATCAGTGTAATACTTTCGCATATTTCTCATACTTGATGGCGAGATCCAGGGCTTTTTCTGGATTGCATCACGTAGTAATGTGGTACCCCACTGAAACAGTCCATTAAACCTGGTTTCGATCAATATCTTAGAGGATTAACAGAAGTTAGGTCTGGGATAGGTCTTGGATTTGTCCTCATCAGGCTCGTACTTTCGCGTTTTTCACATACCTGTAGACCAGATCCTGGGTTTTTTCTGGATTGGATCACGCAGTAATGGGGTACCACACCGAAACATTCAATTATACCTGGTCTGGATAAGTATTTTAGAGGATATCGCATGTTAGGTCAAGGATAGGCCTGGGATTTGCCCCCATCAGGGTCATACTTTCGCAGTTTTAACATGCATGTTGACATAATCGAGAGTTTTTTCTGCTTTGGATCACGTAGTAAAGTGGTACCACACTGAAACAGTCCATTAAACCTGGTTTCGATCAATATTTTTGAGGATAACGCATGTCAGGTCTAGGTTAGGCCAAAGATTTTCACTGATCGGAGTCATACTTTCGCATTCTTCACATACTTGTTGAACGGATCCTGGGTTTTTTCTGGTTTGGTTCACGTAGTAATGTGGTACCACACTGAAACATTCAATTAAACCTGGGCTTGATAAATATTTTTGAGGATAACGCATGTTAGGTCTGGGTTAGGTCTAGGATTTGCCGTCATCAGGCTCATACTTTCGCATATTTCTCATACTTCATGGATAGATCCTGGGCTATTTCTGGATTGGATCACGTAGTAATGTGGTACCACACTGAAACAGTCAATTAAACCTGGTTTCGATCAATATTTTAGAGGATAACGCAAGTTATGTCTGGTATAGGTCTGGGATTTGCTCTTATCAGGCTCATACTTTCGCGTTTTTCACATACTTGTTGAACAGATCCTGGGTTTTTTCTACTTTGGATCACGTAGTAAAGTGGTACCACACTGAAACATAAAATTAAACCTGTGTTCGATCAATATTTTGGAAGATAACGCATGTTAGGTCTGGGTTAGGTCTGGGATTTGCGCTCATCAGTGTAGTACTTTCGCATATTTCTCATACTTGATGGCGAGATCCTGGGCTTTTTCTGGATTGCATCACGTAGTAATGTGGTACCACACTGAAACAGTCAATTAAACCTGGTCTTGATAAATATTTGAGAGGATAACGCATGTTAGGTCTGGGATAGGTCTGGGATTTGCTCTCATAAGGCTCGTACTTTCGCATATTTCTCATACTTGATGGCTAGATCCTGGGCTTTTTCTGGATTGGATCGCGTAGTAATGTGGTACCACACTGAAACAGCCCACTAAACCTGGTTTTGGTCATTATTTTTGAGGATAACTTATTTTATGTCCTGGTTGGGCCGGGGATTTTCCCTCATCAGACTCATACTTTCGCATACTTCACATACTTGTTGAACAGATCCTGGGTTTTTTCTACATTGGATCACGTAGTAAAGTGGTACCACACTAAAACATTCAATTAAACCTGTGTTCGATCAATATTTTGGAAGATAACGCATGTTAGGTCTGGGTTAGGTCTGGGATTTGCGCTCATCAGTGTAATACTTTCGCATATTTCTCATACTTGATGGCGAGATCCAGGGCTTTTTCTGGATTGCATCACGTAGTAATGTGGTACCCCACTGAAACAGTCCATTAAACCTGGTTTCGATCAATATTTTAGAGAATAATTCATGTTAGGTCTGGGTTAGGTCTGGGATTTGCTCTCATCTGGCTCGTACTTTCGAATATTTCTCATACTTGATGGCCAGATTCTGAGCTTTCTCTGGATTGGATCGCGTAGTAATGTGGTACCACACTGAAACAGTCCACTAAACCTGGTTTCGGTCATTATTTTAGAGGACAACGCAAGTTAGGTCTAGGTTAGGCCTGGGATTTGCCCTCATCAGACTCATCCTTTCGCATACTTCACATACTTGTTGAATAGATCCTGGGTTTTTTTCTGGTTTGGATCACGTAGTAATGTGCTACCACACTGAAACAGTGGATTAAACCTTGTTTCGATTATTATCTTAGAGGATAACACATGTTGGGTCTAGGTTAGGACTGGGATTTGCCTTCATCAGGCTCATACTTTCGCGTTTTTCACATACTTGTTGATCAGATCCCTGGCTTTTTCTGGTTTCGATAACGTTGTAAAGTGTTATCACACTGCCACAGTCGATTAAACTTGGTTTCGATCAATATTTTAGAGGATAACGCATGTTATGTCTAGGTTAGGCCTGGGATTTGCCCTCATCAGACTCATCCTTTCGCATACTTCACATACTTGTTGAACAGATCCTGGGTTTTTTTCTGGTTTGGATCACGTAGTAATGTGCTACCACACTGAAACAGTGGATTAAACCTTGTTTCGATTATTATTTTAGAGGATAACACATGTTGGGTCTAGGTTAGGACTGGGATTTGCCTTCATCAGGCTCATACTTTCGCGTTTTTCACATACTTGTTGAGCGGATCCTGGGTTTTTTCTGGTTTGGATCACGTAGTAATGTGGTACCACACTGAAACATGCAATTAAACCTGGTCTTGATAAATATTTTAGAGGATTAAGCTTGTTAGGTCTGGGTTTGGTCTAGGATTTGCCCTCGTCAGGCTCATACTTCCGCATTTTTCTCTTACTACATGGCTAGATCCTGGGTTTTTTCTGGTTTGGATCACGTAGTAATGTGGTACCACACAGAAACAGTCCATCGAACCCGGTTTCGATCAATATTTTCGAGGATAACGCAAGTTAGGTCTGGGATAGGTCTGGGATTTGCCCTCATCAGGGTCACATTTTCGCATTTTTTATATACTTGTTCAACAGATCCCTGGCTTTTTCTGGTTTGGATCACATAGTAATGTGGTACCACACTGAAGCAGACCATTAAACCTGGTTTCGATTATTATTTTAGAGGATGACACATGTTAGGTCTTGGTTAGGTCTGGGATTTGCCCTCATCAGGGTCATACTATCGCGTTTTTCACATACTTGTTGGCCAGATCCTGGGCTTCCACTGGTTTGGATCACGTAGGAATGTGGTACCACACTGAGACAGTCCATTAAACCTGGTTACGATCAATATTTTAGAGGATAACGCATGTTATGTCTAGGTTGGCTTGGGATTTGCCCTCATCAGACACATACTTTCGCATTCTTCACGTACTTGTTGAACAGATTCTGGGTTTTTTCTGGTTTTGATCGCGTAGTAATGTGGTACCACACTGAAACAGTCCATTAATTCCCGTTTTGATCAATATTTTAGAGGATAACGCATGTCAGGTCTAGGTTAGGCCTGGGATTTTCACTCACCAGACTCATACTTTCGCATACTTCACATACGTGTTGAACGGATCCTGAGTTTTTTCTGGTTTGGATCACGCTGTAATGTGGTACTACACTGAAACAGTCAATTAAACCTGGTTTCGATAAATATTTTAGAGGATAACGCAAGTTATGTCTGGGATACGTCTGAGATTTGCCCTCATCAGGCTCATACTTTCGCGTTTATCACATACTTGTTGAACAGATTCTGGGTTTTTTCTGGTTTGGATCACGTAGTAATGTGGTACCACACTGAAACAGTCCATTAAACCTGTTTTCGATCAATATTTTAGAGGATAACGCATGTTATGTCTAGGTTAGGCTTGGGATTTGCCCTCATCAGACACATACTTTCGTATATTTCTCATACTTCATAGCTAGATCCTGGGCTTTTTCTGGATTGGATCACGCGGTAATGTGGTACCACACTGAAACAGTCAATTAAACGTGGTTTCGATCAATATTTTTGAGGATAACGCATGTTAGGTCTAGGTTAGGTCTGGGATTTACTCTTGTCAGGCTCATACTTTCGCATATTTCTCATTCTTGTTGGCCAGATCCTGGGCTTCCACTGGATTGGATCACGTAGTAATGTGGTGCCACACTGAAACAGTCAATTAATCCTAGTCTTGATAAATATTTTAGAGGATAACGCATGTTAGGTCTGGGTTAGGTCTAGGATTTGCCCTCATCAGGCTCGTTCTTTCGCATATTTCTCATACTTGGTGGCTAGATCCTGGACTTTTTCTGGATTGGATCACGTACTAGTGTGGTACCACACTGAAACAGTCATTTAAACCTGGTTTCCATCAATATTTTAGAGGACAACACAAGTTAGGTCTGGGATAGGTCTGGGATTTGCCCTCATCACGGTCATACTTTCGCATTTCTCACATACTTGTTGAACAGATCCCTGGCTTTTTCTGGTTTCGATAACGTTGTAAAGTGTTACCACACTGCCACAGTCGATTAAACCTGGTTTCGATCAATATTTTAGAGGATAACGCATGTTATGTCTAGGTTAGGCCTGGGATTTGCCCTCATCAGACTCATCCTTTCGCATACTTCACATACTTGTTGAATAGATCCTGGGATTTTTTCTGGTTTGGATCACGTAGTAATGTGCTACCACACTGAAACAGTGGATTAAACCTGGTTTCGATTATTATTTTAGAGGATAACACATGTTAGGTCTAGGATAGGTCTGGGATTTGCTCTCATCAGGCTCGTACTTTCGCAAACCTCACATACTTGTTGAACAGATCCTGGGTTTTTTCTGGTTTGGATCACGTAGTAATGTGGTACCACACTGAAACAGTCGATTAAGCCCGGTTTCGATCAATATTTTGGAGGATAACGCAAGTTAGGTCTGGGATAGGTCTGGGATTTGCCCTCATCAGGGTCATACTTTCGTAGTTTTAACATATATGTTGACCTGATCGAAGGTTTTTCCTGCTCTGGATCACGTAGTAAAGTAGTACCACACTAAAACAGTCGATTAAACCTGGTTTCGGTCAATATTCTAGAGGATAACGCAAGTTATGTCTGAGATAGGTCTGGGATTTGCCCTCATCAAGCTCATACTTTCGCGTTTTTCACATACTTGTTGAACAGATCCTGGGTTTTTTCCGGCATGGATCACGTAGTAATGTGGTACCACACTGAACATTCAATTAAACCTGGTCTTAATAAATATTTTAGAGGATAACGCATGCTAGGTCTGGGTTAGGTCTAGGATTTGCCCACATCAGGCTCATACTTTCGCATATTTCTCATACTTCATGGCTAGATCCTGGGTTTTTTCTGGATTGGATCACGTAGTAATGTGGTGCCACACTGAAACAGTCAATTAAACCTGGTATCGATCAATATTTCACACTTTCGCAGTTTTAACATACATGTTGACCTGATCCTGGGCTTCCACTGGTTTGGATAACGTAGTGATGTGGTACCACACTGAAACAGTCGATTAAACCTGTTTTCGACCAATATTTTTGAGGATAACGCATGTTAGGTCTAGGTTAGGTCTGGGATTTGCTCTCGTCAGGCTCATACTTTCGCATATTTCTTATTCTTGTTGGCCAGATCCTGGGCTTCCACTGGATTGGATCACGTAGTAATGTGATGCCACACTGAAACAGTCAATTAATCCTGGTCTTGATAAATATTTTAGAGGATAACGCATGTTAGGTCTGGGTTAGGTCTAGGATTTGCCCTCATCAGGCTCATTCTTTCGCATATTTCTCATACTTGATGGCTAGATCCTGGACTTTTTCTGGACTGGATTACGTAGTAATGTGGTACCACACTGAAACAGTCATTTAAACCTGGTTTCCATCAATATTTTAGAGGATAACGCAAGTTATGTCTGGGATAGGTCTGGGATTTGCCCTCATCAGGCTCATACTTTCGCATATTTCTCATACTTCATGGCTGGATCCTGGGCTATTTCTGGATTGGATCACGTAGTAATGTGGTACTACGCTGAAACATTCGTTGAAACCTGGTTTCGATCAATATTTTAGAGGACAACGCATGTTAGGTATAGGTTAGGCCTGGGATTTGCCCTCATCAGACTCATACTTTCGCACACTTCACATACCCGTTGAACAGATCCTGGGTTATTTTCTGGTTTGGATCACATAGTAATGTGGTACCACACTGAAACAGTCGATTAAACCAGGTCTTGATAAATATTCTAGAGGATAACATATGTTAGGTCTGGGTTAGGTCCAGGATTTGCCCTCGTCAGGCTCATACTTTCGCATATTTCTCATACTTCATGGCTAGATCCTGGGCTATTTCTGGATTGGATCACGTAGTAATGTGGTACCACACTGAAACAGTCAATTAAACCTGGTTTCGATCAATATTTTAGAGGATAACGCAAGTTAGGTCTGAGATAGGTCTGGGATTCGCCCTCATCAGGCTCATACTTTCGCATACTTCTCATACTTCATGGCTGGATCCTGGGCTATTTCTGAATTGGATCACGTAGTAAAGTGGTACCACACTGAAACGTTCAATGAAACCTGGTCTGGATAAATATTTTAGAGGATAACGCATCTTAGGCCTGGGTTAGGTCTAAGATTTGCCCTCATCAGGCTCACAGTTTCGCGTTTTTCTCATACTTGTTGAACAGATCCTGGGTTTTTTTCTGGTTTGGATCACGTAGTAATGTGGTACCACACTGAAACAGTCAATTAAACCTGGTTTCGATCAATATTTTAGAGAATAATTCATGTTAGGTCTAGGTTAGGTCTGGGATTTGCTCTCATCAGGCTCATTCTTTCGCATATTTCTCATACTTGATGGCAAGATCCTGGGCTTTTTCTGGATTGCATCACGTAGTAATGAAGTACAACACTGAAACAGTCAATTAAACCTGGTTTCCATCAATATTTTAGATGACAACGCATGTTAGGTCTAGGTTAGGCCTGGGATTTGCCCTCATCAGGGTCATACTTTTGCAGTTTTAACATACATGTTGGCCAGATCGAGGGTTTTTCTGCTTTGGATCACGTAGTAAAGTGGAACCACACTGAAACAGTCAATTAAACCTGGTTTCGATCAATATTATTGAGGACAACGCATGTTAGGTCTAGGTTAGGCCTGGGATTTTCACTCATCAGACTCATTCTTTCGCATATTTCTCATACTTCATGGCTGGATCCTGGGCTATTTCTGGATTGGATCACGTAGTAATGTGGTACCACACTGAAACAGTCAACTAAACATGGTTTCGAACAATATTTTAGAGAATAATTCATGTTAGGTTTAGGCTAGCTCTGGGATATGCTCTCATCAGGCTCATTCTTTCGCATATTTCTCATACTTCATGGCTGGATCCTGGGCTATTTCTGGATTGGATCACGTAGTAAAGTGGTACCACACTGAAACGATCAATGAAACCAGGTCTGGATAAATATTTTAGAGGATAACGCAACTTAGGTCTGGGTTATGTCTAGGATTTGCCCTCATCAGGCTCATTCTTTCGCATATTTCTCATACTTCATGGCTAGATCCTGGGCTTTTTCTGGATTGCATCACGTAGTAGTGGAGAACAACCTTGAAACAGTCAATTAAACCTGGTTTCCATCAATATTTTAGAGGACAACGCATGTTAGGTCTAGGTTAGACCTGGGATTTGCCCTCATCAGGGTCATACTTTCGCAGTTTTAACATACTTGTTGAACGGATCCTGGGTTTTTTCTGGTTTGGTTCACGTAGTAATGTGGTACCGCACTGAAACATTCAATTAAACCTGGTCTTGATAAATATTTTAGGGGATAACGCATGTTAGGTTTGGGTTAGGTCTAGGATTTGCCCTCATCAGGCTCATACTTTCGCATATTTCTCATACTTCATGGCTGGATCCTGGACTGTTTCTGGATTGGATCACGTAGTAATGTGGTACCACACTGAAACAGTCGTTTAAACCAGGTTTCGATCAATATTTTTGAGGATAACGCATGTTAGGTCTAGGTTAGGCCTGGGATTTTCACTCATCAGACTCATACTTTCGCATTCTTCACATACTTGTTGAACGGATCCTGGGTTTATTCTGGTTTGCATCACGTAGTAATGTGGGACCACACTAAAACAATCAATTAAACCTGGTCTTGATAAATATTTTAGAGGATAACGCATGTTAGGTCTGGGTTAGGTCTAGGATTTGCCCACGTCAGGCTCATACTTTCGCATATTTCTCATACTTCATTGCTAGATCCTGGGCTATTTCTGGATTGGATCACGTAGTAATGTGGTACCACACTGAAACAGTCAATTAAACCTGGTTTCGATCAATATTTTAGAGGATAACGCAAGTTAGGTCTGGGATATGTCTGGGATTTGCCATCATCAGACTCATACATTCGCACACTTCACATACTCGTTGAACAGATCCTGGGTTTTCTCTGGCTTGGATCACATAGTAATGTGGTACCACGCTGAAACATTCAATTAAACCTGGTCTTGATAAATATTTTAGAGGATAACGTATGTTAGGTCTGGGTTACGTCTAGGATTTGCCCTCATCAGGCTAATACTTTCGCGTCTTTCACATACTTGTTGAACTGATCCTGGGTTTTTTCTGGTTTGGATCACGTAGTAATGTGGTATCACACTGAAACAGTCGATTAAACCTGGTTTCGATCAATATTTTAGAGGATAACGCAAGTTAGGTCTGGGATAGGTCTGGGATTCGCCCTCATCAGGCTCAAACTTTCGCGTTTTTCACATACTCGTTGAACAGCTCCTGGGTTATTTTCTGGTTTGGCTCACATACTAATGTGGTACCACACTGGGACAGTCGATTAAACCAGGTTTCGATCAATATTTGTCAGGATAACGCATGTTAGGTCTAGGTTAGGCCTGGGATTTTCACTCACCAGACTCATACTTTCGCATTCTTCACATACTTGTTGAACGGATCCTGGGTTTTTTCTGGTTTGGATCACGTAGTAATGTGGGACCACACTGAAACAGTCAATTAAACCTGGTTTCGATCAATATTTTAGGGAATAATTCATGTTAGGTCTAGGTTAGGTCTGGGATTTGCTCTCATCCGGCTCATTCTTTCGCATATTACTCATACTTGATGGCTAGATCCTGGGCTTTTTCTGGATTGTATCACGTAGTAATGAAGTACAACACTGAAACAGTCAATTAAACCTGGTTTCCATCAATAATTAAGAGGACAACGCAAGTTAGGTCTGGGATAGGTCTGGGATCTGCCTTCATCAGGCCCATACTTTCGCGGTTTTTCACATACTTGTTGAACAGATCCAGGGTTTTTTCTGGTTTGGATCACGTAGTAGTGTGGTACCACACTGAAACAATCGATTAAACCTGGTTTCGATCAATATTTTTTAGGATAACGCATGTTAGGTCTAGGTTAGGCCAGGGATTTTCACTCATCAGACTCATACTTTCGCATTCTTCACATACTCGTTGAACGGATCCTGGGTTTTTACTG
This sequence comes from Colletes latitarsis, assembly GCF_051014445.1. Taxonomy (NCBI): domain Eukaryota; kingdom Metazoa; phylum Arthropoda; class Insecta; order Hymenoptera; family Colletidae; genus Colletes; species Colletes latitarsis. Next base: position 11,278,819 of record NW_027488365.1, read on the forward strand.
GTTTGGATCACGTAGTAATGTGGTACCACACTGAAACATACAATTAAACCTGGTTTTGATAAATATTTTAGAGGATAACGCATGTTAGGTCTGGGTAACGTCTAGGATTTGCCCACATCAGGCTCATACTTTCGCATATTTCTAATACTTCATGGCTAGATCCTGGGCTATTTCTTCTTTGGATCACGTAGTAATGTGGTACCACATTGAAACAGTCCATTAAACCTGGTTTCGATCAATATTTTTGAGGATAACGCATGATAGGTCAGGGTTAGGTCTAGGATTTGCCCTCATCAGGCTCATACTTTCGCATATTTCTCATACTTCATGGCTAGATCCTGGGCTATTTCTGGATTGGATCACGTAGTAATGTGGTACCACACTGAAACAGTCAATTAAACCTGGTTTCGATCAATATTTTAGAGGATAACGCAAGTTAGGTCTGGGATATGTCTGGGATTTGCCATCATCAGACTCATACCTTCGCACACTTCACATACTCGTTGAACAGATCCTGGGTTTTTTCTGGTTTGGATCACATAGTAATGTGGTACCACGCTGAAACATTCAATTAAACCTGGTCTTGATAAATATTTTAGAGGATAACGTATGTTAGGTCTGGGTTACGTCTAGGATTTGCCCTCATCAGGCTAATACTTTCGCGTCTTTCACATACTTGTTGAACTGATCCCGGGTTTTGTCTGGTTTGGATCACGTAGTAATGTGGTATCACACTGAAACAGTCGATTAAACCTGGTTTCGATCAATATTTTAGAGGATAACGAAAGTTAGGTCTGAGATAGGTCTGGGATTTGCCCTCATCAGACTCATACTTTCGCACACTTCACATGCTCGTTGAACAGATCCTGGGTTATTTTCTGGTTTGGATCACATAGTAATGTGGTACCACACTGGGACAGTCGATTAAACCAGGTTTCGATCAATATTCTTCAGGATAACGCATGTTAGGTCTAGGTTAGGCCTGGGATTTTCACTCACCAGACTCATACTATCGCATTCTTCACATACTTGTTGAACGGATCCTGGGTTTTTTTCTGGTTTGGAACACAGAGTAATGTGATGCCACACTAAAACAATCGATTAAACCTGGTTTCGATCAATATTTTTGAGGATAACAAATGTTAGGTCTAGGTTAGGCCTGGGATTTTCACTCATCAGACTCATACTTTCGCATTCTTCACATACTCGTTGAACGGATCATGGGTTTTTACTGGTTTGGATCACGTAGTAATGTGGTACCACACTGAAACATTCAATTAAAGCTGGTTTCGATCAATATTTTAGAGGATAACGCAAGTTAGGTCTGGTTTAGGTCTGGGATTTGCCCTCCTCAGGCTCATGCTTTCGCATATTTCTCATACTTGATGGCTAGATCCTGAGCTAATTCTGGATTGTATCACATAGTAATGTGGTACCACGCTGAAACAGTCAATTAAACCTGGTTTCGATCAATATTTTAGAGGATAACGCAAGTTAGGTCTGTGATAGGTCTGGGATTCGGCTTCATCAGGCTCATACTTTCGCGTTTTTCACATACTTGTTGAACTGATCCTGTGTATTTTCCGGTTTGGATCACGTAGTAATGTGGTACCACACTGAAACAGTCGATTAAACCTGGTTTCGATCAATATTTTAGAGGATAACGAAAGTTAGGTCTGAGATAGGTCTGGGATTTGCCCTCATCAGACTCATACTTTCGCACACATCACATACTCGTTGAACAGATCCTGGGTTATTTTCTGGTTTGGATCACATAGTAATGTGGTACCACACTGGTACAGTCGTTTAAACCAGGTTTCGATCAATATTTTTCAGGATAACGCATGTTAGGTCTAGGTTAGGCCTGGGATTTTCACTCACCAGACTCATACTTTCGCATTCTTCACATACTTGTTGAACGGGTCCTGGGTTTTTTCTGGTTTGGATCACGTAGTAGTGTGGGACCACATTGAAACAGTCCATTGTACCTGGTTTCGATCAATATTTTTGAGGATAACGCATGATAGGTCTGGGTTAGGTCTAGGATTTGCCCTCATCAGGCTCATACTTTCGCATATTTCTCATACTTCATGGCTAGATCCTGGGCTATTTCTGGATTGGATCACGTAGTAATGTGGTACGACACTGAAGCAGTCAATTAAACCTGGTTTCGATCAATATTTTAGAGGATAACGCAAGTTAGGTCTGGGATAGGTCTGGGATTCGCCCTCATCAGGCTCATACTTTCGCGTTTTTCACATACTTGTTGAACGGATCCTGGGTTTTTACTGGTTTGGATCAGGTAGTAATGTGGTACCACACTGAAACATTCAATTAAACCTGGTTTCGAGCAATATTATTGAGGATAACGCATGTTAGGTCTACGTTAGTCCTGGGATTTTCACTCATCAGTCTCATACTTTCGCATTCTTCACATACTTGTTGAACGGATCCTGGGTTTTTACTGGTTTGGATCACGTAGTAATGTGGTACCACACTGAAACAGTCAATTAAACCTGGTTTCGATCAATATTTTAGAGGATAACGCATGTTAGGTCTGGGTTAGGTCTAGGATTTGCCCACGTCAGGCTCATACTTTCGCATATTTCTCATACTTCATTGCTAGATCCTGGGCTATTTCTGGATTGGATCACGTAGTAATGTGGTACCACACTGAAACAGTCAATTAAACCTGGTTTCGATCAATATTTTAGAGGATAACGCAAGTTAGGTCTGGGATATGTCTGGGATTCGCCCTCATCAGGCTCATACTTTCGCGTTTTTCACATACTTGTTGAACGGATCCTGGGTTTTTACTGGTTTGGATCAGGTAGTAATGTGGTACCACACTGAAACATTCAATTAAACCTGGTTTCGAGCAATATTATTGAGGATAACGCATGTTAGGTCTACGTTAGTCCTGGGATTTTCACTCATCAGTCTCATACATTCGCACACTTCACATACTCGTTGAACAGATCCTGGGTTTTCTCTGGCTTGGATCACATAGTAATGTGGTACCACGCTGAAACATTCAATTAAACCTGGTCTTGATAAATATTTTAGAGAATAACGTATGTTAGGTCTGGGTTACGTCTAGGATTTGCCCTCATCAGGCTAATACTTTCGCGTCTTTCACATACTTGTTGAACTGATCCTGGGTTTTTTCTGGTTTAGATCACGTAGTAATGTGGTATCACACTGAAACAGTCGATTAAACCTGGTTTCGATCAATATTTTAGAGGATAACGCAAGTTAGGTCTGGGATAGGTCTGGGATTCGCCCTCATCAGGCTCATACTTTCGCGTTTTTCACATACTCGTTGAACAGCTCCTGGGTTATTTTCTGGTTTGGCTCACATACTAATGTGGTACCACACTGGGACAGTCGATTAAACCAGGTTTCGATCAATATTTGTCAGGATAACGCATGTTAGGTCTAGGTTAGGCCTGGGATTTTCACTCACCAGACTCATACTTTCGCATTCTTCACATACTTGTTGAACGGATCCTGGGTTTTTTCTGGTTTGGATCACGTAGTAATGTGGGACCACACTGAAACAGTCAATTAAACCTGGTTTCGATCAATATTTTAGGGAATAATTCATGTTAGGTCTAGGTTAGGTCTGGGATTTGCTCTCATCCGGCTCATTCTTTCGCATATTACTCATACTTGATGGCTAGATCCTGGGCTTTTTCTGGATTGTATCACGTAGTAATGAAGTACAACACTGAAACAGTCAATTAAACCTGGTTTCCATCAATAATTAAGAGGACAACGCAAGTTAGGTCTGGGATAGGTCTGGGATCTGCCTTCATCAGGCCCATACTTTCGCGGTTTTTCACATACTTGTTGAACAGATCCAGGGTTTTTTCTGGTTTGGATCACGTAGTAGTGTGGTACCACACTGAAACAATCGATTAAACCTGGTTTCGATCAATATTTTTTAGGATAACGCATGTTAGGTCTAGGTTAGGCCAGGGATTTTCACTCATCAGACTCATACTTTCGCATTCTTCACATACTCGTTGAACGGATCCTGGGTTTTTACTGGTTTGGATCACGTAGTAATGTGGTACCACACTGAAACATACAATTAAACCTGGTTTTGATAAATATTTTAGAGGATAACGCATGTTAGGTCTGGGTAACGTCTAGGATTTGCCCACATCAGGCTCATACTTTCGCATATTTCTAATACTTCATGGCTAGATCCTGGGCTATTTCTTCTTTGGATCACGTAGTAATGTGGTACCACATTGAAACAGTCCATTAAACCTGGTTTCGATCAATATTTTTGAGGATAACGCATGATAGGTCAGGGTTAGGTCTAGGATTTGCCCTCATCAGGCTCATACTTTCGCATATTTCTCATACTTCATGGCTAGATCCTGGGCTATTTCTGGATTGGATCACGTAGTAATGTGGTACCACACTGAAACAGTCAATTAAACCTGGTTTCGATCAATATTTTAGAGGATAACGCAAGTTAGGTCTGGGATATGTCTGGGATTTGCCATCATCAGACTCATACCTTCGCACACTTCACATACTCGTTGAACAGATCCTGGGTTTTTTCTGGTTTGGATCACATAGTAATGTGGTACCACGCTGAAACATTCAATTAAACCAGGTCTTGATAAATATTTTAGAGGATAACGTATGTTAGGTCTGGGTTACGTCTAGGATTTGCCCTCATCAGGCTAATACTTTCGCGTCTTTCACATACTTGTTGAACTGATCCTGGGTTTTGTCTGGTTTGGATCACGTAGTAATGTGGTATCACACTGAAACAGTCGATTAAACCTGGTTTCGATCAATATTTTAGAGGATAACGAAAGTTAGGTCTGAGATAGGTCTGGGATTTGCCCTCATCAGACTCATACTTTCGCACACTTCACATGCTCGTTGAACAGATCCTGGGTTATTTTCTGGTTTGGATCACATAGTAATGTGGTACCACACTGGTACAGTCGTTTAAACCAGGTTTCGATCAATATTTTTCAGGATAACGCATGTTAGGTCTAGGTTAGGCCTGGGATTTTCACTCACCAGACTCATACTATCGCATTCTTCACATACTTGTTGAACGGATCCTGGGTTTTTTTCTGGTTTGGAACACAGAGTAATGTGATGCCACACTAAAACAATCGATTAAACCTGGTTTCGATCAATATTTTTGAGGATAACAAATGTTAGGTCTAGGTTAGGCCTGGGATTTTCACTCATCAGACTCATACTTTCGCATTCTTCACATACTCGTTGAACGGATCATGGGTTTTTACTGGTTTGGATCACGTAGTAATGTGGTACCACACTGAAACATTCAATTAAAGCTGGTTTCGATCAATATTTTAGAGGATAACGCAAGTTAGGTCTGGTTTAGGTCTGGGATTTGCCCTCCTCAGGCTCATGCTTTCGCATATTTCTCATACTTGATGGCTAGATCCTGAGCTAATTCTGGATTGTATCACATAGTAATGTGGTACCACGCTGAAACAGTCAATTAAACCTGGTTTCGATCATTATTTTAGAGGATAACGCAAGTTAGGTCTGTGATAGGTCTGGGATTCGGCTTCATCAGGCTCATACTTTCGCGTTTTTCACATACTTGTTGAACTGATCCTGTGTATTTTCTGGTTTGGATCACGTAGTAATGTGGTACCACACTGAAACAGTCGATTAAACCTGGTTTCGATCAATATTTTAGAGGATAACGAAAGTTAGGTCTGAGATAGGTCTGGGATTTGCCCTCATCAGACTCATACTTTCGCACACATCACATACTCGTTGAACAGATCCTGGGTTATTTTCTGGTTTGGATCACATAGTAATGTGGTACCACACTGGTACAGTCGTTTAAACCAGGTTTCGATCAATATTTTTCAGGATAACGCATGTTAGGTCTAGGTTAGGCCTGGGATTTTCACTCACCAGACTCATACTTTCGCATTCTTCACATACTTGTTGAACGGGTCCTGGGTTTTTTCTGGTTTGGATCACGTAGTAGTGTGGGACCACATTGAAACAGTCCATTGTACCTGGTTTCGATCAATATTTTTGAGGATAACGCATGATAGGTCTGGGTTAGGTCTAGGATTTGCCCTCATCAGGCTCATACTTTCGCATATTTCTCATACTTCATGGCTAGATCCTGGGCTATTTCTGGATTGGATCACGTAGTAATGTGGTACGACACTGAAGCAGTCAATTAAACCTGGTTTCGATCAATATTTTAGAGGATAACGCAAGTTAGGTCTGGGATAGGTCTGGGATTCGCCCTCATCAGGCTCATACTTTCGCGTTTTTCACATACTTGTTGAACGGATCCTGGGTTTTTACTGGTTTGGATCAGGTAGTAATGTGGTACCACACTGAAACAGTCAATTAAACCTGGTTTCGATCAATATTTTAGAGGATACCGCAAGTTAGGTCTGGGATAGGTCTGGGATTCGCCCTCATCAGGCTCATACTTCCGCGGTTTTCACATACATGTTGAACAGATCCTGGGTTTTTTCTGGTTTGGATCACGTAGTAATGTGGTACCACACTGAAACAGACCACTAAACCTGGTTTCGATCAATATTTTAGAGGATAACGCATGTTAGGTCTAGGTTAGGCCTGGGATTTGGTCTCATCAGGGTCAAACTTTCGCAGTTTTAACATACATGTTGACCTAATCCAAGGTTTCTTCTGCTTTGGATCACGTAGTAATGTGGTACCACACTGAAACAGTCAATTTAACCTGGTTTCGAACAATATTTTAGAGGTTAACGCAAGTTAGGTCTGGGATAGGTCTGGCATTCGCCCTCATCAGGCTCATACTTTCGCGTTTTTCACATACTTGTTGAACTGATCCTGGGTTTTTTCTGGTTTGGATCACGTAGTAATGTGGTACCACACTGAAACAGTCGATTAAACCTGGTTTCGATCAATATTTTAGAGGATAACGAAAGTTAGGTCTGAGATAGGTCTGGGATTTGCCCTCATCAGACTCATACTTTCGCACACTTCACATACTCGTTGAACAGATCCTGGGTTATTTTCTGGTTTGGATCACATAGTAATGTGGTACCACACTGGGACAGTCGATTATACCAGGTTTCGGTCAATATTTTTCAGGATAACGCATGTTAGGTCTAGGTTAGGCCTGGGATTTTCACTCACCCGACTCATTCTTTCGCATTCTTCACATACTTGTTGAACGGATCCTGGGTTTTTTTCTGGTTTGGATCACGTAGTAATGTGGGACCACACTGAAACAGTCAATTAAACCTGGTTTCGATCAATATTTTAGGGAATAATTCATGTTAGGTCTAGGTTAGGTCTGGGATTTGCACTCATCCGGCTCATTCTTTCGCATATTTCTCATTCTTGTTGGCCAGATCCTGGGCTTCCACTGGTTTGGATCACATAGTAATGTGATGCCACACTAAAACAATCGATTAAACCTGGTTTCGATCAATATTTTTGAGGATAACGCATGTTAGGTCTAGGTTAGGCCTGGGATTTTCACTCATCAGACTCATACTTTCGCATTCTTCACATACTCGATGAACGGATCCTGGGTTTTTACTGGTTTGGATCACGTAGTAATGTGGTACCACACTGAAACATTCAATTAAAGCTGGTTTTGATAAATATTTTAGAGGATAACGCAAGTTAGGTCTGGGTAACGTCTAGGATTTGCCCTCATCAGGCTCATACTTTCGCATGTTTCTAATACTTCATGGCTAGATCCTGTGCTATTTCTGCTTTGGATCACGTAGTAATGTGGTACCAGATTGAAACAGTCCATTAAACCTGGTTTCGATCAATATTTTAGAAGATAACGCCTGTTAGGTCTAGGTTAGGCCTGGGATTTGCCCTCATCAGACACATACTTTCGCATTCTTCACATACTTGCTGAACAGATCCTGGGTTTTTTTCTGGTTTGGATCACGTAGTTATGTGGTACCACACTGAAACAGTCGATTAAACCTGGTTTCGATCAATATTTTTGAGGATGACGCAAGTTAGGTCTGGCATAGGTCTGGGATTTGCCCTCATCAGGGTCACACTTTCGCATTTTTCACATACTTGTTAAACAGATCCTGGATTTTCTGGTTTGGATCACGCAGTAATGTGGTACCACACTGAAACAGTCCACTAAACCTGGCTTCGATCAATATTTTTGAGGATAACGCATGTTAGGTCTAGGTTAGGCTTGGGATTTCCACTCATCAGACTCATACTTTCGCATTCTTCACATACTTGTTGAACGGATCCTGGGTTTTTACTGGTTTGGATCACGTAGTAATATGGTACCACACTGAAACAGTCAATGAAACCTGGTTTCGATCAATATTTCTGAGGATACCGCAAGTTAGGTCTGGGATAGGTCTGGGATTTGCCCTCATCAGACTCATACTTTCGCTCACATCACATACTTGTTGAACGGATCCTGGGTTTTTACTGGTTTGGATCACGTAGTAATGTGGTACCACACTGAAACAGACCACTAAACCTGGTTTCGATCAATATTTTAGAGGATAACGCATGTTAGGTCTAGGTTAGGCCTGGGATTTGGCCTCATCCGGGTCATACTTTCGCAGTTTTAACATACATGTTGACCTGATCGAGGGTTTTTTCTGCTTTGGATCACGTAGTAAAGTGGTACCACACTGAAACAGTCCATTAAACCTGGTTTGGATCAATATTTTAGAGGATAACGCATGTTAGGTCTAGGTTAGGCTTGGGATTTCCACTCATCAGACTCATACTTTCGCATTCTTCACATACTTGTTGAACGGATCCTGGGTTTTTACTGGTTTGGATCACGTGGTAATATGGTACCACACTGAAACAGTCAATGAAACCTGGTTTCGATCAATATTTCTGAGGATACCGCAAGTTAGGTCTGGGATAGGTCTGGGATTTGCCCTCATCAGGCTCATACTTTCGCGTTTTTCACATACTTGTTGAACGGGTCTTGGGTTTTTTCTGGTGTGGATCACGTAGTAATGTGGTACCACACTGAAACAATCAATTGAACCTGGTCTTGATAAATATTTTAGAGGATAACGCATGTTAGGTCTGGGTTAGGTCTAGGATTTGCCCTCATCAGGCTCATACTTTCGCATATTTCTCATACTTCATGGCTGGATCCTGGGCTATTTCTGGATTGGATCACGTAGTAATGAGGTACCACTCTGAAACAGTCAATTTAACCTGGTTTCGATCAATATTTTAGAGAATAATTTATATTCGGTCTAGGTTAGGTCTGGGATTTGCTCTCATCTGGCTCATTCTATCGCATATTTCTCATACTTGATGGATAGATCCGGGGCTTTTTCTGGATTGCATCACGTAGTAATGAAGTACAACACTGAAACAGTCAATTAAACCTGGTTTACATCAATATTTTAGAGGACATGTTAGGTCTAGGTTAGGCCTGGGATTTGCCCTCATCAGGGTCATACTTTCGCAGTTTGAACATACATGTTGACCTGATCGAGGGTTTTTTCTGCTTTGGATCACGTAGTAAAGTGGTACCACACTGAAACAGTCCATTAAACCTGGTTTGGATCAATATTTTAGAGGATAACGCATGTTAGGTCTGGGTTAGCCCTGGGATTTTGACTCATCAGACTCATACTTTCGCATTCTTCACATACTTGTTGAACGGATCCTGGGTTTTTTCTGGTTTCGTGCACGTAGTAATGTGGTGCCACGCTGAAACAGTCAATTAAGCCTGGTTTCGATCAATATTTTAGAGGATAACGCAAGTTAGGTCTGGGATAGGTCTGGGATTCGCCCTCATCAGGCTCATACTTTCGCGTTTTTCACATACTTGTTGAACTGATCCTGGGTTTTTTCTGGTTTGGATCACGTAGTAATGTGGTACCACACTGAAACAGTCGATTAAACCTGGTTTCGATCAATATTTTAGAGGATAACGAAAGTTAGGTCTGGGATAGTTCTGGGATTTGCCCTCATCAGACTCATACTTTCGCACACTTCACATACTCGTTGAACAGCTCCTGGGTTATTTTCTGATTTGGCTCACATAGTAATGTGGTACCACACTGGGACAGTCGATTAAACCAGGTTTCGATCAATATTTCTCAGGATAACGCATGTTAGGTCTAGGTTAGGCCTGGGATTTTCACTCACCAGACTCATACTTTCGCATTCTTCACATACTTGTTGAACGGATCCTGGGTTTTTTCTGGTTTGGATCACGTAGTAATGTGGGACCACACTGAAACAGTCAATTAAACCTGGTTTCGATCAATATTTTAGGGAATAATTCATGTTAGGTCTAGGTTAGGTCTGGGATTTGCTCTCATCCGGCTCATTCTGTCGCATATTACACATACTTGATGGCTAGATCCTGGGCTTTTTCTGGATTGTATCACGTAGTAATGAAGTACAACACTGAAACAGTCAATTAAACCTGGTTTCCATCAATAATTAAGAGAACAACGCAAGTTAGGTCTGGGATAGGTCTGGGATCTGCCCTCATCAGGCCCATACTTTCGCGTTTTTCACATACTTGTTGAACAGATCCTGGGCTATTTCTGCTTTGGATCACGTAGTAATGTGGTACCACATTGAAACAGTCCATTAAACCTGGTTTCGATCAATATTTTAGAGGATAACGCATGTTAGGTCTAGGTTAGGCCTGGGATTTGGCCTCATCAGGGTCATACTTTCGCAGTTTTAACATACATGTTGACCTAATCCAGGGTTTTTTCAGCTTTGGTTCACGTAGTAATGTGGTACCACACTAAAACATTCAATTCAACCTGGTTTCGATCAATATTTTAGAGGATAACGCAAGTTTTGTCTGGGATAGGTCTGGGATTTGCCCTCATCAGGCTCATACTTTCGCGTTTTTCACATACTTGTTGAACGGGTCTTGGGTTTTTTCTGGTGTGGATCACGTAGTAATGTGGTACCACACTGAAACAATCAATTGAACCTGGTTTCGATCAATATTTTAGAGAATAATTTATATTCGGTCTAGGTTAGGTCTGGGATTTGCTCTCATCTGGCTCATTCTATCGCATATTTCTCATACTTGATGGATAGATCCGGGGCTTTTTCTGGATTGCATCACGTAGTAATGAAGTACAACACTGAAACAGTCAATTAAACCTGGTTTACATCAATATTTTAGAGGACATGTTAGGTCTAGGATAGGCCTGGGATTTTCACTCACCAGACTCATACTTTCGCATTCTTCACATACTTGTTGAACGGGTCCTGGGTTTTTTCTGGTTTGGATCACGTAGTAATGTGGGACCACATTGAAACAGTCCATTATACCTGGTTTCGATCAATATTTTTGAGGATAACGCATGATAGGTCTGGGTTAGGTCTAGGATTTGCCCTCATCAGGCTCATACTTTCGCATATTTCTCATACTTCATGGCTAGATCCTGGGCTATTTCTGGATTGGATCACGTAGTAATGTGGTACGACACTGAAGCAGTCAATTAAACCTGGTTTCGATCAATATTTTAGAGGATAACGCATGTTAGGTCTGGGATAGGTCTGGGATTCGCCCTCATCAGGCTCATACTTTCGCATTCTTCACATACATGTTGAACGGATCCTGGGTTTTTACTGGTTTGGATCACGTAGTAATGTGGTACCACACTGAAACAGTCAATTAAACCTGGTTTCGATCAATATTTTGGAGTATACCGCAAGTTAGGTCTGGGATAGGTCTGGGATTCGCCCTCATCAGGCTCATACTTCCGCGGTTTTCACATACATGTTGAACAGATCCTGGGTTTTTTCTGGTTTGGATCACGTAGTAATGTGGTACCACACTGAAACAGACCACTAAACCTGGTTTCGATCAATATTTTAGAGGATAACGCATGTTAGGTCTAGGTTAGGCCTGGGATTTGGCCTCATCAGGGTCAAACTTTCGCAGTTTTAACATACATGTTGACCTAATCCAAGGTTTGTTCTGCTTTGGATCACGTAGTAATGTGGTACCACACTGAAACGGTCAATTTAACCTGGTTTCGATCAATATTTTCGAGGTTAACGCAAGTTAGGTCTGGGATAGGTCTGGGATTCGCCCTCATCAGGCTCATACTTTCGCGTTTTTCACATACTTGTTGAACTGATCCTGGGTTTTTTCTGGATTGGATCACGTAGTAATGTGGTACCACACTGAAACAGTCGATTAAACCTGGTTTCGATCAATATTTTAGAGGATATCGAAAGTTAGGTCTGAGATAGGTCTGGGATTTGCCCTCATCAGACTCATACTTTCGCACACTTCACATATTCGTTGAACAGATCCTGGGTTATTTTCTGGTTTGGATCACGTAGTAATGTGGTACCACACTGAATCATTCAATTAAACCTGGTTTCGAGTAATATTATTGAGGATAACGCATGTTAGGTCTAGGTTAGGCCTGGGATTTTCACCCACCAGACTCATACTTTCGCATTCTTCACATACTTGTTGAACGGATCCTGGGTTTTTACTGGTTTGGATCACGTAGTAATGTGGTACCACACTGAATCATTCAATTAAACCTGGTTTCGAGTAATATTATTGAGGATAACGCATGTTAGGTCTACGTTAGTCCTGGGATTTTCACTCATCAGACTCATACTTTCGCATTCTTCACATACTTGTTGAACGGATTCTGGGTTTTTTCTGGTTTCGTTCTCGTAGTAATGTGTTACCACACTGAAACAGTCAATGAAACCTGGTTTCGATCAATATTTTAGAGAATAATTCATGTTCGGTCTGGTTTAGGTCTGGGATTTACTCTCATCTGGCTCATTCTTCCGCATATTTCTCATACTTCATGGCTAGATCCTGGGCTTTTTCTGGATTGCATCACGTAGTAATGAAGTACAACACTGAAACAGTCAATTAAACCTGGTTTCTATCAATATTTTAGAGGACATGTTAGGTCTAGGTTAGGCCTGGGATATGCCCTCATCAGGGTCATACTTTCGCAGTTTTAACATACATGTTGACCTGATCGAAGGTTTTTTCTGTTTTGGATCACGAAGTAAAGTGGTACCTCACTGAAACAGTCCATTAGACCTGGTTTGGATCAATATTTTAGAGGATAACGCAAGTTAGGTCTGGGATAGGTCTGCGATTCGCCCTCATCAGGCTCATACTTTCGCATTTTTCACATACTTGTTGAACGGATCCTGGGTTTTTTCTGGTTTGGATCACGTAGTAATGTGGTACCACACTGAATCATTCAATTAAACCTGGTTTCGAGTAATATTATTGAGGATAACGCATGTTAGGTCTACGTTAGTCCTGGGATTTTCACTCATCAGACTCATACTTTCGCATTCTTCACATACTTGTTGAACGGATTCTGGGTTTTTTCTGGTTTCGTTCTCGTAGTAATGTGTTACCACACTGAAACATTCAATTAAACCTGGTTTTGATAAATATTTTAGAGGATAACGCATGTTAGGTGTGGGTTAGGTCTGGGATTTACTCTCATCTGGCTCATTCTTCCGCATATTTCTCATACTTCATGGCTAGATCCTGGGCTTTTTCTGGATTGCATCACGTAGTAATGAAGTACAACACTGAAACAGTCAATTAAACCTGGTTTCTATCAATATTTTAGAGGACATGTTAGGTCTAGGTTAGGCCTGGGATATGCCCTCATCAGGGTCATACTTTCGCAGTTTTAACATACATGTTGACCTGATCGAAGGTTTTTTCTGTTTTGGATCACGAAGTAAAGTGGTACCTCACTGAAACAGTCCATTAGACCTGGTTTGGATCAATATTTTAGAGGATAACGCAAGTTAGGTCTGGGATAGGTCTGCGATTCGCCCTCATCAGGCTCATACTTTCGCATTTTTCACATACTTGTTGAACGGATCCTGGGTTTTTTCTGGTTTGGATCACGTAGTAATGTGGTACCACACTGAATCATTCAATTAAACCTGGTTTCGAGTAATATTATTGAGGATAACGCATGTTAGGTCTACGTTAGTCCTGGGATTTTCACTCATCAGACTCATACTTTCGCATTCTTCACATACTTGTTGAACGGATTCTGGGTTTTTTCTGGTTTCGTTCTCGTAGTAATGTGTTACCACACTGAAACATTCAATTAAACCTGGTTTTGATAAATATTTTAGAGGATAACGCATGTTAGGTGTGGGTTAGGTCTAGGATTTGCCCTCCTCAGGCTCATACTTTCGCATATTTCTCATACTTCATGGCTAGATCCTGAGCTAATTCTGGATTCTATCACATAGTAATGTGGTACCACACTGAAACAGTCAATTAAACCTGGTTTCGATCAATATTTTAGAGGATAACGCAAGTTAGGTCTGTGATAGGTCTGGGATTCGGCTTCATCAGGCTCATACTTTCGCGTTTTTCACATACTTGTTGAACTGATCCTGGGTATTTCCTGGTTTGGATCACGTAGTAATGTGGTACCACACTGAAACAGTCGATTAAACCTGGTTTCGATCAATATTTTAGAGGATAACGAAAGTTAGGTCTGAGATAGGTCTGGGATTTGCCCTCATCAGACTCATACTTTCGCACACTTCACATACTCGTTGAACAGATCCTGGGTTATTTTCTGGTTTGGATCACATAGTAATGTGGTACCACACTGGTACAGTCGATTAAACCAGGTTTCGATCAATATTTTAGAGGTTAACGCAAGTTAGGTCTGGGATAGGTCTGGGATTCGCCCTCATCAGGCTCATACTTTCGCGTTTTTCACATACTTGTTGAACTGATCCTGGGTTTTTTCTGGTTTGGATCACGTAGTAATGTGGTACCACACTGAAACAGTCGATTAAACCTGGTTTCGATCAATATTTTAGAGGATAACGAAAGTTAGGTCTGAGGTAGGTCTGGGATTTGCCCTCATCAGACTCATACTTTCGCACACTTCACATACTCGTTGAACAGATCCTGGGTTATTTTCTGGTTTGGATCACATAGTAATGTGGTACCACACTGGGACAGTCGATTAAACCAGGTTTCGATCAATATTTTTCAGGATAACGCATGTTAGGTCTAGGTTAGGCCTGGGATTTTCACTCACCAGACTCATACTTTCGCATTCTTCACATACTTGTTGAACGGATCCTGGGTTTTTACTGGTTTGGATCACGTAGTAATGTGGTACCACACTGAAACATTCAATTAAAGCTGGTTTCGATCAATATTTTAGAGGATAACGCAAGTTAGGTCTGGGATAGGTCTGCGATTCGCCCTCATCAGGCTCATACTTTCGCATTTTTCACATACTTGTTGAACGGATCCTGGGTTTTTTCTGGTTTGGATCACGTAGTAATGTGGTACCACACTGAATCATTCAATTAAACCTGGTTTCGAGTAATATTATTGAGGATAACGCATGTTAGGTCTAGGTTAGGCCTGGGATTTTCACCCACCAGACTCATACTTTCGCATTCTTCACATACTTGTTGAACGGATCCTGGGTTTTTACTGGTTTGGATCACGTAGTAATGTGGTACCACACTGAATCATTCAATTAAACCTGGTTTCGAGTAATATTATTGAGGATAACGCATGTTAGGTCTACGTTAGTCCTGGGATTTTCACTCATCAGACTCATACTTTCGCATTCTTCACATACTTGTTGAACGGATTCTGGGTTTTTTCTGGTTTCGTTCTCGTAGTAATGTGTTACCACACTGAAACAGTCAATGAAACCTGGTTTCGATCAATATTTTAGAGAATAATTCATGTTCGGTCTGGTTTAGGTCTGGGATTTACTCTCATCTGGCTCATTCTTCCGCATATTTCTCATACTTCATGGCTAGATCCTGGGCTTTTTCTGGATTGCATCACGTAGTAATGAAGTACAACACTGAAACAGTCAATTAAACCTGGTTTCTATCAATATTTTAGAGGACATGTTAGGTCTAGGTTAGGCCTGGGATATGCCCTCATCAGGGTCATACTTTCGCAGTTTTAACATACATGTTGACCTGATCGAAGGTTTTTTCTGTTTTGGATCACGAAGTAAAGTGGTACCTCACTGAAACAGTCCATTAGACCTGGTTTGGATCAATATTTTAGAGGATAACGCAAGTTAGGTCTGGGATAGGTCTGCGATTCGCCCTCATCAGGCTCATACTTTCGCATTTTTCACATACTTGTTGAACGGATCCTGGGTTTTTTCTGGTTTGGATCACGTAGTAATGTGGTACCACACTGAATCATTCAATTAAACCTGGTTTCGAGTAATATTATTGAGGATAACGCATGTTAGGTCTACGTTAGTCCTGGGATTTTCACTCATCAGACTCATACTTTCGCATTCTTCACATACTTGTTGAACGGATTCTGGGTTTTTTCTGGTTTCGTTCTCGTAGTAATGTGTTACCACACTGAAACATTCAATTAAACCTGGTTTTGATAAATATTTTAGAGGATAACGCATGTTAGGTGTGGGTTAGGTCTGGGATTTACTCTCATCTGGCTCATTCTTCCGCATATTTCTCATACTTCATGGCTAGATCCTGGGCTTTTTCTGGATTGCATCACGTAGTAATGAAGTACAACACTGAAACAGTCAATTAAACCTGGTTTCTATCAATATTTTAGAGGACATGTTAGGTCTAGGTTAGGCCTGGGATATGCCCTCATCAGGGTCATACTTTCGCAGTTTTAACATACATGTTGACCTGATCGAAGGTTTTTTCTGTTTTGGATCACGAAGTAAAGTGGTACCTCACTGAAACAGTCCATTAGACCTGGTTTGGATCAATATTTTAGAGGATAACGCAAGTTAGGTCTGGGATAGGTCTGCGATTCGCCCTCATCAGGCTCATACTTTCGCATTTTTCACATACTTGTTGAACGGATCCTGGGTTTTTTCTGGTTTGGATCACGTAGTAATGTGGTACCACACTGAATCATTCAATTAAACCTGGTTTCGAGTAATATTATTGAGGATAACGCATGTTAGGTCTACGTTAGTCCTGGGATTTTCACTCATCAGACTCATACTTTCGCATTCTTCACATACTTGTTGAACGGATTCTGGGTTTTTTCTGGTTTCGTTCTCGTAGTAATGTGTTACCACACTGAAACATTCAATTAAACCTGGTTTTGATAAATATTTTAGAGGATAACGCATGTTAGGTGTGGGTTAGGTCTAGGATTTGCCCTCCTCAGGCTCATACTTTCGCATATTTCTCATACTTCATGGCTAGATCCTGAGCTAATTCTGGATTCTATCACATAGTAATGTGGTACCACACTGAAACAGTCAATTAAACCTGGTTTCGATCAATATTTTAGAGGATAACGCAAGTTAGGTCTGTGATAGGTCTGGGATTCGGCTTCATCAGGCTCATACTTTCGCGTTTTTCACATACTTGTTGAACTGATCCTGGGTATTTCCTGGTTTGGATCACGTAGTAATGTGGTACCACACTGAAACAGTCGATTAAACCTGGTTTCGATCAATATTTTAGAGGATAACGAAAGTTAGGTCTGAGATAGGTCTGGGATTTGCCCTCATCAGACTCATACTTTCGCACACTTCACATACTCGTTGAACAGATCCTGGGTTATTTTCTGGTTTGGATCACATAGTAATGTGGTACCACACTGGTACAGTCGATTAAACCAGGTTTCGATCAATATTTTAGAGGTTAACGCAAGTTAGGTCTGGGATAGGTCTGGGATTCGCCCTCATCAGGCTCATACTTTCGCGTTTTTCACATACTTGTTGAACTGATCCTGGGTTTTTTCTGGTTTGGATCACGTAGTAATGTGGTACCACACTGAAACAGTCGATTAAACCTGGTTTCGATCAATATTTTAGAGGATAACGAAAGTTAGGTCTGAGGTAGGTCTGGGATTTGCCCTCATCAGACTCATACTTTCGCACACTTCACATACTCGTTGAACAGATCCTGGGTTATTTTCTGGTTTGGATCACATAGTAATGTGGTACCACACTGGGACAGTCGATTAAACCAGGTTTCGATCAATATCTTTCAGGATAACGCATGTTAGGTCTAGGTTAGGCCTGGGATTTTCACTCACCAGACTCATACTTTCGCATTCTTCACATACTTGTTGAACGGATCCTGGGTTTTTTACTGGTTTGGATCACGTAGTAATGTGGGACCACACTGAAACAGTCAATTAAACCTGGTTTCGATCAATATTTTAGGGAATAATTCATGTTAGGTCTAGGTTAGGTCTGGGATTTGCTCTCATCCGGCTCATTCTTTCGCATATTTCTCATTCTTGTTGGCCAGATCCTGGGCTTCCACTGGTTTGGATCACATAGTATTGTGATGCCACACTAAAACAATCGATTAAACCTGGTTTCGATCAATATTTTAGAAGATAACGCATGTTAGGTCTAGGTTAGGCCTGGGATTTGCCCTCATCAGGGACATACTTTCGTAGTTTTAATATACATGTTGTCATGATCGAGGGTTTTTTCTCCTTTGGATCACGTAGTAAAGTGGTACCACACTAAAACAGTCAATTAAACCTGGTTTCGATCAATATTTTACAGGATAACGCAAGTTATGTCTGGGATAGGTCTGGGATTTGCCCTCATCAGACTCATACTTTCGCGTTTTTCACATACTTGTTGAACAGATCCTGGGTTTTTTATGGTTTGGATCACGTAGTAATGTGGTACCACACTAAAACAGTCCACTAAACCTGGCTTCGATCAATATTTTTGAGGATAACGCAAGTTAGGTCTGGCATAGGTCTGGGATTTGCCCTCTTCAGGGTCACACTTTCGCATTTTTCACATACTTGTTAAACAGATCCTGGATTTTCTGGTTTGGATCACGCAGTAATGTGGTACCACACTGAAACAGTCCACTAAACCTGGCATCGATCAATATTTTTGAGGATAACGCATGTTAGGTCTAGGTTAGGCTTGGGATTTCCACTCATCAGACTCATACTTTCGCATTCTTCACATACTTGTTGAACGGATCCTGGGTTTATACTGGTTTGGATCACGTAGTAATGTGGTACCACACTGAAACATTCAATTAAACCTGGTTTCGAGGAGTATTTTTGAGG
Organism: Colletes latitarsis; assembly: GCF_051014445.1. Taxonomy (NCBI): domain Eukaryota; kingdom Metazoa; phylum Arthropoda; class Insecta; order Hymenoptera; family Colletidae; genus Colletes; species Colletes latitarsis. The sequence goes on from NW_027488365.1 coordinate 11,297,885, forward strand.
ATAGCGCATGTTAGGTCTAAGTTTGTCCTGGGATTTTCACTCATCAGTCTCATACTTTCGCATTCTTCACATACTTGTTGAACGGATCCTGTGTTCTCACTGGTTTGGATCACGTAGTAAAGTGGTACCACACTGAAACATTCAATTAAACCTGGTCTTGATAAATATTTTAGAGGATAACGCATGTTAGGTCTGGGTAAGGTCTAGGATTTGCCCTCTTCAGGCTCATACTTTCGCATATTTCTAATACTTCATGGCTAGATCCTGGGCTCTTTCTGGATTGGATCACGTAGTAATGTAGTACCACACTGAAACAGTCAATTAAACCTGGTTTCCATCAATATTTTAGAGGATAACGCATGTTAGGTCTAGGATAGGCCTGGGATTTGCCCTCATCAGGGTCATACTTTCGCAGTTTTAACATACATGTTGACCTCATCGAGGGTTTATTCTGCTTTGGATCACGTAGTAAAGTGGTACCACTCTAAAACAGTCAATTAAAGCTGGTTTCGACCAATATTTTAGAGGATAACGCATGTTAGGTCTGGGATAGGTCTGGGATTTGCCCTCATCAGGGTTATACTTTCGCAGTTTTAACATACATGTTGACCTCATCGAGGGTTTATTCTGCTTTGTATCACGTAGTAAAGTGGTACCACAGTAAAACAGTCAATTAAAGCTGGTTTCGACCAATATTTTAGAGGATAACGCATGTTAGGTCTGGGATAGGTCTGGGATTTGCCCTCATCTGACTCATAGTTTCGCACACTTCACATACTCGTTGAACAGATCCTGGGTTTTTACTGGTTTGGATCACGTAGTAAAGTGGTACCACACTAAAACAGTCAACTAAAGCTGGTTTCGACCAATATTTTAGAGGACCACGCAAGTTAGGTCTGGCATAGGTCTGGGATTTGCCCTCATCAGGGTCATACTTTCGCATTTTTCACATACTTGTTGAACGGATCCTGTGTTTTTACTGGTTTGGATCACGTAGTAATGTGGTACCACACTGAAACATTCAATTAAACCTGGTCTTGATAAATATTTTAGAGGATAACGCATGTTAGGTCAGGGTAAGGTCTAGGATTTGCACTCATCAGGCTCATACTTTCGCATATTTCTAATACTTCATGGCTAGATCCTGGGCTCTTTCTGGATTGGATCACGTATTAATGTGGCACCACACTGAAACAGTCCATTAAACCTGGTTTCGATCAATATTTTTGAGGAATACAAATGTTAGGTCTAGGTTAGGTCTGGGATTTGCTCTCATCAGGCTCATACTTTCGCATATTTCTCATACTTGATGGCTAGATCCTGGGCTTTTTCTGGATTGGATCACGTAGTAATGTAGAGCCACACTGAAACAGTCAATTAACTCTGGCTTCGATCACTATTTTAGAGGATAACGCATGTTAGGTCTGGGATAGGTCTGGGATTTTCACTCATCAGACTCATACTTTCGCGTTTTTCACACACTTGTTGAACAGATCCTGGGTTTTTTCTGGTTTGGATCACGTAGTAGTGTGGTATCACACTGAACCAGTCCATTAAACCTGGTTTGGATCAACATTTTAGAGGATAACGCATGTTAGGTCTAGGTTAGGTCTGGGATTTTCACTCATCAGACTCATACTTTCGCATTCTTCACATACTTGTTGAACGGATCCTGGGTGTTCTCTGGTTTGGAACACGAAGTAATGTGGGACCACACTGAAACAATCAATTAAACCTGGTCTTGATAAATATTTTAGAGGATAACGCATGTTAGGTCTGGGATAGGTCTGGGATTTGCCCTCATCAGGCTCATACTTTCGCGTTTTTCACATACTTCTTGAACAGATCCCGGGTTTTTTCTGGATTGGGTCACGTAGTAGTGTGGTACCACACTGAAACAGTCCATTAAACCTGGTCTTGATAAATATTTTAGAGGATAACGCATGTTAGGTCAGGGTAAGGTCTAGGATTTGCACTCATCAGGCTCATACTTTCGCATATTTCTCATACTTGATGGCTAGATCCTGGGCTTTTTCTGGATTGGATCACGGAGTAATGTAGAGCCACACTGAAACAGTCAATTAACTCTGGCTTCGATCACTATTTTAGAGGATAACGCATGTTAGGTCTGGGATAGGTCTGGTATTTTCACTCATCAGGCTCATTCTTTCGCATATTTCTCATACTTGATGGCTAGATCCTGGGCTTTTTCTGGATTGCATCACGTAGTAATGTAGTACCACACTGAAACAGTCAATGAAACCAGGTTTCCATCAATATTTTAGAGGACAACGCCAGTTAGGTCTAGGTAAGGCCTGAGATTTTCTCTGATCAGACTCATACTTTCGCATCCTTCACATACTTGTTGAACGGATCCTGGGTTTTTTCTGGTTTGCATCACGTAGTAATGTGGTACCACACTGAAACGGTCAATTAAACCTGGTTTCGATCAATATTTTAGAGGATAACGCAAGTTAGGTCTGGGATCGGTCTGGGATTTGCCCTCATCAGGCTCATACTTTCGCGTTTTTCACATACTTGTTGAACAGATCCCGGGTTTTTTCTGGATTGGGTCACGTAGTAGTGTGGTACCACACTGAAACAGTCGATTAAACCTGGTTTCGATCAATATTTATGAGGATAACGCATATTAGGTCTAGGTTAGACCTGGGATTTTCACTCATCAGACTCATACTTTCGCATTCTTCACATACTTGTTGAACGGATCCTGGGTTTTTACTGGTTTGGATCACGTAGTAGTGTGGTACCACACTGAAACATTCAATTAAACCTGGTCTTGATAAACATTTTAGAGGATAACGCATGTTAGGTCTGGGTTAGGTCAGGGATTTGCTCTCATCAGGCTCATTCTTTCGCATATTTCTCATACTAGATGGCTAGATCCTGGGCTTTTTCTGGATTGCATCACGTAGTAATGAAGTACAACACTGAAACACTCAATTAAACCTGGTTTCCATCAATATTATTGAGGATAACGCATGTTAGGTCTAGGTTAGGCCTGGGATTTTCACTCATCAGACTCATACTTTCACATTCTTCACATACTTGTTGAACGGATCTTGGGTTTTTTCTGGTGTGGATCACGTAGTAATGTGGTACCACACTGAAACAGTCCATTAAACCCGCTTGCGATCAATATTTTAGAGGATAACGCATGTTAGGTCTGGGTTAGGTCTAGGATTTGCCCTCATCAGGCTCACACTTTCGCATATTTCTCATACTTCATGGCTAGATCCTGGGCTGTTTCTGGATTGTATCACGGAGTAATGTGGTACCACGCTGAAACAGTCAATTAAACCTGGTTTCGATCAATATTTTAGAGGATAACGCAAATTAGGTCTGGGATAGGTCTAGGATTTGCCCTCATCAAGCTCTTACTTTCGCAAATTTCTCATACTTCATGGCTAGATCCTGGGCTAGTTCTGGAGTGGATCACGTAGTAAAGTGGTACCACACTGAAACATTCAATGAAACCAGGTCTGGATAAATATTTTAGAGGATAACGCATCTTAGGTCTGGGTTAGGTCTAAGATTTGCCCTCATCAGGCTCACAGTTTCGCGTTTTTCACATACTTGTTGAACAGATCCTGGGTTTTTTCTGGTTTGGATCACGAAGTAGTGTGGTACCACACTGAAACAGTCCATTAAACCTGGTTTCGCTCAATATTTTAGAGGATAACGCATGTTAGGTCTAGGTTAGGTCTGAGATTTGCTCTCATCAGGCTCATTCTTTCGCATATTTCTCATACTTGATGGCTAGATCCTGGGCTTTTTCTGGATTGCATCACGTAGTAATGTAGTACCACACTGAAACAGTCAATGAAACCTGGTTTCCATCAATATTTTAGAGGACAACGCAAGTTAGGTCTAGGTAAGGCCTGAGATTTTCTCTGATCAGACTCATACTTTCGCATCCTTCACATACTTGTTGAGCGGATCCTGGGTTTTTTCTGGTTTGCATCACGTAGTAATGTGGTACCACACTGAAACGGTCAATTAAACCTGGTTTCGATCAATATTTTAGAGTATAACGCAAGTTAGGTCTGGGATCGGTCTGGGATTTGCCCTCATCAGGCGCATACTTTCGCGTTTTTCACATACTTGTTGAACGGATCCTGGGTTTTTTCTGGTTTGGTTCACGTAATAATGTGGTACCACACTGAAACATTCAATTAAACCTGATCTTGATAAATATTTGAGAGGATAACGCATGTTAGGTTTGGGTTAAGTCTAGGATTTGCCCTCATCAGGCTCATTCTTTCGCATATTTCTCATACTTGATGGCTAGATCCTGGGCTGTTTCTAGATTGTATCACGTAGTAATGTGGTACCACGCTGAAACAGTCAATTAAACCTGGTTTCGATCAATATTTATGAGGATAACGCATATTAGGTCTAGGTTAGTCCTGGGATTTTCACTCGTCAGACTCATACTTTCGCATTCTTCACATACTTGTTGAACGGATCCTGGGTTTTTTCTGGTTTGGTTCACGTAGTAATGTGGTACCACACTGAAACATTCAATTAAACCAGGTTTGGATCAATATTTTAGAGGATAACGCATGTTAGGTCTAGGTTAGGTCTGGGATTTTCACTCATCAGACTCATACTTTCGCATTCTTCACATACTTGTTGAACGGATCCTGGGTTTTTTCTGGTTTGGTTCACGTAGTAATGTGGTACCACACTGAAACATTCAATTAAACCAGGTTTGGATCAATATTTTAGAGGATAACGCATGTTAGGTCTAGGTTAGGTCTGGGATTTTCACTCATCAGACTCATACTTTCGCATTCTTCACATACTTGTTGAACGGATCCTGGGTTTTTTCTGGTTTGGATCACGTAGTAGTGTGGTACCACACTGAAACATTCCATTAAACCTGGTTTGGATCAATATTTTAGAGGATAACGCATGTTAGGTCTAGGTTAGGTCGGGGATTTTCACTCATCAGACTGATACTTTCGCATTCTTCACATACTTGTTGAGCGGATCCTGGGTTTTTTCTGGTTTGGATCACGTAGTAATGTGGTACCACACTGAAACAGTCAATTAAACCTGGTTTCGATCAATATTTTAGAGGATAACGCAAGTTAGGTCTGGGATCGGTCTGGGATTTGCCCTCATCAGGCTCATACTATCGCGTTTTTCACATACTTGTTGAACAGATCCCGGGTTTTTTCTGGATTGGGTCACGTAGTAGTGTGGTACCACACTGAAACAGTCGATTAAACCTGGTTTCGATCAATATTTATGAGGATAACGCATATTAGGTCTAGGTTAGTCCTGGGATTTTCACTCGTCAGACTCATACTTTCGCATTCTTCACATACTTGTTGAACGGATCCTGGGTTTTTACTGGTTTGGATCACGTAGTAGTGAGGTACCACACTGAAACATTCAATTAAACCTGGTCTTGATAAACATTTTAGAGGATAACGCATGTTAGGTCTGGGTTAGGTCTAGGATTTGCCCTCATCAGGCTCATACTTTCGCATATTTCTCATACTTCATGGCTGGATCCTGGGCTGTTTCTGGATTGTATCACGTAGTAATGTGGTACCACACTGAAACAGTCAATGAAACCTGGTTTCCATCAATATTTTAGAGGACAACGCAAGTTAGGTCTAGGTAAGGCCTGAGATTTTCTCTGATCAGACTCATACTTTCGCATCCTTCACATACTTGTTGAACGGAGCCTGGGTTTTTTCTGGTTTGCATCACGTAGTAATGTTGTACCACACTGAAACGGTCAATTAAACCTGGTTTCGATCAATATTTTAGAGGATAACGCAAGTTAGGTCTGGGATCGGTCTGGGATTTGCCCTCATCAGGCGCATACTTTCGCGGTTTTCACATACTTGTTGATCTGATCGAGGGTTTTTTCTGCTTTGGATCACGTAGTAAAGTGGTACCACACTGAAACAGTCCATTAAACCTGGTTTGGATCAATATTTTAGAGGATAACGCATGTTAGGTCTAGGTTAGCCCTGGGATTATCACTCATCAGACTCATACTTTCGCATTCTTCACATACTTGTTGAACGGATCCTGGGTTTTTTCTGGTTTGGTTCACGTAGTAATGTGGTACCACACTGAAACATTCAATTAAACCAGGTTTGGATCAATATTTTAGAGGATAACGCATGTTAGGTCTAGGTTAGGTCTGGGATTTTCACTCATCAGACTCATACTTTCGCATTCTTCACATACTTGTTGAACGGATCCTGGGTTTTTTCTGGTTTGGATCACGTAGTAGTGTGGTACCACACTGAAACATTCCATTAAACCTGGTTTGGATCAATATTTTAGAGGATAACGCATGTTAGGTCTAGGTTAGGTCGGGGATTTTCACTCATCAGACTGATACTTTCGCATTCCTCACATACTTGTTGAGCGGATCCTGGGTTTTTTCTGGTTTGGATCACGTAGTAATGTGGTACCACACTGAAACAGTCAATTAAACCTGGTTTCGATCAATATTTTAGAGGATAACGCAAGTTAGGTCTGGGGTAGGTCTAGGATTTGCCCTCATCAGGCTCTTACTTTCGCATATTTCTCATACTTCATGGCTAGATCCTGGGCTAGTTCTGGAGTGGATCACGTAGTAAAGTGGTACCACACTGAAACATTCAATGAAACCTGGTCTGGATAAATATTTTAGAGGATAACGCATCTTAGGTCTGGGTTAGGTCTATGATTTGCCCTCATCAGGCTCACAGTTTCGCGTTTTTCACATACTTGTTGAACAGATCCTGGGTTTTTTCTGGTTTGGATCACGAAGTAGTGTGGTACCACACTGAAACAGTCCATTAAACCTGGTTTCGCTCAATATTTTAGAGGATAACGCATGTTAGGTCTAGGTTAGGTCTGAGATTTGCTCTCATCAGGCTCATTCTTTCGCATATTTCTCATACTTGATGGCTAGATCCTGGGCTTTTTCTGGATTGCATCACGTAGTAATGTAGGACCACACTGAAACAGTCAATGAAACCTGGTTTGGATCAATATTTTAGAGGATAACGCATGTTAGGTCTAGGTTAGCCCTGGGATTATCACTCATCAGACTCATACTTTCGCATTCTTCACATACTTGTTGAACGGATCCTGGGTTTTTTCTGGTTTGGTTCACGTAGTAATGTGGCACCACACTGAAACATTCAATTACACCAGGTTTGGATCAATATTTTAGAGGATAACGCATGTTAGGTCTAGGTTAGGTCGGGGATTTTCACTCATCAGACTGATACTTTCGCATTCTTCACATACTTGTTGAGCGGATCCTGGGTTTTTTCTGGTTTGGATCACGTAGTAATGTGGTACCACACTGAAACAGTCGAATAAACCTGGTTTCGATCAGTATTTTAGAGGATAACGCAAGATAAGTCTGGGATAGGTCTGGGATTTGACCTCATCAGACTCATACTTTCGCGTTTTTCACATACTTGTTGAACAGATCCTGGGTTTTTTCTGGTTTGGATCACGTAGTAGTGTGGTACCACACTGAAACAGTCCATTAAACCTGCTTGCGATCAATATTTTAGAGGATAACGCATGTTAGGTCTGGGTTAGGTCTAGGATTTGCCCTCATCAGGCTCATTCTTTCGCATATTTCTGAAACTTGAAGGCTAGATTCTGGGCCTTTTCTGGATTGCATCACGTAGTAATGTGGTACCACACTGAAACATTCAATTAAACCTGGTCTTGATAAATATTTTAGAGGATAACGCATGTTAGGTCTGGGTTAGGTCTAGGATTTGCCCTCATTAGGCTCATACTTTCGCATATTTCTCATACTTCATGGCTAGATCCTTTGCTTTTTCTGGATTGTATCAAGTAGTAATGAAGCACAACACTGAAACAGTCATTTAAACCTGGTTTCCATCAATATCTTAGAGGACAACGCAAGTTAGGTCTGGGATAGGTCTTGGACTTGCCCTCACCAGGCTCATACTTTCGCGTTTTTCACATACTTCTTGAACAGATCCAGGGTTTTTTCTGGTTTGGATCACGTAGTAGTGTGGTACCACACTGAAACAGTCCATGAAACCTGGTTTGGATCAATATTTTAGAGGATAACGCATGTTAGGTCTAGGTTAGGTCTGGGATTTTCACTCATCAGACTCATACTTTCGCCTTCTTCACATACTTGTTGAACGGATCCTGGGTTTTTTCTGGTTTGGATCACGTAGTAATGTGGGTCCACACTGAAGCAATCAATTAAACCTGGTCTTGATAAATATTTTAGAGGAAAAGGCATGTTAGGTCTGGGATAGGTCTGGGATTTGCCTTCATCAGACTCATACTTTCGCACACTTCACATACTCGTTGAACAGATTCCGGGTTTTTTCTGGTTTGGATCACGTAGTAATGTGGTACCACACTGAAACAGTCGATTAAACCTGGTTTCGATCAATATTTTAGAGGATAACGCATGTTAGGTCTAGGTTAGGCCTGGGATTTTCACTCATCAGGCTCATACTTTCGCATTCTTCACATACTTGTTGAACGGATCCTGGGTCTTTTCTGGTTTGGATCACGTAGTAATGTGGGTCCACACTGAAACAATCAATTAAACCTGGTCTTGATAAATATTTTAGAGGATAACACAAGTTAGGTCTGGGATAGGTCTGGGATTTGACCTCATCAGACTCATACTTTCGCATTCCTCACATACTTGTTGAACTGATCCTGTGTTTTTTCTGGTTTGGATCACGTAGTAATGTGGTACCACACTGAAACAGTCGATTAAACCTGGTTTCGATCAATATTTTAGAGGATAACGCATGTTAGGTCTAGGTTAGGTCTGGGATTTTCACTCATCAGACTCATACTTTCGCATTCTTCACATACTTGTTGAACGGATCCTGGGTTTTGTCTGGTTTGGATCACGTAGTAATGTGGGTCTACACTGAAACAATCAATTAAACCTGGTCTTGATAAATATTTTAGAGGATAACGCACGTTAGGTCTGGGATAGGTCTGGGATTTGCCCTCATCAGACTCATACTTTCGCACACTTCACATAGTCGTTGAACAGATTCTGGGTTTTTTCTGGTTTGGATCACGTAGTAATGTGGTACCACACTGAAACAGTCGATTAAACCTGGTTTCGATCAATATTTTAGAGGATAACGCATGTTAGGTCTAGGTTAGGCCTGGGATTTTCACTCATCAGCCTCATACTTTCGCATTCTTCACATACTTGTTGAACGGATCCTGGGTTTTTTCTGGTTTGGATCACGTAGTAATATGGGACCACAGTGAAACAGCCAATTAAACCTGGTTTCGATCAATATTTTAGAGGATAACGCATGTTAGGTCTAGGTTAGGTCTGGGATTTGCCCTCATCAGGCTCATACTTTCGCATTCCTCACATACTTGTTGAACTGATCCTGGGTTTTTTCTGGTTTGGATCACGTAGTAATGTGGGACCACACTGAAACAGTCAATTAAACCTGGTTTCGATCAATATTTTAGAGAATAATTCATGTCAGGTCTAGGTTAGGTCTGGGATTTGCTCTCAGCAGGCTCATTCTTCCGCATATTTCTCATACATGTTGAACAGATCCTGGGTTTTTTCTGGTTTGGATCACGTAGTAATGTGGGACCACACTGAAACAATCAATTAAACCTGGTCTTGATAAATATTTTAGAGGATAACGCATGTTAGGTCTGGGTTAGGTCTAGGATTTGCCCTCATCAGGCTCATACTTTCGCATATTTCTCATACTTCATGGCTAGATCCTGGGCTGTTTCTGGATTGTATCACGTAGTAATGTGGTACCACGCTGAAACAGTCAATTAAACCTGGTTTCGATCAATATTTTAGAGGATAACGCATCTTAGGTCTGGGTTAGGTCTAAGATTTGCCCTCATCAGGCTCACAGTTTCGCGTTTTTCACATACTTGTTGAACAGATCCTGGGTTTTTTCTGGTTTGGATCACGAAGTAGTGTGGTACCACACTGAAACAGTCCATTAAACCTGGTTTCGCTCAATATTTTAGAGGATAACGCATGTTAGGTCTAGGTTAGGTCTGGGATTTGCTCTCATCAGGCTCATTCTTTCGCATATTTCTCATGCTTGATGGCTAGATCCTGGGCTTTTTCTGGATTGCATCACGTAGTAATGTAGTACCACACTGAAACAGTCAATGAAACCTGGTTTCCATCAATATTTTAGAGGACAACGCATGTTAGGTCTAGGTAAGGCCTGAGATTTTCACTGATCAGACTCATACTTTCGCATCCTTCACATACTTGTTGAACGGATCCTGGGTTTTTTCTGGTTTGGATCACGTAGTAATGTGGTACCACACTGAAACGGTAAATTAAACCTGGTTTCGATCAATATTTTAGAGGATAACGCAAGTTAGGTCTGGGATAGGTCTGGGATTTGCCCTCATCACGCTCATACTTTCGCATTCTTCACATACTTGTTGAACTGATCCTGGGTTTTTTCTGGTTTGGATCACGTCGTAATGTGGTACCACACTGAAACAGTCGATTAACCCTGGTTTCGATCAATATCTTAGAGGATAACGCATGTTAGGTCTAGGTTAGCCCTGGGATTTTCACTCATCAGACTCATACTTTCGCATTCTTCACATACTTGTTGAACTGATCCTGGGTTTTTTCTGGTTTGGATCACGTAGTAATGTGGTACCACACTGAAACAGTCGATTAAACCTGGTTTCCATCACTATTTTAGAGGACAACGCAAGTTAGGTCTAGGTAAGGCCTGAGATTTTCACTGATCAGACTCATACTTTCGCATTCTTCACATACTTGTGGAACGGATCCTGGGTTTTTTCTGGTTTGGATCACGTAGTAATGTGGTACCACACTAAAACAGTCCATGAAACCTGGTTTGGATCAATATTTTAGAGGATAACGCATGTTAGGTCTAGGTTAGGTCTGGGATTTTCACTCATCAGACTCATACTTTCGCCTTCTTCACATACTTGTTGAACGGATCCTGGGTTTTTTCTGGTTTGGATCACGTAGTAATGTGGGTCCACACTGAAGCAATCAATTAAACCTGGTCTTGATAAATATTTTAGAGGAAAAGGCATGTTAGGTCTGGGATAGGTCTGGGATTTGCCTTCATCAGACTCATACTTTCGCACACTTCACATACTCGTTGAACATATTCTGGGTTTTTTCTGGTTTGGATCACGTAGTAATGTGGTACCACACTGAAACAGTCGATTAAACCTGGTTTCGATCAATATTTTAGAGGATAACGCATGTTAGGTCTAGGTTAGGCCTGGGATTTTCACTCATCAGGCTCATACTTTCGCATTCTTCACATACTTGTTGAACGGATCCTGGGTTTTTTCTGGTTTGGATCACGTAGTAATGTGGGTCCACACTGAAACAATCAATTAAACCTGGTCTTGATAAATATTTTAGAGGATAACACAAGTTAGGTCTGGGATAGGTCTGCGATTTGACCTCATCAGACTCATACTTTCGCATTCCTCACATACTTGTTGAACTGATCCTGTGTTTTTTCTGGTTTGGGTCACGTAGTAATGTGGTACCACACTGAAACAGTCGATTAAACCTGGTTTCGATCAATATTTTAGAGGATAACGCATGTTAGGTCTAGGTTAGGTCTGGGATTTTCACTCATCAGACTCATACTTTCGCATTCTTCACATACTTGTTGAACGGATCCTGGGTTTTGTCTGGTTTGGATCATGTAGTAATGTGGGTCTACACTGAAACAATCAATTAAACCTGGTCTTGATAAATATTTTAGAGGATAACGCACGTTAGGTCTGGGATAGGTCTGGGATTTGCCCTCATCAGACTCATACTTTCGCACACTTCACATAGTCGTTGAACAGATTCTGGGTTTTTTCTGGTTTGGATCACGTAGTAATGTGGTACCACACTGAAACAGTCGATTAAACCCGGTTTCGATCAATATTTTAGAGGATAACGCATGTTAGGTCTAGGTTAGGCCTGGGATTTTCACTCATCAGCCTCATACTTTCGCATTCTTCACATACTTGTTGAACGGATCCTGGGTTTTTTCTGGTTTGGATCACGTAGTAATATGGGACCACAGTGAAACAGCCAATTAAACCTGGTTTCGATAAATATTTTAGAGGATAACGCATGTTAGGTCTAGGTTAGGTCTGGGATTTGCCCTCATCAGGCTCATACTTTCGCATTCCTCACTTACTTGTTGAACTGATCCTGGGTTTTTTCTGGTTTGGATCACGTAGTAATGTGGGACCACACTGAAACAGTCAATTAAACCTGGTTTCGATCAATATTTTAGAGAATAATTCATGTCAGGTCTAGGTTAGGTCTGGGATTTGCTCTCAGCAGGCTCATTCTTCCGCATATTTCTCATACATGTTGAACAGATCCTGGGTTTTTTCTGGTTTGGATCACGTAGTAATGTGGGACCACACTGAAACAATCAATTAAACCTGGTCTTGATAAATATTTTAGAGGATAACGCATGTTAGGTCTGGGTTAGGTCTAGGATTTGCCCTCATCAGGCTCATACTTTCGCATATTTCTCATACTTCATGGCTAGATCCTGGGCTGTTTCTGGATTGTATCACGTAGTAATGTGGTACCACGCTGAAACAGTCAATTAAACCTGGTTTCGATCAATATTTTAGAGGATAACGCATCTTAGGTCTGGGTTAGGTCTAAGATTTGCCCTCATCAGGCTCACAGTTTCGCGTTTTTCACATACTTGTTGAACAGATCCTGGGTTTTTTCTGGTTTGGATCACGAAGTAGTGTGGTACCACACTGAAACAGTCCATTAAACCTGGTTTCGCTCAATATTTTAGAGGATAACGCATGTTAGGTCTAGGTTAGGTCTGGGATTTGCTCTCATCAGGCTCATTCTTTCGCATATTTCTCATGCTTGATGGCTAGATCCTGGGCTTTTTCTGGATTGCATCACGTAGTAATGTAGTACCACACTGAAACAGTCAATGAAACCTGGTTTCCATCAATATTTTAGAGGACAACGCATGTTAGGTCTAGGTAAGGCCTGAGATTTTCACTGATCAGACTCATACTTTCGCATCCTTCACATACTTGTTGAACGGATCCTGGGTTTTTTCTGGTTTGGATCACGTAGTAATGTGGTACCACACTGAAACGGTAAATTAAACGTGGTTTCGATCAATATTTTAGAGGATAACGCAAGTTAGGTCTGGGATAGGTCTGGGATTTGCCCTCATCACGCTCATACTTTCGCATTCTTCACATACTTGTTGAACTGATCCTGGGTTTTTTCTGGTTTGGATCACGTCGTAATGTGGTACCACACTGAAACAGTCGATTAACCCTGGTTTCGATCAATATCTTAGAGGATAACGCATGTTAGGTCTAGGTTAGCCCTGGGATTTTCACTCATCAGACTCATACTTTCGCATTCTTCACATACTTGTTGAACTGATCCTGGGTTTTTTCTGGTTTGGATCACGTAGTAATGTGGTACCACACTGAAACAGTCGATTAAACCTGGTTTCCATCACTATTTTAGAGGACAACGCAAGTTAGGTCTAGGTAAGGCCTGAGATTTTCACTGATCAGACTCATACTTTCGCATTCTTCACATACTTGTGGAACGGATCCTGGGTTTTTTCTGGTTTGGATCACGTAGTAATGTGGTACCACACTAAAACAGTCGATTAAACCTGGTTTCGATCAATATTTTAGAGAATAATTCATGTTAGGTCTAGGTTAGGTCTGGGATTTTCACTGATCAGGCTCACTCTTTCGCATATTTCTCATACTTGATGGCTAGATCCTGGGCTTTTTCTGGATTGCATCACGTAGTAATGTAGTACCACACGGAAACAGTCAATGAAACCTGGTTTCCATCACTATTTTAGAGGACAACGCAAGTTAGGTCTAGGTTAGCCCTGGGATTTTCACTCATCAGACTCATACTTTCGCATTCTTCACATACTTGTTGAACTGATCCTGGGTTTTTACTGGTTTGGATCACGTAGTAATGTGGTACCACACTGAAACAGTCGATTAAACCTGGTCTCGATCAATATTTTAGAGAATAATTCATGTTAGGTCTCGGTTAGGTCTGGGATTTGCTCCACATCAGGCTCATTCTTTCGCATATTTCTCATACTTGATGGCTAGATCCTGAGCTTTTTCTGGATTGCATCACGTAGTAATGAAGTACAACACTGAAACAGTCAATTAAACATGGTTTCCATCAATATCTTAGAGGACAACGCATGTTAGGTCTAGGTTAGGCCTGGGATTTTCACTCATCAGGCTCATACTTTCGCATTCTTCACATACTTGTTGAACTGATCCTGGGTTTTTTCTGGTTTGGATCACGTAGTAATGTGGTACCACACTGAAGCAGTCGATTAAACCTGGTTTCGATCAATATTTTAGAGGATAACGCATGTTAGGTCTTGGTTAGCCCTGGGATTTTCACTCATCAGACTCATACTTTCGCATTCTTCACATACTTGTTGAACTGATCCTGGGTTTTTTCTGGTTTGGATCACGTAGAAATGTGGGTCTACACTGAAACAATCAATTAAACCTGGTCTTGATAAATATTTTAGAGGATAACGCATGTTAGGTCTGGGATAGGTCTGGGATTTGCCCTCATCAGACTCATACTTTCGCACACTTCACATTCTCGTTGAACAGATTCTGGGTTTTTTCTGGTTTGGATCACGTAGTAATGTGGTACCACACTGAAACAGTCGATTAAACCTGGTTTCGATCAATATTTTAGAGGATAACGCATGTTAGGTCTAGGTTAGGCCTGGGATTTTCACTCATCAGCCTCATACTTTCGCATTCTTCACATACTTGTTGAACGGATCCTGGGTTTTTTCTGGTTTGGATCACGTAGTAATGTGGGACCACAGTGAAACAGCCAATTAAACCTGGTTTCGATCAATATTTTAGAGAATAATTCATGTTAGGTCTAGGTTAGGTCTGGGAGTTGCTCCCATGAGGCTCATTCTTTCGCATATTTCTCATACTTGATGGCTAGATCCTGGGCTTTTTCTGGATTGCATCACGTAGTAATGAAGTACAACACTGAAACAGTCAATTAAACCTGGTTTCCATCAATATCTTAGAGGACAACGCAAGTTAGGTCTGGGATAGGTCTGGGACTTTCCCTCATCAGGCTCATACTTTCGCGTTTTTCACATACTTGTTGAACGGATCCTGGGTTTTTTCTGGTTTGGATCACGTAGTAATGTGGGACCACACTGAAACAGTCAATTAAACCTGGTTTCGATCAATATTTTAGAGAATAATTCATGTTAGGTCTAGTTTAGGTCCGGGATTTACTCTCATCAGGCTCATTCTTTCGCATATTACTCATACTTGATGGCTAGATCCTGGGCTTCTTCTGGATTGGATCACGTAGTAATGTGGGACCACACTGAAACAATCAATTAAACCTGGTCTTGATAAATAGTTTGGAGGATAGCGCATGTTAGGTCTGGGATAGGTCTGGGATTTGCCCTCATCAGGCTCATACTTTCGCATTCTTCACATACTTGTTGAACTGATCCTGGGTTTTTTCTGGTTTGGATCACGTAGTAATGTAGTACCACACTGAAACAGTCAATGAAACCTGGTTTCCATCAATACTTTAGAGGACAACGCAACTTAGGTCTGGGATAGGTCTGGGATTTGACCTCATCAGACTCATACTTTCGCACACTTCACAACCTCCTTGAACAGATTCTGGGTTATTTTCTGGTTTGGATCACATAGTAATGTGGTACCACACTGAAACAGTCGATTAAACCAGGTTTTGATCAATATTTTAGAGGATAACGCATGTTAGGTCTAGGTTAGGTCTGGGATTTTCACTCATCAGACTCATACTTTCGCATTCTTCACATACTTGTTGAACGGATCCTGGGTTTTTTCCGGTTTGGATCACGTAGTAATGTGGTACCACACTGAAACAGTCGATTAAACCTGGTTTCGATCAATATTTTTGAGGATAACGCAAGTTAGGTCTGGGATAGGTCTGGGATTTGACCTCATCAG
This sequence comes from Colletes latitarsis, assembly GCF_051014445.1. Classification (NCBI taxonomy): domain Eukaryota; kingdom Metazoa; phylum Arthropoda; class Insecta; order Hymenoptera; family Colletidae; genus Colletes; species Colletes latitarsis. The sequence goes on from NW_027488365.1 coordinate 11,313,950, forward strand.
ACTCATACTTTCGCATTCTTCACATACTTGTTGAACGGATCCAGGGTTTTTTCTGGTTTGGATCACGTAGTAATGTGGGACCACACTGAAACAGTCAATTAAACCTGGTTTCGATCAATATTTTAGAGAACAATTCATGTTAGGTCTAGTTTAGGTCCGGGATTTACTCTCATCAGGCTCATTCTTTCGCATATTACTCATACTTGATGGCTAGATCCTGGGCTTTTTCTGGATTGGATCACGTAGTAATGTGGGACCACACTGAAACATTCAATTAAAACTGGTCTTGATAACTATTTTAGAGGATAACGCATGTTAGGTCTGGGTTACGTCTGTGATTTGCCCTCATCAGCGTCATACTTTCGCAGTTTTAACATGCATGATGACCTGATCGAGGGTTTTCTTTGCTTTGGATCACGTAGTAAAGTGGTACCACACTAACACAGTCAATTAAACCTGGTTTCGATCAATATTTTAGAGGATAACGCATGTTAGGTCTGGGATAGGTCTCGGATTTGCCCTCATCAGACTCATACTTTCGCACACTTGACACACTCGTTGATCAGATCCTGGGTTTTTTTCTGGTTTGGATCACGTAGTAATGTGGTACCACACTGAAACATTCAATTAAAACTGGTCTTGATAACTATTTTAGAGGATAACGCATGTTAGGTCTGGGTTACGTCTGTGATTTGCCCTCATCAGCGTCATACTTTCGCAGTTTTAACACGCATGTTGACCTGATCGAGGGTTTTCTTTGCTTTGGATCACGTAGTAAAGTGGTACCACACTAAGACAGTCGATTAAACCTGGTTTCGATCAATATTTTAGAGGATATCGCAAGTTAGGTCTGGGATAGGTCTGGGATTTTCACTCATCAGACTCATACTTTCGCATATTTCTCATACTTCAAGGCTAGATCCTGGGCTGTTTCTGGATTGTATCACATAGTAATGTGGTACCACACTGAAACAGTCAATTAAACCTGGTTTCGATCAATATTTTAGAGAATAATTCATGTTAGGTCTAGGTTAGGTCTGGGATTTACTCTCATCAGGCTCATTCTTTCGCATATTACTCATACTTGATGGCTAGATCCTGGGCTTTTTCTGGTTTGGATCACGTAGTAATGTGGGACCACACTGAAACAATCAATTAAACCTGGTCTTGATAAATATTTTAGAGGATAACGCATGTTAGGTCTGGGTTAGGTCTAGGATTTGCCCTCATCAGGCTCATACTTTCGCTTATTTCTCATACTTCATGGCTAGATCCTGGGCTTTTTCTGGTTTGGAGCACGTAGTAATGTGGGACTACACTGAAACAATCAATTAAACCTGGTCTTGATAAATATTTTAGAGGATAACGCATGTTAGGTCTGGGTTAGGTCTAGGATTTGCCCTCATCAGGCTCATACTTTCGCATATTTCTCATACTTCAAGGCTAGATCCTGGGCTGTTTCTGGATTGTATCACATAGTAATGTGGTACCACACTGAAACAGTCAATTAAACCTGGTTTCGATCAATATTTTAGAGGACAACGCAAGTTAGGTCTAGGTTAGGCCTGGGATTTTCACTCATCAGGCTCATACTTTCGCATTCTTCACATACTTGTTGAACGGATCCTGGGTTTTTTCTGGTTTGGATCACGTAGTAATGTGGGTCCACACTGAAACAATCAATTAAACCTGGTCTTGATAAATATTTTAGAGGATAACACAAGTTAGGTCTGGGATAGGTCTGGGATTTGACCTCATCAGACTCATACTTTCGCATTCCTCACATACTTGTTGAACTGATCCTGTGTTTTTTCTGGTTTGGGTCACGTAGTAATGTGGTACCACACTGAAACAGTCGATTAAACCTGGTTTCGATCAATATTTTAGAGGATAACGCATGTTAGGTCTAGGTTAGGTCTGGGATTTTCACTCATCAGACTCATACTTTCGCATTCTTCACATACTTGTTGAACGGATCCTGGGTTTTGTCTGGTTTGGATCATGTAGTAATGTGGGTCTACACTGAAACAATCAATTAAACCTGGTCTTGATAAATATTTTAGAGGATAACGCACGTTAGGTCTGGGATAGGTCTGGGATTTGCCCTCATCAGACTCATACTTTCGCACACTTCACATAGTCGTTGAACAGATTCTGGGTTTTTTCTGGTTTGGATCACGTAGTAATGTGGTACCACACTGAAACAGTCGATTAAACCTGGTTTCGATCAATATTTTAGAGGATAACGCATGTTAGGTCTAGGTTAGGCCTGGGATTTTCACTCATCAGCCTCATACTTTCGCATTCTTCACATACTTGTTGAACGGATCCTGGGTTTTTTCTGGTTTGGATCACGTAGTAATATGGGACCACAGTGAAACAGCCAATTAAACCTGGTTTCGATCAATATTTTAGAGGATAACGCATGTTAGGTCTAGGTTAGGTCTGGGATTTGCCCTCATCAGGCTCATACTTTCGCATTCCTCACTTACTTGTTGAACTGATCCTGGGTTTTTTCTGGTTTGGATCACGTAGTAATGTGGGACCACACTGAAACAGTCAATTAAACCTGGTTTCGATCAATATTTTAGAGAATAATTCATGTCAGGTCTAGGTTAGGTCTGGGATTTGCTCTCAGCAGGCTCATTCTTCCGCATATTTCTCATACATGTTGAACAGATCCTGGGTTTTTTCTGGTTTGGATCACGTAGTAATGTGGGACCACACTGAAACAATCAATTAAACCTGGTCTTGATAAATATTTTAGAGGATAACGCATGTTAGGTCTGGGTTAGGTCTAGGATTTGCCCTCATCAGGCTCATACTTTCGCATATTTCTCATACTTCATGGCTAGATCCTGGGCTGTTTCTGGATTGTATCACGTAGTAATGTGGTACCACGCTGAAACAGTCAATTAAACCTGGTTTCGATCAATATTTTAGAGGATAACGCATCTTAGGTCTGGGTTAGGTCTAAGATTTGCCCTCATCAGGCTCACAGTTTCGCGTTTTTCACATACTTGTTGAACAGATCCTGGGTTTTTTCTGGTTTGGATCACGAAGTAGTGTGGTACCACACTGAAACAGTCCATTAAACCTGGTTTCGCTCAATATTTTAGAGGATAACGCATGTTAGGTCTAGGTTAGGTCTGGGATTTGCTCTCATCAGGCTCATTCTTTCGCATATTTCTCATGCTTGATGGCTAGATCCTGGGCTTTTTCTGGATTGCATCACGTAGTAATGTAGTACCACACTGAAACAGTCAATGAAACCTGGTTTCCATCAATATTTTAGAGGACAACGCATGTTAGGTCTAGGTAAGGCCTGAGATTTTCACTGATCAGACTCATACTTTCGCATCCTTCACATACTTGTTGAACGGATCCTGGGTTTTTTCTGGTTTGGATCACGTAGTAATGTGGTACCACACTGAAACGGTAAATTAAACCTGGTTTCGATCAATATTTTAGAGGATAACGCAAGTTAGGTCTGGGATAGGTCTGGGATTTGCCCTCATCACGCTCATACTTTCGCATTCTTCACATACTTGTTGAACTGATCCTGGGTTTTTTCTGGTTTGGATCACGTCGTAATGTGGTACCACACTGAAACAGTCGATTAACCCTGGTTTCGATCAATATCTTAGAGGATAACGCATGTTAGGTCTAGGTTAGCCCTGGGATTTTCACTCATCAGACTCATACTTTCGCATTCTTCACATACTTGTTGAACTGATCCTGGGTTTTTTCTGGTTTGGATCACGTAGTAATGTGGTACCACACTGAAACAGTCGATTAAACCTGGTTTCCATCACTATTTTAGAGGACAACGCAAGTTAGGTCTAGGTAAGGCCTGAGATTTTCACTGATCAGACTCATACTTTCGCATTCTTCACATACTTGTGGAACGGATCCTGGGTTTTTTCTGGTTTGGATCACGTAGTAATGTGGTACCACACTAAAACAGTCGATTAAACCTGGTTTCGATCAATATTTTAGAGAATAATTCATGTTAGGTCTAGGTTAGGTCTGGGATTTTCACTGATCAGGCTCACTCTTTCGCATATTTCTCATACTTGATGGCTAGATCCTGGGCTTTTTCTGGATTGCATCACGTAGTAATGTAGTACCACACGGAAACAGTCAATGAAACCTGGTTTCCATCACTATTTTAGAGGACAACGCAAGTTAGGTCTAGGTTAGCCCTGGGATTTTCACTCATCAGGCTCATACTTTCGCATTCTTCACATACTTGTTGAACTGATCCTGGGTTTTTTCTGGTTTGGATCACGTAGTAATGTGGTACCACACTGAAGCAGTCGATTAAACCTGGTTTCGATCAATATTTTAGAGGATAACGCATGTTAGGTCTTGGTTAGCCCTGGGATTTTCACTCATCAGACTCATACTTTCGCATTCTTCACATACTTGTTGAACTGATCCTGGGTTTTTTCTGGTTTGGATCACGTAGAAATGTGGGTCTACACTGAAACAATCAATTAAACCTGGTCTTGATAAATATTTTAGAGGATAACGCATGTTAGGTCTGGGATAGGTCTGGGATTTGCCCTCATCAGACTCATACTTTCGCACACTTCACATTCTCGTTGAACAGATTCTGGGTTTTTTCTGGTTTGGATCACGTAGTAATGTGGTACCACACTGAAACAGTCGATTAAACCTGGTTTCGATCAATATTTTAGAGGATAACGCATGTTAGGTCTAGGTTAGGCCTGGGATTTTCACTCATCAGCCTCATACTTTCGCATTCTTCACATACTTGTTGAACGGATCCTGGGTTTTTTCTGGTTTGGATCACGTAGTAATGTGGGACCACAGTGAAACAGCCAATTAAACCTGGTTTCGATCAATATTTTAGAGAATAATTCATGTTAGGTCTAGGTTAGGTCTGGGAGTTGCTCCCATGAGGCTCATTCTTTCGCATATTTCTCATACTTGATGGCTAGATCCTGGGCTTTTTCTGGATTGCATCACGTAGTAATGAAGTACAACACTGAAACAGTCAATTAAACCTGGTTTCCATCAATATCTTAGAGGACAACGCAAGTTAGGTCTGGGATAGGTCTGGGACTTTCCCTCATCAGGCTCATACTTTCGCGTTTTTCACATACTTGTTGAACGGATCCTGGGTTTTTTCTGGTTTGGATCACGTAGTAATGTGGGACCACACTGAAACAGTCAATTAAACCTGGTTTCGATCAATATTTTAGAGAATAATTCATGTTAGGTCTAGTTTAGGTCCGGGATTTACTCTCATCAGGCTCATTCTTTCGCATATTACTCATACTTGATGGCTAGATCCTGGGCTTCTTCTGGATTGGATCACGTAGTAATGTGGGACCACACTGAAACAATCAATTAAACCTGGTCTTGATAAATAGTTTGGAGGATAGCGCATGTTAGGTCTGGGATAGGTCTGGGATTTGCCCTCATCAGGCTCATACTTTCGCATTCTTCACATACTTGTTGAACTGATCCTGGGTTTTTTCTGGTTTGGATCACGTAGTAATGTAGTACCACACTGAAACAGTCAATGAAACCTGGTTTCCATCAATACTTTAGAGGACAACGCAACTTAGGTCTGGGATAGGTCTGGGATTTGACCTCATCAGACTCATACTTTCGCACACTTCACAACCTCCTTGAACAGATTCTGGGTTATTTTCTGGTTTGGATCACATAGTAATGTGGTACCACACTGAAACAGTCGATTAAACCAGGTTTCGATCAATATTTTAGAGGATAACGCATGTTAGGTCTAGGTTAGGTCTGGGATTTTCACTCATCAGACTCATACTTTCGCATTCTTCACATACTTGTTGAACGGATCCTGGGTTTTTTCCGGTTTGGATCACGTAGTAATGTGGTACCACACTGAAACAGTCGATTAAACCTGGTTTCGATCAATATTTTTGAGGATAACGCAAGTTAGGTCTGGGATAGGTCTGGGATTTGACCTCATCAGACTCATACTTTCGCATTCTTCACATACTTGTTGAACGGATCCAGGGTTTTTTCTGGTTTGGATCACGTAGTAATGTGGGACCACACTGAAACAGTCAATTAAACCTGGTTTCGATCAATATTTTAGAGAACAATTCATGTTAGGTCTAGTTTAGGTCCGGGATTTACTCTCATCAGGCTCATTCTTTCGCATATTACTCATACTTGATGGCTAGATCCTGGGCTTTTTCTGGATTGGATCACGTAGTAATGTGGGACCACACTGAAACATTCAATTAAAACTGGTCTTGATAACTATTTTAGAGGATAACGCATGTTAGGTCTGGGTTACGTCTGTGATTTGCCCTCATCAGCGTCATACTTTCGCAGTTTTAACATGCATGATGACCTGATCGAGGGTTTTCTTTGCTTTGGATCACGTAGTAAAGTGGTACCACACTAACACAGTCAATTAAACCTGGTTTCGATCAATATTTTAGAGGATAACGCATGTTAGGTCTGGGATAGGTCTCGGATTTGCCCTCATCAGACTCATACTTTCGCACACTTGACACACTCGTTGATCAGATCCTGGGTTTTTTTCTGGTTTGGATCACGTAGTAATGTGGTACCACACTGAAACATTCAATTAAAACTGGTCTTGATAACTATTTTAGAGGATAACGCATGTTAGGTCTGGGTTACGTCTGTGATTTGCCCTCATCAGCGTCATACTTTCGCAGTTTTAACACGCATGTTGACCTGATCGAGGGTTTTCTTTGCTTTGGATCACGTAGTAAAGTGGTACCACACTAAGACAGTCGATTAAACCTGGTTTCGATCAATATTTTAGAGGATATCGCAAGTTAGGTCTGGGATAGGTCTGGGATTTTCACTCATCAGACTCATACTTTCGCATATTTCTCATACTTCAAGGCTAGATCCTGGGCTGTTTCTGGATTGTATCACATAGTAATGTGGTACCACACTGAAACAGTCAATTAAACCTGGTTTCGATCAATATTTTAGAGAATAATTCATGTTAGGTCTAGGTTAGGTCTGGGATTTACTCTCATCAGGCTCATTCTTTCGCATATTACTCATACTTGATGGCTAGATCCTGGGCTTTTTCTGGTTTGGATCACGTAGTAATGTGGGACCACACTGAAACAATCAATTAAACCTGGTCTTGATAAATATTTTAGAGGATAACGCATGTTAGGTCTGGGTTAGGTCTAGGATTTGCCCTCATCAGGCTCATACTTTCGCTTATTTCTCATACTTCATGGCTAGATCCTGGGCTTTTTCTGGTTTGGATCACGTAGTAATGTGGGACTACACTGAAACAATCAATTAAACCTGGTCTTGATAAATATTTTAGAGGATAACGCATGTTAGGTCTGGGTTAGGTCTAGGATTTGCCCTCATCAGGCTCATACTTTCGCATATTTCTCATACTTCAAGGCTAGATCCTGGGCTGTTTCTGGATTGTATCACATAGTAATGTGGTACCACACTGAAACAGTCAATTAAACCTGGTTTCGATCAATATTTTAGAGAATAATTCATGTTAGGTCTAGGTTAGGTCTGGGATTTACTCTCATCAGGCTCATTCTTTCGCATATTACTCATACTTGATGGCTAGATCCTGGGCTTTTTCTGGTTTGGATCACGTAGTAATGTGGGACCACACTGAAACAATCAATTAAACCTGGTCTTGATAAATATTTTAGAGGATAACGCATGTTAGGTCTGGGTTAGGTCTAGGATTTGCCCTCATCAGGCTCATACTTTCGCTTATTTCTCATACTTCAAGGCTAGATCCTGGGCTGTTTCTGGATTGTATCACATAGTAATGTGGTACCACACTGAAACAGTCGATTAAACCAGGTTTCGATCAATACTTTTGAGGATAACGCATGTTATGTCTGGGTTAGGTCTAGGATTTGCTCTCGTCAGGCTGATACTTTCGCATATTTCTCATACTTCATGGCTAGATCCTGGGCTATTTCTGGATTGGATCACGTAGTAGTGTGGTACCACACTGAAAGAGTCCATTAAACCTGGTTGCGATCAATATTTTAGAGGATAACGCATGTTAGGTCTAGGTTAGGTCTGGGATTTACTCTCATCAGGCTCATTCTTTCGCATATTACTCATACTTGATGGCTAGATCCTGGGCTTTTTCTGGTTTGGATCACGTAGTAATGTGGTACCACACTGAAACATTCAATTAAACCTGGTCTTGATAAATATTTTAGAGGATAACGCATGTTAGGTTTGGGTTAGGTCTAGGATTTGCCCTCATCAGGCTCATTCTTTCGCATATTTCTCAAACTTGATGGCTTGATCCTGGGCTTTTTCTGGATTGCATCACGTAGTAATGTGGTACCACACTGAAACATTCAATTAAACCTGGTCTTGATAAATATTTTAGAGGATAACGCATGTTAGGTCTGGGTTAGGTCTAGGATTTGCCCTCATCAGGCTCATACTTTCGCTTATTTCTCATACTTCAAGGCTAGATCCTGGGCTGTTTCTGGATTGTATCACATAGTAATGTGGTACCACACTGAAACAGTCGATTAAACCAGGTTTCGATCAATACTTTTGAGGATAACGCATGTTATGTCTGGGTTAGGTCTAGGATTTGCTCTCGTCAGGCTGATACTTTCGCATATTTCTCATACTTCATGGCTAGATCCTGGGCTATTTCTGGATTGGATCACGTAGTAGTGTGGTACCACACTGAAAGAGTCCATTAAACCTGGTTGCGATCAATATTTTAGAGGATAACGCATGTTAGGTCTAGGTTAGGTCTGGGATTTACTCTCATCAGGCTCATTCTTTCGCATATTACTCATACTTGATGGCTAGATCCTGGGCTTTTTCTGGTTTGGATCACGTAGTAATGTGGTACCACACTGAAACATTCAATTAAACCTGGTCTTGATAAATATTTTAGAGGATAACGCATGTTAGGTTTGGGTTAGGTCTAGGATTTGCCCTCATCAGGCTCACACTTGCGCATATTTCTCATACTTCATGGCTAGATCCTGGGCTCTTTCTGGATTGTATCACGTAGTAATGTGGTACCACACTGAAACAGTCGATTAAACCAGGTTTCGATGAATATTTTAGAGGATAACGCAAGTTAGGTCTGGGATAGGTCTGGGATTTGACCTCATCAGACTCATTCTTTCGCGTTTTTCACATACTTGTTGAACTGATCCTGGGTTTTTTCTGGTTTGGATCACGTAGAAATGTGGGTCTACACTGAAACAATCAATTAAACCTGGTCTTGATAAATATTTTAGAGGATAACGCATGTTAGGTCTGGGATAGGTCTGGGATTTGCCCTCATCAGACTCATACTTTCGCACACTTCACATTCTCGTTGAACAGATTCTGGGTTTTTTCTGGTTTGGATCACGTAGTAATGTGGTACCACACTGAAACAGTCGATTAAACCTGGTTTCGATCAATATTTTAGAGGATAACGCATGTTAGGTCTAGGTTAGGCCTGGGATTTTCACTCATCAGCCTCATACTTTCGCATTCTTCACATACTTGTTGAACGGATCCTGGGTTTTTTCTGGTTTGGATCACGTAGTAATGTGGGACCACAGTGAAACAGCCAATTAAACCTGGTTTCGATCAATATTTTAGAGAATAATTCATGTTAGGTCTAGGTTAGGTCTGGGAGTTGCTCCCATGAGGCTCATTCTTTCGCATATTTCTCATACTTGATGGCTAGATCCTGGGCTTTTTCTGGATTGCATCACGTAGTAATGAAGTACAACACTGAAACAGTCAATTAAACCTGGTTTCCATCAATATCTTAGAGGACAACGCAAGTTAGGTCTGGGATAGGTCTGGGACTTTCCCTCATCAGGCTCATACTTTCGCGTTTTTCACATACTTGTTGAACGGATCCTGGGTTTTTTCTGGTTTGGATCACGTAGTAATGTGGGACCACACTGAAACAGTCAATTAAACCTGGTTTCGATCAATATTTTAGAGAATAATTCATGTTAGGTCTAGTTTAGGTCCGGGATTTACTCTCATCAGGCTCATTCTTTCGCATATTACTCATACTTGATGGCTAGATCCTGGGCTTCTTCTGGATTGGATCACGTAGTAATGTGGGACCACACTGAAACAATCAATTAAACCTGGTCTTGATAAATAGTTTGGAGGATAGCGCATGTTAGGTCTGGGATAGGTCTGGGATTTGCCCTCATCAGGCTCATACTTTCGCATTCTTCACATACTTGTTGAACTGATCCTGGGTTTTTTCTGGTTTGGATCACGTAGTAATGTAGTACCACACTGAAACAGTCAATGAAACCTGGTTTCCATCAATACTTTAGAGGACAACGCAAGTTAGGTCTGGGATAGGTCTGGGATTTGACCTCATCAGACTCATACTTTCGCACACTTCACAACCTCCTTGAACAGATTCTGGGTTATTTTCTGGTTTGGATCACATAGTAATGTGGTACCACACTGAAACAGTCGATTAAACCAGGTTTCGATCAATATTTTAGAGGATAACGCATGTTAGGTCTAGGTTAGGTCTGGGATTTTCACTCATCAGACTCATACTTTCGCATTCTTCACATACTTGTTGAACGGATCCTGGGTTTTTTCCGGTTTGGATCACGTAGTAATGTGGTACCACACTGAAACAGTCGATTAAACCTGGTTTCGATCAATATTTTTGAGGATAACGCAAGTTAGGTCTGGGATAGGTCTGGGATTTGACCTCATCAGACTCATACTTTCGCATTCTTCACATACTTGTTGAACGGATCCAGGGTTTTTTCTGGTTTGGATCACGTAGTAATGTGGGACCACACTGAAACAGTCAATTAAACCTGGTTTCGATCAATATTTTAGAGAACAATTCATGTTAGGTCTAGTTTAGGTCCGGGATTTACTCTCATCAGGCTCATTCTTTCGCATATTACTCATACTTGATGGCTAGATCCTGGGCTTTTTCTGGATTGGATCACGTAGTAATGTGGGACCACACTGAAACATTCAATTAAAACTGGTCTTGATAACTATTTTAGAGGATAACGCATGTTAGGTCTGGGTTACGTCTGTGATTTGCCCTCATCAGCGTCATACTTTCGCAGTTTTAACATGCATGATGACCTGATCGAGGGTTTTCTTTGCTTTGGATCACGTAGTAAAGTGGTACCACACTAACACAGTCAATTAAACCTGGTTTCGATCAATATTTTAGAGGATAACGCATGTTAGGTCTGGGATAGGTCTCGGATTTGCCCTCATCAGACTCATACTTTCGCACACTTGACACACTCGTTGATCAGATCCTGGGTTTTTTTCTGGTTTGGATCACGTAGTAATGTGGTACCACACTGAAACATTCAATTAAAACTGGTCTTGATAACTATTTTAGAGGATAACGCATGTTAGGTCTGGGTTACGTCTGTGATTTGCCCTCATCAGCGTCATACTTTCGCAGTTTTAACACGCATGTTGACCTGATCGAGGGTTTTCTTTGCTTTGGATCACGTAGTAAAGTGGTACCACACTAAGACAGTCGATTAAACCTGGTTTCGATCAATATTTTAGAGGATATCGCAAGTTAGGTCTGGGATAGGTCTGGGATTTTCACTCATCAGACTCATACTTTCGCATATTTCTCATACTTCAAGGCTAGATCCTGGGCTGTTTCTGGATTGTATCACATAGTAATGTGGTACCACACTGAAACAGTCAATTAAACCTGGTTTCGATCAATATTTTAGAGAATAATTCATGTTAGGTCTAGGTTAGGTCTGGGATTTACTCTCATCAGGCTCATTCTTTCGCATATTACTCATACTTGATGGCTAGATCCTGGGCTTTTTCTGGTTTGGATCACGTAGTAATGTGGGACCACACTGAAACAATCAATTAAACCTGGTCTTGATAAATATTTTAGAGGATAACGCATGTTAGGTCTGGGTTAGGTCTAGGATTTGCCCTCATCAGGCTCATACTTTCGCTTATTTCTCATACTTCATGGCTAGATCCTGGGCTTTTTCTGGTTTGGATCACGTAGTAATGTGGGACTACACTGAAACAATCAATTAAACCTGGTCTTGATAAATATTTTAGAGGATAACGCATGTTAGGTCTGGGTTAGGTCTAGGATTTGCCCTCATCAGGCTCATACTTTCGCATATTTCTCATACTTCAAGGCTAGATCCTGGGCTGTTTCTGGATTGTATCACATAGTAATGTGGTACCACACTGAAACAGTCAATTAAACCTGGTTTCGATCAATATTTTAGAGAATAATTCATGTTAGGTCTAGGTTAGGTCTGGGATTTACTCTCATCAGGCTCATTCTTTCGCATATTACTCATACTTGATGGCTAGATCCTGGGCTTTTTCTGGTTTGGATCACGTAGTAATGTGGGACCACACTGAAACAATCAATTAAACCTGGTCTTGATAAATATTTTAGAGGATAACGCATGTTAGGTCTGGGTTAGGTCTAGGATTTGCCCTCATCAGGCTCATACTTTCGCTTATTTCTCATACTTCAAGGCTAGATCCTGGGCTGTTTCTGGATTGTATCACATAGTAATGTGGTACCACACTGAAACAGTCGATTAAACCAGGTTTCGATCAATACTTTTGAGGATAACGCATGTTATGTCTGGGTTAGGTCTAGGATTTGCTCTCGTCAGGCTGATACTTTCGCATATTTCTCATACTTCATGGCTAGATCCTGGGCTATTTCTGGATTGGATCACGTAGTAGTGTGGTACCACACTGAAAGAGTCCATTAAACCTGGTTGCGATCAATATTTTAGAGGATAACGCATGTTAGGTCTAGGTTAGGTCTGGGATTTACTCTCATCAGGCTCATTCTTTCGCATATTACTCATACTTGATGGCTAGATCCTGGGCTTTTTCTGGTTTGGATCACGTAGTAATGTGGTACCACACTGAAACATTCAATTAAACCTGGTCTTGATAAATATTTTAGAGGATAACGCATGTTAGGTTTGGGTTAGGTCTAGGATTTGCCCTCATCAGGCTCATTCTTTCGCATATTTCTCAAACTTGATGGCTTGATCCTGGGCTTTTTCTGGATTGCATCACGTAGTAATGTGGTACCACACTGAAACATTCAATTAAACCTGGTCTTGATAAATATTTTAGAGGATAACGCATGTTAGGTCTGGGTTAGGTCTAGGATTTGCCCTCATCAGGCTCATACTTTCGCTTATTTCTCATACTTCAAGGCTAGATCCTGGGCTGTTTCTGGATTGTATCACATAGTAATGTGGTACCACACTGAAACAGTCGATTAAACCAGGTTTCGATCAATACTTTTGAGGATAACGCATGTTATGTCTGGGTTAGGTCTAGGATTTGCTCTCGTCAGGCTGATACTTTCGCATATTTCTCATACTTCATGGCTAGATCCTGGGCTATTTCTGGATTGGATCACGTAGTAGTGTGGTACCACACTGAAAGAGTCCATTAAACCTGGTTGCGATCAATATTTTAGAGGATAACGCATGTTAGGTCTAGGTTAGGTCTGGGATTTACTCTCATCAGGCTCATTCTTTCGCATATTACTCATACTTGATGGCTAGATCCTGGGCTTTTTCTGGTTTGGATCACGTAGTAATGTGGTACCACACTGAAACATTCAATTAAACCTGGTCTTGATAAATATTTTAGAGGATAACGCATGTTAGGTTTGGGTTAGGTCTAGGATTTGCCCTCATCAGGCTCACACTTGCGCATATTTCTCATACTTCATGGCTAGATCCTGGGCTCTTTCTGGATTGTATCACGTAGTAATGTGGTACCACACTGAAACAGTCGATTAAACCAGGTTTCGATGAATATTTTAGAGGATAACGCAAGTTAGGTCTGGGATAGGTCTGGGATTTGACCTCATCAGACTCATTCTTTCGCGTTTTTCACATACTTGTTGAACAGATCCTGGGTTTTTTCTGGTTTGGATCACGTAGTAGTGTGGTACCACACTGAAAGAGTCCATTAAACCTGGTTGCGATCAATATTTTAGAGGATAACGCATGTTAGGTCTGGGTTAGGTCTAGTATTTGCCCTCATCAGGCTCATTCTTTCGCATATTTCTCAAACTTGATGGCTTGATCCTGGGCTTTTTCTGGATTGCATCACGTAGTAATGTGGTACCACACTGAAACATTCAATTAAACCTGGTCTTGATAAATATTTTAGAGGATAACGCATGTTAGGTCTGGGTTACGTCTGTGATTTGCCCTCATCAGCGTCATACTTTCGCAGTTTTAACATGCATGATGACCTGATCGAGGGTTTTCTTTGCTTTGGATCACGTAGTAAAGTGGTACCACACCAACACAGTCAATTAAACCTGGTTTCGATCAATATTTTAGAGGATAACGCATGTTAGGTCTGGGATAGGTCTCGGATTTGCCCTCATCAGACTCATACTTTCGCACACTTGACACACTCGTTGAACGGATCCTGGGCTTTTTCTGGTTTGGATCACGTAGTAATGTGGGACCACACTGAAACATTCAATTAAAACTGGTCTTGATAACTATTTTAGAGGATAACGCATGTTAGGTCTGGGTTACGTCTGTGATTTGCCCTCATCAGCGTCATACTTTCGCAGTTTTAACATGCATGATGACCTGATCGAGGGTTTTCTTTGCTTTGGATCACGTAGTAAAGTGGTACCACACTAACACAGTCAATTAAACCTGGTTTCGATCAATATTTTAGGGGATAACGCATGTTAGGTCTGGGATAGGTCTCGGATTTGCCCTCATCAGACTCATACTTTCGCACACTTGACACACTCGTTGATCAGATCCTGGGTTTTTTTCTGGTTTGGATCACGTAGTAATGTGGTACCACACTGAAACATTCAATTAAAACTGGTCTTGATAACTATTTTAGAGGATAACGCATGTTAGGTCTGGGTTACGTCTGTGATTTGCCCTCATCAGCGACATACTTTCGCAGTTTTAACACGCATGTTGACCTGATCGAGGGTTTTCTTTGCTTTGGATCACGTAGTAAAGTGGTACCACACTAAGACAGTCGATTAAACCTGGTTTCGATCAATATTTTAGAGGATATCGCAAGTTAGGTCTGGGATAGGTCTGGGATTTTCACTCATCAGACTCATACTTTCGCATTCTTCACATACTTGTTGAACGGATCCTGGGTTTTTTCTGGTTTGGATCAGGTAGTAATGTGGGACCACACTGAAACAATCAATTAAACCTGGTCTTGATAAATATTTTAGAGGATAACGCATGTTAGGTCTGGGTTAGGTCTAGGATTTGCACTCGTCAGGCTGATACTCTCGCATATTTCTCATACTTCATGGCTAGATCCTGGGCTTTTTCTGGTTTGGATCACGTAGTAATGTGGGACTACACTGAAACAATCAATTAAACCTGGTCTTGATAAATATTTTAGAGGATAACGCATGTTAGGTCTGGGTTAGGTCTAGGATTTGCCCTCATCAGGCTCATACTTTCGCATATTTCTCATACTTCAAGGCTAGATCCTGGGCTGTTTCTGGATTGTATCACATAGTAATGTGGTACCACACTGAAACAGTCAATTAAACCTGGTTTCGATCAATATTTTACAGAATAATTCATGTTAGGTCTAGGTTAGGTCTGGGATTTACTCTCATCAGGCTCATTCTTTCGCATATTACTCATACTTGATGGCTAGATCCTGGGCTTTTTCTGGTTTGGATCACGTAGTAATGTGGGACCACACTGAAACAATCAATTAAACCTGGTCTTGATAAATATTTTAGAGGATAACGCATGTTAGGTCTGGGTTAGGTCTAGGATTTGCCCTCATCAGGCTCATACTTTCGCTTATTTCTCATACTTCAAGGCTAGATCCTGGGCTGTTTCTGGATTGTATCACATAGTAATGTGGTACCACACTGAAACAGTCGATTAAACCAGGTTTCGATCAATACTTTTGAGGATAACGCATGTTATGTCTGGGTTAGGTCTAGGATTTGCTCTCGTCAGGCTGATACTTTCGCATATTTCTCATACTTCATGGCTAGATCCTGGGCTATTTCTGGATAGGATCACGTAGTAGTGTGGTACCACACTGAAAGAGTCCATTAAACCTGGTTGCGATCAATATTTTAGAGGATAACGCATGTTAGGTCTAGGTTAGGTCTGGGATTTACTCTCATCAGGCTCATTCTTTCGCATATTACTCATACTTGATGGCTAGATCCTGGGCTTTTTCTGGTTTGGATCACGTAGTAATGTGGTACCACACTGAAACATTCAATTAAACCTGGTTTCGATCAATATTTTAGAGAATAATTCATGTTAGGTCTAGGTTAGGTCTGGGATTTACTCTCATCAGGCTCATTCTTTCGCATATTACTCATACTTGATGGCTAGATCCTGGGCTTTTTCTGGTTTGGATCACGTAGTAATGTGGGACCACACTGAAACAATCAATTAAACCAGGTCTTGATAAATATTTTAGAGGATAACGCATGTTAGGTTTGGGTTAGGTCTAGGATTTGCCCTCATCAGGCTCACACTTGCGCATATTTCTCATACTTCATGGCTAGATCCTGGGCTCTTTCTGGATTGTATCACGTAGTAATGTGGTACCACACTGAAACAGTCGATTAAACCAGGTTTCGATGAATATTTTAGAGGATAACGCAAGTTAGGTCTGGGATAGGTCTGGGATTTGACCTCATCAGACTCATTCTTTCGCGTTTTTCACATACTTGTTGAACAGATCCTGGGTTTTTTCTGGTTTGGATCACGTAGTAGTGTGGTACCACACTGAAAGAGTCCATTAAACCTGGTTGCGATCAATATTTTAGAGGATAACGCATGTTAGGTCTGGGTTAGGTCTAGTATTTGCCCTCATCAGGCTCATTCTTTCGCATATTTCTCATACTTCATGGCTAGATCCTGGGCTATTTCTGGATTGGATCACGTAGTAAAGTGGTACCACACTGAAACATTCAATGAAACCTGGTCTTGATAAATATTTTAGAGGATAACGCATGTTAGGTCTGGGTTAGGTCTAGGATTTGCCCCCATCAGGCTCATACTTTCGCATATTTCTCATACTTCATGGCTAGATCCTGGGCTATTTCTGGATTGGATCACGTAGTAAAGTGGTACCACACTGAAACATTCAATGAAACCTGGTCTGGATAAATATTTTGGAGGATAACGCATGTTAGGTCAAGGATAGGTCTAAGATTTGGCCTCATCAGACTCATACTTTCGCATTCTTCACATACTTGTTGAACGGATCCTGGGTTTTTTCTGGTTTGGATCACGTAGTAATGTGGGACCACACTGAAGCAGTCAATGAAACCTGGTTTCGATCAATATTTTAGAGAATAATTCATGTTAGGTCTAGGTTAGGCCTGGGATTTGCTCTCATCAGGCTCATTCTTTCGCATATTTCTCATACTTGATGGCTAGCTCCTGGGCTTTTTCTGGATTGCATCACGTAGTAATGAAGTACAACACTGAAACAGTCAATTAAACCTGGTTTCCATCAATATCTTAGAGGACAACGCAAGTTAGGTCTGGGATATGTCTGGGATTTGCCCTCATCAGGCTCATTCTTTCGCATATTTCTCATACATGTTGAACAGATCCTGGGTTTTTTCTGGTTTGGATCACGTAGTAATGTGGTACCACACTGAAGCAATCAATTAAACCTGGTCTTGATAAATATTTTAGAGGATAACGCATGT
Organism: Colletes latitarsis; assembly: GCF_051014445.1. Classification (NCBI taxonomy): domain Eukaryota; kingdom Metazoa; phylum Arthropoda; class Insecta; order Hymenoptera; family Colletidae; genus Colletes; species Colletes latitarsis. Next base: position 11,331,696 of record NW_027488365.1, read on the forward strand.
TAGGTCTGGGTTAGGTCTAGGATTTGCCCTCATCAGGCTCATACTTTCGCATATTTCTCATACTTCAAGGCTAGACCCTGGGCTGTTTCTGGATTGTATCACGTAGTAATGTGGTACCACGCTGAAACAGACGATTAAACCAGGTTTCGATCAATATTTTTGAGGATAACGCATGTTAGGTCTAGGTTAGGCCTGGGATTTTCACTCATCAGACTCATACTTTCGCATTCTTCACATACTTGTTGAACAGATCCTGGGTTTTTTCTGGTTTGGATCACGAAGCAGCGTGGTACCACACTGAAACAGTCGATTAAACCTGGTTTCGAACAATATTTTAGAGGATAACGCATGTTAAGTCTAGGATTAGTCTGGGATTTGACCTCATCAGACTCATACTTTCGCACACTTCACATACTCGTTGAACAGATCCTGGGTTATTTTCTGGTTTGGATCACATAGTAATGTGGTACCACACTGAAACAGACGATTAAACCAGGTTTCGATCAATATTTTTGAGGATAACGCATGTTAGGTCTTGGTTAGGCCTGGGATTTTCACTCATCGGACCCATACTTTCCCATTCTTCACATACTTGTTGAACGGATCCTGGGTTATTTCTGGTTTGGATCACGTAGTAATGTGGGACCACACTGAAACAGTCAATTAAACCTGGTTTCGATCAATATTTTAGAGAATAATTCATGTTAGGTCTATGTTAGGTTTGGGATTTGCTGTCATCAGGCTCATTCTTTCGCATATTTCTCATACTTGATGGCTAGATCCTGGGCTTTTTCCGGATTGCATCACGTAGTAATGTAGTACCACACTGAAACAGTCAATGAAACCTGGTTTGCATCAATATCTTAGAGGACAACGCAAGTTAGGTCTGGGATATGTCTGGGATTTGCCCTCATCAGGCTCATACTTTCGCGTTTTTCACATACTTGTTGAACAGATCCTGGGTTTTTTCTGGTTTGGATCACGTAGTAGTGTGGTACCACGCTGAAACAGTCCATTAAACCTGGTATGGATCAATATTTTAGAGGATAACGCATGTTAGGTCTAGGTTAGGCCTGGGATTTTCACTCATCAGACTCATACTTTCGCATTCTTCACATACTTGTTGAACGGATCCTGGGTTATTTCTGGTTTGGATCACGTAGTAAGGTGGGTCCACACTGAAACAGTCAATTAAACCTGGTTTCGATCAATATTTTAGAGAATAATTCATGTTAGGTCTATGTTAGGTCTGGGATTTGCTCTCATCAGGCTCATTCTTTCGCATATTTGTCATACTTGATGGCTAGATCGTGGGCTGTTTCTGGATTGTATCACGTAGCAATGTGGCACCACGCTGAAACAGTCAATTAAACCTGGTTTCGATCAATATTTTAGGGGATAACGCAAGTTAGGTCTGGGATAGGTCTAGGATTTGCCCTCATCAGGCTCTTACTTTCGCATATTTCTCATACTTCATGGCTAGATCCTGGGCTATTTCTGGTTTGGATCACGTAGTAATGTGGTACCACACTGAAACAGTCCATTAAACCTGGTTTCGCTCAATATTTTAGAGGATAACGCATGTTAGGTCTAGGTTAGGTCTGGGATTTGCAGTCATCAGGCTCAATCTTTCGCATATTTCTCATACTTGATGCCTAGATCCAGGGCTTTTTCTAGATTGCATCACGTAGTAATGTGGGACCACAGTGAAACAGTCGATTAAACCAGGTTTCGATCAATATTTTTGAGGATAACGCATGTTAGGTCTAGTTTAGGCCTGGGATTTTCACTCATCAGACTCATACTTTCGCATTCTTCACATACTTGTTGAACGGACCCTAGGTTTTTTCTGGTTTGGATCACGTAGTAATGTGGGACCACACTGAAACAGTCAATTAAACCTGGTTTCGATCAATATTTTAGAGAATAATTCCTGTTAGGTCTATGTTAGGTCTGGGATTTGCTCTCATCAGGCTCATTCTTTCGCATATTTCTCATACTTGATGGCTAGATCGTGGGCTGTTTCTGGATTGTATCACGTAGTAATGTGGCACCACGCTGAAACAGTCGATTAAACCTGGTTTCGATCAATATTTTAGAGGATAACGCAAGTTAAGTCTGGGATAGGTGTGGGATTTGACCTCATCAGACTCATACTTTCGCGTTTTTCACATACTTGGTGAACAGATCCTGGGTTTTTTCTGGTTTGGATCACGTAGTAATGTGGGACCACACTGAAACAATCAATTAAACCTGATCTTGATAAATATTTTAGAGGATAACGCATGTTAGGTCTGGGTTAGGTCTAGGATTTGCCCTCATCAGGCTCATACTTTCGCATATTTCTCATACTTCATGGCTAGATCCTGGGCTTTTTCTGGATTGCATCACGTAGTAATGAAGTACAACACTGAAACAGTCAATTAAACCTGGTTTCGATCAATATTTTAGAGAATCATACATGCTAGGTCTCGGCTAGGTCTGGGATTTGCCCTCATCAGGCTCATACTTTCGCATATTTCTCATACTGCATGGCTAGATCCTGGGCTGTTTCTGGATTGGATCACGTAGTAATGTGGTACCACGCTGAAACAGTCAATTAAACCTGGTTTCGATCAATATTTTAGAGGATAACGCAAGTTAGGTCTGGGATAGGTCTAGGATTTGCCCTCATCAGGCTCTTACTTTCGCATATTTCTCATACTGCATGGCTAGATCCTGGGCTGTTTCTGGATTGGATCACGTAGTAATGAAGTACAACACTGAAACAGTTAATTAAACCTGGTCTTGATAAATATTTTAGAGGATAACGCAAGTTAAGTCTGGGATAGGTCTGGGATTTGACCTCATCAGACTCATACTTTCGCGTTTTTCACATACTTGGTGAACAGATCCTGGGTTTTTTCTGGTTTGGATCACGTAGTAATGTGGGACCACACTGAAACAATCAATTAAACCTGATCTTGATAAATATTTTAGAGGATAACGCATGTTAGGTCTGGGTTAGGTCTAGGATTTGCCCTCATCAGGCTCATACTTTCGCATATTTCTCGTACTTCATGGCTAGATCCTGGGCTTTTTCTGGATTGCATCACATAGTAATGTGGTACCACACTGAAACAGTCGATTAAACCAGGTTTCGATCAATATTTTTGAGGATAACGCATGTTAGGTCTAGGTTAGGCCTGGGATTTTCACTCATCAGACCCATACTTTCGCATTCTTCACATACTTGTTGAACGGATCCTGGGTTATTTCTGGTTTGGATCACGTAGTAATGTGGGACCACACTGAAACAGTCAATTAAACCTGGTTTCGATCAATATTTTAGAGAATAATTCATGTTAGGTCTATGTTAGGTCTGGGATTTGCTCTCACCAGGCTCATTCGTTCGCATATTTCTCATAGTTGATGGCTAGATCGTGGGCTGTTTCTGGATTGTATCACGTAGTAATGTGGTACCACGCTGAAACAGTCGATTAAACCTGGTTTCGATCAATATTTTAGAGGATAACGCAAGTTAAGTCTGGGATAGGTCTGGGATTTGACCTCATCAGGCTCATACTTTCGCGTTTTTCACATACTTGGTGAACAGATCCTGGGTTTTTTCTGGTTTGGATCACGTAGTAGTGTGGGACCACACTGAAACAATCAATTAAACCTGATCTTGATAAATATTTTAGAGGATAACGCAAGTTAGGTCTGGGATAGGTCTAGGATTTGCCCTCATCAGGCTCTTACTTTCGCATATTTCTCATACTTCATGGCTAGATCCTGGGCTATTTCTGGTTTGGATCACGTAGTAATGTGGTACCACACTGAAATAGTCCATTAAACCTGGTTTCGCTCAATATTTTAGAGGATAACGCATGTTAGGTCTAGTTTAGGTCTGGGATTTGCTGTCATCAGGCTCATTCTTTCGCATATTTCTCATACTTGATGCCTAGATCCAGGGCTTTTTCTAGATTGCATCACGTAGTAATGTGGGACCACAGTGAAACAGTCGATTAAACCAGGTTTCGATCAATATTTTTGAGGATAACGCATGTTAGGTCTAGTTTAGGGCTGGGATTTTCACTCATCCGTCTCATACTTTCGCATTCTTCACATACTTGTTGAACGGACCCTGGGTTTTTTCTGGTTTGGATCACGTAGTAATGTGGGACCACACTGAAACAGTCAATTAAACCTGGTTTCGATCAATATTTTAGAGAATAATTCATGTTAGGTCTATGTTAGGTCTGGGATTTGCTCTCATCAGGCTCATTCTTTCGCATATTTCTCATACTTGATGGCTAGATCGTGGGCTGTTTCTGGATTGTATCACGTAGTAATGTGGCACCACGCTGAAACAGTCGATTAAACCTGATCTCGATCAATATTTTAGAGGATAACGCAAGTTAAGTCTGGGATAGGTGTGGGATTTGACCTCATCAGACTCATACTTTCGCGTTTTTCACATACTTGGTGAACAGATCCTGGGTTTTTTCTGGTTTGGATCACGTAGTAATGTGGGACCACACTGAAACAATCAATTAAACCTGATCTTGATAAATATTTTAGAGGATAACGCATGTTAGGTCTGGGTTAGGTCTAGGATTTGCCCTCATCAGGCTCATACTTTCGCATATTTCTCATACTTCATGGCTAGATCCTGGGCTTTTTCTGGATTGCATCACGTAATAATGAAGTACAACACTGAAACAGTCAATTAAACCAGGTTTCGATCAATATTTTAGAGAATAATACATGCTAGGTCTAGGCTAGGTCTGGGATTTGCCCTCATCAGGCTCATACTTTCGCATATTTCTCATACTGCATGGCTAGATCCTGGGCTGTTTCTGGATTGGATTACGTAGTAATGTGGTACCACGATGAAACATTCAATTAAACCTGGTTTCGATCAATATTTTAGAGGATAACGCAAGTTAGGTCTGGGAAAGGTCTAGGATTTGCCCTCATCAGGCTCTTACTTTCGCATATTTCTCATACTTCATGGCTAGATCCGGGGCTATTTCTGGATTGGATCACGTAGCAAAGTGGTACCACACTGAAACATTCAATGAAACCTGGTCTGGATAAATATTTTAGAGGATAACGCATCTTATGTCTGGGTTAGGTCTAAGATTTGCCCTCATCAGGCTCACAGTTTAGCGTTTTTCACATACTTGTTGAACAGATCCTGGGCTTTTTCTGGATTGCATCACGTAGTAATGAAGTACAACACTGAAAGAGTCAATTAAACCTGGTTTCGATCAATATTTTAGAGAATAATACATGCTAGGTCTAGGTTAGGTCTGGGATTTGGCCTCATCAGGCTCATACTTTCGCATATTTCTCATACTGCATGGCTAGATCCTGGGCTGTTTCTGGATTGGATCACGTAGTAATGAAGTACAACACTGAAACAGTTAATTAAACCTGGTCTTGATAAATATTTTAGAGGATAACGCATGTTAGGTTTGGGTTAGGTCTAGGATTTGCCCTCATCAGGCTCATACTTTCGCATATTTCACATACTTCATGGCTAGATCCTGGGCTGTTTCTGGATTGTATCACGTAGTAATGTGGTACCACACTGAAACAGTCGATTAAACCTGGTTTCGATCAATATTTTAGAGGATAACGCAAGTTAAGTCTGGGATTGGTCTGGGATTTGACCTCATCAGACTCATACTTTCGCACACTTCACATACTCGTTGAACAGATCCTGGGTTATTTTCTGGTTGGGATCACATAGTAATGTGGTACCACACTGAAACAGTCGATTAAACCAGGTTTCGATCAATATTTTTGAGGATAACGCATGTTAGGGCTAGGTTAGGCCTGGGATTTTCACTCATCAGACTCATACTTTCGCATTCTTCACATACTTGTTGAACGGATCCTGGGTTATTTCTGGTTTGGATCACGTAGTAATGTGGGACCACACTGAAACAGTCAATTAAACCTGGTTTCGATCAATATTTTAGAGAATAATTCATGTTAGGTCTATGTTAGGTCTGGGATTTGCTCTCATCAGGCTCATTCTTTCGCATATTTCTCATACATGTTGAACAGATCCTGGGTTTTTTCTGGTTTGGATCACGTAGTAATGTGGGACCACACTGAAACAATCAATTAAACCTGGTCTTGATAAATATTTTAGAGGATAACGCATGTTAGGTCTGGGTTAGGTCTAGGTTTTGCCCTCATCAGGCTCTTACTTTCGCATATTTCTCATACTTCAAGGCTTGATCCTGGGCTATTTCTGGATTGTATTACGTAGTAAAGTGGTACCACACTGAAACATTCAATGAAACCTGGTTTCGATCAATATTTTAGAGGATAACGCATGTTAGGTCTAGGTTAGGCCTGGGATTTTCAGTCATCAGACTCATACTTTCGCACGCTTCACATACTCGTTGAACAGATCCTGGGTTATTTTCTGGTTGGGATCACATAGTAATGTGGTACCACACTGAAACAGTCGATTATACCAGGTTTCGATCAATATTTTTGAGGATAACGCATGTTAGGTCTAGGTTAGGCCTGGGATTTTCACTCATCAGACTCATACTTTCGCATTCTTCACATACTTCATGGCTGTATCCTGGGCTTTTTCTGGATTGCATCACGTAGTAAAGAGGTACCACACTGAAACATTCAATGAAACCTGGTTTCGATCAATATTTTAGAGGATAACGCATGTTAGGTCTAGGTTAGGTCTGGGATTTTCACTCATCAGACTCATACTTTCGCCTTCTTCACATACTTGTTGAACGGATCCTGGGTTTTTTCTGGTTTGGATCACGTAGTAATGTGGGACCACACTGAAACATTCAATGAAACCTGGTCTGGATAAATATTTTAGAGGATAACGCATCTTACGTCTGGGTTAGGCCTAAGATTTGCCCTCATCAGGCTCACAGTTTAGCGTTTTTCACATACTTGTTGAACAGATCCTGGGTTTTTTCTGGTTTGGATCACGAAGTAGTGTGGTACCACACTGAAACAGTCCACTAAACCTGGTCTGGATAAATATAATAGAGGATAACGCATCTTAGGTCTGGGTTAGGTCTAATATTTGCCCCCATCAGGCTCACAGTTTAGCGTTTTTCACATACTTGTTGAACAGATCCTGGGCTATTTCTGGTTTGGATCACGAAGTAGTGTGGTACCACACTGAAACAGTCCATTAAACCTGGTTTTGATCAATATTTTAGAGAATAATTCATGTTAGGTCTAGGTTTGGTCTGGGATTTGCTCTCATCAGGCTCATTCTTTCGCATATTTCTCATACTTGATGGCTTGATCCTGGGCTTTTTCTGGATTGCATCACGTAGTAATGAAGTACAACACTGAAACAGTCAATTAAACCTGGTTTCCATCAATATTTTAGAGGACAACGCATGTTAGGTCTAGGTTAGGCCTGGGTTTTGCCCTCATCAGGGTCATACTTTCGCATTCTTCACATACTTGTTGAACGGATCCTGGGTTATTTCTGGTTTGGATCACGTAGTAATGTGGGACCACACTGAAACAGTCCATTAAACCAGGTTTCGCTCAATATTTTAGAGGATAACGCATGTAAGGTCTAGGTTAGGTCTGGGATTTGCTCTCATCAGGCTCACAGTTTAGCGTTTTTCACATACTTGTTGAACAGATCCTCGGTTTTTTCTGGTTTGGATCACGAAGTAGTGTGGTACCACACTGAAACAGTCCATTAAACCTGGTTTCGCTCAATATTTTAGAGGATAACGCATGTAAGGTCTAGGTTAGGTCTAGGATTTGCTCTCATCAGGCTCATTCTTTCGCATATTTCTCATACATGTTGAACAGATCCTGGGTTTTTTCTGGTTTGGATCACGTAGTAATGTGGGACCACACTGAAACAATCAATTAAACCTGGTCTTGATAAATATTTTAGAGGATAACGCATGTTAGGTCTGGGTTAGGTCTAGGTTTTGCCCTCATCAGTCTCATACTTTCGCATATTTCTCATACTTCAAGGCTTGATCCTGTGCTATTTCTGGATTGTATTACGTAGTCATGTGGTACCACGCTGAAACAGTCAATTAAACCTGGTTTCGATCAATATTTTAGAGGATAACGCAAGTTAGGTCTGGGATAGGTCTAGGATTTGCCCTCATCAGGCTCTTACTTTCGCATATTTCTCATACTTCATGGCTAGATCCTGTGCTATTTCTGGATTGGATCACGTAGTAAAGTGGTACCACACTGAAACATTCAATGAAACCTGGTCTGGATAAATATTTTAGAGGTTAACGCATCTTAGGTCTGGGTTAGGTCTAAGATTTGCCCTCATCAGGCTCACAGTTTAGCGTTTTTCACATACTTGTTGAACAGATCCTGGGATTTTTCTGGTTTGGATCACGAAGTAGTGTGGTACCACACTGAAACAGTCCACTAAACCTGGTTTCGCTCAATATTTTAGAGGATAACGCATGTAAGGTCTAGGTTAGGTCTGGGATTTGCTCTCACCTGGCTCATTCTTTCGCATATTTCTCATACTTGATGGCTAGATCCTGGGCTTTTTCTGGATTGCATCACGTAGTAAAGTGGTACCACACTGAAACATTCAATGAAACCTGGTTTCGATCAATATTTTAGAGGATAACGCATGTTAGGTCTAGGTTAGGTCTGGGATTTTCACTCATCAGACTCATACTTTCGCCTTCTTCACATACTTGTTGAACGGATCCTGGGTTTTTTCTGGTTTGGATCACGTAGTAATGTGGGACCACACTGAAACATTCAATGAAACCTGGTCTGGATAAATATTTTAGAGGATAACGCATCTTACGTCTGGGATAGGCCTAAGATTTGCCCTCATCAGGCTCACAGTTTAGCGTTTTTCACATACTTGTTGAACAGATCCTGGGTTTTTTCTGGTTTGGATCACGAAGTAGTGTGGTACCACACTGAAACAGTCCACTAAACCTGGTCTGGATAAATATAATAGAGGATAACGCATCTTAGGTCTGGGTTAGGTCTAATATTTGCCCCCATCAGGCTCACAGTTTAGCGTTTTTCACATACTTGTTGAACAGATCCTGGGCTATTTCTGGTTTGGATCACGAAGTAGTGTGGTACCACACTGAAACAGTCCATTAAACCTGGTTTTGATCAATATTTTAGAGAATAATTCATGTTAGGTCTAGGTTAGGTCAGGGATTTGCTCTCATCAGGCTCATTCTTTCGCATATTTCTCATACTTGATGGTTAGATCCTGGGCTTTTTCTGGATTGCATCACGTAGTAATGAAGTACAACACTGAAACAATCAATTAAACCTGGTTTCGATCAATATTTTAGAGAATAATTCATGTTAGGTCTAGGTTAGGTCAGGGATTTGCTCTCATCAGGCTCATTCTTTCGCATATTTCTCATACTTGATGGTTAGATCCTGGGCTTTTTCTGGATTGCATCACGTAGTAATGAAGTACAACACTGAAACAATCAATTAAACCTGGTTTCGATCAATATTTTAGAGGATAACGCATGTTAGGTCTAGGTTAGGTCTGGGATTTGCTCTCGTCAGGCTCATACTTTCGCATATTTCTTATTCTTGTTGGCCAGATCCTGGGCTTCCACTGGATTGGATCACGTAGTAATGTGATGCCACACTGAAACAGTCAATTAATCCTGGTCTTGATAAATATTTTAGAGGACAACGCATGTTAGGTCTTGGTTAGGCCTGGGATTTGCCCTCATCAGGGTCATACTGTCGCAGTTTTAACATACTTGTTGAACGGATCCTGTGTTTTTTCTGGTTTGGTTCACGTAGTAATGTGGTACCGCACTGAAACATTCAATTAAACCTGGTCTTGATAAATATTTTAGAGGATAACGCATGTTAGGTTTGGGTTAGGTCTAGGATTTGCCCTCATCAGGCTCATACTTTCGCATATTTCTCATACTTCATGGCTAGATCCTGGGCTGTTTCTGGATTGGATCACGTAGTAATGTGGTACCACACTGAAACAGTCAAATAAACCTGGTTTTGATCAATATTTTAGAGAATAATTCATGTTAGGTCTAGGTTAGGTCACGGATTTGCTCCCATCAGGCTCATTCTTTCGCATATTTCTCATACTTGATGGCTAGATCCTGGGCTTTTTCTGGATTGCATCACGTAGTAATGGAGTACAACACTGAAACAGTCAATTAAACCTGGTTTCGATCAATATTTTAGAGAATAATTCATGTTAGGTCTAGGTTAGGTCTGGTATTTGCTCTCATCAGGTTCATTCTTTCGCATATTTCTGATACTTGATGGCTAGATCCTGGGCTTTTTCTGGATTGCATCACGTAGTAATGAAGTACAACACTGAAACAGTCAATTAAACCTGGTTTCCATCAATATTATAGAGGACAACGCATGTTAGGTCTAGGTTAGGCCTGGGATTTTCACTCATCAGACTCATACTTTCGCATTCTTCACATACTTGTTGAACGGACCCTGGGTTTTTTCTGGTTTGGATCACGTAGTAATGTGGGACCACACTGAAACAGTCAATTAAACCTGGTTTCGATCAATATTTTAGAGAATAATTCATGTTAGGTCTAGGTTAGGTCTGGTATTTGCTCTCATCAGGTTCATTCTTTCGCATATTTCTGATACTTGATGGCTAGATCCTGGGCTTTTTCTGGATTGCATCACGTAGTAATGAAGTACAACACTGAAACAGTCGATTAAACCAGGTTTCGATCAATATTTTTGAGGATAACGCATGTTAGGTCTAGTTTAGGGCTGGGATTTTCACTCATCCGTCTCATACTTTCGCATTCTTCACATACTTGTTGAACGGACCCTGGGTTTTTTCTGGTTTGGATCACGTAGTAATGTGGGACCACACTGAAACAGTCAATTAAACCTGGTTTCGATCAATATTTTAGAGAATAATTCATGTTAGGTCTATGTTAGGTCTGGGATTTGCTCTCATCAGGCTCATTCTTTCGCATATTTCTCATACTTGATGGCTAGATCGTGGGCTGTTTCTGGATTGTATCACGTAGTAATGTGGCACCACGCTGAAACAGTCGATTAAACCTGATCTCGATCAATATTTTAGAGGATAACGCAAGTTAAGTCTGGGATAGGTGTGGGATTTGACCTCATCAGACTCATACTTTCGCGTTTTTCACATACTTGGTGAACAGATCCTGGGTTTTTTCTGGTTTGGATCACGTAGTAATGTGGGACCACACTGAAACAATCAATTAAACCTGATCTTGATAAATATTTTAGAGGATAACGCATGTTAGGTCTGGGTTAGGTCTAGGATTTGCCCTCATCAGGCTCATACTTTCGCATATTTCTCATACTTCATGGCTAGATCCTGGGCTTTTTCTGGATTGCATCACGTAATAATGAAGTACAACACTGAAACAGTCAATTAAACCTGGTTTCGATCAATATTTTAGAGAATAATACATGCTAGGTCTAGGCTAGGTCTGGGATTTGCCCTCATCAGGCTCATACTTTCGCATATTTCTCATACTGCATGGCTAGATCCTGGGCTGTTTCTGGATTGGATTACGTAGTAATGTGGTACCACGATGAAACATTCAATTAAACCTGGGTTCGATCAATATTTTAGAGGATAACGCAAGTTAGGTCTGGGAAAGGTCTAGGATTTGCCCTCATCAGGCTCTTACTTTCGCATATTTCTCATACTTCATGGCTAGATCCGGGGCTATTTCTGGATTGGATCACGTAGCAAAGTGGTACCATACTGAAACATTCAATGAAACCTGGTCTGGATAAATATTTTAGAGGATAACGCATCTTATGTCTGGGTTAGGTCTAAGATTTGCCCTCATCAGGCTCACAGTTTAGCGTTTTTCACATACTTGTTGAACAGATCCTGGGCTTTTTCTGGATTGCATCACGTAGTAATGAAGTACAACACTGAAAGAGTCAATTAAACCTGGTTTCGATCAATATTTTAGAGAATAATACATGCTAGGTCTAGGTTAGGTCTGGGATTTGGCCTCATCAGGCTCATACTTTCGCATATTTCTCATACTGCATGGCTAGATCCTGGGCTGTTTCTGGATTGGATCACGTAGTAATGAAGTACAACACTGAAACAGTTAATTAAACCTGGTCTTGATAAATATTTTAGAGGATAACGCATGTTAGGTTTGGGTTAGGTCTAGGATCTGCCCTCGTCAGGCTCATACTTTCGCATATTTCTCATACTTCATGGCTAAATCCTGGGCTGTTTCTGGATTGTATCAAGTAGTAATGTGATACCACGCTGAAACAGTCGATTAAACCTGGTTTCGATCAATATTTTAGAGGGTAACGCAAGTTATGTCTGGGATAGGTCTGGGATTTGACCTCATCAGACTCATACTTTCGCGTTTTTCACATACTTGTTGAACAGATCCTGGGTTTTTTCTGGTTTGGATCACGTAGTAGTGTGGTACCACACTGAAACAGTCCATTAAACTTGGTTGCGATCAATATTTTAGAGGATAGCGCATGTTAGGTCTGGGTTAGGTCAAGGATTTGCCCTCATCAGGCTCATTCTTTCGCATATTTCTCAAACTTGATGGCTAGATCCTGGGCTTTTCTGGATTGCATCACGTAGTAATGTGGTACCACACTGAAACATTCAATTAAACCAGGTCTTGATAAATATTTTAGAGGATAACGCATGTTAGGTCTGGGTTATGTCTAGGATTTGCCCTCATCAGACTCATACTTTCGCATTCTTCACATACTTGTTGAACGGATCCTGGGTTTTTCTGGTTTGGATCACGTAGTAATGTGGGACCCCACTGAAACAGTCAATTAAACCTGGTTTCGATCACTATTTTAGAGAACAATTCATGTTAGGTCTAGGTTAGCCCTGGGGTTTTCACTCATCAGACTCATACTTTCGCATTCTTCACATACTTGTTGAACTGATCCTTGTTTTTTTCTGGTTTGTTTCACGTAGTAATGTGGTACCACACTGAAACATTCAATTAAACCTGGTCTTGATAAATATTTTAGAGGATAACGCATGTTAGGTTTGGGTTAGGTCTAGGATTTGCCCTCATCGGGCTCATACTTTCGCATATTTCTCATACTTCATGGCTGGATCCTGGGCTGTTTCTGGATTGTATGAGGTAGTAATGTGGTACCACGCTGAAACAGTCAATTAAACCAGGTTTCGATCAATATTTTAGAGGACAACGCAAGTTAGGTCTGGGATAGGTCTGGGATTCGCCCTAATCAGGCTCATACTTTCGCGTTTTTCACATACTTGTTGAACTGATCCTGGGTTTTTCCAGGTTTGGATCACGTAGTAATGTGGTACCACACTGAAACATTCAATTAAACCTGGTCTTGATAAATATTTTAGAGAATAACGCATGTTAGGACTGGGTTAGGTCTAGGATTTGCCCTCATCGGGCTCATACTTTCGCATATTTCTCATACTTCATGGCTAGATCCTGGGCTATTTCTGGATTGGATCACGTAGTAAAGTGGTACCACACTGAAACATTCAATGAAACCTGATCTGGATAAATATTTTAGAGGATAACGCATGTTAGGTCAAGGTTAGGTCTATGATTTGCCCTCATCAGACTCACAGTTTCGCGTTTTTCACGTACTTGTTGAACAGATCCAGGGTTTTTTCTGGTTTGGATCACGTAGTAATGTGGTACCACACTGAAACATTAAATTAAACCTGGTCTTGATAAATATTTTAGAGGATAACGCATGTTAGGTCTGGGTTAGGTCTGTGATTTGCCCTCATCAGGGTCATACTTTCGCAGTTTTTACATGCATGTTGACCTGATCGAGGGTTTTTTCTGGTTTGGATCTCGTAGTAATGTGGGACCACACTGAAACAGTCAATTAAATCTGGTTTTGATCAATATTTTAGAGAATAATTCATGTTAGGTCTAAGTTAGGCCTGGGATTTTCACTCATCAGACTCATACTTTCGCATTCTTCACATACTTGTTGAACGGATCCTGGGTTTTTTCTGGTTTGGATCACGTAGTAATGTGGGACCACACAGAAACAGTCAATTAAACCTGGTTTCGATCAATATTTTAGAGAATAATTCATGTTAGGTCTGGGTTAGGTCTAGGATACGCCCTCATCAGGCTCATACTTTCGCATATTGCTCATACTTCATGGCTAGATCCTGGGCTGTTTCTGGATTGTATCTCGTAGTAATGTGGTACCACGCTGAAACAGTCAATTAAACCTGATTTCGATCAATATTTTAGAGGATAACGCAAGTTAGGTCTGGGATAGGTCTAGGATTTGCCCTGATCAGGCTCTTACTTTCGCATATTTCTCATACTTCATGGCTAGATCCTGGGCTATTTCTGGATTGGATCATGTGGTAAAGTGGCACCACACTGAAACATTCAATGAAACCTGGTCTGGATAAATATTTTAGAGGATAACGCATGTTAGGTCAAGGTTAGGTCTAAGATTTGCCCTCATCAGGCTCACAGTTTCGAATTTTTCACATACTTTTTGAACAGATCCTGGGTTTTTTCTGGTTTGGATCACGTAGTACTGTGGTACCATACTGAAACTGTCCATTAAACCTGGTTTCGCTCAATATTTTAGAGGATAACGCATGTTAGGTCTAGGTTAGGTCTGGGATTTGCTGTCATCATGCTCATTCTTTCGAATATTTCTCATACTTGATGGCTAGATCCTGGGCTTTTTCTAGATTGCATCACGTAGTAATGTAGTACCACACTGAAGCAGTCAATGAAACCAGGTTTCCATCAATATTTTAGAAGACAACGCAAGTTAGGTCTGGGATAGGTCTGGGATTCGCCCTAATCAGGCTCGTACATTCTCGTTTTTCACGTACTTGTTGAACTGATCCTGGGTTTTTTCTGGTTTGGATCACGTAGTAATGTGGTACCACACTGAAACAGTCAATTAAACCTGGTTTCGATCAATATTTTAGAGAATAATTCATGTTAGGTCTAGGTTAGGTCTGGGATTTGCACTTATCAGGCTCATTCTTTCGCATATTTCTCATATTTGATGGCTAGATCCTGGGCTTTTTCTGGATTGCACAACGTAGTAATGAAGTACAACACTGAAACAGTCAATTAAACCTGGTTTCCATCAATATTTTAGAGAATAATTCATGTTAGGTCCAGGTTAGGTCTGGGATTTACTCTCATCAGGCTCATTCTTTCGCATATTACTCATACTTGATGGCTAGATCCTGGGCTTTTTCTGGATTGGATCACGTAGTAATGTGGTACCACACTGAAACATTCAATTAAACCTGGTGTTGATAAATATTTTAGAGGATAACGCATGTTAGGTCTGGGTTATGTCTAGGATTTGCCCTCATCAGACTCATACTTTCGCAGTCTTCACATACTTGTTGAACAGATCCTGGGTTATTTTCTGGTTTGGTTCACGTAGTAATGTGGTACCACACTGAAACATTCAATTAAACCTGGTCTTGATAAATATTTTAGAGCATAACGCATGTTAGGTTTGGGTTAGGTCTAGGATTTGCCCTCATCAGACTCATAGTTTCGCATTCTTCACATGCTTCTTGAACGGCTCATGGGTTTTTTTCTGGTTTGGATCACGTAGTAATGTGGGACCACACTGAAACGGTCAATTAAACCTGATTTCGATCAATATTTTAGAGGATAACGCAAGTTAGGTCTGGGATAGGTCTAGGATTTGCCCTCATCAGGCTCTTACTTTCGCATATTTCTCATACTTCATGGCTAGATCCTGGGCTATTTCTGGATTGGATCACGTAGTAAAGTGGTACCACACTGAAACATTCAATGAAACCTGGTCTGGATAAATATTTTAGAGGATAACGCATGTTAGGTCAAGGTTAGGTCTAAGATTTGCCCTCAGCAGGCTCACAGTTTCGAATTTTTCACATACTTTTTGAACAGAACCTGGGTTTTTTCTGGTTTGAATCACGTAGTACTGTGGTACCATACTGAAACTGTCCATTAAACCTGGTTTCGCTCAATATTTTAGAGGATAACGCATGTTAGGTCTAGGTTAGGTCTGGGATTCGCCCTAATCAGGCTCATACATTCGCGTTTTTCACGTACTTGTTGAACTGATCCTGGGTTTTTTCTGGTTTGGATCACGTAGTAATGTGGTACCACACTGAAACAGTCAATTAAACCTGGTTTCGATCAATATTTTAGAGAATAATTCATGTTAGGTCTAGGTTAGGTCTGGGATTTGCTCTTATCAGGCTCATTCTTTCGCATATTTCTCATATTTGATGGCTAGATCCTGGGCTTTTTCTGGATTGCACAACGTAGTAATGAAGTACAACACTGAAACAGTCAATTAAACCTGGTTTCCATCAATATTTTAGAGAATAATTCATGTTAGGTCTAGGTTAGGTCTGGGATTTACTCTCATCAGGCTCATTCTTTCGCATATTACTCATACTTGATGGCTAGATCCTGGGCTTTTTCTGGATTGGATCACGTAGTAATGTGGTACCACACTGAAACATTCAATTAAACCTGGTGTTGATAAATATTTTAGAGGATAACGCATGTTAGGTCTGGGTTATGTCTAGGATTTGCCCTCATCAGACTCATACTTTCGCAGTCTTCACATACTTGTTGAACAGATCCTGGGTTATTTTCTGGTTTGGTTCACGTAGTAATGTGGTACCACACTGAAACATTCAATTAAACCTGGTCTTGATAAATATTTTAGAGGATAACGCATGTTAGGTTTGGGTTAGGTCTAGGATTTGCCCTCATCAGACTCATAGTTTCGCATTCTTCACATGCTTCTTGAACGGATCCTGGGTTTTGTTCTGGTTTGGATCACGTAGTAATGTGGGACCACACTGAAACAGTCAATTAAACCTGATTTCGATCAATATTTTAGAGGATAACGCAAGTTAGGTCTGGAATAGGTCTAGGATTTGCCCTCATCAGGCTCTTACTTTCGCATATTTCTCATACTTCATGGCTAGATCCTGGGCTATTTCTGGATTGGATCACGTAGTAAAGTGGTACCACACTGAAACATTCAATGAAACCTGGTCTGGATAAATATTTTAGAGGATAACGCATGTTAGGTCAAGGTTAGGTCTAAGATTTGCCCTCATCAGGCTCACAGTTTCGAATTTTTCACATACTTTTTGAACAGATCCTGGGTTTTTTCTGGTTTGGATCACGTAGTAATGTAGTACCACACTGAAGCAGTCAATGAAACCAGGTTTCCATCAATATTTTAGAAGACAACGCAAGTTAGGTCTAGGTAAGGCCTGAGATTTTCACTGATCAGACTCATACTTTCGCATTCTTCACATACCTGTTGTACGGATCCTCGGTTTTTTCTGGTTTGGATCACGTAGTAATGTGGTACCACACTGAAACATTCAATTAAACCTGGTCTTGATAAATATTTTAGAGGATAACGCAAGTTAAGTCTGGGATTGGTCTGGGATTTGACCTCATCAGACTCATACTTTCGCACACTTCACATACTCGTTGAACAGATCCTGGGTTATTTTCTGGTTTGGACCACATAGTAATGTGGTACCACACTGAAACAGTCGATTAAACCAGGTTTCGATCAATATTTTTGAGGATAACGCATGTTAGGTCTAGGTTAGGCCTGGGAATTTTCACTCATCAGACTCATACTTTCGTATTCTTCACATACTTGTTGAACGGATCCTGGGTTTTTTCTGGTTTTGATCACGTAGTAATGTGGTACCACACTGAAACAGTCGATTAAACCTGGTTTCGATCAGCATTTTAGAGGATAACGCAACATAAGTCTGGGATAGGTCTGGGAGTTGACCTCATCAGACTCATGCTTTCGCGTTTTTCACATACTTGTTGAACAGATCCTGGGTTTTTTCTGGTTTGGATCACGTAGTAGTGTGGTACAACACTGAAACAGTCCATTAAACCTGGTCTTGACAAATATTTTAGAGGATAACGCATTTTAGGTCTGGGTTAGGTCTAGGATTTGCCCTCATCAGGCTCATACTTTCGCATATTTCTCATGCTTCATGGCTAGATCCTGGGCTTTTTCTGGATTGCATCACGTAGTAATGAAGTACAACACTGAAACAGTCAATTAAACCTGGTTTCCATCAATATCTTAGAGGACAACGCAAGTTAGGTCTGGGATAGGTCTTGGACTTGCCCTCATCAGGCTCATACTTTCGCGTTTTTCACATACTTGTTGAACAGATCCTGGGTTTTTTCAGGATTGGATCACGTAGTAGAGTGGTACCACACTGAAACAGTCCATTAAACCTGGTTTGGATCAATATTTTAGAGGATAACACATTTTAGGTCTAGGTTAGGTCTGAGATTTTCACTCATCAGACTCATACTTTCGCACACTTCACATACTCGTTGAACAGATCCTGGGTTTTTTCTGGTTTGGATCACGTAGTAATGTGGTACCACACTGAAACAGTCGATGAAACCTGGTTTCGATCAATATTTCAGAGGATAACGAAAGTTAAGTCTGGGATTTGACCTCATCAGACTCATACTTTCGCACACTTCACATACTCGTTGAACAGATCCTGGGTTATTTTCTGGTTTGGACCACATAGTAATGTGGTACCACACTGAAACAGTCGATTAAACCAGGTTTCGATCAATATTTTAGAGTATAACTCATATTAGGTCTAGGTTAGGCCTGGGATTTTCATTTATCTGACTCATATTTTCGCGTTTTTCACATACTTGTTGAACAGATCCTCGGTTTTTTCTGGTTTGGATCACGTAGTAATGTGGTACCTCACTGAAACGGTCAATTAAACCTGGTTTCGATCATTATTTTAGAGGATAACGCAAGTTATGTCTGGGATAGGTCTGGGATTTGCCCTCATCAGGCTCATACTTTCGCGTTTTTCACATACTTGTTGAACAGATCATGGGTTTCTTCTGGTTTGGGTCACGTAGTACTGTGATACCACACTGAAACAGTCGATTAAACCTGGTTCCGATCAATATTTTAGAGGATAACGCATGTTAGGTCTAGGTTAGCCCTGGGAGTTTCACTCATCAGACTCATACTTTCGCATTCTTCACATACTTGTTGAACTGATCCTGGGTTTTTTCTGGTTTGGATCACGTAGTAATGTGGTACCACACTGAAACAGTCAATTAAACCTGGTTTCGATCAATATTTTAGAAAATAATTCATGTTAGGTCTAGGTTGTGTCTGGGATTTGCTCTCATCAGGCTCATACTTTCGCACACTTCACATACTCGTTTGACAGATCCTGGGTTATTTTCTGGTTTGGATCGCATAGTAATGTGGTACCACACTGAAACAGTCGATTAAACCAGGTTTCGATCAATATTTTTGAGGATAACGCATGTTAGGTCTAGGTTAGGCCTGGGATTTTCACTCATCAGACTCATACTTTCGCATTCTTCACATACTTGTTGAACGGATCCTGGGTTTTTACTGGTTTGGATCACGTAGTAATGTGGGACCACACTGAAACAGTCAATTAAGCCTGGTTTCGATCAATATTTTAGAGAATAATTCATGTTAGGTCTAGGTTAGATCTGGGATTTGCTCTCATCAGGCTCATCCTTTCGCATATTTCTCATACCTGATGGCTAGATCCTGGGCTTTTTCTGGATTGCATCACGTAGTAATGAAGTACAACACTGAAACAGTCAATTAAACCTGGTTTCGATCAATATTTTAGAAAACAATTCATGTTAGGTCTAGGTTGGGTCTGGGATTTGCTCCCATCAGGCTCATACTTTCGCACACTTCACATACTCGTTTGACAGATCCTGGGTTATTTTCTGGTTTGGATCGCATAGTAATGTGGTACCACACTGAAACAGTCGATTGAACCAGGTTTCGATCAATATTTTTGAGGATTACGCATGTTAGGTCTGGGATAGGTCTGGGATTTGCCCTCATCAGGCTCATACTTTCGCACACTTCACATACTCGTTGAACAGATCCTCGGTTTTTTCTGGTTTGGATCACGTAGTAGTGTGGGACCACACTGAAACAATCAATTAGACCTGCTCTTGATAAATATTTTAGAGGATAGCGCATGTTTGGTCTGGGATAGGTCTGGGATTTGCCCTCATCAGACTCATACTTTCGCACACTTCACATACTCGTTGAACAGATCCTGGGTTTTTTCTGGTTTTGATCACGTAGTAATGTGGAACCACACTGAAACAATCAATTAAACCTGGTCTTGATAAATATTTTAGAGGATAACGCATGTTAGGTCTGGGTTAGGTCTGGGATTTGCTCTCATAAGGCTCATTCTTTCGCATATTTCTCATACTTGATGGCTAGATCCTGGGCTTTCTCTGGATTGCATCACGTAGTAATGAAGTGCAACACTGAAACAGTCAATTAAACCTGGTTTCCATCAATATCTTAGAGGACAACGCAAGTTATGTCTGGGATAGGTCTGGGACTTGCCCTCATCAGGCTCATACTTTCGCGTTTTTCACATACTTGTTGAACAGATCCTGGGTTTTTTCTGGTTTGGATCACGTAGTAGTGTGGTACCACACTGAAACAGTCCATTAAACCTGGTTTGGATCAATATTTTAGAGGATAACGCATGTTAGGTCTAGGTTAGGTCGGGGATTTTCACTCATCAGACTCATACTTTCGCATTCTTCACATACTTGTTGAACGGATCCTGGGTTTTTTCTGGTTTGGGTCACGTATTAATGTGGTACCACACTGAAACAGTCGATTAAACCTGGTTTCGATCAGTATTTTAGAGGATAACGCAACATAAGTCTAGGATAGGTCTGGGATTTGACCTCATCAGACTCATACTTTCGCGTTTTTCACATACTTGTTGAACAGATCCTGGGTTTTTTCTGGTTTGGATCACGTAGTAGTGTGGTACCACACTGAAACAGTCCATTAAACCTGCTTGCGATCAATATTTTAGAGGATAACGCATGTTAGGTCTGGGTTAGGTCCAGGATTTGCCCTCATCAGGCTCATTCTTTCGCATATTACTCAAACTTGATGGCTAGATCCTGGGCTTTTTCTGGATTGCATCACGTAGTAATGTGGTACCACACTGAAACATTCAATTAAACCTGGTTTCCATCAATATCTTAGAGGACAACGCAAGTTAGGTCTAGGTTAGGCCTGGGATTTTCACTCATCAGGCTCATACTTTCGCATTCTTCACATACTTGTTGAACGGATCCTGGGTTTTTTCTGGTTTGGATCACGTAGTAATGTGGGACCACACTGAAACAGTCAATTAAACCTGGTTTCCATCAATATCTTAGAGGACAACGCAAGTTAGGTCTGGGATAGGTCTGGGACTTGCCCTCATCAGGCTCATACTTCCGCGTTTTTCACATACTTGTTGAACAGATCCTGGGTTTTCTCTGGTTTGGACCACGTAGTAATGTGGGGCCACACTGAAACAGTCAATTAAACCTGGTTTCAATCAATATTTTAGAGAATAATTCATGTTAGGTCTAGGTTAGGTCTGGGATTTGCTCTCATCAGGCTCATTCTTTCGCATATTTCTCATACTTGATGGCTAGATCCTGGGCTTTTTCTGGATTGCATCACGTATTAATGAAGTACAACACTGAAACAGTCAATTAAACCTGGTTTCCATCAATATCTTAGAGGACAACGCAAGTTAGGTCTGGGATAGGTATGGGATTTGCCCTCATCAGGCTCATACTTTCGCGTTTTTCACATACTTGTTGAACAGATCCTGGGTTTTTTCTGGTTTGTATCACGTAGTAGTGTGGTACCACACTGAAACAGTCCATTAAACCTGGTTTGGATCAATATCTTAGAGGATAACGCATGTTAGGTCTAGGTTAGCCCTGGGATTTTCACTCATCAGACTCATACTTTCGCGTTTTTCACATACTTGTTGAACAGATCCTGGGTTTTTTCAGGTTTGGATCACGTTGTAGTGTGGTACCACACTGAAACAGTCCATTAAACCTGGTTTGGATCAATATTTTAGAGGATAACGCAAGTTAAGTCTGGGATTGGCCTGGGATTTGACCTCATCAAACTCATACTTTCGCACACTTCACATACTCGTTGAACAGATCCTGGCTTATTTTCTGGTTTGGATCACATAGTAATGTGGTACCACACTGAAACAGTCGATTAAACCAGGTTTCGATCAATATTTTTGAGGATAACGCATGTTAGGTCTAGGTTAGGCCTGGGATTTTCACTCTTCAGACTCATACTTTCGCATTCTGCACATACTTGTTGAACAGATCCTGGGGTTTTTCTGGTTTGGATCACGTAGTAGTGTGGTACCACACTGACACAGTCCATTAAACCTGGTTTGGATCAATATTTTAGAGGATAACGCATGTTAGGTCTGGGTTAGGTCTGGGATTTTCACTCATCAGACTTATACTTTTGCATGCTTCACATACTTGCTGAACGGATCCTGGGCTTTTTCTGGTTTGGATCACGTAGTAATGTGGGACCACACTGAGACAGTCAATTAAACCTGATTTCGATCAATATTTTAGAGAATAATTCAATTAGGTCTAGGTTAGGTCTGGGATTTGCTCTCATCAGGCTCATTCTTTCGCATATTTCTCATACTTGATGGCTAGATCCTTGGCTTTTTCTGGATTGCATCACGTAGTAATGAAGTACAACACTGAAACAGTCAATTAAACCTGGTTTGGATCAACATTTTAGAGGATAACGCATGTTAGGTCTAGGTTAGGTCTGGGATTTTCACTCATCAGACTCATACTTTCGCATTCTTCACATACTTGTTGAACGGATCCTGTGTTTTTTCTGGTTTGGATCACGTAGTAATGTGGTACCACACTGAAACAGTCAATTAAACCTGGTTTTGATCAATATCTTAGAGAATAATTCATGTTAGGTCTAGGTTAGGTCTGGGATTTGCCGTCATCAGGCTCATACTTTCGCATATTTCTCATACTTCATGGCTGGATCCTGGGCTATTTCTGGATTGGATCATGTAGTAATGTGGTACCACACTGAAACAGTCAATTAAACCTGGTTTGGATCAATATTTTTAGAGGATAACGCACGTTAGGTCTAGGTTAGCCCTGGGATTTTCACTCATGAGACTCATACTTTCGCATTCTTCACATACTTGTTGAACCGATCCTGGGTTTTTTCTGGTTTGGTTCACGTAGTAATGTGGTACCACACTGAAACATTCAATTAAACCTGATCTTGATAAATATTTCAGAGTATAACGCATGTTAGGTCTGGGTTAGCTCTAGGATTTGCCCTCATCAGGCTCATACTTTCGCATATTTCTCATACTTCATGGCTAGATCCTGGGCTGTTTCTGGATTGTATCACGTAGTAATGTGGTACCACGCTGAAACAGTCCATTAAACCTGGTTTCGATCAATATTTTAGAGGATAACGCAAGTTAGGTCTGGCATAGGTCTGGGATTCGCCCTCTTCAGACTCATACTTTCGCATATTTCTCATACTAGATGGCTAGTTCCTGGGCTTTTTCTGGATTGCATCACGTAGTAATGAAGTACAACACTGAAACACTCAATTAAACCTGGTTTCGATCAATATTATTGAGGATAACGCATGTTAGGTCTAGGTTAGGCCTGGGATTTTCACTCATCAGACTCATACTTTCGCATTCTTCACATACTTGTTGAACGGATCCTGGGTTTTTTCTGGTTTGGATCACGTAGTAATGTAGGACCACACTGAAACAGGCAATTAAACCTGGTTTGGATCAATATTTTAGAGAATAATTCATGTTAGGTCTAGGTTAGGTCTGGGATTTGCTCTCATCAGGCTCATTCTTTCGCATATTTCTCATACTTGATGGCTAGATCCTGGGCTTTTTCTGGATTGCATCTCGTAGTAATGAAGTGCAACACTGAAACAGTCAATTAAACCTGGTTTCCATCAATATCTTAGAGGACAACGCAAGTTAGGTCTGGGATAGGTCTGGGACTTGCCCTCATCACGCTCATACTTTCGCGTTTTTGACATACTTGTTGAACAGATCCTGGGTTTTTTCTGGTTTGGATCACGTAGTAGTGTGGTACCACACTGAAACAGTCCATTAAACCAGGTTTGGATCAATATTTTTGAGGATAACGCATGTTAGGTCTAGGTTAGGTCGGGGATTTTCACTCATCAGACTCATACTTTCGCATTCTTCACATACTTGTTGAACGGATCCTGGGTTTTTTCTGGTTTGGATCACGTAGTGATGTGGTACCACACTGAAACAGTCGATTGAACCTGGTTTCGATCAGTATTTTAGACGATAACGCAACATAAGTCTGGGATAGGTCTGGGATTTGACCTCATCAGACTCATACTTTCGCGTTTTTGACATACTTGTTGAACAGATCCTGGGTTTTTTCTGGTTTGGATCACGTAGTAGTGTGGTACCACACTGAAACAGTCCATTAAACCAGGTTTGGATCAATATTTTTGAGGATAACGCATGTTAGGTCTAGGTTAGGTCTGTGATTTTCACTCATCAGACTCATACTTTCGCATTCTTCACATACTTGTTGAACGGATCCTGGGTTTTTTCTAGTTTGGATCACGTAGTAATGTGGGTCCACACTGAAACAATCAATTAAACCTGGTCTTGATAAATATTTTAGAGGATAACGCATGTTAGGTCTGGGATAGGTCTGGGATTTGCCCTCATCAGACTCATACTTTCGCACACTTCACATACTCGTTGAACAGATCCTGGGTTTTTTCTGGTTTGGATCACGTAGTAATGTGGTACCACACTGAAACAGTCGATGAAACCTGGTTTCGATCAATATTTTAGAGGATAACGCAAGTTAAGTCTGGGATTGGTCTGGGATTTGACCTCATCAGACTCATACTTTCGCACACTTCACATACTCGTTGAACAGATCCTGGGTTATTTTCTGGTTTGGACCACATAGTAATGTGGTACCACACTGAAACAGTCGATTAAACCAGGTTTCGATCAATATTTTAGAGTATAACTCATATTAGGTCTAGGTTAGGCCTGGGATTTTCATTTATCTGACTCATATTTTCGCGTTTTTCACATACTTGTTGAACAGATCCTCGGTTTTTTCTGGTTTGGATCACGTAGTAATGTGGTACCTCACTGAAACGGTCAATTAAACCTGGTTTCGATCATTATTTTAGAGGATAACGCAAGTTAGGTCTGGGATAGGTCTGGGATTTGCCCTCATCAGGCTCATACTTTCGCGTTTTTCACATACTTGTTGAACAGATCATGGGTTTCTTCTGGTTTGGGTCACGTAGTACTGTGATACCACACTGAAACAGTCGATTAAACCTGGTTCCGATCAATATTTTAGAGGATAACGCATGTTAGGTCTAGGTTAGCCCTGGGATTTTCACTCATCAGACTCATACTTTCGCATTCTTCACATACTTGTTGAACTGATCCTGGGTTTTTTCTGGTTTGGATCACGTAGTAATGTGGTACCACACTGAAACAGTCAATTAAACCTGGTTTCGATCAATATTTTAGAAAATAATTCATGTTAGGTCTAGGTTGTGTCTGGGATTTGCTCTCATCAGGCTCATACTTTCGCACACTTCACATACTCGTTTGACAGATCCTGGGTTATTTTCTGGTTTGGATCGCATAGTAATGTGGTACCACACTGAAACAGTCGATTAAACCAGGTTTCGATCAATATTTTTGAGGATAACGCATGTTAGGTCTAGGTTAGGCCTGGGATTTTCACTCATCAGACTCATACTTTCGCATTCTTCACATACTTGTTGAACGGATCCTGGGTTTTTACTGGTTTGGATCACGTAGTAATGTGGGACCACACTGAAACAGTCAATTAAGCCTGGTTTCGATCAATATTTTAGAGAATAATTCATGTTAGGTCTAGGTTAGGTCTGGGATTTGCTCTCATCAGGCTCATCCTTTCGCATATTTCTCATACCTGATGGCTAGATCCTGGGCTTTTTCTGGATTGCATCACGTAGTAATGAAGTACAACACTGAAACAGTCAATTAAACCTGGTTTCGATCAATATTTTAGAAAACAATTCATGTTAGGTCTAGGTCGGGTCTGGGATTTGCTCCCATCAGGCTCATACTTTCGCACACTTCACATACTCGTTTGACAGATCCTGGGTTATTTTCTGGTTTGGATCGCATAGTAATGTGGTACCACACTGAAACAGTCGATTGAACCAGGTTTCGATCAATATTTTTGAGGATTACGCATGTTAGGTCTGGGATAGGTCTGGGATTTGCCCTCATCAGGCTCATACTTTCGCACACTTCACATACTCGTTGAACAGATCCTCGGTTTTTTCTGGTTTGGATCACGTAGTAGTGTGGGACCACACTGAAACAATCAATTAGACCTGGTCTTGATAAATATTTTAGAGGATAGCGCATGTTTGGTCTGGGATAGGTCTGGGATTTGCCCTCATCAGACTCATACTTTCGCACACTTCACATACTCGTTGAACAGATCCTGGGTTTTTTCTGGTTTTGATCACGTAGTAATGTGGAACCACACTGAAACAATCAATTAAACCTGGTCTTGATAAATATTTTAGAGGATAACGCATGGTAGGTCTGGGTTAGGTCTGGGATTTGCTCTCATAAGGCTCATTCTTTCGCATATTTCTCATACTTGATGGCTAGATCCTGGGCTTTCTCTGGATTGCATCACGTAGTAATGAAGTGCAACACTGAAACAGTCAATTAAACCTGGTTTCCATCAATATCTTAGAGGACAACGCAAGTTATGTCTGGGATAGGTCTGGGACTTGCCCTCATCAGGCTCATACTTTCGCGTTTTTCACATACTTGTTGAACAGATCCTGGGTTTTTTCTGGTTTGGACCACGTAGTAGTGTGGTACCACACTGAAACAGTCCATTAAACCTGGTTTGGATCAATATTTTAGAGGATAACGCATGTTAGGTCTAGGTTAGGTCGGGGATTTTCACTCATCAGACTCATACTTTCGCACACTTCACATACTCGTTGAACAGATCCTGGGTTTTTTCTGGTTTGGATCACGTAGTAATGTGGTACCACACTGAAACAGTCGATGAAACCTGGTTTCGATCAATATTTCAGAGGATAACGAAAGTTAAGTCTGGGATTTGACCTCATCAGACTCATACTTTCGCACACTTCACATACTCGTTGAACAGATCCTGGGTTATTTTCTGGTTTGGACCACATAGTAATGTGGTACCACACTGAAACAGTCGATTAAACCAGGTTTCGATCAATATTTTAGAGTATAACTCATATTAGGTCTAGGTTAGGCCTGGGATTTTCATTTATCTGACTCATATTTTCGCGTTTTTCACATACTTGTTGAACAGATCCTCGGTTTTTTCTGGTTTGGATCACGTAGTAATGTGGTACCTCACTGAAACGGTCAATTAAACCTGGTTTCGATCATTATTTTAGAGGATAACGCAAGTTAGGTCAGGGATAGGTCTGGGATTTGCCCTCATCAGGCTCATACTTTCGCGTTTTTCACATACTTGTTGAACAGATCATGGGTTTCTTCTGGTTTGGGTCACGTAGTACTGTGATACCACACTGAAACAGTCGATTAAACCTGGTTCCGATCAATATTTTAGAGGATAACGCATGTTAGGTCTAGGTTAGCCCTGGGATTTTCACTCATCAGACTCATACTTTCGCATTCTTCACATACTTGTTGAACTGATCCTGGGTTTTTTCTGGTTTGGATCACGTAGTAATGTGGTACCACACTGAAACAGTCAATTAAACCTGGTTTCGATCAATATTTTAGAAAATAATTCATGTTAGGTCTAGGTTGTGTCTGGGATTTGCTCTCATCAGGCTCATACTTTCGCACACTTCACATACTCGTTTGACAGATCCTGGGTTATTTTCTGGTTTGGATCGCATAGTAATGTGGTACCACACTGAAACAGTCGATTAAACCAGGTTTCGATCAATATTTTTGAGGATAACGCATGTTAGGTCTAGGTTAGGCCTGGGATTTTCACTCATCAGACTCATACTTTCGCATTCTTCACATACTTGTTGAACGGATCCTGGGTTTTTACTGGTTTGGATCACGTAGTAATGTGGGACCACACTGAAACAGTCAATTAAGCCTGGTTTCGATCAATATTTTAGAGAATAATTCATGTTAGGTCTAGGTTAGGTCTGGGATTTGCTCTCATCAGGCTCATCCTTTCGCATATTTCTCATACCTGATGGCTAGATCCTGGGCTTTTTCTGGATTGCATCACGTAGTAATGAAGTACAACACTGAAACAGTCAATTAAACCTGGTTTCGATCAATATTTTAGAAAACAATTCATGTTAGGTCTAGGTCGGGTCTGGGATTTGCTCCCATCAGGCTCATACTTTCGCACACTTCACATACTCGTTTGACAGATCCTGGGTTATTTTCTGGTTTGGATCGCATAGTAATGTGGTACCACACTGAAACAGTCGATTGAACCAGGTTTCGATCAATATTTTTGAGGATTACGCATGTTAGGTCTGGGATAGGTCTGGGATTTGCCCTCACCAGGCTCATACTTTCGCACACTTCACATACTCGTTGAACAGATCCTCGGTTTTTTCTGGTTTGGATCACGTAGTAGTGTGGGACCACACTGAAACAATCAATTAGACCTGGTCTTGATAAATATTTTAGAGGATAGCGCATGTTTGGTCTGGGATAGGTCTGGGATTTGCCCTCATCAGACTCATACTTTCGCACACTTCACATACTCGTTGAACAGATCCTGGGTTTTTTCTGGTTTTGATCACGTAGTAATGTGGAACCACACTGAAACAATCAATTAAACCTGGTCTTGATAAATATTTTAGAGGATAACGCATGTTAGGTCTGGGTTAGGTCTGGGATTTGCTCTCATAAGGCTCATTCTTTCGCATATTTCTCATACTTGATGGCTAGATCCTGGGCTTTCTCTGGATTGCATCACGTAGTAATGAAGTGCAACACTGAAACAGTCAATTAAACCTGGTTTCCATCAATATCTTAGAGGACAACGCAAGTTATGTCTGGGATTGGTCTGGGACTTGCCCTCATCAGGCTCATACTTTCGCGTTTTTCACATACTTGTTGAACAGATCCTGGGTTTTTTCTGGTTTGGACCACGTAGTAGTGTGGTACCACACTGAAACAGTCCATTAAACCTGGTTTGGATCAATATTTTAGAGGATAACGCATGTTAGGTCTAGGTTAGGTCGGGGATTTTCACTCATCAGACTCATACTTTCGCATTCTTCACATACTTGTTGAACGGATCCTGGGTTTTTTCTGGTTTGGGTCACGTATTAATGTGGTACCACACTGAAACAGTCGATTAAACCTGGTTTCGATCAGTATTTTAGAGGATAACGCAACATAAGTCTAGGATAGGTCTGGGATTTGACCTCATCAGACTCATACTTTCGCGTTTTTCACATACTTGTTGAACAGATCCTGGGTTTTTTCTGGTTTGGATCACGTAGTAGTGTGGTACCACACTGAAACAGTCCATTAAACCTGCTTGCGATCAATATTTTAGAGGATAACGCATGTTAGGTCTGGGTTAGGTCTAGGATTTGCCCTCATCAGGCTCATTCTTTCGCATATTACTCAAACTTGATGGCTAGATCCTGGGCTTTTCTGGATTGCATCACGTAGTAATGTGGTACCACACTGAAACATTCAATTAAACCTGGTTTCCATCAATATCTTAGAGGACAACGCAAGTTAGGTCTAGGTTAGGCCTGGGATTTTCACTCATCAGGCTCATACTTTCGCATTCTTCACATACTTGTTGAACGGATCCTGGGTTTTTTCTGGTTTGGATCACGTAGTAATGTGGGACCACACTGAAACAGTCAATTAAACCTGGTTTCCATCAATATCTTAGAGGACAACGCAAGTTAGGTCTGGGATAGGTCTGGGACTTGCCCTCATCAGGCTCATACTTCCGCGTTTTTCACATACTTGTTGAACAGATCCTGGGTTTTCTCTGGTTTGGACCACGTAGGAATGTGGGACCACACTGAAACAGTCAATTAAACCTGGTTTCAATCAACATTTTAGAGAATAATTCATGTTAGGTCTAGGTTAGGTCTGGGATTTGCTCTCATCAGGCTCATTCTTTCGCATATTTCTCATACTTGATGGCTAGATCCTGGGCTTTTTCTGGATTGCATCACGTATTAATGAAGTACAACACTGAAACAGTCAATTAAACCTGGTTTCCATCAATATCTTAGAGGACAACGCAAGTTAGGTCTGGGATAGGTATGGGATTTGCCCTCATCAGGCTCATACTTTCGCGTTTTTCACATACTTGTTGAACAGATCCTGGGTTTTTTCTGGTTTGTATCACGTAGTAGTGTGGTACCACACTGAAACAGTCCATTAAACCTGGTTTGGATCAATATCTTAGAGGATAACGCATGTTAGGTCTAGGTTAGCCCTGGGATTTTCACTCATCAGACTCATACTTTCGCGTTTTTCACATACTTGTTGAACAGATCCTGGGTTTTTTCAGGTTTGGATCACGTTGTAGTGTGGTACCACACTGAAACAGTCCATTAAACCTGGTTTGGATCAATATTTTAGAGGATAACGCAAGTTAAGTCTGGGATTGGCCTGGGATTTGACCTCATCAAACTCATACTTTCGCACACTTCACATACTCGTTGAACAGATCCTGGCTTATTTTCTGGTTTGGATCACATAGTAATGTGGTACCACACTGAAACAGTCGATTAAACCAGGTTTCGATCAATATTTTTGAGGATAACGCATGTTAGGTCTAGGTTAGGCCTGGGATTTTCACTCTTCAGACTCATACTTTCGCATTCTGCACATACTAGTTGAACAGATCCTGGGGTTTTTCTGGTTTGGAACACGTAGTAGTGTGGTACCACACTGACACAGTCCATTAAACCTGGTTTGGATCAATATTTTAGAGGATAACGCATGTTAGGTCTGGGTTAGGTCTGGGATTTTCACTCATCAGACTCATACTTTTGCATGCTTCACATACTTGCTGAACGGATCCTGGGCTTTTTCTGGTTTGGATCACGTAGTAATGTGGGACCACACTGAGACAGTCAATTAAACCTGATTTCGATCAATATTTTAGAGAATAATTCAATTAGGTCTAAGTTAGGTCTGGGATTTGCTCTCATCAGGCTCATTCTTTCGCATATTTCTCATACTTGATGGCTAGATCCTTGGCTTTTTCTGGATTGCATCACGTAGTAATGAAGTACAACACTGAAACAGTCAATTAAACCTGGTTTGGATCAACATTTTAGAGGATAACGCATGTTAGGTCTAGGTTAGGTCTGGGATTTTCACTCATCAGACTCATACTTTCGCATTCTTCACATACTTGTTGAACGGATCCTGTGTTTTTTCTGGTTTGGATCACGTAGTAATGTGGTACCACACTGAAACAGTCAATTAAACCTGGTTTTGATCAATATCTTAGAGAATAATTCATGTTAGGTCTAGGTTAGGTCTGGGATTTGCCGTCATCAGGCTCATACTTTCGCATATTTCTCATACTTCATGGCTGGATCCTGGGCTATTTCTGGATTGGATCATGTAGTAATGTGGTACCACACTGAAACAGTCAATTAAACCTGGTTTGGATCAATATTTTTAGAGGATAACGCATGTTAGGTCTAGGTTAGCCCTGGGATTTTCACTCATGAGACTCATACTTTCGCATTCTTCACATACTTGTTGAACCGATCCTGGGTTTTTTCTGGTTTGGTTCACGTAGTAATGTGGTACCACACTGAAACATTCAATTAAACCTGATCTTGATAAATATTTCAGAGTATAACGCATGTTAGGTCTGGGTTAGCTCTAGGATTTGCCCTCATCAGGCTCATACTTTCGCATATTTCTCATACTTCATGGCTAGATCCTGGGCTGTTTCTGGATTGTATCACGTAGTAATGTGGTACCACGCTGAAACAGTCCATTAAACCTGGTTTCGATCAATATTTTAGAGGATAACGCAAGTTAGGTCTGGCATAGGTCTGGGATTCGCCCTCTTCAGACTCATACTTTCGCATATTTCTCATACTAGATGGCTAGTTCCTGGGCTTTTTCTGGATTGCATCACGTAGTAATGAAGTACAACACTGAAACACTCAATTAAACCTGGTTTCGATCAATATTATTGAGGATAACGCATGTTAGGTCTAGGTTAGGCCTGGGATTTTCACTCATCAGACTCATACTTTCGCATTCTTCACATACTTGTTGAACGGATCCTGGGTTTTTTCTGGTTTGGATCACGTAGTAATGTAGGACCACACTGAAACAGTCAATTAAACCTGGTTTGGATCAATATTTTAGAGAATAATTCATGTTAGGTCTAGGTTAGGTCTGGGATTTGCTCTCATCAGGCTCATTCTTTCGTATATTTCTCATACTTGATGGCTAGATCCTGGGCTTTTTCTGGATTGCATCTCGTAGTAATGAAGTGCAACACTGAAACAGTCAATTAAACCTGGTTTCCATCAATATCTTAGAGGACAACGCAAGTTAGGTCTGGGATAGGTCTGGGACTTGCCCTCATCACGCTCATACTTTCGCGTTTTTGACATACTTGTTGAACAGATCCTGGGTTTTTTCTGGTTTGGATCACGTAGTAGTGTGGTACCACACTGAAACAGTCCATTAAACCAGGTTTGGATCAATATTTTTGAGGATAACGCATGTTAGGTCTAGGTTTGGTCGGGGATTTTCACTCATCAGACTCATACTTTCGCATTCTTCACATACTTGTTGAACGGATCCTGGGTTTTTTCTGGTTTGGATCACGTAGTGATGTGGTACCACACTGAAACAGTCGATTGAACCTGGTTTCGATCAGTATTTTAGACGATAACGCAACGTAAGTCTGGGATAGGTCTGGGATTTGACCTCATCAGACTCATACTTTCGCGTTTTTCACATACTTGTTGAAGAGATCCTGGGTTTTTTCTGGTTTGGATCTCGTAGTAGTGTGGTACCACACTGAAACAGTCCATTAAACCTGGTTTGGATCAATATTTTAGAGGATAACGCATGTTAGGTCTAGGTTAGGTCTGTGATTTTCACTCATCAGACTCATACTTTCGCATTCTTCACATACTTGTTGAACGGATCCTGGGTTTTTTCTAGTTTGGATCACGTAGTAATGTGGGTCCACACTGAAACAATCAATTAAACCTGGTCTTGATAAATATTTTAGAGGATAACGCATGTTAGGTCTGGGATAGGTCTGGGATTTGCCCTCATCAGACTCATACTTTCGCACACTTCACATACTCGTTGAACAGATCCTGGGTTTTTTCTGGTTTGGATCACGTAGTAATGTGGTATCACACTGAAACAGTCGGTGAAACCTGGTTTCGATCAATATTTTGGAGGATAACGCAAGTTAAGTCTGGGATTGGTCTGGGATTTGACCTCATCAGACTCATACTTTCGCACACTTCACATACTCGTTGAACAGATCCTGGGTTATTTTCTGGTTTGGATCACATAGTAATGTGGTACCACACTGAAACAGTCGATTAAACCAGGTTTCGATCAATATTTTTGAGGATAACGCATGTTAGGTCTAGGTTAGGCCTGGGATTTTCACTCATCAGGCTCATACTTTCGCATTCTTCACATACTTGTTGAACGGATCCTGGGTTTTTTCTGGTTTGGATCACGTAGTAATGTGGTACCACACTGAAACAGTCGATTGAACCTGGTTTCGATCAGTATTTTAGAGGATAACGCAACATAAGTCTGGGATAGGTCTGGGATTTGACCTCATCAGACTCATACTTTCGCTGTTTTCACATACTTGTTGAAGAGATCCTGGGTTTTTTCTGGTTTGGATCGCATAGTAATGTGTTACCACACTGAAACAGTCGATTAAACCAGGTTTCGATCAATATTTTTGAGGATAACGCATGTTAGGTCTAGGTTAGGCCTGGGATTTTCACTCATCAGTCTCATACTTTCGCATTCTTCTCATACTTGTTGAACGGATCCTGGGTTTTTGCTGGTTTGGATCACGTAGTAATGTGGGACCACACGGAAACAGTCAATTAAACCTGGTTTCGATCAATATATTAGAGAATAATTCATGTTAGGTCTAGGTTAGGTCTGGGATTTGCTCTCATCAGGCTCATTCTTTCGCATATTTCTCATACTTGATGGCTAGATCCTGGGCTTTTTCTAGATTGCATCACGTAGTAATGAAGTACAACACTGAAACAGTCAATTAAACCTGGTTACCATCAATATCTTAGAGGACAACGCAAGTTAGGTCTGGGATAGGTCTGGGATTTTCCCTCATCAGGCTCATACTTTCGCGTTCTTCACATACTTGTTGAACAGATCCTGGGTTTTTTTCTGGATTGGGTCACGTAGTAATGAAGTACAACACTGAAACAGTCAATTAAACCTGGTTTCCATCAATATTTTAGAGGACATCTCATGTTAGGTCTAGGTTAGGCCTGGGATTTGCCCTCATCAGGGTCATACTTTCGCAGTTTTAACATACATGTTGACCTGATCGAGGGTTTTTTCTGCTTTGGATCACGTAGTAAAGTGGTACCACACTGAAACAGTCCATTAAACCTGGTTTGGATCAATATTTTAGAGGATAACGCATTGTAGGTCTGGGATAGGTCTGGGATTTGCCCTCATCAGGCTCATACTTTCGCGTTTTTCACATACTTGTTGACCAGATCCTGGGTTTTTTCTGGTTTGGATCACGTAGTAGTGTGGTACCACACTGAAACAGTCGATGAAACCTGGTTTCGATCAATATCTTAGAGTATAACTCATGTTAGGTCTAGGTTAGGTCTGGGATTTGCTCTCATCAGGCTCATTCTTTCGCATATTTCTCATACTTGATGTTTAGATCCTGGGCTTTTTCTGGATTGCATCACGTAGTAATGTAGTACCACACTGAAACAGTCAATGAAATCTGGTTTCCATCAATATTTTAGAGGACAACGCAAGTTAGGTCTAGGTAAGGCCTGAGATTTTCACTGATCAGACTCATACTTTCGCATCCTTCACATACTTGTTGAACGGATCCTGGGTTTTTTCTGGTTTGGATCACGTAGTAATGTGGTACCTCACTGAAACGGTCAATTAAACCTGGTTTCGATCAATATTTTGGAGGATAACGCATTGTAGGTCCCGGATAGGTCTGGGATTTGCCCTCATCAGACTCATACTTTCGCACACTTCACATACTCGTTGAACAGATCCTGGGTTTTTTCTGGTTTGGATCACGTAGTAATGTGGTACCACACTGAAACAGTCGATGAAACCTGGTTTCGATCAATATTTTAGAGGATAACGCAAGTTAAGTCTGGGGTTGGTCTGGGATTTGACCTCATCAGACTCATACTTTCGCACACTTCACATACTCGTTGAACAGATCCTGGGTTATTTTCAGGTTTGGACCACATAGTAATGTGGTACCACACTGAAACAGTCGATTAAACCAGGTTTCGATCAATATTTTTGAGGATAACGCATTTTAGGTCTGGGTTAGGTCTAGGATTTGCCCTCATCAGGCTCATACTTTCGCATATTTCTCATGCTTCATGGCTAGATCCTGGGCTTTTTCTGGATTGCATCACGTAGTAATGAAGTACAACACTGAACAGTCAATTAAACCTAGTTTCCATCAATATCTTAGAGGACAACGCAAGTTAGGTCTGGGATAGGTCTTGGACTTGCCCTCATCAGGCTCATACTTTCGCGTTTTTCACATACTTGTTGAACAGATCCTGGGTTTTTTCAGGATTGGATCACGTAGTAGAGTGGTACCACACTGAAACAGTCCATTAAACCTGGTTTGGATCAATATTTTGGAGGATAACACATGTTAGGTCTAGGTTAGGTCTGAGATTTTCACTCATCAGACTCATACTTTCGCACACTTCACATACTCGTTGAACAGATCCTGGGTTTTTTCTGGTTTGGATCACGTAGTAATGTGGTACCACACTGAAACAGTCGATGAAACCTGGTTTCGATCAATATTTCAGAGGATAACGAAAGTTAAGTCTGGGATTTGACCTCATCAGACTCATACCTTCGCACACTTCACATACTCGTTGAACAGATCCTGGGTTATTTTCTGGTTTGGACAACATAGTAATGTGGTACCACACTGAAACAGTCGATTAAACCAGGTTTCGATCAATATTTTAGAGTATAACTCATATTAGGTCTAGGTTAGGCCTGGGATTTTCATTTATCTGACTCATATTTTCGCGTTTTTCACATACTTGTTGAACAGATCCTCGGTTTTTTCTGGTTTGGATCACGTAGTAATGTGGTACCTCACTGAAACGGTCAATTAAACCTGGTTTCGATCATTATTTTAGAGGATAACGCAAGTTAGGTCTGGGATAGGTCTGGGATTTGCCCTCATCAGGCTCATACTTTCGCGTTTTTCACATACTTGTTGAACAGATCATGGGTTTCTTCTGGTTTGGGTCACGTAGTACTGTGATACCACACTGAAACAGTCGATTAAACCTGGTTCCGATCAATATTTTAGAGGATAACGCATGTTAGGTCTAGGTTAGCCCTGGGATTTTCACTCATCAGACTCATACTTTCGCATTCTTCACATACTTGTTGAACTGATCCTGGGTTTTTTCTGGTTTGGATCACGTAGTAATGTGGTACCACACTGAAACAGTCAATTAAACCTGGTTTCGATCAATATTTTAGAAAATAATTCATGTTAGGTCTTGGTTAGGTCTGGGATTTTCACTCATCAGACTCATACTTTCGCATTCTTCACATACTTGTTGAACGGATCATGTGTTTTTTCTGGTTTGGATCACGTAGTAATGTGGGACCACACTGAAACAATCAATTAAACCTGGTCTTGATAAATATTTTAGAGGATAACGCATGTTAGGTCTGGGATAGGTCTCGGATTTGCCCTCATCAGACTCATACTTTCGCACACTTCACATACTCGTTGAACAGATCCTGGGTTTTTTCTGGTTTTGATCACGTAGTAATGTGGAACCACACTGAAACAATCAATTAAACCTGGTCTTGATAAATATTTTAGAGGATAACGCATGTTAGGTCTGGGTTAGGTCTGGGATTTGCTCTCATCAGGCTCATTCTTTCGCATATTTCTCATACTTGATGGCTAGATCCTGGGCTTTCTCTGGATTGCATCACGTAGTAATGAAGTGCAACACTGAAACAGTCAACTAAACCTGGTTTCCATCAATATCTTAGAGGACAACGCAAGTTATGTCTGGGATAGGTCTGGGACTTGCCCTCATCAGGCTCATACTTTCGCGTTTTTCACATACTTGTTGAACAGATCCTGGGTTTTTTCTGGTTTGGATCACGTAGTAGTGTGGTACCACACTGAAACAGTCCATTAAACCTGGTTTGGATGAATATTTTAGAGGATGACGCATGTTAGGTCTAGGTTAGGTCGGGGATTTTCACTCATCAGACTCATACTTTCGCATTCTTCACATACTTGTTGAACGGATCCTGGGTTTTTTCTGGTTTGGGTCACGTATTAATGTGGTACCACACTGAAACAGTCGATTAAACCTGGTTTCAATCAGTATTTTAGAGGATAACGCAACATAAGTCTAGGATAGGTCTGGGATTTGACCTCACCAGACTCATACTTTCGCGTTTTTCACATACTTGTTGAACAGATCCTGGGTTTTTTCTGGTTTGTATCACGTAGTAGTGTGGTACCACACTGAAACAGTCCATTAAACCTGGTTTGGATCAATATCTTAGAGGATAACGCGTGTTAGGTCTAGGTTAGCCCTGGGATTTTCACTCATCAGACTCATACTTTCGCGTTTTTCACATACTTGTTGAACAGATCCTGGGTTTTTTCAGGTTTGGATCACGTTGTAGTGTGGTACCACACTGAAACAGTCCATTAAACCTGGTTTGGATCAATATTTTAGAGGATAACGCAAGTTAAGTCTGGGATTGGTCTGGGATTTGACCTCATCAAACTCATACTTTCGCACACTTCACATACTCGTTGAACAGATCCTGGCTTATTTTCTGGTTTGGATCACATAGTAATGTGGTACCACACTGAAACAGTCGATTAAACCAGGTTTCGATCAATATTTTGGAGGATAACGCATGTTAGGTCTAGGTTAGGCCTGGGATTTTCACTCTTCAGACTCATACTTTCGCATTCTGCACATACTTGTTGAACAGATCCTGGGGTTTTTCTGGTTTGGATCACGTAGTAGTGTGGTACCACACTGACACAGTCCATTAAACCTGGTTTGGATCAATATTTTAGAGGATAACGCATGTTAGGTCTAGGTTAGGTCTGGGATTTGCTCTCATCAGGCTCATTCTTTCGCATATTTCTCATACTTGGTGGCTAGATCCTGGGCTTTTTCTGGATTGCATCACGTAGTAATGAAGTACAACACTGAGACAGTCAATTAAACCTGATTTCGATCAATATTTTAGAGAATAATTCAATTAGGTCTAGGTTAGGTCTGGGATTTGCTCTCATCAGGCCCATTCTGTCGCATATTTCTCATACTTGATGGCTAGATCCTTGGCTTTTTCTGGATTGCATCACGTAGTAATGAAGTACAACACTGAAACAGTCAATTAAACCTGGTTTCCATCAATACCTTAGAGGACAACGCAAGTTAGGTCTGGAATATGTCTGGGGTTTGCCCTCATCAGGCTCATACTTTCGCGTTTTTCACATACTTGTTGAACAGATCCTCGGTTTTTTCTGGTTTGGATCACGTAGTAATGTGGTACCTCACTGAAACGGTCAATTAAACCTGGTTTCGATCATTATTTTAGAGGATAACGCATGTTAGGTCTAGGTTAGCCCTGGGATTTTCACTCATCAGACTCATACTTTCGCATTCTTCACATACTTGTTGAACTGATCATGGGTTTTTTCTGGTTTGGATCACGTAGTAATGTGGCACCACACTGAAACAGTCAATTAAACCTGGTTTCGATCAATATTTTAGAAAATAATTCATGTTAGGTCTTGGTTAGGTCTGGGATTTTCACTCATCAGACTCATACTTTCGCATTCTTCACATACTTGTTGAACGGATCATGTGTTTTTTCTGGTTTGGATCACGTAGTAACGTGGGACCACACTGAAACAATCAATTAAACCTGGTCTTGATAAATATTTTAGAGGATAACGCATGTTAGGTCTGGGATAGGTCTGGGATTTGCCCTCATCAGACTCATACTTTCGCACACTTCACATACTCGTTGAACAGATCCTGGGTTTTTTCTGGTTTTGATCACGTAGTAATGTGGAACCACACTGAAACAATCAATTAAACCTGGTCTTGATAAATATTTTAGAGGATAACGCATGTTAGGTCTGGGTTAGGTCTGGGATTTGCTCTCATCAGGCTCATTCTTTCGCATATTTCTCATACTTGATGGCTAGATCCTGGGCTTTCTCTGGATTGCATCACGTAGTAATGAAGTGCAACACTGAAACAGTCAATTAAACCTGGTTTCCATCAATATCTTAGAGGACAACGCAAGTTATGTCTGGGATAGGTCTGGGACTTGCCCTCATCAGGCTCATACTTTCGCGTTTTTCACATACTTGTTGAACAGATCCTGGGTTTTTTCTGGTTTGGATCACGTAGTAGTGTGGTACCACACTGAAACAGTCCATTAAACCTGGTTTGGATGAATATTTTAGAGGATAACGCATGTTAGGTCTAGGTTAGGTCGGGGATTTTCACTCATCAGACTCATACTTTCGCATTCTTCACATACTTGTTGAACGGATCCTGGGTTTTTTCTGGTTTGGGTCACGTATTAATGTGGTACCACACTGAAACAGTCGATTAAACCTGGTTTCAATCAGTATTTTAGAGGATAACGCAACATAAGTCTAGGATAGGTCTGGGATTTGACCTCACCAGACTCATACTTTCGCGTTTTTCACATACTTGTTGAACAGATCCTGGGTTTTTTCTGGTTTGTATCACGTAGTAGTGTGGTACCACACTGAAACAGTCCATTAAACCTGGTTTGGATCAATATCTTAGAGGATAACGCGTGTTAGGTCTAGGTTAGCCCTGGGATTTTCACTCATCAGACTCATACTTTCGCGTTTTTCACATACTTGTTGAACAGATCCTGGGTTTTTTCAGGTTTGGATCACGTTGTAGTGTGGTACCACACTGAAACAGTCCATTAAACCTGGTTTGGATCAATATTTTAGAGGATAACGCAAGTTAAGTCTGGGATTGGTCTGGGATTTGACCTCATCAAACTCATACTTTCGCACACTTCACATACTCGTTGAACAGATCCTGGCTTATTTTCTGGTTTGGATCACATAGTAATGTGGTACCACACTGAAACAGTCGATTAAACCAGGTTTCGATCAATATTTTTGAGGATAACGCATGTTAGGTCTAGGTTAGGCCTGGGATTTTCACTCTTCAGACTCATACTTTCGCATTCTGCACATACTTGTTGAACAGATCCTGGGGTTTTTCTGGTTTGGATCACGTAGTAGTGTGGTACCACACTGACACAGTCCATTAAACCTGGTTTGGATCAATATTTTAGAGGATAACGCATGTTAGGTCTAGGTTAGGTCTGGGATTTGCTCTCATCAGGCTCATTCTTTCGCATATTTCTCATACTTGGTGGCTAGATCCTGGGCTTTTTCTGGATTGCATCACGTAGTAATGTGGTTCCACACTGAAACAGTCGATTAAACCAGGTTTCGATCAATATTTTTGAGGATAACGCATGTTAGCTCTAGGTTAGGTCTGGGATTTGCTCTCATCAGGCTCATTCTGTCGCATATTTCTCATACTTGATGGCTAGATCCTTGGCTTTTTCTGGATTGCATCACGTAGTAATGAAGTACAACACTGAAACAGTCAATTAAACCTGGTTTCCATCAATACCTTAGAGGACAACGCAAGTTAGGTCTGGAATATGTCTGGGGTTTGCCCTCATCAGGCTCATACTTTCGCGTTTTTCACATACTTGTAGAACAGACCCTGGGCTTTTTCTGGTTTGGATCACGTAGTAGTGTGGTACCACACTGAAACAGTCCATTAAACCTGGTTTGGATCAATATTTTAGAGGATAACGCATGTTAGGTCTAGGTTAGCCCTGGGATTTTCACTCATCAGACTCATACTTTCGCATTCTTCACATACTTGTTGAACTGATCCTGGGTTTCTTCTGGTTTGGATCACGTAGTAATGTGGTACCACACTGAAACAGTCGATTAAACCTGGTTTCGATCAATATTTTAGAGGATAACGCAAGTTAAGTCTGGGATTGGTCTGGGATTTGACCTCATCAAACTCATACTTTCGCACACTTCACATACTCGTTGAACAGATCCTGGGTTATTTTCTGGTTTGGATCACATAGTAATGTGGTACCACACTGAAACAGTCAATTAAACCTGGTTTCGATCAATATTTTAGAAAATAATTCATGTTAGGTCTTGGTTAGGTCTGGGATTTTCACTCATCAGACTCATACTTTCGCATTCTTCACATACTTGTTGAACGGATCATGTGTTTTTTCTGGTTTGGATCACGTAGTAATGTGGGACCACACTGAAACAATCAATTAAACCTGGTCTTGATAAATATTTTAGAGGATAACGCATGTTAGGTCTGGGATAGGTCTGGGATTTGCCCTCATCAGACTCATACTTTCGCACACTTCACATACTCGTTGAACAGATCCTGGGTTTTTTCTGGTTTTGATCACGTAGTAATGTGGAACCACACTGAAACAATCAATTAAACCTGGTCTTGATAAATATTTTAGAGGATAACGCATGTTAGGTCTGGGTTAGGTCTGGGATTTGCTCTCATCAGGCTCATTCTTTCGCATTTTTCTCATACTTGATGGCTAGATCCTGGGCTTTCTCTGGATTGCATCACGTAGTAATGAAGTGCAACACTGAAACAGTCAATTAAACCTGGTTTCCATCAATATCTTAGAGGACAACGCAAGTTATGTCTGGGATAGGTCTGGGACTTGCCCTCATCAGGCTCATACTTTCGCGTTTTTCACATACTTGTTGAACAGATCCTGGGTTTTTTCTGGTTTGGATCACGTAGTAGTGTGGTACCACACTGAAACAGTCCATTAAACCTGGTTTGGATGAATATTTTAGAGGATAACGCATGTTAGGTCTAGGTTAGGTCGGGGATTTTCACTCATCAGACTCATACTTTCGCATTCTTCACATACTTGTTGAACGGATCCTGGGTTTTTTCTGGTTTGGGTCACGTATTAATGTGGTACCACACTGAAACAGTCGATTAAACCTGGTTTCAATCAGTATTTTAGAGGATAACGCAACATAAGTCTAGGATAGGTCTGGGATTTGACCTCACCAGACTCATACTTTCGCGTTTTTCACATACTTGTTGAACAGATCCTGGGTTTTTTCAGGTTTGGATCACGTAGTAATGTGGTACCACACTGAAACAGTCGATTAAACCTGGTTTCGATCAATATTTTAGAGGATAACGCAAGTTAGGTCTGGGATAGGTCTGGGATTTGCCCTCATCAGGCTCATACTTTCGCGTTTTTCACATACTTGTTGAACAGATCATGGGTTTCTTCTGGTTTGGGTCACGTAGTACTGTGATACCACACTGAAACAGTCGATTAAACCTGGTTCCGATCAATATTTTAGAAAATAATTCATGTTAGGTCTTGGTTAGGTCTGGGATTTTCACTCATCAGACTCATACTTTCGCATTCTTCACATACTTGTTGAACGGATCATGTGTTTTTTCTGGTTTGGATCACGTAGTAATGTGGGACCACACTGAAACAATCAATTAAACCTGGTCTTGATAAATATTTTAGAGGATAACGCATGTTAGGTCTGG
The DNA here is from genome assembly GCF_051014445.1 of Colletes latitarsis. Taxonomy (NCBI): domain Eukaryota; kingdom Metazoa; phylum Arthropoda; class Insecta; order Hymenoptera; family Colletidae; genus Colletes; species Colletes latitarsis. The sequence continues at coordinate 11,374,638 of NW_027488365.1, forward strand.
GATAGGTCTGGGATTTGCCCTCATCAGACTCATACTTTCGCACACTTCACATACTCGTTGAACAGATCCTGGGTTTTTTCTGGTTTTGATCACGTAGTAATGTGGAACCACACTGAAACAATCAATTAAACCTGGTCTTGATAAATATTTTAGAGGATAACGCATGTTAGGTCTGGGTTAGGTCTGGGATTTGCTCTCATCAGGCTCATTCTTTCGCATATTTCTCATACTTGATGGCTAGATCCTGGGCTTTCTCTGGATTGCATCACGTAGTAATGAAGTGCAACACTGAAACAGTCAATTAAACCTGGTTTCCATCAATATCTTAGAGGACAACGCAAGTTATGTCTGGGATAGGTCTGGGACTTGCCCTCATCAGGCTCATACTTTCGCGTTTTTCACATACTTGTTGAACAGATCCTGGGTTTTTTCTGGTTTGGATCACGTAGTAGTGTGGTACCACACTGAAACAGTCCATTAAACCTGGTTTGGATGAATATTTTAGAGGATAACGCATGTTAGGTCTAGGTTAGGTCGGGGATTTTCACTCATCAGACTCATACTTTCGCATTCTTCACATACTTGTTGAACGGATCCTGGGTTTTTTCTGGTTTGGGTCACGTATTAATGTGGTACCACACTGAAACAGTCGATTAAACCTGGTTTCAATCAGTATTTTAGAGGATAACGCAACATAAGTCTAGGATAGGTCTGGGATTTGACCTCACCAGACTCATACTTTCGCGTTTTTCACATACTTGTTGAACAGATCCTGGGTTTTTTCTGGTTTGTATCACGTAGTAGTGTGGTACCACACTGAAACAGTCCATTAAACCTGGTTTGGATCAATATCTTAGAGGATAACGCGTGTTAGGTCTAGGTTAGCCCTGGGATTTTCACTCATCAGACTCATACTTTCGCGTTTCTCACATACTTGTTGAACAGATCCTGGGTTTTTTCAGGTTTGGATCACGTTGTAGTGTGGTACCACACTGAAACAGTCCATTAAACCTGGTTTGGATCAATATTTTAGAGGATAACGCAAGTTAAGTCTGGGATTGGTCTGGGATTTGACCTCATCAAACTCATACTTTCGCACACTTCACATACTCGTTGAACAGATCCTGGCTTATTTTCTGGTTTGGATCACATAGTAATGTGGTACCACACTGAAACAGTCGATTAAACCAGGTTTCGATCAATATTTTTGAGGATAACGCATGTTAGGTCTAGGTTAGGCCAAGGATTTTCACTCTTCAGACTCATACTTTCGCATTCTGCACATACTTGTTGAACAGATCCTGGGGTTTTTCTGGTTTGGATCACGTAGTAGTGTGGTACCACACTGACACAGTCCATTAAACCTGGTTTGGATCAATATTTTAGAGGATAACGCATGTTAGGTCTAGGTTAGGTCTGGGATTTGCTCTCATCAGGCTCATTCTTTCGCATATTTCTCATACTTGGTGGCTAGATCCTGGGCTTTTTCTGGATTGCATCACGTAGTAATGAAGTACAACACTGAGACAGTCAATTAAACCTGATTTCGATCAATATTTTAGAGAATAATTCAATTAGGTCTAGGTTAGGTCTGGGATTTGCTCTCATCAGGCTCATTCTTTCGCATATTTCTCATACTTGATGGCTAGATCCTTGGCTTTTTCTGGATTGCATCACGTAGTAATGAAATACAACACTGAAACAGTCAATTAAACCTGGTTTCCATCAATACCTTAGAGGACAACGCAAGTTAGGTCTGGAATATGTCTGGGGATTGCCCTCATCAGGCTCATACTTTCGCGTTTTTCACATACTTGTAGAACAGACCCTGGGCTTTTTCTGGTTTGGATCAGGTAGTAGTGTGGTACCACACTGAAACAGTCCATTAAACCTGGTTTGGATCAATATTTTAGAGGATAACGCATGTTAGGTCTAGGTTAGCCCTGGGATTTTCACTCATCAGACTCATACTTTCGCATTCTTCACATACTTGTTGAACTGATCCTGGGTTTCTTCTGGTTTGGATCACGTAGTAATGTGGTACCACACTGAAACAGTCGATTAAACCTGGTTTCGATCAATATTTTAGAGGATAACGCAAGTTAAGTCTGGGATTGGTCTGGGATTTGACCTCATCAAACTCATACTTTCGCACACTTCACATACTCGTTGAACAGATCCTGGGTTATTTTCTGGTTTGGATCACATAGTAATGTGGTTCCACACTGAAACAGTCGATTAAACCAGGTTTCGATCAATATTTTTGAGGATAACGCATGTTAGCTCTAGGTTAGGCCTGGGATTTTCACTCATCAGGCTCATACTTTCGCATTCTTCACATACTTGTTGAACGGATCCTGGGTTTTTTCTGGTTTGGATCACGTAGTAATGTGGGACCACACTGAAACAGTCAATTAAACCTGGTTTCGATCAATATTTTAGAGAATAATTCATGTTAGGTCTAGGTTAGGTCTGGGATTTGCTCTCATCAGGCTCATTCTTTCGCATATTTCTCATACTTGGTGGCTAGATCCTGGGCTTTTTCCGGATTGCATCACGTAGTAATGAAGTACAACACTGAAACAGTCAATTAAACCTGGTTTCCATCAATATCTTAGAGGACAACGCAAGTTAGGTCTGGGATAGGTCTGGGATTTTCACTCATCAGACTCATACTTTCGCATTCTTCACATACTTGTTGAACTGATCCTGGGTTTTTTCTGGTTTGGATCACGTAGTAATGTGGTACCACACTGAAACAGTCGATTAAACCTGGTTTCGATCAATATTTTAGAGGATAACGCAAGTTAGGTCTGGGATAGGTCTGGGATTTGACCTCATCAGACTCATACTTTCGCATTCTTCACATACTTGTTGAACTGATCCTGGGTTTTTTCTGGTTTGGATCAAGTAGTAATGTGGTACCACACTGAAACAGTCGATTAAACCTGGTTTCGATCAATATTTTAGAGGATAACGCAAGTTAGGTCTGGGATAGGTCTGGGATTTGACCTCATCAGACTCATACTTTCGCACATTTCACATACTCGTTGAACAGATCCTGGGTTATTTTCTGGTTTGGATCACATAGTAATGTGGTACCACACTGAAACAGTCGATTAAACCAGGTTTCGATCAATATTTTAGAGGACAACGCAAGTTAGGTCTAGGTAAGGCCTGAGATTTTCACTGATCAGACTCATACTTTCGCATCCTTCACATACTTGTTGGACGGATCCTGGGTTTTTTCTGGTTTGGATCACGTAGTAATGTGGTACCTCACTGAAACGGTCAATTAAACCTGGTTTCGATCAATATTTTAGAGGATAACGCAAGTTATGTCTGGGATAGGTCTGGGACTTGCCCTCATCAGGCTCATACTTTCGCGTTTTTCACATACTTGTTGAACAGATCCTGGGTTTTTTCTGGTTTGGATCACGTAGTAGTGTGGTACCACACTGAAACAGTCCATTAAACCTGGTTTGGATGAATATTTTAGAGGATAACGCATGTTAGGTCTAGGTTAGCCCTGGGATTTTCACTCATCAGACTCATACTTTCGCATTCTTCACATACTTGTTGAACTGATCCTGGGTTTCTTCTGGTTTGGATCACGTAGTAATGTGGTACCACACTGAAACAGTCGATTAAACCTGGTTTCGATCAATATTTTAGAGGATAACGCAAGTTAAGTCTGGGATTGGTCTGGGATTTGACCTCATCAAACTCATACTTTCGCACACTTCACATACTCGTTGAACAGATCCTGGGTTATTTTCTGGTTTGGATCACATAGTAATGTGGTTCCACACTGAAACAGTCGATTAAACCAGGTTTCGATCAATATTTTTGAGGATAACGCATGTTAGCTCTAGGTTAGGCCTGGGATTTTCACTCATCAGGCTCATACTTTCGCATTCTTCACATACTTGTTGAACGGATCCTGGGTTTTTTCTGGTTTGGATCACGTAGTAATGTGGGACCACACTGAAACAGTCAATTAAACCAGGTTTCGATCAATATTTTAGAGAATAATTCATGTTAGGTCTAGGTTAGGTCTGGGATTTGCTCTCATCAGGCTCATTCTTTCGCATATTTCTCATACTTGGTGGCTAGATCCTGGGCTTTTTCCGGATTGCATCACGTAGTAATGAAGTACAACACTGAAACAGTCAATTAAACCTGGTTTCCATCAATATCTTAGAGGACAACGCAAGTTAGGTCTGGGATAGGTCTGGGATTTTCACTCATCAGACTCATACTTTCGCATTCTTCACATACTTGTTGAACTGATCCTGGGTTTTTTCTGGTTTGGATCACGTAGTAATGTGGTACCACACTGAAACAGTCGATTAAACCTGGTTTCGATCAATATTTTAGAGGATAACGCAAGTTAGGTCTGGGATAGGTCTGGGATTTGACCTCATCAGACTCATACTTTCGCATTCTTCACATACTTGTTGAACTGATCCTGGGTTTTTTCTGGTTTGGATCAAGTAGTAATGTGGTACCACACTGAAACAGTCGATTAAACCTGGTTTCGATCAATATTTTAGAGGATAACGCAAGTTAGGTCTGGGATAGGTCTGGGATTTGACCTCATCAGACTCATACTTTCGCACATTTCACATACTCGTTGAACAGATCCTGGGTTATTTTCTGGTTTGGATCACATAGTAATGTGGTACCACACTGAAACAGTCGATTAAACCAGGTTTCGATCAATATTTTAGAGGACAACGCAAGTTAGGTCTAGGTAAGGCCTGAGATTTTCACTGATCAGACTCATACTTTCGCATCCTTCACATACTTGTTGGACGGATCCTGGGTTTTTTCTGGTTTGGATCACGTAGTAATGTGGTACCTCACTGAAACGGTCAATTAAACCTGGTTTCGATCAATATTTTAGAGGATAACGCAAGTTATGTCTGGGATAGGTCTGGGACTTGCCCTCATCAGGCTCATACTTTCGCGTTTTTCACATACTTGTTGAACAGATCCTGGGTTTTTTCTGGTTTGGATCACGTAGTAGTGTGGTACCACACTGAAACAGTCCATTAAACCTGGTTTGGATGAATATTTTAGAGGATAACGCATGTTAGGTCTAGGTTAGGTCGGGGATTTTCACTCATCAGACTCATACTTTCGCATTCTTCACATACTTGTTGAACGGATCCTGGGTTTTTTCTGGTTTGGGTCACGTATTAATGTGGTACCACACTGAAACAGTCGATTAAACCTGGTTTCAATCAGTATTTTAGAGGATAACGCAACATAAGTCTAGGATAGGTCTGGGATTTGACCTCACCAGACTCATACTTTCGCGTTTTTCACATACTTGTTGAACAGATCCTGGGTTTTTTCTGGTTTGTATCACGTAGTAGTGTGGTACCACACTGAAACAGTCCATTAAACCTGGTTTGGATCAATATCTTAGAGGATAACGCGTGTTAGGTCTAGGTTAGCCCTGGGATTTTCACTCATCAGACTCATACTTTCGCGTTTTTCACATACTTGTTGAACAGATCCTGGGTTTTTTCAGGTTTGGATCACGTTGTAGTGTGGTACCACACTGAAACAGTCCATTAAACCTGGTTTGGATCAATATTTTAGAGGATAACGCAAGTTAAGTCTGGGATAGGTCTGGGATTTGACCTCATCAAACTCATACTTTCGCACACTTCACATACTCGTTGAACAGATCCTGGCTTATTTTCTGGTTTGGATCACATAGTAATGTGGTACCACACTGAAACAGTCGATTAAACCAGGTTTCGATCAATATTTTTGAGGATAACGCATGTTAGGTCTAGGTTAGGCCTGGGATTTTCACTCTTCAGACTCATACTTTCGCATTCTGCACATACTTGTTGAACAGATCCTGGGGTTTTTCTGGTTTGGATCACGTAGTAGTGTGGTACCACACTGACACAGTCCATTAAACCTGGTTTGGATCAATATTTTAGAGGATAACGCATGTTAGGTCTAGGTTAGGTCTGGGATTTGCTCTCATCAGGCTCATTCTTTCGCATATTTCTCATACTTGGTGGCTAGATCCTGGGCTTTTTCTGGATTGCATCACGTAGTAATGAAGTACAACACTGAGACAGTCAATTAAACCTGATTTCGATCAATATTTTAGAGAATAATTCAATTAGGTCTAGGTTAGGTCTGGGATTTGCTCTCATCAGGCTCATTCTTTCGCATATTTCTCATACTTGATGGCTAGATCCTTGGCTTTTTCTGGATTGCATCACGTAGTAATGAAGTACAACACTGAAACAGTCAATTAAACCTGGTTTCCATCAATACCTTAGAGGACAACGCAAGTTAGGTCTGGAATATGTCTGGGGTTTGCCCTCATCAGGCTCATACTTTCGCGTTTTTCACATACTTGTAGAACAGACCCTGGGCTTTTTCTGGTTTGGATCACGTAGTAGTGTGGTACCACACTGAAATAGTCCATTAAACCTGGTTTGGATCAATATTTTAGAGGATAACGCATGTTAGGTCTAGGTTAGCCCTGGGATTTTCACTCATCAGACTCATACTTTCGCATTCTTCACATACTTGTTGAACTGATCCTGGGTTTCTTCTGGTTTGGATCACGTAGTAATGTGGTACCACACTGAAACAGTCGATTAAACCTGGTTTCGATCAATATTTTAGAGGATAACGCAAGTTAAGTCTGGGATTGGTCTGGGATTTGACCTCATCAAACTCATACTTTCGCACACTTCACATACTCGTTGAACAGATCCTGGGTTATTTTCTGGTTTGGATCACATAGTAATGTGGTTCCACACTGAAACAGTCGATTAAACCAGGTTTCGATCAATATTTTTGAGGATAACGCATGTTAGCTCTAGGTTAGGCCTGGGATTTTCACTCATCAGGCTCATACTTTCGCATTCTTCACATACTTGTTGAACGGATCCTGGGTTTTTTCTGGTTTGGATCACGTAGTAATGTGGGACCACACTGAAACAGTCAATTAAACCTGGTTTCGATCAATATTTTAGAGAATAATTCATGTTAGGTCTAGGTTAGGTCTGGGATTTGCTCTCATCAGGCTCATTCTTTCGCATATTTCTCATACTTGGTGGCTAGATCCTGGGCTTTTTCTGGATTGCATCACGTAGTAATGAAGTACAACACTGAAACAGTCAATTAAACCTGGTTTCCATCAATATCTTAGAGGACAACGCAAGTTAGGTCTGGGATAGGTCTGGGATTTTCACTCATCAGACTCATACTTTCGCATCCTTCACATACTTGTTGGACGGATCCTGGGTTTATTCTGGTTTGGATCACGTAGTAATGTGGTACCTCACTGAAACGGTCAATTAAACCTGGTTTCGATCAATATTTTAGAGGATAACGCAAGTTAGGTCTGGGATAGGTCTGGGATTTGCCCTCATCAGGCTCATACTTTCGCGTTTTTCACATACTTGTTGAACAGATCATGGGTTTTTTCTGGTTTGGGTCACGTAGTACTGTGATACCACACTGAAACAATAAATAAAACCTGGTCTTGATAAATATTTTAGAGGATAACGCATGTGAGGTCTATGTTAGGTCTGAGATTTTCACTCATCAGACTCATACTTTCGCATTCTTCACATACTTGTTGTACGGATCCTGGGTTTTTTCTGGTTTGGATCACGTAGTAATGTGGTACCACACTGAAACAGTCGATTAAACCTGGTTTCGATCAAAATTTTAGAGGATAACGCAAGATAGGTCTGGGATAGGTCTCGGATTTGAACTCATCAGACTCCTACTTTCGCACACTTCACATACTCCTTGAACAGATCCTGGGTTTTTTCTGGTTTGGATCACGTAGTAATGTAGTACCACACTGAAACAGTCAATGAAACCTGGTTTCCATCACTATTTTAGAGGACAACGCAAGTTAGGTCTAGGTAAGGCCTGAGATTTTCACTGATCAGACTCATACTTTCGCATTCTTCACATACTTGTTGAACGGATCCTGGGTTTTTTCTGGTTTGGATCACGTAGTAATGTGGTACCACACTGAAACAGTCAATTAAACCTGGTTCCGATCAATATTTTAGAGAATAATTCATGTTAGGTCTAGGTTAGGTCTGGGATTTTCACTCATCAGACTCATACTTTCGCATTCTTCACATACTTGTTGAACTGATCCTGGGTTTTTTCTGGTTTGGATCACGTAGTAATGTGGTACCACACTGAAACAGTCGATTAAACCTGGTTTCGATCAATATTTTAGAGGATAACGCAAGTTAAGTCTGGGATTGGTCTGGGATTTGACCTCATCAAACTCATACTTTCGCACACTTCACATACTCGTTGAACAGATCCCGGGTTATTTTCTGGTTTGGATCACATAGTAATGTGGTACCACACTGAAACAGTCGATTAAACCTGGTTTTGATCAATATTTTTGAGGATAACGCATGTTAGGTCTAGGTTAGGCCTGGGATTTTCACTCTTCAGACTCATACTTTCGCATTCTTCACATACTTGTTGAACAGATCCTGGGTTTTTTCAGGTTTGGATCACGTTGTAGTGTGGTACCACACTGAAACAGTCCATTAAACCTGGTTTGGATCAATATTTTAGAGGATAACGCATGTTAGGTCTAGGTTAGGTCTGGGATTTGCTCTCATCAGGCTCATACTTTCGCATATTTCTCATACTTGATGGCTAGATCCTGGGCTTTTTCTGGATTGGATCACGTAGTAATGTGGTACCACGCTGAAACAGTCAATTATACCTGGTTTCGGTCAGTATTTTAGAGGATAACGCAAGTTAGGTCTGGCATAGGTCTGGGATTTGACCTCAACAGACTCATACTTTCGCGTTTTTCACACACTTGTTGAACGGATCCTGGGTTTTGTTGGTTTGGATCACGTAGTAATGTGGTACCACACTGAAACAGTTGATTAAACCTGGTCTCGATCAATATTTTAGAGGATAACGCATGTTAGGTCTAGGTTAGCCCTGGGATTATCACTCATCAGACTCATACTTTCGCATTCTTCACATACTTGTTGAACTGATCCTGGGTTTTTTCTGGTTTGGATCACGTAGTAATGTGGTACCACACTGAAACAGTCGATTAAACCTGGTTTCGATCAATATTTTAGAGGATAACGCAAGTTAAGTCTGGGATTGGTCTGGGATTTGACCTCATCAAACTCATACTTTCGCACACTTCACATACTCGTTGAACAGATCCCGGGTTATTTTCTGGTTTGGATCACATAGTAATGTGGTAGCACACTGAAACATTCCATTAAACCTGTTTTGGATCAATATTTTTGAGGATAACGCATGTTAGGTCTAGGTTAGGTCGGGGATTTTCACTCATCAGACTGATACTTTCGCATTCTTCACATACTTGTTGAACGGATCCTGGGTTTTTTCTGGTTTGGATCACGTAGTAGTGTGGTACCACACTGAAACAGTCCATTAAACCTGCTTGCGATCAATATTTTAGAGGATAACGCGTGTTAGGTCTGGGTTAGGTCCAGGATTTGCCCTCATCAGGCTCATTCTATCGCATATTTCTCAAACTTGATTGCTAGATCCTGGGCTTTTTCTGGATTGCATCACGTAGTAATGTGGTACCACACTGAAACATTCAATTAAACCTGGTCTTGATAAATATTTTCGAGGATAACGCATGTTAGGTCTGGGTTAGGTCTAGGATTTGCCCTCATCAGGCTCATACTTTCGCATATTTCTCATACTTCATGGCTAGATCCTGGGCTTTTTCTGGATTGCATCACGTAGTAATGAAGTACAACACTGAAACAGTCAATTAAACCTGGTTTCCATCAATATCTTAGAGGACAACGCAAGTTAGGTCTGGGATAGGTCTGGGATTTGCCCTCATCAGGCTCATACTTTCGCGTTTTTCACATACATGTTGAACAGATCCTGGGTTTTTTCTGGTTTGTATCACGTAGTAGTGTGGTACCACACTGAAACAGTCCATTAAACATGGTTTGCATCAATATTTTAGTGGATAATGCATGTTAGGTCTAGGTTAGCCCTGGGATTTTCACTCATCAGACTCATACTTTCGCATTCTTCACATACTTGTTGAACTGATCCTGGGTTTTTTCTGGTTTGGATCACGTAGTAATGTGGTACCACACTGAAACAGTCGATTAAACCTGGTTTCGATCAATATTTTAGAGGATAACGCAAGTTAGGTCTGGGATAGGTCTGGGATTTGACCTCATCAGACTCATACTTTCGCATTCTTCACATACTTGTTAAACTGATCCTGGGTTTTTTCTGGTTTGGATCACGTAGTAATGTGGTACCACACTGAAACAGTCGATTAAACCTGGTTTCGATCAATATTTTAGAGGATAACGCAAGCTAGGTCTGGGATAGGTCTGGGATTTGACCTCATCAGACTCATACTTTCGCACATTTCACATACTCGTTGAACAGATCCTGGGTTATTTTCTGGTTTGGATCACATAGTAATGTGGTACCACACTGAAACAGCCGATTAAACCAGGTTTCGATCAATATTTTAGAGGACAACGCAAGTTAGGTCTAGGTAAGGCCTGAGATTTTCACTGATCAGACTCATACTTTCGCATCCTTCACATACTTGTTGAACGGATCCTGGGTTTTTTCTGGTTTGGATCACGTAGTAATGTGGTACCTCACTGAAACGGTCAATTAAACCTGGTTTTGATCAATATTTTAGAGAATAACGCATGTTAGGTCTAGGTTAGGTCTGGGATTATCACTCATCAGACTCATACTTTCGCATTCTTCACATACTTGTTGAACGGATCCTGGGTTTTTTCTGGTTTGGTTCACGTAGTAATGTGGTACCACACTGAAACATTCAATTAAACCTGATCTTGATAAATATTTGAGAGGATAACGCATGTTAGGTTTGGGTTAAGTCTAGGATTTGCCTTCATCAGGCTCATACTTTCGCATATTTCTCATACTTGATGGCTAGATCCTGGGCTGTTTCTGGGTTGTATCACGTAGTAATGTGGTACCACGCTGAAACAGTCAATTATACCTGGTTTCGGTCAGTATTTTAGAGGATAACGCATGTTAGGTCTAGGTTAGCCCTGGGATTATCACTCATCAGACTGATACTTTCGCATTCTTCACATACTTGTTGAACGGATCCTGGGTTTTTTCTGGTTTGGATCACGTAGTAGTGTGGTACCACACTGAAACAGTCCATTAAACCTGCTTGCGATCAATATTTTAGAGGATAACGCGTGTTAGGTCTGGGTTAGGTCCAGGATTTGCCCTCATCAGGCTCATTCTTTCGCATATTTCTCAAACTTGATTGCTAGATCCTGGGCTATTTCTGGATTGCATCACGTAGTAATGTGGTACCACACTGAAACATTCAATTAAACCTGGTCTTGATAAATATTTTCGAGGATAACGCATGTTAGGTTTGGGTTAAGTCTAGGATTTGCCTTCATCAGGCTCATACTTTCGCATATTTCTCATACTTGATGGCTAGATCCTGGGCTGTTTCTGGGTTGTATCACGTAGTAATGTGGTACCACGCTGAAACAGTCAATTATACCTGGTTTCGGTCAGTATTTTAGAGGATAACGCATGTTAGGTCTAGGTTAGCCCTGGGATTATCACTCATCAGACTGATACTTTCGCATTCTTCACATACTTGTTGAACTGATCCTGGGTTTTTTCTGGTTTGGATCACGTAGTAATGAAGTACAACACTGAAACAGTCAATTAAACCTGGTTTCCATCAATATCTTAGAGGACAACGCAAGTTAGGTCTGGGATAGGTCTTGGACTTGCCCTCACCAGGCTCATACTTTCGCGTTTTTCACATACTTGTTGAACAGATCCTGGGTTTTTTCTAGTTTGGATCACGTAGTAGTGTGGTACCACACTGAAACAGTCCATTAAACCTGGTTTGGATCAATATTTTAGAGCATAACGCAAGATAAGTCTGGGATAGGTCTGGGATTTGACCTCATCAGACTCATACTTTCGGGTTTTTCACATACTTGTTGAACAGATCCTGGGTTTTTACTGCTTTGGATCACGTAGTAAAGTGGTACCACATTGAAACAGTCCATTAAACCTGGTTTGGATCGATATTTTAGAGGATAACGCATGTTAGGTCTAGGTTAGCCCTGGGATTATCACTCATCAGACTCATATTTTCGCATTCTTCACATACTTGTTGAACGCATCCTGGGTTTTTTCTGGTTTGGATCACGTAGTAATGTAGGACCACACTGAAACAGTCAATTAAACCTGGTTTCGATCAATATTTTAGAGAATAATTCATGTTAGGTCTAGGCTAGCCCTGGGATTATCACTCATCAGACTCATACTTTCGCATTCGTCACATACTTGTTGAACGGATCCTGGGTTTTTTCTGGTTTGGTTCACGTAGTAATGTGGTACCACACTGAAACATTCAATTAAACCTGATCTTGATAAATATTTGAGAGGATAACGCATGTTAGGTTTGGGTTAAGTCTAGGATTTGCCTTCATCAGGCTCATACTTTCGCATATTTCTCATACTTGATGGCTAGATCCTGGGCTGTTTCTGGATTGTATCACGTAGTAATGTGGTACCACGCTGAAACAGTCAATTAAACCTGGTTTCGATCAATATTTTAGAGGATAACGCAAGTTAGGTCTGGCATAGGTCTGGGATTCGCCCTCATCAGACTCATATTTTCGCATTCTTCACATACTTGTTGAACGGATCCTGGGTTTTTTCTGGTTTGGATCACGTAGTAATGTGGTACCACACTGAAACAGTTGATTAAACCTGGTCTCGATCAATATTTTAGAGGATAACGCATGTTAGGTCTAGGTTTGCCCTGGGATTATCACTCATCAGACTCATACTTTCGCATTCTTCACATACTTGTTGACCGGATCCTGGGTTTTTTCTGGTTTGGTTCACGTAGTAATGTGGCACCACACTGAAACATTCAATTAAACCTGATCTTGATAAATATTTGAGAGGATAGCGCATGTTAGGTTTGGGTTAAGTCTAAGATTTGCCCTCATCAGGCTCATACTTTCGCATATTTCTCATACTTCATGGCTAGATCCTGGGGTTTTTCTGGTTTGGATCACGTAGTAGTGTGGTACCACACTGAAACATTCCATTAAACCTGGTTTGGATCAGTATTTTAGAGGATGACGCATGTTAGGTCTAGGTTAGGTCGGGGATTTTCACTCATCAGACTGATACTTTCGCATTCTTCACATACTTGTTGAACGGATCCTGGGTTTTTTCTGGTTTGGATCACGTAGTAATGTGGTACCACACTGAAACAGTCGATTAAACCTGGTTTCGATTAGTATTTTAGAGGATAACGCAAGATAAGTCTGGGATAGGTCTGGGATTTGACCTCATCAGACTCATACTTTCGCGTTTTTACATACTTGTTGAACAGATCCTGGGTTTTTTCTGGTTTGGATCACGTAGTAGTGTGGTACCACACTGAAACAGTCCATTAAACCTGCTTGCGATCAATATTTTAGAGGATAACGCGTGTTAGGTCTGGGTTAGGTCTAGGATTTGCCCTCATCAGGCTCATTCTTTCGCATATTTCTCAAACTTGATTGCTAGATCCTGGGCTTTTTCTGGATTGCATCACGTAGTAATGTGGTACCACACTGAAACATTCAATTAAACCTGGTCTTGATAAATATTTTCGAGGATAACGCATGTTAGGTCTGGGTTAGGTCTAGGATTTGCCCTCATCAGGCTCATACTTTCGCATATTTCTCATACTTCATGGCTAGATCCTTTGCTTTTTCTGGATTGTATCACGTAGTAATGAAGTACAACACTGAAACAGTCAATTAAACCTGGTTTCCATCAATATCTTAGAGGACAACGCAAGTTAGGTCTGGGATAGGTCTTGGACTTGCCCTCACCAGGCTCATACTTTCGCGTTTTTCACATACTTGTTGAACAGATCCTGGGTTTTTTCTGGTTTGGATCACGTACTAGTGTGGTACCACACTGAAACAGTCCATTAAACCTGGTTTGGATCAATATTTTAGAGGATAACGCATGTTAGGTCTAGGTTAGATTTGGGATTTTCACTCATCAGACTCATACTTTCGCATTCTTCACATACTAGTTGAACGGATCCTGGGTTTTTTCTGGTTTGGATCACGTAGTAATGTGGGTCCACACTGAAACAATCAATTAAACCTGGTCTTGATAAATATTTTAGAGGATAACGCATGTTAGGTCTGGGATAGGTCTGGGATTTGCCCTCATCAGACTCATACTTTCGCACACTTCACATACTCGTTGAACAGATTCTGGGTTTTTTCTGGTTTGGATCACGTAGTAATGTGGTACCACACTGAAACAGTCGATTAAACCTGGTTTCGATCAATATTTTAGGGGATAACGCATGTTAGGTCTAGGTTAGGCCTGGGATTATCACTCATCAGGCTCATACTTTCGCATTCTTCACATACTTGTTGAACGGATCCTGGGTTTTTTCTGGTTTGGATCACGTAGTAATGTAGGACCACACTGAAACAGGCAATTAAACCTGGTTTCGATTAATATTTTAGAGAATAATTCATGCTAGGTCTAGGTTAGGTCTGGGATTTGCTCTCATCAGGCTCATTCTTTCGCATATTTCTCATACTTGATGGCTAGATCCTGGGCTTTTTCTGGATTGCATCACGTAGTAATGAAGTACAACACTGAAACAGTCAATTAAACCTGGTTTCCATCAATATCTTAGAGGACAACGCAAGTTAGGTCTGGGATAGCTCTGGGATTTTCACTCATCAGACTCAAACTTTCGCATTCTTCACATACTTGTTGAACGGATCCTGGGTTTTTTCTGGTTTGGATCACGTAGTAATGTGGTACCACACTGAAACAGTCGATTAAACCTGGTTTCGATCAATATTTTAGGGGATAACGCATGTTAGGTCTAGGTTAGGCCTGGGATTATCACTCATCAGGCTCATACTTTCGCATTCTTCACATACTTGTTGAACGGATCCTGGGTTTTTTCTGGTTTGGATCACGTAGGAATGTGGTACCACAATGAAACAGTCGATTAAACCTGGTTTCGATCAATATTTTAGAGGATAACGCAAGTTAGGTCTGGGATAGGTCTGGGATTTGACCTCATCAGACTCATACTTTCGCACACTTCACATACTTGTTGAACTGATCCTGGGTTTTTTCTGGTTTGGATCACGTAGTAATGTGGTACCACACCGAAACAGTCAATTAAACCTGGTTTTGATGAATATTTTAGAGAATAATTCATGTTAGGCCAGACCTAACATGGTTAGGTCTAGGATTTGCCCTCATCAGGCTCATACTTTCGCGTTTTTCACATACTTGTTGAACAGATCCTGGGCTTTTTCTGGATTGCATCACGTAGTAATGAAGTACAACACTGAAACACTCAATTAAACCTGGTTTCCATCAATATTATTGAGGATAACGCATGTTAGGTCTAGGTTAGGCCTGGGATTTTCACTCATCAGACTCATACTTTCGCATTCTTCACATACTTGTTGAACGGATCCTGGGCTATTTCTGGATTGGATCACGTAGTAATGTGGTACCACACTGAAACAGTCAATTAAACCTGGTTTTGATCAATATTTTAGAGAATAACGCATGTTAGGTCTAGGTTAGGTCTGGGATTTTCACTCATCAGACTCATACCTTCGCATTCTTCACATACTTGTTGAACGGATCCTGGGCTATTTCTGGATTGGATCACGTAGTAATGTGGTACCACACTGAAACAGTCAATTAAACCTGGTTTTGATCAATATTTTAGAGAATAACGCATGTTAGGTCTAGGTTAGCCCTGGGATTATCACTCATCAGACTCATACTTTCGCATTCTTCACATACTTGTTGAACGGATCCTGGGTTTTTTCTGGTTTGGTTCACGTAGTAATGTGGTACCACACTTTTTTTTTTTTTTTTTTTTTTTTTTGTCGTGGGGAAAATCTTCGAAAGACTCCCTCCCACCTCCTTGGGGAGAGGTGGGAGGGGTGTGTGGGATTCCCCGCGCCCGTACAACGACAGACGCGGGACCTACCCACTAAAAACCCCACGGTGACACTTCGGCACGCTTTGAGAGGATACCGGGAATCGCTCGAAGCATTCTTCCGGTACCCTCCCCGTGCCATGTGGTACCACACTGAAACATTCAATTAAATCTGATCTTGATAAATATTTGAGAGGATAACGCATGTTAGGTTTGGGTTAAGTCTAGGATTTGCCTTCATCAGGCTCATACTTTCGCATATTTCTCATACTTGATGGCTAGATCCTGGGCTGTTTCTGGATTGTATCACGTAGTAATGTGGTACCACGCTGAAACAGTCGATTAAACCTGGTTTCGATCAATATTTTTGAGGATAACGCATATTAGGTCTAGGTTAGGCCGGGGATTTTCACTCATCAGACTCATACTTTCGCATTCTTCACATACTTGTTGAACGGATCCTGGGTTTTTACTGGTTTGGATCACGTAGTAATGTGGTACCACACTGAAACATTCAATTAAACCTGGTCTTGATAAATATTTTAGAGGATAACGCATGTTAGGTCTGGGTTAGGTCTAGGATTTGCCCTCATCAGGCTCATACTTTCGCATATTTCTCATACTTCATGGCTGGATCCTGGGCTATTTCTGGATTGGATCACGTAGTAATGTGGTACCACACTGAAACAGTCAATTAAACCTTTGGTTTTGATGAATATTTTAGAGAATAATTCATGTTAGGCCAGACCTAACATGGTTAGGTCTAGGATTTGCCCTCATCAGGCTCATACTTTCGCGTTTTTCACATACTTGTTGAACAGATCCTGGGCTTTTTCTGGATTGCATCACGTAGTAATGAAGTACAACACTGAAACACTCAATTAAACCTGGTTTCCATCAATATTATTGAGGATAACGCATGTTAGGTCTAGGTTAGGCCTGGGATTTTCACTCATCAGACTCATACTTTCGCATTCTTCACATACTTGTTGAACGGATCCTGGGCTATTTCTGGATTGGATCACGTAGTAATGTGGTACCACACTGAAACAGTCAATTAAACCTGGTTTTGATCAATATTTTAGAGAATAACGCATGTTAGGTCTAGGTTAGGTCTGGGATTTTCACTCATCAGACTCATACCTTCGCATTCTTCACATACTTGTTGAACGGATCCTGGGCTATTTCTGGATTGGATCACGTAGTAATGTGGTACCACACTGAAACAGTCAATTAAACCTGGTTTTGATCAATATTTTAGAGAATAACGCATGTTAGGTCTAGGTTAGCCCTGGGATTATCACTCATCAGACTCATACTTTCGCATTCTTCACATACTTGTTGAACGGATCCTGGGTTTTTTCTGGTTTGGTTCAGGTAGTAATGTGGTACCACACTGAAACATTCAATTAAACCTGATCTTGATAAATATTTGAGAGGATAACGCATGTTAGGTTTGGGTTAAGTCTAGGATTTGCCTTCATCAGGCTCATACTTTCGCATATTTCTCATACTTGATGGCTAGATCCTGGGCTGTTTCTGGATTGTATCACGTAGTAATGTGGTACCACGCTGAAACAGTCAATTAAACCTGGTTTCGATCAATATTTTAGAGGATAACGCAAGTTAGGTCTGGCATAGGTCTGGGATTTGACCTCATCAGACTCATACTTTCGCGTTTTTCACATACTTGTTGAACGGATCCTGGGTTTTTTCTGGTTTGGATCACGTAGTAATGTGGTACCACACTGAAACAGTTGATTAAACCTGGTCTCGATCAATATTTTAGAGGATAACGCATGTTAGGTCTAGGTTAGCCCTGGGATTATCACTCATCAGACTCATACTTTCGCATTCTTCACATACTTGTTGACCGGATCCTGGGTTTTTTCTGGTTTGGTTCACGTAGTAATGTGGTACCACACTGAAACATTCAATTAAACCTGATCTTGATAAATATTTGAGAGGATAGCGCATGTTAGGTTTGGGTTAAGTCTAGGATTTGCCCTCATCAGGCTCATACTTTCGCATATTTCTCATACTTCATGGCTAGATCCTGGGTTTTTTCTGGTTTGGATCACGTAGTAGTGTGGTACCACACTGAAACATTCCATTAAACCTGTTTTGGACCAATATTTTAGAGGATGACGCATGTTAGGTCTAGGTTAGGTCGGGGATTTTCACTCATCAGACTGATACTTTCGCATTCTTCACATACTTGTTGAACGGATCCTGGGTTTTTTCTGGTTTGGATCACGTAGTAATGTGGTACCACACTGAAACAGTCGATTAAACCTGGTTTCGATCAGTATTTTAGAGGATAACGCAAGATAAGTCTGGGATAGGTCTGGGATTTGACCTCATCACACTCATACTTTCGGGTTTTTCACATACTTGTTGAACAGATCCTGGGTTTTTTCTGCTTTGGATCACGTAGTAAAGTGGTACCACATTGAAACAGTCCATTAAACCTGGTTTGGATCGATATTTTAGAGGATAACGCATGTTAGGTCTAGGTTAGCCCTGGGATTATCACTCATCAGACTCATACTTTCGCATTCGTCACATACTTGTTGAACGGATCCGGGGTTTTTTCTGGTTTGGTTCACGTAGTAATGTGGTACCACACTGAAACATTCAATTAAACCTGATCTTGATAAATATTTGAGAGGATAACGCATGTTAGGTTTGGGTTAAGTCTAGGATTTGCCTTCATCAGGCTCATACTTTCGCATATTTCTCATACTTGATGGCTAGATCCTGGGCTGTTTCTGGATTGTATCACGTAGTAATGTGGTACCACGCTGAAACAGTCAATTAAACCTGGTTTCGATCAATATTTTAGAGGATAACGCAAGTTAGGTCTGGCATGGGGCGCCCATATAAGGTGGTGCTGAATAAGCTCCGCCCGTGGGCGCCCCCCGTCACCGAGGGTCTTGACCCCCGGCTGCTGGAGGACGTGGTCAATACACTCTTCCCAATTGGGGAGAGGGGACCGCGTCCTCCGGCGGCGGCGGCTGTCCCAGTGGAGTGGACGGCCGAACTGGGGGTCACGCAGGAGGAGCTGGCAGCGGCCATCAGACGGCTCGGGGTTCGTAACACGGCCCCGGGTCCGGATGGTGTGCCCGGCCGGGTTTGGGTCTTGACCCAGGGCGTCCTTGGGGCCGACCTCAGGCGGTTGTTCGACCGCTGCCTGAGGGACGGGCGATTCCCCCCCAGTTGGAAGGTGGCGAGGATGGTCCTCCTCCGGAAGGAGGGTCGGCCCGCGGAGTCTCCCTCCGCATACCGGCCCATTTGTCTCCTCGACGAGGTGGGCAAGCTCTTCGAGCGTGTGATTGCTGCCCGCCTCGTCGAGCACCTGTCGCGGGGTGATCCCGGTCTGGCCGACTGCCAGTTCGGTTTCCGGGGGGGCCGATCGACTATCGACGCGATAGGTCGTGTGAGGGCCCTCTCGGGGGCGGCCGTCTCCCGGGGAGGGGTGGCATTGGCAATATCCTTGGATATTGCCAATGCCTTTAACACCCTCCCCTGGGAAGAGATAAGGAGGGGACTCGAATATCATCGGGTCCCCCCTTGTCTCAGGGCGGTCGTCGGGGATTATCTCCGCGGCAGGTGGATCGAGTATCCGGGCCGGGATGGTGATATGCGGAGGGAGGTGTACTGCGGTGTTCCGCAGGGGTCGGTCCTCGGGCCACTCCTGTGGAACATCGCGTACGACTCGGTGTTGCGGGCCGGCCTCCCCGACGGCGTCAGCACGGTGTGTTATGCGGATGACACACTGGTGCTGGCCGTCGGGGCGCACTGGGGGAGGGCCATGCGTCGCGCGGAGGAGGGGTCGCAACGCGTCGTCGACCGGATCAGGGGGATGGGGATGACGGTGGCGGTCCATAAGACCGAGGTGATTGCGTTTCATTCACCTCGGCAGGATCCGCCACCCCCTCTGATCCGGGTGGGTGGGGCTGACATCGAGGTGAAGCCCCAGATCAGGTATCTAGGGCTGATCCTCGATAGCCACTGGCGTTTCGAGGAGCATTTCCGCTGCCTGGTCCCCCGGTTGGAAAGGATGGTTGCGGCTCTGGGCCGGATCCTGCCCAACCTGGGGGGCCCGGCGGGCCGAGTTTGTCGCCTCTATGTGGCAATGGTCCAGTCGGTGGCCCTATACGGGGCCCCCGTCTGGGCGGACGACCTGGCTGCCTCCCGGCGCGGCATGACTATGCTGCGTCGGGTGCAGAGGCGCATGGCGCTCAGGGTCGTCCGCGGGTATCGGACCATGTCACATGAGGCGGCGACGGTTCTAGCGGGGATGCCGCCCATGGACCTGCTCGCGCGGTCGCACGCGGTGATGTACCGGCACCGCGTCGACCGTCGCGCGGGGGTGGGGGCGGTCCCGGGCGGGCAGGAACCTGCTTGGGGCGATTTGAAGCGCCAGGCCCGGCAGTCCGTGTTGCTCGCGTGGCAGGAGCGGCTGGCTCTGCCAACCGCGGGGCACCGGACTGTCGGGGCGGTTCGGCCACTCCTGAAGGAGTGGCTGGACAGAGGCCATGGCAGCCTCACCTACCGGATGGCACAGGTATTTTCCGGGCATGGCAGCTTCGGAAGATACCTGTGCCGGATAGGGAAGGAGCCGACGGCGCGTTGCTGCCACTGCGACGCTGAGCAGGACACGGCGGATCATACCCTGGAGGTATGCCCCGCGTGGGAGGGGGAGCGCCGTGTCCTGGTCGGCGTCGTCGGGCGGGATGTCTCGCTGCCGGGCGTGGTGCGCGCCATGCTCGGCAGCGAGGAGAAGTGGAGGGCCGTGGCCTCCTTCTGCGAGAACGTAATGTTGCAGAAGGAGGCCGCGGGGAGGGAGCGCGAGCTTCAGCGGCGGGCTGAAGCTCGCGCTCGTGCGGTGGCCCGAGGTCGTCGCCCGGTCGCGAGGCGTCGCGGGCGGCCGCCTCGGCGTGGCGGATGACCTAGGCTGGGAGGGGGGTCCTGAGGGGACCCTCCTCCCGCCAGGCGGCGCCGGGTCGGACCGGTTGGGGGTAGGAGTGCCTCCCCCTACCGGTCCGACGCAAGGGGAGGCACCCTCGGCGGTCTGGTGCGGCCATGAACGCCCGGCCGCCGAGGGGTGGAAACGGGGTCGCGGGCGGTTGCGAGTTGGGGCTCGCAGCCGCCACTAAACGCGGCCCCGGGACGGATAGCGGCGGGATGGAGTGGCCCCGTCCCGCCGCTATGAGGCAGTGTGTCTACTGGGGGGACCGATTGTCCCCCCGGGGGATGGGCGCGAAAGCGCGGGCACGGGGAGGATACCGGAAGAATGCTTCGAGCGATTCCCGGTATCCTCCCAAAGCGTGCCGAAGGGTCACCGTGGGGTTTTTAGTGGGTAGGTCCCGCGCCTGTCTTTGTACGGGCGCGGGGAATCCCACACACCCCTCCCACCTCTCCCCAAGGAGGTGGGAGGGAGTCTTTCGAAGATTTTCCCCACGACAAAAAAAAAAAAAAAAAAAAAAAAAAAAAAAGTTAGGTCTGGCATAGGTCTGGGATTCGCCCTCATCAGACTCATATTTTCGCATTCTTCACATACTTGTTGAACGGATCCTGGGTTTTTTCTGGTTTGGATCACGTAGTAATGTGGTACCACACTGAAACAGTTGATTAAACCTGGTCTCGATCAATATTTTAGAGGATAACGCATGTTAGGTCTAGGTTTGCCCTGGGATTATCACTCATCAGACTCATACTTTCGCATTCTTCACATACTTGTTGACCGGATCCTGGGTTTTTTCTGGTTTGGTTCACGTAGTAATGTGGTACCACACTGGAACATTCAATTAAACCTGATCTTGATAAATATTTGAGAGGATAGCGCATGTTAGGTTTGGGTTAAGTCTAGGATTTGCCCTCATCAGGCTCATACTTTCGCATATTTCTCATACTTCATGGCTAGATCCTGGGTTTTTTCTGGTTTGGATCACGTAGTAGTGTGGTACCACACTGAAACAATCCATTAAACCTGGTTTGGATCAGTATTTTAGAGGATGACGCATGTTAGGTCTGGGATAGGTCTTGGACTTGCCCTCACCAGGCTCATACTTTCGCGTTTTTCACATACTTGTTGAACAGATCCTGGGTTTTTTCTGGTTCGGATCACGTAGTAGTGTGGTACCACACTGAAACAGTCCATTAAACCTGGTTTGGATCAATATTTTAGAGGATAACGCATGTTAGGTCTAGGTTAGATTTGGGATTTTCACTCATCAGACTCATACTTTCGCATTCTTCACATACTTGTTGAACGGATCCTGGGTTTTTTCTGGTTTGGATTACGTAGTAATGTGGGTCCACACTGAAACAATCAATTAAACCTGGTCTTGATAAATATTTTAGAAGATAACGCATGTTAGGTCTGGGTTAGGTCTGGGATTTGCCCTCATCAGTCTCATACTTTCGCACACTTCACATACTTGTTGAACGGATCCTGGGTTTTTTCTGGTTTGGATCACGTAGTAATGTGGTACCACACTGAAACAGTTGATTAAACCTGGTCTCGATCAATATTTTAGAGGATAACGCATGTTAGGTCTAGGTTTGCCCTGGGATTTTCACTCATCAGACTGATACTTTCGCATTCTTCACATACTTGTTGAACGGATCCTGGGTTTTTTCTGGTTTGGATCACGTAGTAATGTGGTACCACACTGAAACAGTCGATTAAACCTGGTTTCGATTAGTATTTTAGAGGATAACGCAAGATAAGTCTGGGATAGGTCTGGGATTTGACCTCATCAGGCTCATTCTTTCGCATATTTCTCAAACTTGATTGCTAGATCCTGGGCTTTTTCTGGATTGCATCACGTAGTAATGTGGTACCACACTGAAACATTCAATTAAACCTGGTCTTGATAAATATTTTCGAGGATAACGCATGTTAGGTCTGGGTTAGGTCTAGGATTTGCCCTCATCAGGCTCATACTTTCGCATATTTCTCATACTTCATGGCTAGATCCTTTGCTTTTTCTGGATTGTATCACGTAGTAATGAAGTACAACACTGAAACAGTCAATTAAACCTGGTTTCCATCAATATCTTAGAGGACAACGCAAGTTAGGTCTGGGATAGGTCTTGGACTTGCCCTCACCAGGCTCATACTTTCGCGTTTTTCACATACTTGTTGAACAGATCCTGGGTTTTTTCTGGTTCGGATCACGTAGTAGTGTGGTACCACACTGAAACAGTCCATTAAACCTGGTTTGGATCAATATTTTAGAGGATAACGCATGTTAGGTCTAGGTTAGATTTGGGATTTTCACTCATCAGACTCATACTTTCGCATTCTTCACATACTTGTTGAACGGATCCTGGGTTTTTTCTGGTTTGGATTACGTAGTAATGTGGGTCCACACTGAAACAATCAATTAAACCTGGTCTTGATAAATATTTTAGAGGATAACGCATGTTAGGTCTGGGTTAGGTCTGGGATTTGCCCTCATCAGTCTCATACTTTCGCACACTTCACATACTCGTTGAACAGATTCTGGGTTTTTTCTGGTTTGGATCACGTAGTAATGTGGTACCACACTGAAAAAGTCGATTAAACCTGGTTTCGATCAATATTTTAGAGGATAACGCATGTTAGGTCTAGGTTAGGCCTGGGATTTTCACTCATCAGGCTCATACTTTCGCATTCTTCACATACTTGTTGTACGGATCCTGGGTTTTTTCTGGTTTGGATCACGTAGTAATGTAGGACCACACTGAAACAGTCAATTAAACCTGGTTTCGATCAATATTTTAGAGAATAATTCATGCTAGGTCTAGGTTAGGTCTGGGATTTGCTCTCATCAGGCGCATTCTTTCGCATATTTCTCATACTTGATGGCTAGATCCTGGGATTTTCTGGATTGCATCACGTAGTAATGAAGTACAACACTGAAACAGTCAATTAAACCTGGTTTCCATCAATATCTTAGAGGACAACGCAAGTTAGGTCTGGGATAGGTCTGGGATTTTCACCCATCAGACTCATACTTTCGCATTCCTCACATACTTGTTGAACTGATCCTGGGTTTTTTCTGGTTTGGATCACGTAGGAATGTGGTACCACACTGAAACAGTCGATTAAACCTGGTTTCGATCAATATTTTAGAGGATAACGCAAGTTAGGTCTGGGATAGGTCTGGGATTTGACCTCACCAGACCCATACTTTCGCACACTTCACATACTTGTTGAACTGATCCTGGGCTTTTTCTGGATTGCATCACGTAGTAATGTGGTACCACACTGAAACATTCAATTAAACCTGGTCTTGATAAATATTTTCGAGGATAACGCATGTTAGGTCTGGGTTAGGTCTAGGATTTGCCCTCATCAGGCTCATACTTTCGCATATTTCTCATACTTCATGGCTAGATCCTTTGCTTTTTCTGGATTGTATCACGTAGTAATGAAGTACAACACTGAAACAGTCAATTAAACCTGGTTTCCATCAATATCTTAGAGGACAACGCAAGTTAGGTCTGGGATAGGTCTTGGACTTGCCCTCACCAGGCTCATACTTTCGCGTTTTTCACATACTTGTTGAACAGATCCTGGGTTTTTTCTGGTTCGGATCACGTAGTAGTGTGGTACCACACTGAAACAGTCCATTAAACCTGGTTTGGATCAATATTTTAGAGGATAACGCATGTTAGGTCTAGGTTAGATTTGGGATTTTCACTCATCAGACTCATACTTTCGCATTCTTCACATACTTGTTGAACGGATCCTGGGTTTTTTCTGGTTTGGATCACGTAGTAATGTGGGTCCACACTGAAACAATCAATTAAACCTGGTCTTGATAAATATTTTAGAGGATAACGCATGTTAGGTCTGGGTTAGGTCTGGGATTTGCCCTCATCAGACTCATACTTTCGCACACTTCTCATACTCGTTGAACAGATTCTGGGTTTTTTCTGGTTTGGATCACGTAGTAATGTGGTACCACACTGAAAAAGTCGTTTAAACCTGGTTTCGATCAATATTTTAGAGGATAACGCATGTTAGGTCTAGGTTAGGCCTGGGATTTTCACTCATCAGGCTCATACTTTCGCATTCTTCACATACTTGTTGTACCGATCCTGGGTTTTTTCTGGTTTGGATCACGTAGTAATGTAGGACCACACTGAAACAGTCAATTAAACCTGGTTTCGATCAATATTTTAGAGAATAATTCATGCTAGGTCTAGGTTAGGTCTAGGATTTGCCCTCATCAGGCTCATACTTTCGCGTTTTTCACATACTTGTTGAACAGATCCTGGGCTTTTTCTGGATTGCATCACGTAGTAATGAAGTACAACACTGAAACACTCAATTAAACCTGGTTTCCATCAATATTATTGAGAATAACGCATGTTAGGTCTAGGTTAGGCCTGGGATTTTCACTCATCAGACTCATACTTTTGCATTCTTCACATACTTGTTGAACGGATCCTGGGCTATTTCTGGATTGGATCACGTAGTAATGTGGTACCACACTGAAACAGTCAATCAAACCTGGTTTTGATCAATATTTTAGAGAATAACGCATGTTAGGTCTAGGTTAGGTCTGGGATTTTCACTCATCAGACTCATACCTTCGCATTCTTCACATACTTGTTGAACGGATCCTGGGCTATTTCTGGATTGGATCACGTAGTAATGTGGTACCACACTGAAACAGTCAATTAAACCTGGTTTTGATCAATATTTTAGAGAATAACGCATGTTAGGTCTAGGTTAGCCCTGGGATTATCACTCATCAGACTCATACTTTCGCATTCTTCACATACTTGTTGAACGGATCCTGGGTTTTTTCTGGTTTGGTTCACGTAGTAATGTGGTACCGCACTTTTTTTTTTTTTTTTTTTTTTTTGTCGTGGGGAAAATCTTCGAAAGACTCCCTCCCACCTCCTGGGATCACGTAGTAATGTGGTACCACACTGAAACAGTCAATTAAACCTGGTTTTGATCAATATTTTAGAGAATAACGCATGTTAGGTCTAGGTTAGCCCTGGGATTATCACTCATCAGACTCATACCTTCGCATTCTTCACATACTTGTTGAACGGATCGTGGGCTATTTCTGGATTGGATCACGTAGTAATGTGGTACCACACTGAAACAGTCAATTAAAGCTGGTTTTGATCAATATTTTAGAGAATAACGCATGTTAGGTCTAGGTTAGCCCTGGGATCATCACTCATCAGACTCATATTTTCGCATTCTTCACATACTTGTTGAACGGATCCTTGGTTTTTTCTGGTTTGGATCACGTAGTAGTGTGGTACCACACTGAAACATTCCATTAAACCTGGTTTGGATCAATATTTTAGAGGATGACGCATGTTAGGTCTAGGTTAGGTCGGGGATTTTCACTCATCAGACTGATACTTTCGCATTCTTCACATACTTGTTGAACAGATCCTGGGTTTTTTCTGCTTTGGATCACGTAGTAAAGTGGTACCACATTGAAACAGTCCATTAAACCTGGTTTGGATCGATATTTTAGAGGATAACGCATGTTAGGTCTAGGTTAGCCCTGGGATTATCACTCATCAGACTCATATTTTCGCATTCTTCACATACTTGTTGAACGGATCCTGGGTTTTTTCTGGTTTGGATCACGTAGTAATGTAGGACCACACTGAAACAGTCAATTAAACCTGGTTTCGATCAATATTTTAGAGAATAATTCATGCTAGGTCTAGGTTAGCCCTGGGATTATCACTCATCAGACTCATACTTTCGCATTCGTCACATACTTGTTGAACGGATCCTGGGTTTTTTCTGGTTTGGTTCACGTAGTAATGTGGTACCACACTGAAACATTCAATTAAACCTGATCTTGATAAATATTTGAGAGGATAACGCATGTTAGGTTTGGGTTAAGTCTAGGATTTGCCTTCATCAGGCTCATACTTTCGCATATTTCTCATACTTGATGGCTAGATCCTGGGCTGTTTCTGGATTGTATCACGTAGTAATGTGGTACCACGCTGAAACAGTCAATTAAACCTGGTTTCGATCAATATTTTAGAGGATAACGCAAGTTAGGTCTGGCATAGGTCTGGGATTCGCCCTCATCAGTCTCATACTTTCGCGTTTTTCACATACTTGTTGACCTGATCGAGGGTTTTTTCTGCTTTGGATCACGTAGTAAAGTGGTACCACATTGAAACAGTCCATTAAACCTGGTTTGGATCAATATTTTAGAGGATAACGCATGTTAGGTCTAGGTTAGCCCTGGGATTATCACTCATCAGACTCATACTTTCGCATTCTTCACATACTTGTTGAACAGATCATGGGTTTTTTCTGGTTTGGGTCACGTAGTACTGTGATACCACACTGAAACAGTCGGTTAAACCTGGTTTGGATCAATATTTTAGAGGATAACGCATGTTAGGTCTAGGTTAGGTTTGGGATTTTCACTCATCAGACTCATACTTTCGCATTCTTCACATACTTGTTGAACGGATCCTGGGTTTTTTCTGGTTTGGATCACGTAGTAATGTGGGTCCACACTGAGACAATCAATTAAACCTGGTCTTGATAAATATTTTAGAGGATAACGCATGTTAGGTCTGGGATAGGTCTGGGATTTGCCCTCATCAGACTCATACTTTCGCACACTTCACATACTCGTTGAACAGATTCTGGGTTTTTTCTGGTTTGGATCACGTAGTAATGTGGTACCACAGTGAAACAGTCTATTAAACCTGGTTTCGATCAATATTTTAGAGGATAACACATGCTAGGTCTAGGTTAGGTCTGGGATTTGCTCTCATCAGGCTCATTCTTTCGCATATTTCTCATACTTGATGGCTAGATCCTGGGCTTTTTCTGGATTGCATCACGTAGTAATGAAGTACAACACTGAAACAGTCAATTAAACCTGGTTTCCATCAATATCTTAGAGGACAACGCAAGTTAGGTCTGGGATAGGTCTGGGATTTTCACTCATCAGACTCATACTTTCGCATTCCTCACATACTTGTCGAACTGATCCTGGGTTTTTTCTGGTTTGGATCACGTAGGAATGTGGTACCACACTGAAACAGTCGATTAAACTTGGTTTCGATCAATATTTTAGAGGATAACGCAAGTTAGGTCTGGGATAGGTCTGGGATTTGACCTCATCAGACTCATACTTTCGCACACTTCACATACCCGTTGAACAGATCCTGGGTTATTTTCTGGTTTGGATCACATAGTAATGTGGCACAACACTGAAACAGTCGATTAAACCAGGTTTCGATCAATATTTTAGAGTATAACTCATGTTAGGTCTAGGTTAGGCCTGGGATTTTCATTTATCAGACTCATACTTTCGCATTCTTCACATACTTGTTGAACTGATCCTGGGTTTTTTCTGGTTTGGATCACGTAGGAATGTGGTACCACACTGAAACAGTCGATTAAACCTGGTTTCGATCAATATTTTAGATGATAACGCAAGTTATGTCTGGGATAGGTCTGGGATTTGCCCTCATCAGACTGATACTTTCGCATTCTTCACATACTTGTTGAACGGATCCTGGGTTTTTTCTGGTTTGGATCACGTAGTAATGTGGTACCACACTGAAACAGTCGATTAAATCTGGTTTCGATCAGTATTTTAGAGGATAACGCAAGATAAGTCTGGGATAGGTCTGGGATTTGACCTCATCAGACTCATACTTTCGCGTTTTTCACATACTTGTTGAACGGATCCTGGGTTTTTTCTGGTTTGGATCACGTAGTAATGTGGTACCACACTGAAACAGTTGATTAAACCTGGTCTCGATCAATATTTTAGAGGATAACGCATGTTAGGTCTAGGTTAGCCCTGGGATTATCACTCATCAGACTCATACTTTCGCATTCTTCACATACTTGTTGACCGGATCCTGGGTTTTTTCTGGTTTGGTTCACGTAGTAATGTGGTACCACACTGGAACATTCAATTAAACCTGATCTTGATAAATATTTGAGAGGATAGCGCATGTTAGGTTTGGGTTAAGTCTAGGATTTGCCCTCATCAGGCTCATACTTTCGCATATTTCTCATACTTGTTGAACGGATCCCGGGTTTTTTCTGGTTTGGATCACGTAGTAGTGTGGTACCACACTGAAACATTCCATTAAACCTGGTTTGGATCAGTATTTTAGAGGATGACGCATGTTAGGTCTAGGTTAGGTCGGGGATTTTCACTCATCAGACTGATACTTTCGCATTCTACACATACTTGTTGAACGGATCCTGGGTTTTTTCTGGTTTGGATCACGTAGTAATGTGGTACCACACTGAAACAGTCGATTAAACCTGGTTTCGATTAGTATTTTAGAGGATAACGCAAGATAAGTCTGGGATAGGTCTGAGATTTGACCTCATCAGACTCATACTTTCGCGTTTTTCACATACTTGTTGAACAGATCCTGGGTTTTTTCTGGTTTGGATCACGTAGTAGTGTGGTACCACACTGAAACATTCCATTAAACCTGGTGGGGATCAATATTTTAGAGGATAACGCATGTTAGGTCTGGGTTAGGTCCAGGATTTGCCCTCATCAGGCTCATTCTTTCGCATATTTCTCAAACTTGATTGCTAGATCCTGGGCTTTTTCTGGATTGCATCACGTAGTAATGTGGTACCACACTGAAACATTCAATTAAACCTGGTCTTGATAAATATTTTCGAGGATAACGCATGTTAGGTCTGGGTTAGGTCTAGGATTTGCCCTCATCAGGCTCATACTTTCGCATATTTCTCATACTTCATGGCTAGATCCTTTGCTTTTTCTGGATTGTATCACGTAGTAATGAAGTACAACACTGAAACAGTCAATTAAACCTGGTTTCCATCAATATCTTAGAGGACAACGCAAGTTAGGTCTGGGATAGGTCTTGGACTTGCCCTCACCAGGCTCATACTTTCGCGTTTTTCACATACTTGTTGAACAGATCCTGGGTTTTTTCTGGTTTGGATCACGTAGTAGTGTGGTACCACACTGAAACAGTCCATTAAACCTGGTTTGGATCAATATTATAGAGGATAACGCATGTTAGGTCTAGGTTAGGTTTGGGATTTTCACTCATCAGACTCATACTTTCGCATTCTTCACATACTTGTTGAACTGATCCTGGGTTTTTTCTGGTTTGGATCACGTAGGAATGTGGTACGACACTGAAACAGTCGATTGAACCTGGTTTCGATCAATATTTTAGATGATAACGCAAGTTATGTCTGGGATAGGTCTGGGATTTGCCCTCATCAGACTGATACTTTCGCATTCTTCACATACTTGTTGAACGGATCCTGGGTTTTTTCTGGTTTGGATCACGTAGTAATGTGGTACCACACTGAAACAGTCGATTAAACCTGGTTTCGATCAGTATTTTAGAGGATAACGCAAGATAAGTCTGGGATAGGTCTGGGATTTGACCTCATCAGACTCATACTTTCGCGTTTTTCACATACTTGTTGAACAGATCCTGGGTTTTTTCTGGTTTGGATCACGTAGTAGTGTGGTACCACACTGAAACAGTCCATTAAACCTGCTTGCGATCAATATTTTAGAGGATAACGCATGTTAGGTCTGGGTTAGGTCTGGGATTTGCTCTCATCAGGCTCATTCTTTCGCATATTTCTCATACTTGATGCCTAGATCCTGGGCTCTTTCTGGATTGCATCACGTAGTAATGTAGTACCACACTGAAACCGTCAATGAAACCTGGTTTCCATCAATATTTTAGAGGACAACGCAAGTTAGGTCTAGGTAAGGCCTGAGATTTTCACTGATCAGACTCATACTTTCGCATCCTTCACATACTTGTTGAACGGATCCTGGGTTTTTTCTGGTTTGGATTACGTAGTAATGTGGTACCTCACTGAAACGGTCAATTAAACGTGGTTTCGATCAACATTTTAGAGGATAACGCAAGTTAGGTCTGGGATAGGTCTGGGATTTGCCCTCATCAGGCTCATACTTTCGCGTTATTCACATACTTGTTGAACAGATCATGGGTTTTTTCTGGTTTGGGTCACGTAGTACTGTGATACCACACTGAAACAGTCGATTAAACCTGGTTTCGATCAATATTTTAGAGGATAACGCATGTTAGGTCTAGGGTAGCCCTGGGATTTTCACTCATCAGACTCATACTTTCGCATTCTTCACATACTTGATGAACTGATCCTGGGTTTTTTCTGGTTTGGATTACGTAGTAATGTGGTACCACACTGAAACAGTCGATTAAACCTGGTTTCGATCAATATTTTAGAGGATAACGCATGTTAGGTCTAGGTTAGCCCTGGGATTTTCACTCTTCAGACTCATACTTTCGCATTCTTCACATACTTGTTGAACGGATCCTGGGCTATTTCTGGATTGGATCACGTAGTAATGTGGTACCACACTGAAACAGTCAATTAAACCTGGCTTTGATCAATATTTTAGAGAATAACGCATGTTAGGTCTAGGTTAGCCCTGGGATTATCACTCATCAGACTCATACTTTCGCATTCTTCACATACTTGTTGAACTGATCCTGGGTTTTTTCTGGTTTGGATCACGTAGTAATGTGGGACCACACTGAAACAGTCAATTAAACCTGGTTTCGATCAATATTTTAGAAAATAATTCATGTTAGGTCTAGGTCGTGTCTGGGATTTGCTCTCATCAGGCTCATACTTTCGCACACTTCACATACTTGTTGAACGGATCCTGGGCTATTTCTGGATTGGATCACGTAGTAATGTGGTACCACACTGAAACAGTCAATTAAACCTGGCTTTGATCAATATTTTAGAGAATAACGCATGTTAGGTCTAGGTTAGCCCTGGGATTATCACTCATCAGACTCATACTTTCGCATTCTTCACATACTTGTTGAACTGATCCTGGGTTTTTTCTGGTTTGGATCACGTAGTAATGTGGTACCACACTGAAACAGTCAATTAAACCTGGTTTTGATGAATATTTTAGACAATAATTCATGTTAGGCCAGACCTAACATGGTTAGGTCTAGGATTTGCCCTCATCAGGCTCATACTTTCGCGTTTTTCACATACTTGTTGAACAGATCCTGGGCTTTTTCTGGATTGCATCACGTAGTAATGAAGTACAACACTGAAACACTCAATTAAACCTGGTTTCCATCAATATTATTGAGGATAACGCATGTTAGGTCTAGGTTAGGCCTGGGATTTTCACTCATCAGACTCATACTTTCGCATTCTTCACATACTTGTTGAACGGATCCTGGGCTATTTCTGGATTGGATCACGTAGTAATGTGGTACCACACTGAAACAGTCAATTAAACCTGGTTTTGATCAATATTATTGAGGATAACGCATGTTAGGTCTAGGTTAGGCCTGGGATTATCACTCATCAGACTCATACTTTCGCATTCTTCACATACTTGTTGAACGGATCCTGGGTTTTTTCTGGTTTGGTTCACGTAGTAATGTGGTACCACACTGAAACATTCAATTAAACCTGATCTTGATAAATATTTGAGAGGATAACGCATGTTAGGTTTGGGTTAAGTCTAGGATTTGCCTTCATCAGGCTCATACTTTCGCATATTTCTCATACTTGATGGCTAGATCCTGGGCTGTTTCTGGATTGTATCACGTAGTAATGTGGTACCACGCTGAAACAGTCGATTAAACCTGTTTTCGATCAATATTTTTGAGGATAACGCATATTAGGTCTAGGTTAGGCCGGGGATTTTCACTCATCAGACTCATACTTTCGCACTCTTCACATACTTGTTGAACGGATCCTGGGTTTTTACTGGTTTGGATCACGTAGTAATGTGGTACCACACTGGAACATTCAATTAAACCTGGTCTTGATAAATATTTTAGAGGATAACGCATGTTAGGTCTGGGTTAGGTCTAGGATTTGCCCTCATCAGGCTCATACTTTCGCATATTTCTCATACTTCATGGCTGGATCCTGGGCTATTTCTGGATTGGATCACGTAGTAATGTGGTACCACACTGAAACAGTCAATTAAACCTTTGGTTTTGATGAATATTTTAGAGAATAATACATGTTAGGCCAGACCTAACATGGTTAGAGGATAACGCATGTTAGGTCTGGGTTAGGTCTAGGATTTGCCCTCATCAGGCTCATACTTTCGCGTTTTTCACATACTTGTTGAACAGATCCTGGGCTTTTTCTGGATTGCATCACGTAGTAATGAAGTACAACACAGAAACACTCAATTAAACCTGGTTTCCATCAATATTATTGAGGATAACGCATGTTAGGTGTAGGTTAGGCCTGGGATTTTCACTCATCAGACTCATACTTTCGCATTCTTCACATACTTGTTGAACGGATCCTGGGCTATTTCTGGATTGGATCACGTAGTAATGTGGTACCACACTGAAACAGTCAATTAAACCTGGTTTTGATCAGTATTTTAGAGAATAACGCATGTTAGGTCTAGGTTAGGTCTGGGATTTTCACTCATCAGACTCATACCTTCGCATTCTTCACATACTTGTTGAACGGATCCTGGGCTATTTCTGGATTGGATCACGTAGTAATGTGGTACCACACTGAAACAGTCAATTAAACCTGGGTTTCATCAATATTTTAGAGAATAACGCATGTTAGGTCTAGGTTAGGTCTGGGATTTTCACTCATCAGACTCATACTTTCGCATTCTTCACATACTTGTTGAACGTATCCTGGGTTTTTTCTGGTTTGGATCACGTAGTAATGTGGTACCACACTGAAACAGTTGATTAAACCTGGTCTCGATCAATATTTTAGAGGATAACGCATGTTAGGTCTAGGTTAGCCCTGGGATTATCACTCAACAGACTCATACTTTCGCATTCTTCACATACTTGTTGACCGGATCCTGGGTTTTTTCTGGTTTGGTTCACGTAGTAATATGGTACCACACTGAAACATTCAATTAAACCTGATCTTGATAAATATTTGAGAGGATAACGCATGTTAGGTTTGGGTTAAGTCTAGGATTTGCCTTCATCAGGCTCATACTTTCGCATATTTCTCATACTTCATGGCTAGATCCTGGGTTTTTTCTGGTTTGGATCACGTAGTAGTGTGGTACCACACTGAAACATTCCATTAAACCTGGTTTGGATCTATATTTTAGAGGATGACGCATGTTAGGTCTAGGTTAGGTCTGGGATTTTCACTCATCAGACTCATACTTTCGCATTCTTCACATACTTGTTGAACGGATCCTGGGTTTTTTCTGGTTTGGATCACGTAGTAATGTGGTACCACACTGAAACAGTTGATTAAACCTGGTCTCGATCAATATTTTAGAGGATAACGCATGTTAGGTCTAGGTTAGCCCTGGGATTATCACTCAACAGACTCATACTTTCGCATTCTTCACATACTTGTTGACCGGATCCTGGGTTTTTTCTGGTTTGGTTCACGTAGTAATGTGGTACCACACTGAAACATTCAATTAAACCTGATCTTGATAAATATTTGAGAGGATAACGCATGTTAGGTTTGGGTTAAGTCTAGGATTTGCCTTCATCAGGCTCATACTTTCGCATATTTCTCA
Source organism: Colletes latitarsis (assembly GCF_051014445.1). Lineage (NCBI taxonomy): Eukaryota > Metazoa > Arthropoda > Insecta > Hymenoptera > Colletidae > Colletes > Colletes latitarsis. Next base: position 11,409,237 of record NW_027488365.1, read on the forward strand.
TACTTGATGGCTAGATCCTGGGCTGTTTCTGGATTGTATCACGTAGTAATGTGGTACCATGCTGAAACAGTCAATTAAACCTGGTTTCGATCAACATTTTAGAGGATAACGCAAGTTAGGTCTGGCATAGGTCTGGGATTTGCCCTCATCAGACTCATACTTTCGCAAACTTCACATACTCGTTGAACAGATTCTGGGTTTTTTCTGGTTCGGATCACGTAGTAATGTGGTACCACACTGAAACAGTCGATTAAACCTGGTTTCGATCAGTATTTTAGAGGATAACGCAAGATAAGTCTGGGATAAGTCTGGGATTTGACCTCATCAGACTCATACTTTCGCGTTTTTCACATACTTGTTGAACAGATCCTGGGTTTTTTCTGGTTTGGATCACGTAGTAGTGTGGTACCACACCGAAACAGTCCATTAAACCTGCTTGCGATCAATATTTTAGAGGATAACGCATGTTAGGTCTGGGTTAGGTCTAGGATTTGCCCTCGTCAGGCTCATACTTTCGCATATTTCTCATACTTCATGGCTAGATCCTTTGCTTTTTCTGGATTGTATCACGTAGTAATGAAGTACAACACTGAAACAGTCAATTAAACCTGGTTTCCATCAATATCTTAGAGGACAACGCAAGTTAGGTCTGGGATAGGTCTTGGACTTGCCCTCACCAGGCTCATACTTTCGCGTTTTTCACATACTTGTTGAACAGTTCCTGGGTTTTTTCTGGTTTGGATCACGTAGTAGTATGGTACCACACTGAAACAGTCCATTAAACCTGGTTTGGATCAATATTTTAGAGGATAACGCATGTTAGGTCTAGGTTAGGTCTGGGATTTTCACTCATCAGACTCATACTTTCGCATTCTTCACATACTTGTTGAACGGATCCTGGGTTTTTTCTGGTTTGGATCACGTAGTAATGTGGGTCCACACTGAAACAATCAATTAAACCTGGTCTTGATAAATATTTTAGAGGATAACGCATGTTAGGTCTGGGATAGGTCTGGGATTTGCCCTCATCAGACACATACTTTCGCACACTTCACATACTCGTTGAACAGATTCTGGGATTTTTCTGGTTTGGATCACGTAGTAATGTGGTACCACACTGAAACAGTCGATTAAACCTGGTTTCGATCAATATTTTAGAGGATAACGCATGTTAGGTCTAGGTTAGGCCTGGGATTTTCACTCGTCAGGCTCATACTTTCGCATTCTTCACATACTTGTTGAGCGGATCCTGGGTTTTTTCTGGTTTGGATCACGTAGTAATGTAGGACCACACTGAAACAGTCAATTAAACCTGGTTTCGATCAATATTTTAGAGAATAATTCATGCTAGGTCTAGGTTAGGTCTGGGATTTGCTCTCATCAGGCGCATTCTTTCGCATATTTCTCATACTTGATGGCTAGATCCTGGGCTTTTTCTGGATTGCATCACGTAGTAATGAAGTACAACACTGAAACAGTCAATTAAACCTGGTTTCCATCAATATCTTAGAGGACAACGCAAGTTAGGTCTGGGATAGGTCTGGGATTTTCACTCATCAGACTCATACTTTCGCATTCCTCACATACTTGTTGAACTGATCCTGGGTTTTTTCTGGTTTGGATCACGTAGGAATGTGGAACCACACTGAAACAGTCGATTAAACCTGGTTTCGATCAATATTTTAGAGGATAACGCAAGTTAGGTCTGGGATAGGTCCGGGATTTGACCTCATCAGACTCATACTTTCGCACACTTCACATACCCGTTGAACAGATCCTGGGTTATTTTCTGGTTTGCATCACATAGTAATGTGGTACCACACTGAAACAGTCGATTAAACCAGGTTTCGAGCAATATTTCAGAGTATAGCTCATGTTAGGTCTAGGTTAGGCCTGGGATTTTCATTTATAAGACTCATACTTTCGCATTCTTCACATGCTTGTTGAACTGATCCTGGGTTTTTTCTGGTTTGGATCACGTAGGAATGTGGTACCACACTGAAACAGTCGATTAAACCTGGTTTCGATCAATATTTTAGATGATAACGCAAGTTATGTCTGGGATAGGTCTGGGATTTGCCCTCATCAGACTGATACTTTCGCATTCTTCACATACTTGTTGAACGGATCCTGGGTTTTTTCTGGTTTGGATCACGTAGTAATGTGGGTCCACACTGAAACAATCAATTAAACCTGGTCTTGATAAATATTATAGAGGATAACGCATGTTATGTCTGGGATAGGTCTGGGATTTGCCCTCATCAGACTCATACTTTCGCACACTTCGCATACTCGTTAAACAGATTGTGGGTTTTTTCTGGTTTGGATCACGTAGTAATGTGGTACCACACTGAAGCAGTCGATTAAACCAGGTTTCGATCAATATTTCAGAGTATAACTCATGTTATGTCTGGGATAGGTCTGGGATTTGCCCTCATCAGACTGATACTTTCGCATTCTTCACATACTTGTTGAACGGATCCTGGGTTTTTTCTGGTTTGGATCACGTAGTAATGTGGTACCACACCGAACCAGTCGATTAAACCTGGTTTCGATCAATATTTTAGAGGATAACGCAAGTTAGGTCTGGGATAGGTCTAGGATTTGCCCTCATCAGGCTCTTACTTTCGCATATTTCTCATACTTCATGGCTAGATCCTGGGCTAGTTCTGGAGTGGATCACGTAGTGAAGTGGTACCACACTGAAACATTCAATGAAACCTGGTCTGGATAAATATTTTAGAGGATAACGCATCTTAGGTCTGGGTTAGGTCTAAGATTTGCCCTCATCAGGCTCACAGTTTCGCGTTTTTCACATACTAGTTGAACGGATCCTGGGTTTTTTCTGGTTTGGATCACGTAGTAATGTGCTACCACACTGAAACGGTCAATTAAACCTGGTTTCGATCAATATTTTAGAGGATAACGCAAGTTAGGTCTGGGATATGTCTGGGATTTGCCCTCATCAGGCTCATACTTTCGCGTTTTTCACATACTCGTTGACCTGATCGAGGGTTTTTTCTGCTTTGGATCACGTAGTAAAGTGGTACCCCACTGAAACAGTCCATTAAACCTGGTTTGGATCAATATTTTAGAGGATAACGCATGTTAGGTCTAGGTTAGCCCTGGGATTATCACTCATCAGACTCATACTTTCGCATTCTTCACATACTTGTTGAACGGATCCTGGGTTTTTTCTGGTTTGGTTCACGTAGTAATGTGGTACCACACTGAAACATTCAATTAAACCTGATCTTGATAAATATTTGAGAGGATAACGCATGTTAGGTTTGGGTTAAGTCTATGATTTGCCCTCATCAGGCTCATACTTTCGCATATTTCTCATACATCATGGCTAGATCCTGGGTTTTTTCTGGTTTGGATCACGTAGTAGTGTGGTACCACACTGAAACAGTCCATTAAACCTGGTTTGGATCAATATTTTAGAGGATAACGCATGTTAGGTCTAGGTTAGGTCTGGGATTTTCACTCATCAGACTCATACTTTCGCGTTTTTCACATACTTGTTGAACAGATCCTGGGTTTTTTCTGGTTTGGATCACGTAGTAGTGTGGTACCACACTGAAACAGTCCATTAAACCTGGTTTGGATCAATATTTTAGAGGATAACGCATGTTAGGTCTACGTTAGGTCTGGGATTTTCACTCATCTGACTCATACTTTCGCATTCTTCACATACTTGTTGAACGGATCCTGGGTTTTTTCTGGTTTGGATCACGTAGTAATGTGGGTCCACACTGAAACAATCAATTAAACCTGGTCTTGATAAATATTTTAGAGGATAACGCATGTTAGGTCTGGGATAGGTCTGGGATTTGCCCTCATCAGACTTATACTTTCGCACACTTCACACACTCGTTGAACAGATTCTGGGTTTTTTCTGGTTTGGATCACGTAGTAATGTGGTACCACACTGAAACAGTCGATTAAACCTGGTTTCGATCAATATTTTAGAGGATAACGCATGTTAGGTCTAGGTTAGGCCTGGGATTTTCACTCATCAGGCTCATACTTTCGCATTCTTCACATACTTGTTGAGCGGATCCTGGGTTTTTTCTGGTTTGGATCACGTAGTAATGTAGGACCACACTGAAACAGTCAATTAAACCTGGTTTCGATCAATATTTTAGAGAATTATTCATGTTAGGTCCAGGTTAGGTCTGGGATTTGCTCACATCCGGCTCATTCTTTCGCATATTTCTCATACTTGATGGCTAGATCCTGGGCTTTTTATGGATTGCATCACGTAGTAATGAAGTACAACACTGAAACAGTCAATTAAACCTGGTTTCCATCAATATCTTAGAGGACAACGCAAGTTAGGTCTGGGATAGGTCTGGGATTTTCACTCATCAGACTCATACTTTCGCATTCCTCACACACTTGTTGAACTGATCCTGGGTTTTTTCTTGTTTGGATCACGTAGGAATGTGGTACCACACTGAAACAGTCGATTAAACCTGGTTTCGATCAATATTTTAGAGGATAACGCAAGTTAGGTCTGGGATAGGTCTGGGATTTGACCTCATCAGACTCATACTTTCGCACACTTCACATACCCGTTGAACAGATCCTGGGTTATTTTCTGGTTTGGATCACATAGTAATGTGGTACCACACTGAAACAGTCGATTAAACCAGGTTTCGATCAATATTTTAGAGTATAACTCATGTTAGGTCTAGGTTAGGCCTGGGATTTTCATTTATCAGACTCATACTTTCGCATTCTTCACATACTTGTTGAACTGATCCTGGGTTTTTTCTGGTTTGGATCACGTAGGAATGTGGTACCACACTGAAACAGTCGATTAAACCTGGTTTCGATCAATATTTTAGATGATAACGCAAGTTATGTCTGGGATAGGTCTGGGATTTGCCCTCATCAGACTGATACTTTCGCATTCTTCACATACTTGTTGAACGGATCCTGGGTTTTTTCTGGTTTGGATCACGTAGTAATGTGGTACCACACTGAAACAGTCGATTAAACCTGGTTTCGATCAATATTTTAGAGGATAACGCAAGTTAGGTCTGGGATAGGTCTAGGATTTGCCCTCATCAGGCTCTTACTTTCGCATATTTCTCATACTTCATGGCTAGATCCTGGGCTAGTTCTGGAGTGGATCACGTAGTGAAGTGGTACCACACTGAAACATTCAATGAAACCTGGTCTGGATAAATATTTTAGAGGATAACGCATCTTAGGTCTGGGTTAGGTCTAAGATTTGCCCTCATCAGGCTCACAGTTTCGCGTTTTTCACATACTTGTTGAACAGATCCTGGGTTTTTTCTGATTTGGATCACGAAGTAGTGTGGTACCACACTGAAACAGTCCATTAAACCTGGTTTCGCTCAATATTTTAGAGGATAACGCATGTTAGGTCTAGGTTAGGTCTGGGATTTGCTCTCATCAGGCTCATTCTTTCGCATATTTCTCATACTTGATGGCTAGATCCTGGGCTTTTTCTGGATTGCATCACATAGTAATGAAGTACAACACTGAAACAGTCAATTAAACCTGGTTTCCATCAATATTTTAGAGGACAACGCAAGTTAGGTCTGGGATAGGTCTGGGATTTGCCCTCATCAGGCTCATACTGTCGCGTTTTTCACATACTTGTTGAACAGATCCTGGGTTTTTTCTGGTTTGGATCCCGTAGTAGTGTGGTACCACACCGAAACAGTCCATTAAACCTGGTTTCGCTCAATATTTTAGAGGATAACGCAAGTTAGGTCTGGGATAGGTCTAGGATTTGCCCTCATCAGGCTCTTACTATCGCATATTTCTCATACTTCATGGCTAGATCCTGGGCTATGTCTGGATTGGATCACGTAGTAATGTGGTACCACACTGAAACATTCAATGAAACCTGGTCTGGATAAATATTTTAGAGGATAACGCATCTTAGGTCTGGGTTAGGTCTAAGATTTGCCCTCATCAGGCTCACAGTTTCGCGTTTTTCACATACTTGTTGAACAGATCCTGGGGTTTTTCTGGTTTGGATCACGTAGTAATGTGGTACCACACTAGAACAGTCAATTAAACCTGGTTTCGATCAATATTTTGGAGGATAACGCAAGTTAGGTCTGGGATAGGTCTGGGATTTGCTCTCATCAGGCTCATTCTTTCGCATATTTCTCATACTTGATGGCTAGATCCTGAGCTTTTTCTGGATTGCATCACGTAGTAATGAAGTACAACACTGAAACAGTCAATTAAACCTGGTTTCCATCAATATTTTAGAGGACAACGCAAGTTAGGTCTGGGATAGGTCTGGGATTTGCCCTCATCAGGCTCATACTGTCGCGTTTTTCACATACTTGTTGAACAGATCCTGGGTTTTTTCTGGTTTGGATCCCGTAGTAGTGTGGTACCACACTGAAACAGTCCATTAAACCTGGTTTCGCTCAATATTTTAGAGGATAACGCATGTTAGGTCTAGGTCAGGCCTGGTTTTTTCACTCATCAGACTCATACTTTCGCATTCTTCACATACTTGTTGAACGGATCCTGGGTTTTTTCTGGTTTGGATCACGTAGTTATGTGGGTCCACACTGAAACAATCAATTAAACCTGGTCTTGATAAATATTTTAGCGGATAACGCATGTTAGGTCTGGGATAGGTCTGGGATTTGCCCTCATCAGACTCATACTTGCGCACACTTCGCATACTCATTGAACAGATCCTGGGTTATTTTCTGGTTTGGATCACATAGTAATGTGGTACCACACTGAAACAGTCGATTAAACCAGGTTTCGATCAATATTTTTGAGGATAACGCAAGTTAGGTCTGGGATAGGTCTGGGATTTGCCCTCATCAGACTCATACCTACGCACACTTCACATACTCGTTGAACAGACCCTGGGTTATTTTCTGGTTTGGATCATATAGTAATGTGGTTCCACACTGAAACAGTCGGTTAAACCTGGTTTCGATCAATATTTTAGAGGATAACGCAAGTTAGGTCTGGGATAGGTCTGGGATTTGCCCTCATCAGACTCATACCTACGCACACTTCACATACTCGTTGAACAGATCCTGGGTTATTTTCTGGTTTGGATCACATAGTAATGTGGTACCAAACTGAAACAGTCGATTAAACCTGGTTTCGATCAATATTTTAGAGAATAACGCATGTTAGGTCTAGGTTAGGCCTGGGATTTTCACTCATCAGACTCATACATTCGCATTCCTCACATACTTGTTGAACGGATCCTGGGTTTTTTCTGGTTTGTATCACGTAGTAATGTGGTACCACACTGAAACAGTCCATTAAACCTGGTTTGGATCAATATTTTAGAGGATAACGCATGTTAGGTCTAGGTTAGCCCTGGGCTTTTCACTCATCAGACTCATACTTTCGCATTCTTCTTATACTTGTTGAACTGATCCTGGGTTTTTTCTGGTTTGGATCACGTAGTAATGTGGTACCACACTGAAACAGTCGATTAAACCTGGTTTCGATCAATATTTTAGAGGATAACGCAAGTTAAGTCTGGGATTGGTCTGGGATTTGACCTCATCAGACTCATACTTTCGCACACTTCACATACTCGTTGAACAGATCCTGGGTTATTTTCTGGTTTGGATCACATAGTAATGTGGTACCACACTGAAACAGTCGATTAAACCTGGTTTCGATCAATATTTTAGAGAATAATTCATGTTAGGTCTAGGTTAGGTCTGGGATTTGCTCTCATGAGGCTCATTCTTTCGCATATTTCTCATACTTGATGGCTAGATCCTGGGCTGTTTCTGGATTGTATGACGTAGTAATGTGGTACCACGCTGAAACAGCGAATTAAACCTGGTTTCGATCAATATTTTAGTGGATAACGCAAGTCAGGTCTAGGTTAGGCCTGGGGTTTGCCCTCATCAGGGTCATACTTTCGCAGTTTTAACATACATGTTGACCTGATCGAGGGTTTTTTCTGCTTTGGATCACGTAGTAAAGTGGTACCACACTGAAACATTCAATTAAACCTGGTCTTGATAAATATTTTAGAGGATAACGCATGTTAGGTTTGGGTTAGGTCTAGGATATGCTCTCATCAGGCTCACAGTTTCGCGTTTTTCACATACTTGTCGAACAGATCCTGGGTTTTTTGTGGTTTGGATCACGTAGTAATGTGGTACCACACTGAAACAGTCGATTAAACCTGGTTTCGATCAATACTTTAGAGGATAACGCAAGTTAAGTCAGGGATTGGTCTGGGATTTGACCTCATCAGACTCATACTTTCGCACACTTCACATACTCGTTGAACAGATCCTGGGTTACTTTCTGGTTTGGATCACATAGTAACGTGGTACCACACTGAAACAGTCGATTAAACCAGGTTTCGATCAATATTTCTGAGGATAACGCATGTTAGGTATAGGTTAGGCCTGGGATTTTCACTCATCAGACTCATACTTTCACATTCTTCACATACTTGTAGAACGGATCCTTGGTTTTTTCTGGTTTGGATCACGTAGTAATGTGGGGCCACACTGAAACAGTCAATTAAACCTGGTCTTGATAAATATTTTAGAGGATAACGCATGTTAGGTCTGGGTCAGGTCTAGAATTTGCCCTCATCATGCTCATACTTTCGCATCTTTCTCATACATCATGGCTAGATCCTGGGCTATTTCTGGATTGTATCACGTAGTAATGTGGTACCACGCTGAAACAGTCGATTAAACCTGGTTCCGATCAATATTTTAGAGGATAACGCAAGTTAAGTCTGGGATTGGTCTGGGATTTGACCTCATCAGACTCATACTTTCGCACCCTTCACATACTTGTTGTACTGATCCTGGGTTTTTTCGGGTTTGGATCACGTAGTAATGTGGGTCCACACTGAAACAATCAATTAAACCTGGTCTTGATAAATATTTTAGAGGATAACGCATGTTAGGTCTGGGATAGGTATGGGATTTGCCCTCATCAGACTCATACTTTCGCACACTTCACATACTCGTTGAACAGATCCTGGGTTATTTTCTGGTTTGGATCACATAGTAATGTGGTACCACACTGAAACAGTCGTTTAAACCAGGTTTCGATCAATATTTTTGAGGATAACGCATGTTAGGTCTAGGTTAGGCCTGGGATTTTCACTCATCAGACTCATACTTTCGCATTCTTCACATACTTGTTGAACAGATGCTGGGTTTTTTCTGGTTTGTATCACGCAGTAGTGTGGTACCACACTGAAACAGTCCATTAAACCTGGTTTGGATAAATATTTTAGAGGATAACGCATGTTAGGTCTGGGTTAGGTCTACGATTTGCCCTCATCAGGCTCATACTTTCGCATATTTCTCATACTTCATGGCTAGATCCTGGGCTATTTCTGGATTGGATCACGTAGTAAAGTGGTACCACACTGAAACATTCAATGAAACCTGGTCTGGATAAATATTTTAGAGGACAACGCATCTTAGGTCTGGGTTAGGTCTAAGATTTGCCCTCATCAGGCTCACAGTTTCGCGTTTTTCACATACTTGTTGAACAGATCCTGGGTTTTTTCTGGTTTGGATCACGTAGTAATGTGGTACCACACTAAAACAGTCAATTAAACCTGGTTTCGATCAATATTTTAGAGGATCACGCAAGCTAGGTCTGGGATAGGTCAGGGATTAGCTCTCATCAGACTCATACTTTCGCACGCTTCACATACTCGTTGACAAGATCCTGGGTTTTTTTCTGGCTTGGATCACGTAGTAATGTGGTTCCACACTGAAACAGTCGATTAGACTTGGCTTCGATCAATATTTTAGAGGATAACGCTAGTTAGGTCTGGGATAGGTCTGGGATTTGCCCTCATCAGGCTCATACTTTCGCGTTTTTCACATACTTGTTGAACGGATCCTGGGTTTTTTCTGGTTTGGTTCACGTAGTAATGTGGGTCCACACTGAAACAATCAATTAAACCTGGTCTTGATAAATATTTTAGAGGATAACGCATGTTAGGTCTGGGATAGGTCTGGGATTTGCCCTCATCAGACTCATACTTTCGCACACTTCACATACTCGTTGAACAGATCCTGCGTTATTTTCTGGTTTGGATCACATAGTAATGTGGTACCACACTGAAACATTCAATTAAACCTGGTCTTGATAAATATTTTAGAGGATAACGCATGTTAGGTCTGGGTTACGTCTAGGATTTGCCCTCAACAGGCTCATACTTTCGCATATTTCTCATACTTGATGGCTATATCCTGGGCTATTTCTGGATTGGATCACGTAGTAAAGTGGTACCACACTGAAACACTCAATGAAACCTGGTCTGGATAAATATTTTAGAGGATAACGCATCTTAGGTCTGGGTTAGGTTTAAGATTTGCCCTCATCAGGCTCATACTTTCGCATTCTTCACATATTCGTTGAATTGATCCTGGGTTTTTTCTGGTTTGGATCACGTCGTAATGTGGTACCACACTGAAACAGTCGATTAAACCTGGTTTCGATCAATATCTTAGAGGATAACGCATGTTAGGTCTAGGTTAGCCCTGGGATTTTCACTCATCAGACTCATACTTTCGCATTCTTCACATACTTGTTGAACTGATCCTGGGTTTTTTCTGGTTTGGATCACGTAGTAATGTGGTACCACACTGAAACAGTCGATTAAACCTGGTTTCCATCACTATTTTAGAGGACAACGCAAGTTAGGTCTAGGTAAGGTCTGAGATTTTCACTGATCAGACTCATACTTTCGCATTCTTCACATACTTGTTGAACGGATCCTGGGTTTTTTCTGGTTTGGATCACGTAGTAATGTGGTACCACACTGAAACAGTCGATTAAACCTGGTTTCGATCAATATTTTAGAGAATAATTCATGTTAGGTCTAGGTTAGCCCTGGGATTTTCACTCATCAGACTCATACTTTCGCATTCTTCACATACTTGTTGAACTGATCCTAGGTTTTTACTGGTTTGGATCACGTAGTAATGTGGTACCACACTGAAACAGTCGATTAAACCTGGTCTCGATCAATATTTTAGAGAATAATTCATGTTAGGTCTCGGTTAGGTCTGGGATTTGCTCCACATCAGGCTCATTCTTTCGCATATTTCTCATACTTGATGGCTAGATCCTGAGCTTTTTCTGGATTGCATCACGTAGTAATGAAGTACAACACTGAAACAGTCAATTAAACCTGGTTTCCATCAATATCTTAGAGGACAACGCATGTTAGGTCTAGGTTAGGCCTGGGATTTTCACTCATCAGGCTCATACTTTCGCATTCTTCACATACTTGTTGAACTGATCCTGGGTTTTTTCTGGTTTGGATCACGTAGTGATGTGGTACCACACGGAAACAGTCAATGAAACCTGGTTTCCATCACTATTTTAGAGGACAACGCAAGTTAGGTCTAGGTTAGCCCTGGGATTTTCACTCATCAGACTCATACTTTCGCATTCTTCACATACTTGTTGAACTGATCCTAGGTTTTTACTGGTTTGGATCACGTAGTAATGTGGTACCACACTGAAACAGTCGATTAAACCTGGTCTCGATCAATATTTTAGAGAATAATTCATGTTAGGTCTCGGTTAGGTCTGGGATTTGCTCCACATCAGGCTCATTCTTTCGCATATTTCTCATACTTGATGGCTAGATCCTGAGCTTTTTCTGGATTGCATCACGTAGTAATGAAGTACAACACTGAAACAGTCAATTAAACCTGGTTTCCATCAATATCTTAGAGGACAACGCATGTTAGGTCTAGGTTAGGCCTGGGATTTTCACTCATCAGGCTCATACTTTCGCATTCTTCACATACTTGTTGAACTGATCCTGGGTTTTTTCTGGTTTGGATCACGTAGTGATGTGGTACCACACTGAAGCAGTCGATTAAACCTGGTTTCGATCAATATTTTAGAGGATAACGCATGTTAGGTCTAGGTTAGCCCTGGGATTTTCACTCATCAGACTCATACTTTCGCATTCTTCACATACTTGTTGAACTGATCCTGGGTTTTTTCTGGTTTGGATCACGTAGTAATGTGGTACCACACTGAAACAGTCGATTAAACCTGGTCTCGATCAATATTTTAGAGAATAATTCATGTTAGGTCTAGGTTAGGTCTGGGATTTGCTCTCATCAGGCTCATTCCTTCGCATATTTCTCATACTTGATGGCTAGATCCTGAGCTTTTTCTGGATTGCATCACGTAGTAATGTAGTACAACACTGAAACAGTCAATTAAACCTGGTTTCGATCAATATTTTAGAGGATAACGCAAGTTAGGTCTGGGATAGGTCTAGGATTTGCCCTCATCAGGCTCTTACTTTCGCATATTTCTCATACTTCATGGCTAGATCCTGGGCAATTTCTGGATTGGATCACGTAGTAAAGTGGTACCACACTGAAACATTTAATGAAACCTGGTCTGGATAAATATTTTAGAGGATAACGCATCTTAGGTCTGGGTTAGGTGTAAGATTTGCCCTCATCAGGCTCACAGTTTCGCGTTTTTCACATTCTTGATGAACAGATCCTGGGTTTTGTCTGGTTTGGATCACGAAGTAGTGTGGTACCACACTGAAACAGTCCATTATACCTGGTTTCGCTCAATATTTTAGAGGATAACGCATGTTAGGTTTAGGTTACGTCTGGGATTTGCTCTCATCAGGCACATTCTTTCGCGTTTTTCACATACTTGTTGAACAGATCATGGGTTTTTTCTGGTTTGGGTCACGTAGTAATGTGGTACCACACTGAAACAGTCGATTAAACCTCGTTTCGATCAATATTTTAGGGGATAACGCAAGCTAGATCTAGGTTAGGCCTGGGATTTTCACTGATCAGACTCATACTTTCGCATTCTTCACATACTTGTTGAACGGATCCTGGGTTTTTTCTGGTTTGGATCACGTAGTAATGTGGGACCACACTGAAACAGTCAATTAAACCTGGTTTCGATCAATATCTTAGAGAATAATTCATGTTAGGTCTAGTTTAGGTCCGGGATTTACTCTCATCAGGGTCATTCTTTCGCATATTACTCATACTTGATGGCTAGATCCTGGGCTTTTTCTGGATTGGATCACGAAGTAATGTGGGACCACACTGAAACAATCAATTAAACCTGGTCCTGATAAATATTTTGGAGGATAGCGCATGTTAGGTCTGGGATAGGTCTGGGATTTGCCCTCATCAGGCTCATACTTTCGCATTCTTCACATACTTGTTGAACTGATCCTGGGTTTTTTCTGGTTTGGATCACGTAGTAATGTGGTACCACACTGAAACGGTCAATTAAACCTGGTTTCGATCAATATTTTAGAGGATAACGCAAGTTAGGTCTGGGATAGGTCTGGGATTTGACCTCATCAGACTCATACTTTCGCACACTTCACATACTCCTTGAACAGATCCTGGGTTATTTTCTGGTTTGGATCACATAGTAATGTGGTACCAAACAGAAACAGTCGATTAAACCAGGTTTCGATCAATATTTTGGAGGATAACGCATGTTAGGTCTAGGTTAGGCCTGGGATTTGCCCTCATCAGGCTCATACTTTCGCATATTTCTCATACTTCATGGCTAGATCCTGTGCTATTTCTGGATTGGATCACGTAGTAAAGTGGTACCACACTGAAACATTCAATGAAACCTGGTCTGGATAAATATTTTAGAGGGTAACGCATCTTAGGTCTAGGTTAGGTCTAAGATTTGCCCTCATCAGGCTCACAGCTTCGCGTTTTTCACATACTTGTTGAACAGATCCTGGGTTTTTTCTGGTTTGGATCACGAAGTAGTGTGGTACCACACTGAAACAGTCAATGAAACCTGGTTTCCATCAATATTTTAGAGGATAACGCATATAAGGTCTAGGTTAGGTCTGGGATTTGCTCTCATCAGGCTCATTCTTTCGCATATTTCTCATACTTGATGGCTAGATCCTGAGCTTTTTCTGGATTGCATCACGTAGTAATGAAGTACAACACTGAAACAGTCAATTAAACCTGGTTTCCATCAATATCTTAGAGGACAACGCATGTTAGGTCTAGGTTAGGCCTGGGATTTTCACTCATCAGGCTCATACTTTCGCATTCTTCACATACTTGTTGAACTGATCCTGGGTTTTTTCTGGTTTGGATCACGTAGTAATGAAGTACAACACTGAAACAGTCACTTAAACCTGGTTTCCATCAATATTTTAGAGGACAACGCAAGTTAGGTCTGGGATATGTCTGGGATTTGACCTCATCAGACTCATACTTTCGCACACTTCACAAACTCCTTGAACAGGTTCTGGGTTATTTTCTGGTTTGGATCACATAGTAATGTGGTACCACACTGAAACAGTCGATTAAACCAGGTTTCGATCAATATTTTTGAGGATAACGCATGTTAGGTCTAGGTTAGGTCTGGGATTTTCACTCATCAGACTCATACTTTTGCATTCTTCACATACTTGTTGAACGGATCCTGGGTTTTTTCTGGTTTGGATCACGTAGTAATGTGGTACCACACTGAAACGGTCGATTAAACCTGGTTTCGATCAATATTTTTGAGGATAACGCAAGTTAGGTCTGGGATAGGTCTGGGATTTGACCTCATCAGACTCATACTTTCGCATTCTTCACATACTTGTAGAACGGATCCTGGGTTTTTTCTGATTTGGATCACGTAGTAATGTGGGACCACACTGAAACAGTCAATTAAACCTGGTTTCGATCAATATTTTAGAGAATAATTCATGTTAGGTCTAGTTTAGGTCCGGGATTTACTCTCATCAGGCTCACTCTTTCGCATATTTCTCATACTTGATGGCTAGATCCTGGGCTTTTTCTGGATTGGATCACGTAGTAATGTGGGACCACACTGAAACATTCAATTAAAACTGGTCTTGATAACTATTTTAGAGGATAACGCATGTTAGGTCTGGGTTACGTCTGTGATTTGCCCTCATCAGCGTCATACTTTCGCAGTTTTAACATGCATGTTGACCTGATCGAGGGTTTTCTTTGCTTTGGATCACGTAGTAAAGTGGTACCACACTAACACAGTCAATTAAACCTGGTTTCGATCAATATTTTAGAGGATAACGCATGTTAGGTCTGGGATAGGTCTCGGATTTGCCCTCATCAGACTCATACTTTCGCACACTTGACAAACTCGTTGATCAGATCCTGGGTTTTTTTCTGGTTTGGATCACGTAGTAATGTGGTACCACACTGAAACATTCAATTAAAACTGGTCTTGGTAACTATTTTAGAGGATAACGCATGTTAGGTCTGGGTTACGTCTGTGATTTGCCCTCATCAGCGTCATACTTTCGCAGTTTTAAGACGCATGTTGACCTGATCGAGGGTTTTCTTTGCTTTGGATCACGTAGTAAAGTGGTACCACACTAAGACAGTCAATTAAACCTGGTTTCGATCAATATTTTAGAGGATATCGCAAGTTAGGTCTGGGATAGGTCTGGGATTTTCACTCATAAGACTCATACTTTCGCATTCTTCACATACTTGTTGAACGGATCCTGGGTTTTTTCTGGTTTGGATCACGTAGTAATGTGGGACCACACTGAAACAATCAATTAAACCTGGTCTTGATAAATATTTTAGAGGATAACGCATGTTAGGTCTGGGTTAGGTCTAGGATTTGCCCTCATCAGGCTCATACTTTCGCTTATTTCTCATACTTCAAGGCTAGATCCTGGGCTGTTTCTGGATTGTATCACATAGTAATGTGGTACCACACTGAAACAGTCGATTAAACCAGGTTTCGATCAATAATTTTGAGGATAACGCATGTTATGTCTGGGTTAGGTCTAGGATTTGCTCTCGTCAGGCTGATACTTTCGCATATTTCTCATACTTCATGGCTAGATCCTGGGCTATTTCTGGATTGGATCACGTAGTAATGTGGTACCACACTGAAACATTCAATTAAACCTGGTCTTGATAAATATTTTAGAGGATAACGCATGTTAGGTTTGGGTTAGGTCTAGGATTTGCCCTCATCAGGCTCATACTTGCGCATATTTCTCATACTTCATGGCTAGATCCTGGGCTGTTTCTGGATTGTATCACGTAGTAATGTGGTACCACGCTGAAACAGTCAATTAAACCTGGTTTCGATCAATATTTTAGAGGATAACGCAAGTTAGATCTGGGATAGGTCTGGGATTTGACCTCATCAGACTCATACTTTCGCACCCTTCACGTACTCGTTGAACAGATACTGGGTTATTTTCTTGTTTGGATCACACAGTAATGTGGTACCACACTGAAACTGTCGATTAAACCAGGTTTCGATCAATATTTTTGAGGATAACGCATGTTAGGTCTAGGTTAGGCCTGGGATTTTCACTCATCAGGCTCATTCTTTCGCATATTACACATACTTGATGGCTAGATCCTGGGCTTTTTCTGGATTGGATCACGTAGTAATGTGGGACTACACTGAAACAATCAATTAAACCTGGTTGCGATCAATATATTAGAGGGTAACGCATGTTAGGTCTAGGTTAGGCCTGGGATTTTCACTCATCAGACTCATTCTTTCGCATTCTTCACATACTTGTTGAACGGATCCTGGGTTTTTTCTGGTTTGGATCACGTAGTAATGTGGTACCACACTGAAACAGTCAATTAAACCCGGTTTTGATCAATATTTTAGAGAATAACGCACGATAGGTCTAGGTGAGCCCTGGGATTATCACTCATCAGACTCATACTTTCGCATTCTTCACATACTTGTTGAACTGATCCTGGGTTTTTTCTGGGTTGGATCACGTAGTAATGTGGTACCACACTGAAGCAGTCAATTAAACCTGGTTTCGATCAATATTTTGGAGGATAACGCAAGTTAGGTCTGGGATAGGTCTGGGATTTGACCTCATCAGACTCATACTTTCGCACACTTCACATACTCCTTGAACAGATCCTGGGTTATTTTCTGGTTTGGATCACACAGTAATGTGGTACCAAACTGAAACAGTCGATTAAACCAGGTTTCGATCAATATTTTGGAGGATAACGCATGTTAGGTCTAGGTTAGGCCTGGGATTTTCACTCATCAGACTCTTACTTTCGCATTCTTCACATACTTGTTGAACGGATCCTGGGCTATTTCTGGATTGGATCACGTAGTAATGTGGTACCACACTGAAACAGTCAATTAAACCTGGTTTTGATCAATATTTTAGAGAATAACGCATGTTAGGTCTAGGTTAGGTCTGGGATTTTCACTCATCAGACTCATACCTTCGCATTCTTCACATACTTGTTGAACGGATCCTGGGCTATTTCTGGATTGGATCACGTAGTAATGTGGTACCACACTGAAACAGTCAATTAAACCTGGTTTTGATCAATATTTTAGAGAATAACGCATGTTAGGTCTAGGTTAGCCCTGGGATTATCACTCATCAGACTCATACTTTCGCATTCTTCACATACTTGTTGAACGGATCCTGGGTTTTTTCTGGTTTGGTTCACATAGTAATGTGGTACCACACTGAAACATTCAATTAAACCTGATCTTGATAAATATTTGAGAGGATAACGCATGTTAGGTTTGGGTTAAGTCTAGGATTTGCCCTCATCAGGCTCATACTTTCGCATATTTCTCATACTTCATGGCTAGATCCTGGGTTTTTTCTGGTTTGGATCACGTAGTAGTGTGGTACCACACTGAAACATTCCATTAAACCTGGTTTGGATCAGTATTTTAGAGGATGACGCATGTTAGGTCTAGGTTAGGTCGGGGATTTTCACTCATCAGACTGATACTTTCGCATTCTTCACATACTTGTTGAACGGATCCTGGGTTTTTTCTGGTTTGGATCACGTAGTAATGTGGTACCACACTGAAACAGTCGATTAAACCTGGTTTCGATTAGTATTTTAGAGGATAACGCAAGATAAGTCTGGGATAGGTCTGGGATTTGACCTCATCAGACTCATCCTTTCGCGTTTTTCACATACTTGTTGAACAGATCCTGGGTTTTTTCTGGTTTGGTTCACGTAGTAATGTGGTACCACACTGAAACATTCAATTAAACCTGATCTTGATAAATATTTGAGAGGATAACGCATGTTAGGTTTGGGTTAAGTCTAGGATTTGCCTTCATCAGGCTCATACTTTCGCATATTTCTCATACTTGATGGCTAGATCCTGGGCTGTTTCTGGATTGTATCACGTAGTAATGTGGTACCACGCTGAAACAGTCAATTAAACCTGGTTTCGATCAATATTTTAGAGGATAACGCAAGTTAGGTCTGGCATAGGTCTGGGATTCGCCCTCATCAGACTCATATTTTCGCATTCTTCACATACTTGTTGAACGGATCCTGGGTTTTTTCTGGTTTGGATCACGTAGTAATGTGGTACCACACTGAAACAGTTGATTAAACCTGGTCTCGATCAATATTTTAGAGGATAACGCATGTTAGGTCGAGGTTTGCCCTGGGATTATCACTCATCAGACTCATACTTTCGCATTCTTCACATACTTGTTGACCGGAACCTGGGTTTTTTCTGGTTTGGTTCACGTAGTAATGTGGTACCACACTGAAACATTCAATTAAACCTGATCTTGATAAATATTTGAGAGGATAGCGCATGTTAGGTTTGGGTTAAGTCTAGGATTTGCCCTCATCAGGCTCATACTTTCGCATATTTCTCATACTTCATGGCTAGATCCTGGGTTTTTTCTGGTTTGGATCACGTAGTAGTGTGGTACCACACTGAAACATTCCATTAAACCTGGTTTGGATCAGCATTTTAGAGGATGACGCATGTTAGGTCTAGGTTAGGTCGGGGATTTTCTCTCATCAGACTGATACTTTCGCATTCTTCACATACTTGTTGAACGGATCCTGGGTTTTTTCTGGTTTGGATCACGTAGTAATGTGGTACCACACTGAAACAGTCGATTAAACCTGGTTTCGATTAGTATTTTAGAGGATAACGCAAGATAAGTCTGGGATAGGTCTGGGATTTGACCTCATCAGACTCATACTTTCGCGTTTTTCACATACTTGTTGAACAGATCCTGGGTTTTTTCTGGTTTGGTTCACGTAGTAATGTGGTACCACACTGAAACATTCAATTAAACCTGATCTTGATAAATATTTTAGAGGATAACGCATGTTAGGTCTGGGATAGGTCTGGGATTTGCCCTCATCAGACTCATACTTTCGCACACTTCACATACTCGTTGAACAGATTCTGGGTTTTTTCTGGTTTGGATCACGTAGTAGAGTGGTACCGCAATGAAACAGTCCATTAAACCTGGTGTGGATCGATATTTTAGAGGATAACGCATGTTAGGTCTAGGTTAGCCCTGGGATTATCACTCATCAGACTCATATTTTCGCATTCTTCACATACTTGTTGAACGGATCCTGGGTTTTTTCTGGTTTGGATCACGTAGTAATGTAGGACCACACTGAAACAGTCAATTAAACCTGGTTTCGATCAATATTTTAGAGAATAATTCATGTTAGGTCTAGGTTAGCCCTGGGATTATCACTCATCAGACTCATACTTTCGCATTCGTCACATACTTGTTGAACGGATCCTGGGTTTTTTCTGTTTTGGTTCACGTAGTAATGTGGTTCCACACTGAAACATTCAATTAAACCTGATCTTGATAAATATTTGAGAGGATAACGCATGTTAGGTTTGGGTTAAGTCTAGGATTTGCCTTCATCAGGCTCATACTTTCGCATATTTCTCATACTTGATGGCTAGATCCTGGGCTGTTTCTGGATTGTATCACGTAGTAATGTGGTACCACGCTGAAACAGTCAATTAAACCTGGTTTCGATCAGTATTTTAGAGGATGACGCATGTTAGGTCTAGGTTAGGTCGGGGATTTTCACTCATCAGACTGATACTTTCGCATTCTTCACATACTTGTTGAACGGATCCTGGGTTTTTTCTGGTTTGGATCACGTAGTAATGTGGTACCACACTGAAACAGTCGATTAAACCTGTTTTCGATTAGTATGTTAGAGGACAACGCAAGATAAGTCTGGGATAGGTCTGGGATTTGACCTCATCAGACTCATACTTTCGCGTTTTTCACATACTTGTTGAACAGATCCTGGGTTTTTTCTGGTTTGGATCACGTAGTAGTGTGGTACCACACTGAAACAGTCCATTAAACCTGCTTGCGATCAATATTTTAGAGGATAACGCGTGTTAGGTCTGGGTTAGGTCCAGGATTTGCCCTCATCAGGCTCATTCTTTCGCATATTTCTCAAACTTGATTGCTAGATCCTGGGCTTTTTCTGGATTGCATCACGTAGTAATGTGGTACCACACTGAAACATTCAATTAAACCTGGTCTTGATAAATATTTTCGAGGATAACGCATGTTAGGTCTGGGTTAGGTCTAGGATTTGCCCTCATCAGGTTCATACTTTCGCATATTTCTCATACTTCATGGCTAGATCCTTTGCTTTTTCTGGATTGTATCACGTAGTAATGAAGTACAACACTGAAACAGTCAATTAAACCTGGTTTCCATCAATATCTTAGAGGACAACGCAAGTTAGGTCTGGGATAGGTCTTGGACTTGCCCTCACCAGGCTCATACTTTCGCGTTTTTCACATACTTGTTGAACAGATCCTGGGTTTTTTCTGGTTTGGATCACGTAGTAGTGTGGTACCACACTGAAACAGTCCATTAAACCTGGTTTGGATCAATATTTTAGAGGATAACGCATGTTAGGTCTAGGTTAGATTTGGGATTTTCACTCATCAGACTCATACATTCGCATTCTTCACATACTTGTTGAACGGATCCTGGGTTTTTTCTGGTTTGGATCACGTAGTAATGTGGGTCCACACTGAAACAATCAATTAAACCTGGTCTTGATAAATATTTTAGAGGATAACGCATGTTAGGTCTGGGATAGGTCTGGGATTTGCCCTCATCAGACTCATACTTTCGCACACTTCACATACTCGTTGAACAGATTCTGGGTTTTTTCTGGTTTGGATCACGTAGTAATGTGGTACCACACTGAAACAGTCGATTAAACCTGGTTTCGATCAATATTTTAGAGGATAACGCATGTTAGGTCTAGGTTAGGCCTGGGATTTTCACTCATCAGGCTCATACTTTCGCATTCTTCACATACTTGTTGAACGGATCCTGGGTTTTTTCTGGTTTGGATCACGTAGTAATGTAGGACCACACTGAAACAGTCAATTAAACCTGGTTTCGATCAATATTTTAGAGAATAATTCATGCTAGGCCTAGGTTAGGTCTGGGATTTGCTCTCATCAGGCTCATTCTTTCGCATATTTCTCATACTTGATGGCTAGATCCTGGGCTTTTTCTGGATTGCATCACGTAGTAATGAAGTACAACACTGAAACAGTCAATTAAACCTGGTTACCATCAATATCTTAGAGGACAACGCAAGTTAGGTCTGGGATAGGTCTGGGATTTTCACTCATCAGACTCATACTTTCGCATTCCTCACATACTTGTTGAACTGATCCTGGGTTTTTTCTGGTTTGGATCACGTAGGAATGTGGTACCACACTGAAACAGTCGATTAAACCTGGTTTCGATCAATATTTTAGAGGATAACGCAAGTTAGGTCTGGGATAGTTCTGGGGTTTGACCTCATCAGACTCATACTTTCGCACACTTCACATACTTGTTGAACTGATCCTGGGTTTTTTCTGGTTTGGATCACGTAGTAATGTGGTACCACACTGAAACAGTCAATTAAACCTGGTTTTGATGAATATTTTAGAGAATAATTCATGTTAGGCCAGACCTAACATGGTTAGGTCTAGGATTTGCCCTCATCAGGCTCATACTTTCGCGTTTTTCACATACTTGTTGAACAGATCCTGGGCTTTTTCTGGATTGCATCACGTAGTAATGAAGTACAACACTGAAACACTCAATTAAACCTGGTTTCCATCAATATTATTGAGGATAACGCATGTTAGGTCTAGGTTAGGCCTGGGATTTTCACTCATCAGACTCATACTTTCGCATTCTTCACATACTTGTTGAACGGATCCTGGGCTATTTCTGGATTGGATCACGTAGTAATGTGGTACCACACTGAAACAGTCAATTAAACCTGGTTTTGATCAATATTTTAGACAATAACGCATGTTAGGTCTAGGTTAGGTCTGGAATTTTCACTCATCAGACTCATACCTTCGCATTCTTCACATACTTGTTGAACGGATCCTGGGCTATTTCTGGATTGGATCACGTAGTAATGTGGTACCACACTGAAACAGTCAATTAAACCTGGTTTTGATCAATATTTTAGAGAATAACGCATGTTAGGTCTAGGTTAGCCCTGGGATTATCACTCATCAGACTCATACTTTCGCATTCTTCACATACTTGTTGACCGGATCCTGGGTTTTTTCTGGTTTGGTTCACGTAGTAATGTGGTACCACACTGAAACATTCAATTAAACCTGATCATGATAAATATTTGAGAGGATAGCGCATGTTAGGTTTGGGTTAAGTCTAGGATTTGCCCTCATCAGGCTCATACTTTCGCATATTTCTCATACTTCATGGCTAGATCCTGGGTTTTTTCTGGTTTGGATCACGTAGTAGTGTGGTACCACACTGAAACATTCCATTAAACCTGTTTTGGATCAATATTTTAGAGGATGACGCATGTTAGGTCTAGGATAGGTCGGGGATTTTCACTCATCAGACTCATATTTTCGCATTCTTCACATACTTGTTGAACGGATCCTGGGTTTTTTCTGGTTTGGATCACGTAGTAATGTAGGACCACACTGAAACAGTCAATTAAACCTGGTTTCGATCAATATTTTAGAGAATAATTCATGTTAGGTCTAGGTTAGCCCTGGGATTATCACTCATCAGACTCATACTTTCGCATTCGTCACATACTTGTTGAACGGATCCTGGGTTTTTTCTGGTTTGGTTCACGTAGTAATGTGGTACCACACTGAAACATTCAATTAAACCTGATCTTGATAAATATTTGAGAGGATAGCGCATGTTAGGTTTGGGTTAAGTCTAGGATTTGCCCTCATCAGGCTCATACTTTCGCATATTTCTCATACTTCATGGCTAGATCCTGGGTTTTTTCTGGTTTGGATCACGTAGTAGTGTGGTACCACACTGAAACATTCCATGAAACCTGGTTTGGATCAGTATTTTAGAGGATGACGCATGTTAGGTCTTGGTTAGGTCGGGGATTTTCACTCATCAGACTGATACTTTCGCATTCTTCACATACTTGTTGAACGGATCCTGGGTTTTTTCTGGTTTGGATAACGTAGTAATGTGGTACCACACTGAAACAGTCGATTAAACCTGGTTTCGATTAGTATTTTAGAGGATAACGCAAGATAAGTCTGGGATAGGTCTGGGATTTGACCTCATCAGACTCATACTTTCGCGTTTTTCACATACTTGTTGAACAGATCCTGGGTTTTTTCTGGTTTGGATCACGTAGTAGTGTGGTACCACACTGAAACAGTCCATTAAACCTGCTTGCGATCAATATTTTAGAGGATAACGCGTGTTAGGTCTGGGTTAGGTCCAGGATTTGCCCTCATCAGGCTCATTCTTTCGCATATTTCTCAAACTTGATTGCTAGATCCTGGGCTTTTTCTGGATTGCATCACGTAGTAATGTGGTACCACACTGAAACATTCAATTAAACCTGGTCTTGATAAATATTTTCGAGGATAACGCATGTAAGGTCTGGGTTAGGTCTAGGATTTGCCCTCATCAGGCTCATACTTTCGCATTCTTCACATACTTGTTGAACGGATCCTGGGTTTTTTCTGGTTTGGATCACGTAGTAATGTGGGTCCACAGTGAAACAATCAATTAAACCTGGTCTTGATAAATATTTTAGAGGATAACGCATGTTAGGTCTGGGATAGGTCTGGGATTTGCCCTCATCAGACTCATACTTTCGCATTCTTCACATACTTGTTGAACGGATCCTGGGTTTTTTCTGGTTTGGATCACGTAGTAATGTAGGACCACACTGAAACAGTCAATTATACCTGGTTTCAATCAATATTTTAGAGAATAATTCATGCTAGGTCTAGGTTAGGTCTGGGATTTGCTCTCATCAGGCTCATTCTTTCGCATATTTCTCATACTTGATGGCTAGATCCTGGGCTTTTTCTGGATTGCATCACGTAGTAATGAAGTACAACACTGAAGCAGTCAATTAAACCTGGTTTCCATCAATATCTTAGAGGACAACGCAAGTTAGGTCTGGGATAGGTCTGGGATTTTCACCCATCAGACTCATACTTTCGCATTCCTCACATACTTGTTGAACTGATCCCGGGTTTTTTCTGGTTTGGATCACGTAGGAATGTGGTACCACACTGAAACAGTCGATTAAACCTGGTTTCGATCAATATTTTAGAGGATAACGCAAGTTAGGTCTGGGATAGGTCTGGGATTTGACTTCATCAGACTCATACTTTCGCACACTTCACATACTTGTTGAACTGATCCTGGGTTTTTTCTGGTTTGGATCACGTAGTAATGTGGTACCACACTGAAACAGTCAATTAAACCTGGTTTTGATGAATATTTTAGAGAATAATTCATGTTAGGCCAGACCTAACATGGTTAGGTCTAGGATTTGCCCTCATCAGGCTCATACTTTCGCGTTTTTCACATACTTGTTGAACAGATCCTGGGCTTTTTCTGGATTGCATCACGTAGTAATGAAGTACAACACTGAAACACTCAATTAAACCTGGTTTCCATCAATATTATTGAGGATAACGCATGTTAGGTCTAGGGTAGGCCGGGGATTTTCACTCATCAGACTCATACTTTCGCATTCTTCACATACTTGTTGAACGGATCCTGGGTTTTTACTGGTTTGGATCACGTAGTAATGTGGTACCACACTGAAACATTCAATTAAACCTGGTCTTGATAAATATTTTAGAGGATAACGCATGTTAGGTCTGGGTTAGGTCCAGGATTTGCCCTCATCAGGCTCATTCTTTCGCATATTTCTCAAACTTGATTGCTAGATCCTGGGCTTTTTCTGGATTGCATCACGTAGTAATGTGGTACCACACTGAAACATTCAATTAAACCTGGTCTTGATAAATATTTTCGAGGATAACGCATGTAAGGTCTGGGTTAGGTCTAGGATTTGCCCTCATCAGGCTCATACTTTCGCATTCTTCACATACTTGTTGAACGGATCCTGGGTTTTTCCTGGTTTGGTTCACGTAGTAATGTGGTACCACACTTTTTTTTTTTTTTTTTTTTTTTTTTGTCGTGGGGAAAATCTTCTAAAGACTCCCTCCCACCTCCTTGGGGAGAGGTGGGAGGGGTGTGTGGGATTCCCCGCGCACGTACAACGACAGACGCGGGACCTACCCACTAAAATCCCCACGGTGACACTTCGGCACGCTTTGGGAGGATACCGGAAATCGCTCGAAGCATTCTTCCGGTATCCTCCCCGTGCCATGTGGTACCACACTGAAACATTCAATTAAATCTGATCTTGATAAATATTTGAGAGGATAACGCATGTTAGGTTTGGGTTAAGTCTAGGATTTGCCTTCATCAGGCTCATACTTTCGCATATTTCTCATACTTGATGGCTAGATCCTGGGCTGTTTCTGGATTGTATCACGTAGTAATGTGGTACCACGCTGAAACAGTCGATTAAACCTGGTTTCGATCAATATTTTTGAGGATAACGCATATTAGGTCTAGGGTAGGCCGGGGATTTTCACTCATCAGACTCATACTTTCGCATTCTTCACATACTTGTTGAACGGATCCTGGGTTTTTACTGGTTTGGATCACGTAGTAATGTGGTACCACACTGAAACATTCAATTAAACCTGGTCTTGATAAATATTTTAGAGGATAACGCATGTTAGGTCTGGGTTAGGTCTAGGATTTGCCCTCATCAGGCTCATACTTTCGCATATTTCTCATACTTCATGGCTGGATCCTGGGCTATTTCTGGATTGGATCACGTAGTAATGTGGTACCACACTGAAACAGTCAATTAAACCTTTGGTTTTGATGAATATTTTAGAGAATAATTCATGTTAGGCCAGACCTAACATGGTTAGGTCTAGGATTTGCCCTCATCAGGCTCATACTTCCGCGTTTTTCACATACTTGTTAAACAGATCCTGGGCTTTTTCTGGATTGCATCACGTAGTAATGAAGTACAACACTGAAACACTCAATTAAACTTGGTTTCCATCAATATTATTGAGGATAACGCATGTTAGGTCTAGGTTAGGCCTGGGATTTTCACTCATCAGACCCATACTTTCGCATTCTTCACATACTTGTTGAACGGATCCTGGGCTATTTCTGGATTGGATCACGTAGTAATGTGGTACCACACTGAAACAGTCAATTAAACCTGGTTTTGATCAATATTTTAGAGAATAACGCATGTTAGGTCTAGGTTAGGTTTGGGATTTTCACTCATCAGACTCATACTTTCGCATTCTTCACATACTTGTTGAACGGATCCTGGGTTTTTTCTGGTTTGGATCACGTAGTAATGTGGTACCACACTGAAACAGTCCATTAAACCTGCTTGCGATCAATATTTTAGAGGATAACGCGTGTTAGGTCTGGGTTAGGTCCAGGATTTGCCCTCATCAGGCTCATTCTTTCGCATATTTCTCAAACTTGATTGCTAGATCCTGGGCTTTTTCTGGATTGCATCACGTAGTAATGTGGTACCACACTGAAACATTCAATTAAACCTGGTCTTGATAAATATTTTCGAGGATAACGCATGTTAGGTCTGGGTTAGGTCTAGGATTTGCCCTCATCAGGCTCATACTTTCGCATATTTCTCATACTTCGTGGCTAGATCCTTTGCTTTTTCTGGATTGTATCACGTAGTAATGAAGTACAACACTGAAACAGTCAATTAAACCTGGTTTCCATCAATATCTTAGAGGACAACGCAAGTTAGGTCTGGGATAGGTCTTGGACTTGCCCTCACCAGGCTCATACTTTCGCGTTTTTCACATACTTGTTGAACAGATCCTGGGTTTTTTCTGGTTTGGATCACGTAGTAGTGTGGTACCACACTGAAACAGTCCATTAAACCTGGTTTGGATCAATATTTTAGAGGATAACGCATGTTAGGTCTAGGTTAGATTTGGGATTTTCATTCACCAGACTCATACTTTCGCATTCTTCACATACTTGTTGAACGGATCCTGGGTTTTTTCTGGTTTGGATCACTTAGTAATGTGGGTCCACACTGAAACAATCAATTAAACCTGGTCTTGATAAATATTTTAGAGGATAACGCATGTTAGGTCTGGGATAGGTCTGGGATTTGCCCTCATCAGACTCATACTTTCGCACACTTCACATACTCGTTGAACAGATTCTGGGTTTTTTCTGGTTTGGATCACGTAGTAATGTGGTACCACACTGAAACAGTCGATTAAACCTGGTTTCGATCAATATTTTAGAGGATAACGCATGTTAGGTCTAGGTTAGGCCTGGGATTTTCACTCATCAGGCTCATACTTTCGCATTCTTCACATACTTGTTGAACGGATCCTGGGTTTTTTCTGGTTTGGATCACGTAGTAATGTAGGACCACACTGAAACAGTCAATTAAACCTGGTTTCGATCAATATTTTAGAGAATAATTCATGCTAGGTCTAGGTTAGGTCTGGGATTTGCTCTCATCAGGCTCATTCTTTCGCATATTTCTCATACTTGATGGCTAGATCCTGGGCTTTTTCTGGATTGCATCACGTAGTAATGAAGTACAACACTGAAACAGTCAATTAAACCTGGTTTCCATCAATATCTTAGAGGACAACGCAAGTTAGGTCTGGGATAGGTCTGGGATTTTCACCCATCAGACTCATACTTTCGCATTCCTCACATACTTGTTGAACTGATCCTGGGTTTTTTCTGGTTTGGATCACGTAGGAATGTGGTACCACACTGAAACAGTCGATTAAACCTGGTTTCGATCAATATTTTAGAGGATAACGCAAGTTAGGTCTGGGATAGGTCTGGGATTTGACCTCATCAGACTCATACTTTCGCACACTTCACATACTTGTTGAACTGATCCTGGGTTTTTTCTGGTTTGGATCACGTAGTAATGTGGTACCACACTGAAACAGTCAATTAAACCTGGTTTTGATGAATATTTTAGAGAATAATTCATGTTAGGCCAGACCTAACATGGTTAGGTCTAGGATTTGCCCTCATCAGGCTCATACTTTCGCGTTTTTCACATACTTGTTGAACAGATCCTGGGCTTTTTCTGGATTGCATCACGTAGTAATGAAGTACAACACTGAAACACTCAATTAAACCTGGCTTCCATCAATATTATTGAGGATAACGCATGTTAGGTCTAGGTTAGGCCTGGGATTTTCACTCATCAGACTCATACTTTCGCATTCTTCACATACTTGTTGAACGGATCCTGGGCTATTTCTGGATTGGATCGCGTAGTAATGTGGTACCACACTGAAACAGTCAATTAAACCTGGTTTTGATCAATATTTTAGAGAATAACGCATGTTAGGTCTAGGTTAGGTCTGGGATTTTCACTCATCAGACTCATACCTTCGCATTCTTCACATACTTGTTGAACGGATCCTGGGCTATTTCTGGATTGGATCACGTAGTAATGTGGTACCACACTGAAACAGTCAATTAAACCTGGTTTCCATCAATATTATTGAGGATAACGCATGTTAGGTCTAGGTTAGGCCTGGGATTTTCACTCATCAGACTCATACTTTCGCATTCTTCACATACTTGTTGAACGGATCCTGGGCTATTTCTGGATTGGTTCACGTAGTAATGTGGTACCACACTGAAACATTCAATTAAACCTGATCTTGATAAATATTTGAGAGGATAACGCATGTTAGGTTTGGGTTAAGTCTAGGATTTGCCTTCATCAGGCTCATACTTTCGCATATTTCTCATACTTGATGGCTAGATCCTGGGCTGTTTCTGGATTGTATCACGTAGTAATGTGGTACCACGCTGAAACAGTCAATTAAACCTGGTTTCGATCAATATTTTAGAGGATAACGCAAGTTAGGTCTGGCATAGGTCTGGGATTCGCCCTCATCAGACTCATATTTTCGCATTCTTCACATACTTGTTGAACGGATCCTGGGTTTTTTCTGGTTTGGATCACGTAGTAATGTGGTACCACCCTGAAACAGTTGATTAAACCTGGTCTCGATCAATATTTTAGAGGATAACGCATGTTAGGTCTAGGTTTGCCCTGGGATTATCACTCATCAGACTCATACTTTCGCATTCTTCACATACTTGTTGACCGGATCCTGGGTCTTTTCTGGTTTGGTTCACGTAGTAATGTGGTACCACACTGAAACATTCAATTAAACCTGATCTTGATAAATATTTGAGAGGATAGCGCATGTTAGGTTTGGGTTAAGTCTAGGATTTGCCCTCATCAGGCTCATACTTTCGCATATTTCTCATACTTCATGGCTAGATCCTGGGTTTTTTCTGGTTTGGATCACGTAGTAGTGTGGTACCACACTGAACCATTCCATGAAACCTGGTTTGGATCAGTATTTTAGAGGATGACGCATGTTTGGTCTAGGTTAGGTCGGGGATTTTCACTCATCAGACTGATACTTTCGCATTCTTCACATACTTGTTGAACGGATCCTGGGTTTTTTCTGGTTTGGATCACGTAGTAATGTGGTACCACACTGAAACAGTCGATTAAACCTGGTTTCGATCAATATTTTAGAGGATAACGCATGTTAGGTCTAGGTTAGGCCTGGGATTTTCACTCATCAGGCTCATACTTTCGCATTCTTCACATACTTGTTGAACGGATCCTGGGTTTTTTCTGGTTTGGATCACGTAGTAATGTAGGACCACACTGAAACAGTCAATTAAACCTGGTTTCGATCAATATTTTAGAGAATAATTCATGCTAGGTCTAGGTTAGGTCTGGGATTTGCTCTCATAAGGCTCATTCTTTCGCATATTTCTCATACTTGATGGCTAGATCCTGGGCTTTTTCTGGATTGCATCACGTAGTAATGAAGTACAACACTGAAACAGTCAATTAAACCTGGTTTCCATCAATATCTTAGAGGACAACGCAAGTTAGGTCTGGGATAGGTCTGGGATTTTCACCCATCAGACTCATACTTTCGCATTCCTCACATACTTGTTGAACTGATCCTGGGTTTTTTCTGGTTTGGATCACGTAGTAATGTGGTACCACACTGAAACAGTCCATTAAACCTGCTTGCGATCAATATTTTAGAGGATAACGCGTGTTAGGTCTGGGTTAGGTCCAGGATTTGCCCTCATCAGGCTCATTCTTTCGCATATTTCTCAAACTTGATTGCTAGATCCTGGGCTTTTTCTGGATTGCATCACGTAGTAATGTGGTACCACACTGAAACATTCAATTAAACCTGGTCTTGATAAATATTTTCGAGGATAACGCATGTTAGGTCTGGGTTAGGTCTAGGATTTGCCCTCATCAGGCTCATACTTTCGCATATTTCTCATACTTCGTGGCTAGATCCTTTGCTTTTTCTGGATTGTATCACGTAGTAATGAAGTACAACACTGAAACAGTCAATTAAACCTGGTTTCCATCAATATCTTAGAGGACAACGCAAGTTAGGTCTGGGATAGGTCAAGGACTTGCCCTCACCAGGCTCATACTTTCGCGTTTTTCACATACTTGTTGAACAGATCCTGGGTTTTTTCTGGTTTGGATCACGTAGTAGTGTGGTACCACACTGAAACAGTCCATTAAACCTGGTTTGGATCAATATTTTAGAGGATAACGCATGTTAGGTCTAGGTTAGATTTGGGATTTTCATTCACCAGACTCATACTTTCGCATTCTTCACATACTTGTTGAACGGATCCTGGGTTTTTTCTGGTTTGGATCACTTAGTAATGTGGGTCCACACTGAAACAATCAATTAAACCTGGTCTTGATAAATATTTTAGAGGATAACGCATGTTAGGTCTGGGATAGGTCTGGGATTTGCCCTCATCAGACTCATACTTTCGCACACTTCACATACTCGTTGAACAGATTCTGGGTTTTTTCTGGTTTGGATCACGTAGTAATGTGGTACCACACTGAAACAGTCGATTAAACCTGGTTTCGATCAATATTTTAGAGGATAACGCATGTTAGGTCTAGGTTAGGCCTGGGATTTTCACTCATCAGGCTCATACTTTCGCATTCTTCACATACTTGTTGAACGGATCCTGGGTTTTTTCTGGTTTGGATCACGTAGTAATGTAGGACCACACTGAAACAGTCAATTAAACCTGGTTTCGATCAATATTTTAGAGAATAATTCATGCTAGGTCTAGGTTAGGTCTGGGATTTGCTCTCATCAGGCTCATTCTTTCGCATATTTCTCATACTTGATGGCTAGATCCTGGGCTTTTTCTGGATTGCATCACGTAGTAATGAAGTACAACACTGAAACAGTCAATTAAACCTGGTTTCCATCAATATCTTAGAGGACAACGCAAGTTAGGTCTGGGATAGGTCTGGGATTTTCACCCATCAGACTCATACTTTCGCATTCCTCACATACTTGTTGAACTGATCCTGGGTTTTTTCTGGTTTGGATCACGTAGGAATGTGGTACCACACTGAAACAGTCGATTAAACCTGGTTTCGATCAATATTTTAGAGGATAACGCAAGTTAGGTCTGGGATAGGTCTGGGATTTGACCTCATCAGACTCATACTTTCGCACACTTCACATACTTGTTGAACTGATCCTGGGTTTTTTCTGGTTTGGATCACGTAGTAATGTGGTACCACACTGAAACAGTCAATTAAACCTGGTTTTGATGAATATTTTAGAGAATAATTCATGTTAGGCCAGACCTAACATGGTTAGGTCTAGGATTTGCCCTCATCAGGCTCATACTTTCGCGTTTTTCACATACTTGTTGAACAGATCCTGGGCTTTTTCTGGATTGCATCACGTAGTAATGAAGTACAACACTGAAACACTCAATTAAACCTGGCTTCCATCAATATTATTGAGGATAACGCATGTTAGGTCTAGGTTAGGCCTGGGATTTTCACTCATCAGACTCATACTTTCGCATTCTTCACATACTTGTTGAACGGATCCTGGGCTATTTCTGGATTGGATCGCGTAGTAATGTGGTACCACACTGAAACAGTCAATTAAACCTGGTTTTGATCAATATTTTAGAGAATAACGCATGTTAGGTCTAGGTTAGGTCTGGGATTTTCACTCATCAGACTCATACCTTCGCATTCTTCACATACTTGTTGAACGGATCCTGGGCTATTTCTGGATTGGATCACGTAGTAATGTGGTACCACACTGAAACAGTCAATTAAACCTGGTTTCCATCAATATTATTGAGGATAACGCATGTTAGGTCTAGGTTAGGCCTGGGATTTTCACTCATCAGACTCATACTTTCGCATTCTTCACATACTTGTTGAACGGATCCTGGGCTATTTCTGGATTGGTTCACGTAGTAATGTGGTACCACACTGAAACATTCAATTAAACCTGATCTTGATAAATATTTGAGAGGATAACGCATGTTAGGTTTGGGTTAAGTCTAGGATTTGCCTTCATCAGGCTCATACTTTCGCATATTTCTCATACTTGATGGCTAGATCCTGGGCTGTTTCTGGATTGTATCACGTAGTAATGTGGTACCACGCTGAAACAGTCAATTAAACCTGGTTTCGATCAATATTTTAGAGGATAACGCAAGTTAGGTCTGGCATAGGTCTGGGATTCGCCCTCATCAGACTCATATTTTCGCATTCTTCACATACTTGTTGAACGGATCCTGGGTTTTTTCTGGTTTGGATCACGTAGTAATGTGGTACCACCCTGAAACAGTTGATTAAACCTGGTCTCGATCAATATTTTAGAGGATAACGCATGTTAGGTCTAGGTTTGCCCTGGGATTATCACTCATCAGACTCATACTTTCGCATTCTTCACATACTTGTTGACCGGATCCTGGGTCTTTTCTGGTTTGGTTCACGTAGTAATGTGGTACCACACTGAAACATTCAATTAAACCTGATCTTGATAAATATTTGAGAGGATAGCGCATGTTAGGTTTGGGTTAAGTCTAGGATTTGCCCTCATCAGGCTCATACTTTCGCATATTTCTCATACTTCATGGCTAGATCCTGGGTTTTTTCTGGTTTGGATCACGTAGTAGTGTGGTACCACACTGAACCATTCCATGAAACCTGGTTTGGATCAGTATTTTAGAGGATGACGCATGTTTGGTCTAGGTTAGGTCGGGGATTTTCACTCATCAGACTGATACTTTCGCATTCTTCACATACTTGTTGAACGGATCCTGGGTTTTTTCTGGTTTGGATCACGTAGTAATGTGGTACCACACTGAAACAGTCGATTAAACCTGGTTTCGATCAATATTTTAGAGGATAACGCATGTTAGGTCTAGGTTAGGCCTGGGATTTTCACTCATCAGGCTCATACTTTCGCATTCTTCACATACTTGTTGAACGGATCCTGGGTTTTTTCTGGTTTGGATCACGTAGTAATGTAGGACCACACTGAAACAGTCAATTAAACCTGGTTTCGATCAATATTTTAGAGAATAATTCATGCTAGGTCTAGGTTAGGTCTGGGATTTGCTCTCATAAGGCTCATTCTTTCGCATATTTCTCATACTTGATGGCTAGATCCTGGGCTTTTTCTGGATTGCATCACGTAGTAATGAAGTACAACACTGAAACAGTCAATTAAACCTGGTTTCCATCAATATCTTAGAGGACAACGCAAGTTAGGTCTGGGATAGGTCTGGGATTTTCACCCATCAGACTCATACTTTCGCATTCCTCACATACTTGTTGAACTGATCCTGGGTTTTTTCTGGTTTGGATCACGTAGTAATGTGGTACCACACTGAAACAGTCCATTAAACCTGCTTGCGATCAATATTTTAGAGGATAACGCGTGTTAGGTCTGGGTTAGGTCCAGGATTTGCCCTCATCAGGCTCATTCTTTCGCATATTTCTCAAACTTGATTGCTAGATCCTGGGCTTTTTCTGGATTGCATCACGTAGTAATGTGGTACCACACTGAAACATTCAATTAAACCTGGTCTTGATAAATATTTTCGAGGATAACGCATGTTAGGCCAGACCTAACATGGTTAGGTCTAGGATTTGCCATCATCAGGCTCATACTTTCGCGTTTTTCACATACTTGTTGAACAGATCCTGGGCTTTTTCTGGATTGCATCACGTAGTAATGAAGTACAACACTGAAACACTCAATTAAACCTGGTTTCCATCAATATCTTAGAGGACAACGCAAGTTAGGTCTAGGTTAGGCCTGGGATTTTCACTCATCAGACTCATACTTTCGCATTCTTCACATACTTGTTGAACGGATCCTGGGCTATTTCTGGATTGGATCACGTAGTAATGTGGTACCACACTGAAACAGTCAATTAAACCTGGTTTGGATCAATATTTTAGAGAATAACGCATGTTAGGTCTAGGTTAGGTCTGGGATTTTCACTCATCAGACTCATACCTTCGCATTCTTCACATACTTGTTGAACGGATCCTGGGCTATTTCTGGATTGGATCACGTAGTAATGTGGTACCACACTGAAACAGTCAATTAAACCTGGTTTCCATCAATATTATTGAGGATAACGCATGTTAGGTCTAGGTTAGGCCTGGGATTTTCACTCATCAGACTCATACTTTCGCATTCTTCACATACTTGTTGAACGGATCCTGGGCTATTTCTGGATTGGTTCACGTAGTAATGTGGTACCACACTGAAACATTCAATTAAACCTGATCTTGATAAATATTTGAGAGGATAACGCATGTTAGGTTTGGGTTAAGTCTAGGATTTGCCTTCATCAGGCTCATACTTTCGCATATTTCTCATACTTGATGGCTAGATCCTGGGCTGTTTCTGGATTGTATCACGTAGTAATGTGGTACCACGCTGAAACAGTCAATTAAACCTGGTTTCGATCAATATTTTAGAGGATAACGCAAGTTAGGTCTGGCATAGGTCTGGGATTCGCCCTCATCAGACTCATATTTTCGCATTCTTCACATACTTGTTGAACGGATCCTGGGTTTTTTCTGGTTTGGATCACGTAGTAATGTGGTACCACCCTGAAACAGTTGATTAAACCTGGTCTCGATCAATATTTTAGAGCATAACGCATGTTAGGTCTAGGTTTGCCCTGGGATTATCACTCATCAGACTCATACTTTCGCATTCTTCACATACTTGTTGACCGGATCCTGGGTTTTTTCTGGTTTGGTTCACGTAGTAATGTGGTACCACACTGAAACATTCAATTAAACCTGATCTTGATAAATATTTGAGAGGATAGCGCATGTTAGGTTTGGGTTAAGTCCAGGATTTGCCCTCATCAGGCTCATACTTTCGCATATTTCTCATACTTCATGGCTAGATCCTGGGTTTTTTCTGGTTTGGATCACGTAGTAGTGTGGTACCACACTGAACCATTCCATGAAACCTGGTTTGGATCAGTATTTTAGAGGATGACGCATGTTAGGTCTAGGTTAGGTCGGGGATTTTCACTCATCAGACTGATACTTTCGCATTCTTCACATACTTGTTGAACGGATCCTGGGTTTTTTCTGGTTTGGATCACGTAGTAATGTGGTACCACACTGAAACAGTCGATTAAACCTGGTTTCGATTAGTATTTTAGAGGATAACGCAAGATAAGTCTGGGATAGGTCTGGGATTTGACCTCATCAGACTCATACTTTCGCGTTTTTCACATACTTGTTGAACAGATCCTGGGTTTTTTCTGGTTTGGATCACGTAGTAGTGTGGTACCACACTGAAACAGTCCATTAAACCTGCTTGCGATCAATATTTTAGAGGATAACGCGTGTTAGGTCTGGGTTAGGTCCAGGATTTGCCCTCATCAGGCTCATTCTTTCGCATATTTCTCAAACTTGATTGCTAGATCCTGGGCTTTTTCTGGATTGCATCACGTAGTAATGTGGTACCACACTGAAACATTCAATTAAACCTGGTCTTGATAAATATTTTCGAGGATAACGCATGTTAGGTCTGGGTTAGGTCTAGGATTTGCCCTCATCAGGCTCATACTTTCGCATATTTCTCATACTTCATGGCTAGATCCTTTGCTTTTTCTGGATTGTATCACGTAGTAATGAAGTACAACACTGAAACAGTCAATTAAACCTGGTTTCCATCAATATTTTAGAGGATAACGCATGTTAGGTCTGGGATAGGTCTGGGATTTGCCCTCATCAGACTCATTCTTTCGCACACTTCACATACTCGTTGAACAGATTCTGGGTTTTTTCTGGTTTGGATCACGTAGTAATGTGGTACCACACTGAAACAGTCGATTAAACCTGGTTTCGATCAATATTTTAGAGGATAACGCATGTTAGGTCTAGGTTAGGCCTGGGATTTTCACTCATCAGGCTCATACTTTCGCATTCTTCACATACTTGTTGAACGGATCCTGGGTTTTTTCTGGTTTGGATCACGTAGTAATGTAGGACCACACTGAAACAGTCAATTAAACCTGGTTTCAATCAATATTTTAGAGAATAATTCATGCTAGGTCTAGGTTAGGTCTGGGATTTGCTCTCATCAGGCTCATTCTTTCGCATATTTCTCATACTTGATGGCTAGATCCTGGGCTTTTTCTGGATTGCATCACGTAGTAATGAAGTACAACACTGAAACAGTCAATTAAACCTGGTTTCCATCAATATCTTAGAGGACAACGCAAGTTAGGTCTGGGATAGGTCTGGGATTTTCACCCATCAGACTCATACTTTCGCATTCCTCACATACTTGTTGAACTGATCCTGGGTTTTTTCTGGTTTGGATCACGTAGGAATGTGGTACCACACTGAAACAGTCGATTAAACCTGGTTTCGATCAATATTTTAGAGGATAACGCAAGTTAGGTCTGGGATAGGTCTGGGATTTGACCTCATCAGACTCATACTTTCGCACACTTCACATACTTGTTGAACGGATCCTGGGTTTTTCCTGGTTTGGTTCACGTAGTAATGTGGTACCACACTTTTTTTTTTTTTTTTTTTTTTTTTTGTCGTGGGGAAAATCTTCGAAAGACTCCCTCCCACCTCCTTGGGGAGAGGTGGGAGGGGTGTGTGGGATTCCCCGCGCACGTACAACGACAGACGCGGGACCTACCCACTAAAATCCCCACGGTGACACTTCGGCACGCTTTGGGAGGATACCGGGAATCGCTCGAAGCATTCTTCCGGTATCCTCCCCGTGCCATGTGGTACCACACTGAAACATTCAATTAAATCTGATCTTGATAAATATTTGAGAGGATAACGCATGTTAGGTTTGGGTTAAGTCTAGGATTTGCCTTCATCAGGCTCATACTTTCGCATATTTCTCATACTTGATGGCTAGATCCTGGGCTGTTTCTGGATTGTATCACGTAGTAATGTGGTACCACGCTGAAACAGTCGATTAAACCTGGTTTCGATCAATATTTTTGAGGATAACGCATATTAGGTCTAGGGTAGGCCGGGGATTTTCACTCATCAGACTCATACTTTCGCATTCTTCACATACTTGTTGAACGGATCCTGGGTTTTTACTGGTTTGGATCACGTAGTAATGTGGTACCACACTGAAACATTCAATTAAACCTGGTCTTGATAAATATTTTAGAGGATAACGCATGTTAGGTCTGGGTTAGGTCTAGGATTTGCCCTCATCAGGCTCATACTTTCGCATATTTCTCATACTTCATGGCTGGATCCTGGGCTATTTCTGGATTGGATCACGTAGTAATGTGGTACCACACTGAAACAGTCAATTAAACCTTTGGTTTTGATGAATATTTTAGAGAATAATTCATGTTAGGCCAGACCTAACATGGTTAGGTCTAGGATTTGCCCTCATCAGGCTCATACTTTCGCGTTTTTCACATACTTGTTAAACAGATCCTGGGCTTTTTCTGGATTGCATCACGTAGTAATGAAGTACAACACTGAAACACTCAATTAAACCTGGTTTCCATCAATATTATTGAGGATAACGCATGTTAGGTCTAGGTTAGGCCTGGGATTTTCACTCATCAGACCCATACTTTCGCATTCTTCACATACTTGTTGAACGGATCCTGGGCTATTTCTGGATTGGATCACGTAGTAATGTGGTACCACACTGAAACAGTCAATTAAACCTGGTTTTGATCAATATTTTAGAGAATAACGCATGTTAGGTCTAGGTTAGGTTTGGGATTTTCACTCATCAGACTCATACTTTCGCATTCTTCACATACTTGTTGAACGGATCCTGGGTTTTTTCTGGTTTGGATCACGTAGTAATGTGGTACCACACTGAAACAGTCCATTAAACCTGCTTGCGATCAATATTTTAGAGGATAACGCGTGTTAGGTCTGGGTTATGTCCAGGATTTGCCCTCATCAGGCTCATTCTTTCGCATATTTCTCAAACTTGATTGCTAGATCCTGGGCTTTTTCTGGATTGCATCACGTAGTAATGTGGTACCACACTGAAACATTCAATTAAACCTGGTCTTGATAAATATTTTCGAGGATAACGCATGTTAGGTCTGGGTTAGGTCTAGGATTTGCCCTCATCAGGCTCATACTTTCGCATATTTCTCATACTTCATGGCTAGATCCTTTGCTTTTTCTGGATTGTATCACGTAGTAATGAAGTACAACACTGAAACAGTCAATTAAACCTGGTTTCCATCAATATCTTAGAGGACAACGCAAGTTAGGTCTGGGATAGGTCTTGGACTTGCCCTCACCAGGCTCATACTTTCGCGTTTTTCACATACTTGTTGAACAGGTCCTGGGTTTTTTCTGGTTTGGATCACGTAGTAGTGTGGTACCACACTGAAACAGTCCATTAAACCTGGTTTGGATCAATATTTTAGAGGATAACGCATGTTAGGTCTAGGTTAGATTTGGGATTTTCATTCATCAGACTCATACTTTCGCATTCTTCACATACTTGTTGAACGGATCCTGGGTTTTTTCTGGTTTGGATCACTTAGTAATGTGGGTCCACACTGAAACAATCAATTAAACCTGGTCTTGATAAATATTTTAGAGAATAACGCATGTTAGGTCTGGAATAGGTCTGGGATTTGCCCTCATCTGGCTCATACTTTCGCATTCTTCACATACTTGTTGAACGGATCCTGGGTTTTTTCTGGTTTGGATCACGTAGTAATGTAGGACCACACTGAAACAGTCAATTAAACCTGGTTTCGATCAATATTTTAGAGAATAATTCATGCTAGGTCTAGGTTAGGTCTGGGATTTG
Source organism: Colletes latitarsis (assembly GCF_051014445.1). Taxonomy (NCBI): domain Eukaryota; kingdom Metazoa; phylum Arthropoda; class Insecta; order Hymenoptera; family Colletidae; genus Colletes; species Colletes latitarsis. The sequence goes on from NW_027488365.1 coordinate 11,448,651, forward strand.
CTCTCATCAGGCTCATTCTTTCGCATATTTCTCATACTTGATGGCTAGATCCTGGGCTTTTTCTGGATTGCATCACGTAGTAATGAAGTACAACACTGAAACAGTCAATTAAACCTGGTTTCCATCAATATCTTAGAGGACAACGCAAGTTAGGTCTGGGATAGGTCTGGGATTTTCACCCATCAGACTCATACTTTCGCATTCCTCACATACTTGTTGAACTGATCCTGGGTTTTTTCTGGTTTGGATCACGTAGGAATGTGGTACCACACTGAAACAGTCGATTAAACCTGGTTTCGATGAATATTTTAGAGGATAACGCAAGTTAGGTCTGGGATAGGTCTGGGATTTGACCTCATCAGACTCATACTTTCGCACACTTCACATACTTGTTGAACTGATCCTGGGTTTTTTCTGGTTTGGATCACGTAGTAATGTGGTACCACACTGAAACAGTCAATTAAACCTGGTTTTGATGAATATTTTAGAGAATAATTCATGTTTGGCCAGACCTAACATGGTTAGGTCTAGGATTTGCCATCATCAGGCTCATACTTTCGCGTTTTTCACATACTTGTTGAACAGATCCTGGGCTTTTTCTGGATTGCATCACGTAGTAATGAAGTACAACACTGAAACACTCAATTAAACCTGGTTTCCATCAATATTATTGAGGATAACGCATGTTAGGTCTAGGTTAGGCCTGGGATTTTCACTCATCAGACTCATACTTTCGCATTCTTCACATACTTGTTGAACGGATCCTGGGCTATTTCTGGATTGGATCACGTAGTAATGTGGTACCACACTGAAACAGTCAATTAAACCTGGTTTTGATCAATATTTTAGAGAATAACGCATGTTAGGTCTAGGTTAGGTCTGGGATTTTCACTCATCAGACTCATACCTTCGCATTCTTCACATACTTGTTGAACGGATCCTGGGCTATTTCTGGATTGGATCACGTAGTAATGTGGTACCACACTGAAACAGTCAATTAAACCTGGTTTTGATCAATATTTTAGAGAATAACGCATGTTAGGTCTAGGTTAGCCCTGGGATTATCACTCATCAGACTCATACTTTCGCATTCTTCACATACTTGTTGAACGGATCCTGGGTTTTTTCTGGTTTGGTTCACGTAGTAATGTGGTACCACACTTTTTTTTTTTTTTTTTTTTTTTGTCGTGGGGAAAATCTTCGAAAGACTCCCTCCCACCTCCTTGGGGAGAGGTGGGAGGGGTGTGTGGGATTCCCCGCGCCCGTACAACGACAGACGCGGGACCTACCCACTAAAAACCCCACGGTGACACTTCGGCACGCTTTGGGAGGATACCTGGAATCGCTCGAAGCATTCTTCCGGTATCCTCCCCGTGCCATGTGGTACCACACTGAAACATTCAATTAAATCTGATCTTGATAAATATTTGAGAGGATAACGCATGCTAGGTTTGGGTTAAGTCTAGGATTTGCCTTCATCAGGCTCATACTTTCGCATATTTCTCATACTTGATGGCTAGATCCTGGGCTTTTTCTGGATTGCATCACGTAGTAATGTGGTACCACACTGAAACATTCAATTAAACCTGGTCTTGATAAATATTTTCGAGGATAACGCATGTTAGGTCTGGGTTAGGTCTAGGATTTGCCTTCATCAGGCTCATACTTTCGCATATTTCTCATACTTGATGGCTAGATCCTGGGCTGTTTCTGGATTGTATCACGTAGTAATGTGGTACCACGCTGAAACAGTCGATTAAACCTGGTTTCGATCAATATTTTTGAGGATAACGCAAGTTAGGTCTGGGATAGGTCTGGGATTTGACCTCATCAGACTCATACTTTCGCACACTTCACATACTTGTTGAACGGATCCTGGGTTTTTCCTGGTTTGGTTCACGTAGTAATGTGGTACCACACTTTTTTTTTTTTTTTTTTTTTTTTTTGTCGTGGGGAAAATCTTCGAAAGACTCCCTCCCACCTCCTTGGGGAGAGGTGGGAGGGGTGTGTGGGATTCCCCGCGCACGTACAACGACAGACGCGGGACCTACCCACTAAAATCCCCACGGTGACACTTCGGCACGCTTTGGGAGGATACCGGGAATCGCTCGAAGCATTCTTCCGGTATCCTCCCCGTGCCATGTGGTACCACACTGAAACATTCAATTAAATCTGATCTTGATAAATATTTGAGAGGATAACGCATGTTAGGTTTGGGTTAAGTCTAGGATTTGCCTTCATCAGGCTCATACTTTCGCATATTTCTCATACTTGATGGCTAGATCCTGGGCTGTTTCTGGATTGTATCACGTAGTAATGTGGTACCACGCTGAAACAGTCGATTAAACCTGGTTTCGATCAATATTTTTGAGGATAACGCATATTAGGTCTAGGGTAGGCCGGGGATTTTCACTCATCAGACTCATACTTTCGCATTCTTCACATACTTGTTGAACGGATCCTGGGTTTTTACTGGTTTGGATCACGTAGTAATGTGGCACCACACTGAAACATTCAATTAAACCTGGTCTTGATAAATATTTTAGAGGATAACGCATGTTAGGTCTGGGTTAGGTCTAGGATTTGCCCTCATCAGGCTCATACTTTCGCATATTTCTCATACTTCATGGCTGGATCCTGGGCTATTTCTGGATTGGATCACGTAGTAATGTGGTACCACACTGAAACAGTCAATTAAACCTTTGGTTTTGATGAATATTTTAGAGAATAATTCATGTTAGGCCAGACCTAACATGGTTAGGTCTAGGATTTGCCCTCATCAGGCTCATACTTTCGCGTTTTTCACATACTTGTTAAACAGATCCTGGGCTTCTTCTGGATTGCATCACGTAGTAATGAAGTACAACACTGAAACACTCAATTAAACCTGGTTTCCATCAATATTATTGAGGATAACGCATGTTAGGTCTAGGTTAGGCCTGGGATTTTCACTCATCAGACCCATACTTTCGCATTCTTCACATACTTGTTGAACGGATCCTGGGCTATTTCTGGATTGGATCACGTAGTAATGTGGTACCACACTGAAACAGTCAATTAAACCTGGTTTTGATCAATATTTTAGAGAATAACGCATGTTAGGTCTAGGTTAGGTTTGGGATTTTCACTCATCAGACTCATACTTTCGCATTCTTCACATACTTGTTGAACGGATCCTGGGTTTTTTCTGGTTTGGATCACGTAGTAATGTGGTACCACACTGAAACAGTCCATTAAACCTGCTTGCGATCAATATTTTAGAGGATAACGCGTGTTAGGTCTGGGTTATGTCCAGGATTTGCCCTCATCAGGCTCATTCTTTCACATATTTCTCAAACTTGATTGCTAGATCCTGGGCTTTTTCTGGATTGCATCACGTAGTAATGTGGTACCACACTGAAACATTCAATTAAACCTGGTCTTGATAAATATTTTCGAGGATAACGCATGTTAGGTCTGGGTTAGGTCTAGGATTTGCCCTCATCAGGCTCATACTTTCGCATATTTCTCATACTTCATGGCTAGATCCTTTGCTTTTTCTGGATTGTATCACGTAGTAATGAAGTACAACACTGAAACAGTCAATTAAACCTGGTTTCCATCAATATCTTAGAGGACAACGCAAGTTAGGTCTGGGATAGGTCTTGGACTTGCCCTCACCAGGCTCATACTTTCGCGTTTTTCACATACTTGTTGAACAGGTCCTGGGTTTTTTCTGGTTTGGATCACGTAGTAGTGTGGTACCACACTGAAACAGTCCATTAAACCTGGTTTGGATCAATATTTTAGAGGATAACGCATGTTAGGTCTAGGTTAGATTTGGGATTTTCATTCATCAGACTCATACTTTCGCATTCTTCACATACTTGTTGAACGGATCCTGGGTTTTTTCTGGTTTGGATCACTTAGTAATGTGGGTCCACACTGAAACAATCAATTAAACCTGGTCTTGATAAATATTTTAGAGAATAACGCATGTTAGGTCTGGAATAGGTCTGGGATTTGCCCTCATCTGGCTCATACTTTCGCATTCTTCACATACTTGTTGAACGGATCCTGGGTTTTTTCTGGTTTGGATCACGTAGTAATGTAGGACCACACTGAAACAGTCAATTAAACCTGGTTTCGATCAATATTTTAGAGAATAATTCATGCTAGGTCTAGGTTAGGTCTGGGATTTGCTCTCATCAGGCTCATTCTTTCGCATATTTCTCATACTTGATGGCTAGATCCTGGGCTTTTTCTGGATTGCATCACGTAGTAATGAAGTACAACACTGAAACAGTCAATTAAACCTGGTTTCCATCAATATCTTAGAGGACAACGCAAGTTAGGTCTGGGATAGGTCTGGGATTTTCACCCATCAGACTCATACTTTCGCATTCCTCACATACTTGTTGAACGGATCCTGGGTTTTTTCTGGTTTGGATCACGTAGTAATGTGGTACCACACTGAAACAGTCCATTAAACCTGCTTGCGATCAATATTTTAGAGGATAACGCGTGTTAGGTCTGGGTTATGTCCAGGATTTGCCCTCATCAGGCTCATTCTTTCGCATATTTCTCAAACTTGATTGCTAGATCCTGGGCTTTTTCTGGATTGCATCACGTAGTAATGTGGTACCACACTGAAACATTCAATTAAACCTGGTCTTGATAAATATTTTCGAGGATAACGCATGTTAGGTCTGGGTTAGGTCTAGGATTTGCCCTCATCAGGCTCATACTTTCGCATATTTCTCATACTTCATGGCTAGATCCTTTGCTTTTTCTGGATTGTATCACGTAGTAATGAAGTACAACACTGAAACAGTCAATTAAACCTGGTTTCCATCAATATCTTAGAGGACAACGCAAGTTAGGTCTGGGATAGGTCTTGGACTTGCCCTCACCAGGCTCATACTTTCGCGTTTTTCACATACTTGTTGAACAGGTCCTGGGTTTTTTCTGGTTTGGATCACGTAGTAGTGTGGTACCACACTGAAACAGTCCATTAAACCTGGTTTGGATCAATATTTTAGAGGATAACGCATGTTAGGTCTAGGTTAGATTTGGGATTTTCATTCATCAGACTCATACTTTCGCATTCTTCACATACTTGTTGAACGGATCCTGGGTTTTTTCTGGTTTGGATCACTTAGTAATGTGGGTCCACACTGAAACAATCAATTAAACCTGGTCTTGATAAATATTTTAGAGAATAACGCATGTTAGGTCTGGAATAGGTCTGGGATTTGCCCTCATCTGGCTCATACTTTCGCATTCTTCACATACTTGTTGAACGGATCCTGGGTTTTTTCTGGTTTGGATCACGTAGTAATGTAGGACCACACTGAAACAGTCAATTAAACCTGGTTTCGATCAATATTTTAGAGAATAATTCATGCTAGGTCTAGGTTAGGTCTGGGATTTGCTCTCATCAGGCTCATTCTTTCGCATATTTCTCATACTTGATGGCTAGATCCTGGGCTTTTTCTGGATTGCATCACGTAGTAATGAAGTACAACACTGAAACAGTCAATTAAACCTGGTTTCCATCAATATCTTAGAGGACAACGCAAGTTAGGTCTGGGATAGGTCTGGGATTTTCACCCATCAGACTCATACTTTCGCATTCCTCACATACTTGTTGAACTGATCCTGGGTTTTTTCTGGTTTGGATCACGTAGGAATGTGGTACCACACTGAAACAGTCGATTAAACCTGGTTTCGATGAATATTTTAGAGGATAACGCAAGTTAGGTCTGGGATAGGTCTGGGATTTGACCTCATCAGACTCATACTTTCGCACACTTCACATACTTGTTGAACTGATCCTGGGTTTTTTCTGGTTTGGATCACGTAGTAATGTGGTACCACACTGAAACAGTCAATTAAACCTGGTTTTGATGAATATTTTAGAGAATAATTCATGTTTGGCCAGACCTAACATGGTTAGGTCTAGGATTTGCCATCATCAGGCTCATACTTTCGCGTTTTTCACATACTTGTTGAACAGATCCTGGGCTTTTTCTGGATTGCATCACGTAGTAATGAAGTACAACACTGAAACACTCAATTAAACCTGGTTTCCATCAATATTATTGAGGATAACGCATGTTAGGTCTAGGTTAGGCCTGGGATTTTCACTCATCAGACTCATACTTTCGCATTCTTCACATACTTGTTGAACGGATCCTGGGCTATTTCTGGATTGGATCACGTAGTAATGTGGTACCACACTGAAACAGTCAATTAAACCTGGTTTTGATCAATATTTTAGAGAATAACGCATGTTAGGTCTAGGTTAGGTCTGGGATTTTCACTCATCAGACTCATACCTTCGCATTCTTCACATACTTGTTGAACGGATCCTGGGCTATTTCTGGATTGGATCACGTAGTAATGTGGTACCACACTGAAACAGTCAATTAAACCTGGTTTTGATCAATATTTTAGAGAATAACGCATGTTAGGTCTAGGTTAGCCCTGGGATTATCACTCATCAGACTCATACTTTCGCATTCTTCACATACTTGTTGAACGGATCCTGGGTTTTTTCTGGTTTGGTTCACGTAGTAATGTGGTACCACACTTTTTTTTTTTTTTTTTTTTTCTTGTCGTGGGGAAAATCTTCGAAAGACTCCCTCCCACCTCCTTGGGGAGAGGTGGGAGGGGTGTGTGGGATTCCCCGCGCCCGTACAACGACAGACGCGGGACCTACCCACTAAAAACCCCACGGTGACACTTCGGCACGCTTTGGGAGGATACCTAGAATCGCTCGAAGCATTCTTCCGGTATCCTCCCCGTGCCATGTGGTACCACACTGAAACATTCAATTAAATCTGATCTTGATAAATATTTGAGAGGATAACGCATGCTAGGTTTGGGTTAAGTCTAGGATTTGCCTTCATCAGGCTCATACTTTCGCATATTTCTCATACTTGATGGCTAGATCCTGGGCTGTTTCTGGATTGTATCACGTAGTAATGTGGTACCACGCTGAAACAGTCGATTAAACCTGGTTTCGATCAATATTTTTGAGGATAACGCATATTAGGTCTAGGTTAGGCCGGGGATTTTCACTCATCTGACTCATACTTTCGCATTCTTCACATACTTGTTGAACGGATCCTGGGTTTTTACTGGTTTGGATCACGTAGTAATGTGGTACCACACTGAAACATTCAATTAAACCTGGTCTTGATAAATATTTTAGAGGATAACGCATGTTAGGTCTGGGTTAGGTCTAGGATTTGCCCTCATCAGGCTCATACTTTCGCATATTTCTCATACTTCATGGCTGGATCCTGGGCTATTTCTGGATTGGATCACGTAGTAATGTGGTACCACACTGAAACAGTCAATTAAACCTTTGGTTTTGATGAATATTTTAGAGAATAATTCATGTTAGGCCAGACCTAACATGGTTAGGTCTAGGATTTGCCCTCATCAGGCTCATACTTTCGCGTTTTTCACATACTTGTTGAACAGATCCTGGGCTTTTTCTGGATTGCATCACGTAGTAATGAAGTACAACACTGAAACACTCAATTAAACCTGGTTTCCATCAATATTATTGAGGATAACGCATGTTAGGTCTAGGTTAGGCCTGGGATTTTCACTCATCAGACTCATATTTTCGCATTCTTCACATACTTGTTGAACAGATCATGGGTTTTTTCTGGTTTGGTTCACGTAGTAATGTGGTACCACACTGAAACAGTCGATTAAACCTGGTTTGGATCAATATTTTAGAGGATAACGCATGTTAGGTCTAGGTTAGGTTTGGGATTTTCACTCATCTGACTCATACTTTCGCATTCTTCACATACTTGTTGAACGGATCCTGGGTTTTTTCTGGTTTGGATCACGTAGTAATGTGGGTGCACACTGAAACAATCAATTAAACCTGGTCTTGATAAATATTTTAGAGGATAACGCATGTTAGGTCTGGGATAGGTCTGGGATTTGCCCTCATCAGACTCATACTTTCGCACACTTCACATACTCGTTGAACAGATTCTGGGTTTTTTCTGGTTTGGATCACGTAGTAATGTGGTACCACACTGAAACAGTCTATTAAACCTGGTTTCGATCAATATTTTAGAGGATAACGCATGTTAGGTCTAGGTTAGGCCTGGGATTTTCACTCATCAGGCTCATACTTTCGCATTCTTCACATACTTGTTGAACGGATCCTGGGTTTTTTCTGGTTTGGATCACGTAGTAATGTAGGACCACACTGAAACAGTCAATTAAACCTGGTTTCGATCAATAGTTTAGAGAATAACGCATGTTAGGTCTAGGTTAGGTTTGGGATTTTCACTCATCTGACTCATACTTTCGCATTCTTCACATACTTGTTGAACGGATCCTGGGTTTTTTCTGGTTTGGATCACGTAGTAATGTGGGTGCACACTGAAACAATCAATTAAACCTGGTCTTGATAAATATTTTAGAGGATAACGCATGTTAGGTCTGGGATAGGTCTGGGATTTGCCCTCATCAGACTCATACTTTCGCACACTTCACATACTCGTTGAACAGATTCTGGGTTTTTTCTGGTTTGGATCACGTAGTAATGTGGTACCACACTGAAACAGTCTATTAAACCTGGTTTCGATCAATATTTTAGAGGATAACGCATGTTAGGTCTAGGTTAGGCCTGGGATTTTCACTCATCAGGCTCATACTTTCGCATTCTTCACATACTTGTTGAACGGATCCTGGGTTTTTTCTGGTTTGGATCACGTAGTAATGTAGGACCACACTGAAACAGTCAATTAAACCTGGTTTCGATCAATAGTTTAGAGAATAATTCATGCTAGGTCTAGGTTAGGTCTGGGATTTGCTCTCATCAGGCTCATTCTTTCGCATATTTCTCATACTTGATGGCTAGATCGTGGGCTTTTTCTGGATTGCATCACGTAGTAATGAAGTACAACACTGAAACAGTCAATTAAACCTGGTTTCCATCAATATCGTAGAGGACAACGCAAGTTAGGTCTGGGATAGGTCTGGGATTTTCACTCATCAGACTCATACTTTCGCATTCCTCACATACTTGTTGAACGGATCCTGGGTTTTTTCTGGTTTGGATCACGTAGTAATGTGGTACCACACTGAAACAGTTGATTAAACCTGGTCTCGATCAATATTTTAGAGGATAACGCATGTTAGGTCTAGGTTTGCCCTGGGATTATCACTCATCAGACTCATACTTTCGCATTCTTCACATACTTGTTGACCGGATCCTGGGTTTTTTCTGGTTTGGTTCACGTAGAAATGTGGTACCACACTGAAACATTCAATTAAACCTGATCTTGATAAATATTTGAGAGGATAGCGCATGTTAGGTTTGGGTTAAGTCTAGGATTTGCCCTCATCAGGCTCATACTTTCGCATATTTCTCATACTTCATGGCTAGATCCTGGGTTTTTTCTGGTTTGGATCACGTAGTAGTGTGGTACCACACTGAAACATTCCATGAAACCTGGTTTGGATCAGTATTTTAGAGGATGACGCATGTTAGGTCTAGGTTAGGTCGGGGATTTTCACTCATCAGACTGATACTTTCGCATTCTTCACATACTTGTTGAACGGATCCTGGGTTTTTTCTGGTTTGGATCACGTAGTAATGTGGTACCACACTGAAACAGTCGATTAAACCTGGTTTCGATTAGTATTTTAGAGGATAACGCAAGATAAGTCTGGGATAGGTCTGGGATTTGACCTCATCAGACTCATACTTTCGCGTTTTTCACATACTTGTTGAACAGATCCTGGGTTTTTTCTGGTTTGGATCACGTAGTAGTGTGGTACCACACTGAAACAGTCCATTAAACCTGCTTGCGATCAATATTTTAGAGGATAACGCGTGTTAGGTCTGGGTTAGGTCCAGGATTTGCCCTCATCAGGCTCATTCTTTCGCATATTTCTCAAACTTGATTGCTAGATCCTGGGCTTTTTCTGGATTGCATCACGTAGTAATGTGGTACCACACTGAAACATTCAATTAAACCTGGTCTTGATAAATATTTTCGAGGATAACGCATGTTAGGTCTGGGTTAGGTCTAGGATTTGCCCTCATCAGGCTCATACTTTCGCATATTTCTCATACTTCATGGCTAGATCCTTTGCTTTTTCTGGATTGTATCACGTAGTAATGAAGTACAACACTGAAACAGTCAATTAAACCTGGTTTCCATCAATATCTTAGAGGACAACGCAAGTTAGGTCTGGGATAGGTCTTGGACTTGCCCTCACCAGGCTCATACTTTCGCGTTTTTCACATACTTGTTGAACAGATCCTGGTTTTTTTCTGGTTTGGATCACGTAGTAGTGTGGTACCACACTGAAACAGTCCATTAAACCTGGTTTGGATCAATATTTTAGAGGATAACGCAAGTTAGGTCTGGGATAGGTCTGGGATTTGACCTCATCAGACTCATACTTTCGCACACTTCACATACTTGTTGAACGGATCCTGGGTTTTTTCTGGTTTGGATCACGTAGTAATGTGGGTCCACACTGAAACAATCAATTAAACCTGGTCTTGATAAATATTTTAGAGGATAACGCATGTTAGGTCTGGGATAGGTCTGGGATTTGCCCTCATCAGACTCATACTTTCGCACACTTCACATACTCGTTGAACAGATTCTGGGTTTTTTCTGGTTTGGATCACATAGTAATGTGGTACCACACTGAAACAGTCGATTAAACCTGGTTTCGATCAATATTTTAGAGGATAACGCATGTTAGGTCTAGGTTAGGCCTGGGATTTTCACTCATCAGGCTCATACTTTCGCATTCTTCACATACTTGTTGAACGGATCCTGGGTTTTTTCTGGTTTGGATCACGTAGTAATGTAGGACCACACTGAAACAGTCAATTAAACCTGGTTTCAATCAATATTTTAGAGAATAATTCATGCTAGGTCTAGGTTAGGTCTGGGATTTGCTCTCATCAGGCTCATTCTTTCGCATATTTCTCATACTTGATGGCTAGATCCTGGGCTTTTTCTAGATTGCATCACGTAGTAATGAAGTACAACACTGAAACAGTCAATTAAACCTGGTTTCCATCAATATCTTAGAGGACAACGCAAGTTAGGTCTGGGATAGGTCTGGGATTTTCACCCATCAGACTCATACTTTCGCATTCCTCACATACTTGTTGAACTGATCCTGGGTTTTTTCTGGTTTGGATCACGTAGGAATGTGGTACCACACTGAAACAGTCGATTAAACCTGGTTTCGATCAATATTTTAGAGGATAACGCAAGTTAGGTCTGGGATAGGTCTGGGATTTGACCTCATCAGACTCATACTTTCGCACACTTCACATACTTGTTGAACTGATCCTGGGTTTTTTCTGGTTTGGATCACGTAGTAATGTGGTACCACACTGAAACAGTCAATTAAACCTGGTTTTGATGAATATTTTGGAGAATAATTCATGTTAGGCCAGACCTAACATGGTTAGGTCTAGGATTTGCCCTCATCAGGCTCATACTTTCGCGTTTTTCACATACTTGTTGAACAGATCCTGGGCTTTTTCTGGATTGCATCACGTAGTAATGAAGTACAACACTGAAACACTCAATTAAACCTGGTTTCCATCAATATTATTGAGGATAACGCATGTTAGGTCTAGGTTAGCCCTGGGATTATCACTCATCAGACTCATACTTTCGCATTCTTCACATACTTGTTGACCGGATCCTGGGTTTTTTCTGGTTTGGTTCACGTAGTAATGTGGTACCACACTGAAACAGTCAATTAAACCTGGTTTTGATCAATATTTTAGAGAATAACGCATGTTAGGTCTAGGTTAGGTCTGGGATTTTCACTCATCAGACTCATACCTTCGCATTCTTCACATACTTGTTGAACGGATCCTGGGCTATTTCTGGATTGGATCACGTAGTAATGTGGTACCACACTGAAACAGTCAATTAAACCTGGTTTTGATCAATATTTTAGAGAATAACGCATGTTAGGTCTAGGTTAGCCCTGGGATTATCACTCATCAGACTCATACTTTCGCATTCTTCACATACTTGTTGAACGGATCCTGGGTTTTTCCTGGTTTGGTTCACGTAGTAATGTGGTACCACACTTTTTTTTTTTTTTTTTTTTTTTTTGTCGTGGGGAAAATCTTCGAAAGACTCCCTCCCACCTCCTTGGGGAGAGGTGGGAGGGGTGTGTGGGATTCCCCGCGCACGTACAACGACAGACGCGGGACCTACCCACTAAAATCCCCACGGTGACACTTCGGCACGCTTTGGGAGGATACCGGGAATCGCTCGAAGCATTCTTCCGGTATCCTCCCCGTGCCATGTGGTACCACACTGAAACATTCAATTAAATCTGATCTTGATAAATATTTGATAGGATAACGCATGTTAGGTTTGGGTTAAGTCTAGGATTTGCCTTCATCAGGCTCATACTTTCGCATATTTCTCATACTTGATGGCTAGATCCTGGGCTGTTTCTGGATTGTATCACGTAGTAATGTGGTACCACGCTGAAACAGTCGATTTAACCTGGTTTCGATCAATATTTTTGAGGATAACGCATATTAGGTCTAGGGTAGACCGGGGATTTTCACTCATCAGACTCATACTTTCGCATTCTTCACATACTTGTTGAACGGATCCTGGGTTTTTACTGGTTTGGATCACGTAGTAATGTGGTACCACACTGAAACATTCAATTAAACCTGGTCTTGATAAATATTTTAGAGGATAACGCATGTTAGGTCTGGGTTAGGTCTAGGATTTGCCCTCATCAGGCTCATACTTTCGCATATTTCTCATACTTCATGGCTGGATCCTGGGCTATTTCTGGATTGGATCACGTAGTAATGTGGTACCACACTGAAACAGTCAATTAAACCTGATCTTGATAAATATTTGAGAGGATAGCGCATGTTAGGTTTGGGTTAAGTCTAGGATTTGCCCTCATCAGGCTCATACTTTCGCATATTTCTCATACTTCATGGCTAGATCCTGGGTTTTTTCTGGTTTGGATCACGTAGTAGTGTGGTACCACACTGAAACATTCCATGAAACCTGGTTTGGATCAGTATTTTAGAGGATGACGCATGTTAGGTCTAGGTTAGGTCGGGGATTTTCACTCATCAGACTGATACTTTCGCATTCTTCACATACTTGTTGAACGGATCCTGGGTTTTTTCTGGTTTGGATCACGTAGTAATGTGGTACCACACTGAAACAGTCGATTAAACCTGGTTTCGATTAGTATTTTAGAGGATAACGCAAGATAAGTCTGGGATAGGTCTGGGATTTGACCTCATCAGACTCATACTTTCGCGTTTTTCACATACTTGTTGAACAGATCCTGGGTTTTTTCTGGTTTGGATCACGTAGTAGTGTGGTACCACACTGAAACAGTCCATTAAACCTGCTTGCGATCAATATTTTAGAGGATAACGCGTGTTAGGTCTGGGTTAGGTCCAGGATTTGCCCTCATCAGGCTCATTCTTTCGCATATTTCTCAAACTTGATTGCTAGATCCTGGGCTTTTTCTGGATTGCATCACGTAGTAATGTGGTACCACACTGAAACATTCAATTAAACCTGGTCTTGATAAATATTTTCGAGGATAACGCATGTTAGGTCTGGGTTAGGTCTAGGATTTGCCCTCATCAGGCTCATACTTTCGCATATTTCTCATACTTCATGGCTAGATCCTTTGCTTTTTCTGGATTGTATCACGTAGTAATGAAGTACAACACTGAAACAGTCAATTAAACCTGGTTTCCATCAATATCTTAGAGGACAACGCAAGTTAGGTCTGGGATAGGTCTTGGACTTGCCCTCACCAGGCTCATACTTTCGCGTTTTTCACATACTTGTTGAACAGATCCTGGTTTTTTTCTGGTTTGGATCACGTAGTAGTGTGGTACCACACTGAAACAGTCCATTAAACCTGGTTTGGATCAATATTTTAGAGGATAACGCAAGTTAGGTCTGGGATAGGTCTGGGATTTGACCTCATCAGACTCATACTTTCGCACACTTCACATACTTGTTGAACGGATCCTGGGTTTTTTCTGGTTTGGATCACGTAGTAATGTGGGTCCACACTGAAACAATCAATTAAACCTGGTCTTGATAAATATTTTAGAGGATAACGCATGTTAGGTCTGGGATAGGTCTGGGATTTGCCCTCATCAGACTCATACTTTCGCACACTTCACATACTCGTTGAACAGATTCTGGGTTTTTTCTGGTTTGGATCACATAGTAATGTGGTACCACACTGAAACAGTCGATTAAACCTGGTTTCGATCAATATTTTAGAGGATAACGCATGTTAGGTCTAGGTTAGGCCTGGGATTTTCACTCATCAGGCTCATACTTTCGCATTCTTCACATACTTGTTGAACGGATCCTGGGTTTTTTCTGGTTTGGATCACGTAGTAATGTAGGACCACACTGAAACAGTCAATTAAACCTGGTTTCAATCAATATTTTAGAGAATAATTCATGCTAGGTCTAGGTTAGGTCTGGGATTTGCTCTCATCAGGCTCATTCTTTCGCATATTTCTCATACTTGATGGCTAGATCCTGGGCTTTTTCTGGATTGCATCACGTAGTAATGAAGTACAACACTGAAACAGTCAATTAAACCTGGTTTCCATCAATATCTTAGAGGACAACGCAAGTTAGGTCTGGGATAGGTCTGGGATTTTCACCCATCAGACTCATACTTTCGCATTCCTCACATACTTGTTGAACTGATCCTGGGTTTTTTCTGGTTTGGATCACGTAGGAATGTGGTACCACACTGAAACAGTCGATTAAACCTGGTTTCGATCAATATTTTAGAGGATAACGCAAGTTAGGTCTGGGATAGGTCTGGGATTTGACCTCATCAGACTCATACTTTCGCACACTTCACATACTTGTTGAACTGATCCTGGGTTTTTTCTGGTTTGGATCACGTAGTAATGTGGTACCACACTGAAACAGTCAATTAAACCTGGTTTTGATGAATATTTTAGAGAATAATTCATGTTAGGCCAGACCTAACATGGTTAGGTCTAGGATTTGCCCTCATCAGGCTCATACTTTCGCGTTTTTCACATACTTGTTGAACAGATCCTGGGCTTTTTCTGGATTGCATCACGTAGTAATGAAGTACAACACTGAAACACTCAATTAAACCTGGTTTCCATCAATATTATTGAGGATAACGCATGTTAGGTCTAGGTTAGCCCTGGGATTATCACTCATCAGACTCATACTTTCGCATTCTTCACATACTTGTTGACCGGATCCTGGGTTTTTTCTGGTTTGGTTCACGTAGTAATGTGGTACCACACTGAAACAGTCAATTAAACCTGGTTTTGATCAATATTTTAGAGAATAACGCATGTTAGGTCTAGGTTAGGTCTGGGATTTTCACTCATCAGACTCATACCTTCGCATTCTTCACATACTTGTTGAACGGATCCTGGGCTATTTCTGGATTGGATCACGTAGTAATGTGGTACCACACTGAAACAGTCAATTAAACCTGGTTTTGATCAATATTTTAGAGAATAACGCATGTTAGGTCTAGGTTAGCCCTGGGATTATCACTCATCAGACTCATACTTTCGCATTCTTCACATACTTGTTGAACGGATCCTGGGTTTTTCCTGGTTTGGTTCACGTAGTAATGTGGTACCACACTTTTTTTTTTTTTTTTTTTTTTTTTGTCGTGGGGAAAATCTTCGAAAGACTCCCTCCCACCTCCTTGGGGAGAGGTGGGAGGGGTGTGTGGGATTCCCCGCGCACGTACAACGACAGACGCGGGACCTACCCACTAAAATCCCCACGGTGACACTTCGGCACGCTTTGGGAGGATACCGGGAATCGCTCGAAGCATTCTTCCGGTATCCTCCCCGTGCCATGTGGTACCACACTGAAACATTCAATTAAATCTGATCTTGATAAATATTTGATAGGATAACGCATGTTAGGTTTGGGTTAAGTCTAGGATTTGCCTTCATCAGGCTCATACTTTCGCATATTTCTCATACTTGATGGCTAGATCCTGGGCTGTTTCTGGATTGTATCACGTAGTAATGTGGTACCACGCTGAAACAGTCGATTTAACCTGGTTTCGATCAATATTTTTGAGGATAACGCATATTAGGTCTAGGGTAGACCGGGGATTTTCACTCATCAGACTCATACTTTCGCATTCTTCACATACTTGTTGAACGGATCCTGGGTTTTTACTGGTTTGGATCACGTAGTAATGTGGTACCACACTGAAACATTCAATTAAACCTGGTCTTGATAAATATTTTAGAGGATAACGCATGTTAGGTCTGGGTTAGGTCTAGGATTTGCCCTCATCAGGCTCATACTTTCGCATATTTCTCATACTTCATGGCTGGATCCTGGGCTATTTCTGGATTGGATCACGTAGTAATGTGGTACCACACTGAAACAGTCAATTAAACCTTTGGTTTTGATGAATATTTTAGAGAATAATTCGTGTTAGGCCAGACCTAACATGGTTAGGTCTAGGATTTGCCCTCATCAGGCTCATACTTTCGCGTTTTTCACATACTTGTTAAACAGATCCTGGGCTTTTTCTGGATGGCATCACGTAGTAATGAAGTACAACACTGAAACACTCAATTAAACCTGGTTTCCATCAATATTATTGAGGATAACGCATGTTAGGTCTAGGTTAGGCCTGGGATTTTCACTCATCAGACCCATACTTTCGCATTCTTCACATACTTGTTGAACGGATCCTGGGCTATTTCTGGATTGGATCACGTAGTAATGTGGTACCACACTGAAACAGTTAATTAAACCTGGTTTTGATCAATATTTTAGAGAATAACGCATGTTAGGTCTGGGATAGGTCTGGGATTTGCCCTCATCAGACTCATACTTTCGCACACTTCACATACTCGTTGAACAGATTCTGGGTTTTTTCTGGTTAGGATCACGTAGTAATGTGGTACCACACTGAAACAGTCGATTAAACCTGGTTTCGATCAATATTTTAGAGGATAACGCATGTTAGGTCTAGGTTAGGCCTGGGATTTTCACTCATCAGGCTCATACTTTCGCATTCTTCACATACTTGTTGAACGGATCCTGGGTTTTTTCTGGTTTGAATCACGTAGTAATGTAGGACCACACTGAAACAGTCAATTAAACCTGGTTTCGATCAATATTTTAGAGAATAATTCATGCTAGGTCTAGGTTAGGTCTGGGATTTGCTCTCATCAGGCTCATTCTTTCGCATATTTCTCATACTTGATGGCTAGATCCTGGGCTTTTTCTGGATTGCATCACGTAGTAATGAAGTACAACACTGAAACAGTCAATTAAACCTGGTTTCCATCAATATCTTAGAGGACAACGCAAGTTAGGTCTGGGATAGGTCTGGGATTTTCACCCATCAGACTCATACTTTCGCATTCCTCACATACTTGTTGAACTGATCCTGGGTTTTTTCTGGTTTGGATCACGTAGGAATGTGGTACCACACTGAAACAGTCGATTAAACCTGGTTTCGATCAATATTTTAGAGGATAACGCAAGTTAGGTCTGGGATAGGTCTGGGATTTGACCTCATCAGACTCATACTTTCGCACACTTCACATACTTGTTGAACTGATCCTGGGTTTTTTCTGGTTTGGATCACGTAGTAATGTGGTACCACACTGAAACAGTCAATTAAACCTGGTTTTGATGAATATTTTAGAGAATAATTCATGTTAGGCCAGACCTAACATGGTTAGGTCTAGGATTTGCCCTCATCAGGCTCATACTTTCGCGTTTTTCACATACTTGTTGAACAGATCCTGGGCTTTTTCTGGATTGCATCACGTAGTAATGAAGTACAACACTGAAACACTCAATTAAACCTGGTTTCCATCAATATTATTGAGGATAACGCATGTTAGGTCTAGGTTAGGCCTGGGATTTTCACTCATCAGACTCATACTTTCGCATTCTTCACATACTTGTTGAACGGATCCTGGGCTATTTCTGGATTGGATCACGTAGTAATGTGGTACCACACTGAAACAGTCAATTAAACCTGGTTTTGATCAATATTTTAGAGAATAACGCATGTTAGGTCTAGGTTAGGTCTGGGATTTTCACTCATCAGACTCATACCTTCGCATTCTTCACATACTTGTTGAACGGATCCTGGGCTATTTCTGGATTGGATCACGTAGTAATGTGGTACCACACTGAAACAGTCAATTAAACCTGGTTTTGATCAATATTTTAGAGAATAACGCATGTTAGGTCTAGGTTAGCCCTGGGATTATCACTCATCAGACTCATACTTTCGCATTCTTCACATACTTGTTGAACGGATCCTGGGTATTTTCTGGTTTGGTTCACGTAGTAATGTGGTACCACACTGAAACACTCAATTAAACCTGGTTTCCATCAATATTATTGAGGATAACGCATGTTAGGTCTAGGTTAGGCCTGGGATTTTCACTCATCAGACTCATATTTTCGCATTCTTCACATACTTGTTGAACTGATCCTGGGTTTTTTCTGGTTTGGATCACGTAGGAATGTGGTACCACACTGAAACAGTCGATTAAACCTCGTTTCGATCAATATTTTAGATGATAACGCAAGTTATGTCTGGGATAGGTCTGGGATTTGCCCTCATCAGACTGATACTTTCGCATTCTTCACATACTTGTTGAACGGATCCTGGGTTTTTTCTGGTTTGGATCACGTAGTAATGTGGTACCACACTGAAACAGTCGATTAAACCTGGTTTCGATCAGTATTTTAGAGGATAACGCAAGATAAGTCTGGGATAGGTCTGGGATTTGACCTCATCAGACTCATACTTTCGCGTTTTTCACATACCTGTTGAACAGATCCTGGGTTTTTTCTGGTTTGGATCACGTAGTAGTGTGGTACCACACTGAAACAGTCCATTAAGCCTGCTTGCGATCAATATTTTAGAGGATAACGCATGTTAGGTCTGGGTTAGGTCTGTGATTTGCTCTCATCAGGCTCATTCTTTCGCATATTTCTCATACTTGATGGCTAGATCCTGGGCTTTTTCTGGATTGCATCACGTAGTAATGTAGTACCACACTGAAACAGTCAATGAAACCTGGTTTCCATCAATATTTTAGAGGACAACGCAAGTTAGGTCTAGGTAAGGCCTGAGATTTTCACTGATCAGACTCATACTTTCGCATCCTTCACATACTTGTTGAACGGATCCTGGGTTTTTTCTGGTTTGGATCACGTAGTAATGTGGTACCTCACTGAAACGGTCAATTAAACCTGGTTTCGATCAATATTTTAGAGGATAACGCAAGTTAGGTCTGGGATAGGTCCGGGATTTGCCCTCATCAGGCTCATACTTTCGCGTTTTTCACATACTTGTTGAACAGATCATGGGTTTTTTCTGGTTTGGGTCACGTAGTACTGTGATACCACACTGAAACAGTCGATTAAACCTGGTTTCGATCAATATTTTAGAGGATAACGCATGTTAGGTCTAGGGTAGCCCTGGGATTTTCACTCATCAGACTCATACTTTCGCATTCTTCACATACTTGTTGAACTGATCCTGGGTTTTTTCTGGTTTGGATTACGTAGTAATGTGGTACCACACTGAAACAGTCGATTAAACCTGGTTTCGATCAATATTTTAGAGGATAACGCATGTAAGGTCTAGGTTAGCCCTGGGATTTTCACTCGTCAGACTCATACTTTCGCATTCTTCACATACTTGTTAAACTGATCCTGGGTTTTTTCTGGTTTGGATCACGTAGTAATGTGGTACCACACTAAAACAGTCAATTAAACCTGGTTTCGATCAATATTTTAGAAAATAATTCATGTTAGGTCTAGGTTGTGTCTGGGATTTGCTCTCATCAGGCTCATACTTTCGCACACTTCACATACTTGTTGAACGGATCCTGGGCTATTTCTGGATTGGATCACGTAGTAATGTGGTACCACACTGAAACAGTCAATTATACCTGGTTTTGATCAATATTTTAGAGAATAACGCATGTTAGGTCTAGGTTAGCCCTGGGATTATCACTCATCAGATTCATACTTTCGCATTCTTCACATACTTGTTGAACTGATCCTGGGTTTTTTCTGGTTTGGATCACGTAGTAATGTGGTACCACACTGAAACAGTCAATTAAACCTTTGGTTTTGATGAATATTTTAGAGAATAATTCATGTTAGGCCAGACCTAACATGGTTAGGTCTAGGATTTGCCCTCATCAGGCTCATACTTTCGCGTTTTTCACATACTTGTTGAACAGATCCTGGGCTTTTTCTGGATTGCATCACGTAGTAATGAAGTACAACACTGAAACACTCAATTAAACCTGGTTTCCATCAATATTATTGAGGATAACGCATGTTAGGTCTAGGTTAGGCCTGGGATTTTCACTCATCAGACTCATACTTTCGCATTCTTCACATACTTGTTGAACGGATCCTGGGCTATTTCTGGATTGGATCACGTAGTAATGTGGTACCACACTGAAACAGTCAATTAAACCTGGTTTTGATCAATATTTTAGAGAATAACGCATGTTAGGTCTAGGTTAGGTCTGGGATATTCACTCATCAGACTCATACCTTCGCATTCTTCACATACTTGTTGAACGGATCCTGGGCTATTTCTGGATTGGATCACGTAGTAATGTGGTACCACACTGAAACAGTCAATTAAACCTGGTTTTGATCAATATTTTAGAGAATAACGCATGTTAGGTCTAGGTTAGCCCTGGGATTATCACTCATCAGACTCATACTTTCGCATTCTTCACATACTTGTTGACCGGATCCTGGGTTTTTTCTGGTTTGGTTCACGTAGTAATGTGGTACCACACTGAAACATTCAATTAAACCTGATCTTGATAAATATTTGAGAGGATAGCGCATGTTAGGTTTGGGTTAAGTCTAGGATTTGCCCTCATCAGGCTCATACTTTCGCATATTTCTCATACTTCATGGCTAGATCCTGGGTTTTTTCTGGTTTGGATCACGTAGTAGTGTGGTACCACACTGAAACATTCCATTAAACCTGTTTTGGATCAATATTTTAGAGGATCACGCATGTTAGGTCTAGGTTAGGTCGGGGATTTTCACTCATCAAACTCATACTTTCGCATTCGTCACATACTTGTTGAACGGATCCTGGGTTTTTTCTGGTTTGGTTCACGTAGTAATGTGGTACCACACTGAAACATTCAATTAAACCTGATCTTGATAAATATTTGAGAGGATAACACATGTTAGGTTTGGGTTAAGTCTAGGATTTGCCTTCATCAGGCTCATACTTTCGCATATTTCTCATACTTGATGGCTAGATCCTGGGCTGTTTCTGGATTGTATCACGTAGTAATGTGGTACCACGCTGAAACAGTCAATTAAACCTGGTTTCGATCAATCTTTTAGAGGATAACGCAAGTTAGGTCTGGCATAGGTCTGGGATTCGCCCTCATCAGACTCATATTTTCGCATTCTTCACATACTTGTTGAACGGATCCTGGGTTTTTTCTGGTTTGGATCACGTAGTAATGTGGTACCACACTGAAACATTCAATTAAACCTGATCTTGATAAATATTTGAGAGGATAGCGCATGTTAGGTTTGGGTTAAGTCTAGGATTTGCCCTCATCAGGCTCATACTTTCGCATATTTCTCATACTTCATGGCTAGATCCTGGGTTTTTTCTGGTTTGGATCACGTAGTAGTGTGGTACCACACTGAAACATTCCATTAAACCTGTTTTGGATCAATATTTTAGAGGATCACGCATGTTAGGTCTAGGTTAGGTCGGGGATTTTCACTCATCAAACTCATACTTTCGCATTCGTCACATACTTGTTGAACGGATCCTGGGTTTTTTCTGGTTTGGTTCACGTAGTAATGTGGTACCACACTGAAACATTCAATTAAACCTGATCTTGATAAATATTTGAGAGGATAACACATGTTAGGTTTGGGTTAAGTCTAGGATTTGCCTTCATCAGGCTCATACTTTCGCATATTTCTCATACTTGATGGCTAGATCCTGGGCTGTTTCTGGATTGTATCACGTAGTAATGTGGTACCACGCTGAAACAGTCAATTAAACCTGGTTTCGATCAATCTTTTAGAGGATAACGCAAGTTAGATCTGGCATAGGTCTGGGATTCGCCCTCATCAGACTCATATTTTCGCATTCTTCACATACTTGTTGAACGGATCCTGGGTTTTTTCTGGTTTGGATCACGTAGTAATGTGGTACCACACTGAAACAGTTGATTAAACCTGGTCTCGATCAATATTTTAGAGGATAACGCATGTTAGGTCTAGGTTTGCCCTGGGATTATCACTCATCAGACTCATACTTTCGCATTCTTCACATACTTGTTGACCGGATCCTGGGTTTTTTCTGGTTTGGTTCACGTAGTAATGTGGTACCACACTGAAACATTCAATTAAACCTGATCTTGATAAATATTTGAGAGGATAGCGCATGTTAGGTTTGGGTTAAGTCTAGGATTTGCCCTCATCAGGCTCATACTTTCGCATATTTCTCATACTTCATGGCTAGAACCAGGGTTTTTTCTGGTTTGGATCACGTAGTAGTGTGGTACCACACTGAAACATTCCATTGAACCTGTTTTGGATCAATATTTTAGAGGATCACGCATGTTAGGTCTAGGTTAGGTCGGGGATTTTCACTCATCAGACTGATACTTTCGCATTCTTCACATACTTGTTGAACGGATCCTGGGTTTTTTCTGGTTTGGATCACGTAGTAATGTGGTACCACACTGAAACAGTCGATTAAACCTGGTTTCGATCAGTATTTTAGAGGATAACGCAAGATAAGTCTGGGATAGGTCTGGGATTTGACCTCATCAGACTCATACTTTCGGGTTTTTCACATACTTGTTGAACAGATCCTGGGTTTTTTCTGCTTTGGATCACGTAGTAAAGTGGTACCACATTGAAACAGTCCATTAAACCTGGTTTGGATCGATATTTTAGAGGATAACGCATGTTAGGTCTAGGTTAGCCCTGGGATTATCACTCATCAGACTCATATTTTCGCATTCTTCACATACTTGTTGAACGGATCCTGGGTTTTTTCTGGTTTGGATCACGTAGTAATGTAGGACCACACTGAAACAGTCAATTAAACCTGGTTTCGATCAATATTTTAGAGAATAATTCATGTTAGGTCTAGGTTAGCCCTGGGATTATCACTCATCAAACTCATACTTTCGCATTCGTCACATACTTGTTGAACGGATCCTGGGTTTTTTCTGGTTTGGTTCACGTAGTAATGTGGTACCACACTGAAACATTCAATTAAACCTGATCTTGATAAATATTTGAGAGGATAACACATGTTAGGTTTGGGTTAAGTCTAGGATTTGCCTTCATCAGGCTCATACTTTCGCATATTTCTCATACTTGATGGCTAGATCCTGGGCTGTTTCTGGATTGTATCACGTAGTAATGTGGTACCACGCTGAAACAGTCAATTAAACCTGGTTTCGATCAATCTTTTAGAGGATAACGCAAGTTAGGTCTGGCATAGGTCTGGGATTCGCCCTCATCAGACTCATATTTTCGCATTCTTCACATACTTGTTGAACGGATCCTGGGTTTTTTCTGGTTTGGATCACGTAGTAATGTGGTACCACACTGAAACAGTTGATTAAACCTGGTCTCGATCAATATTTTAGAGGATAACGCATGTTAGGTCTAGGTTTGCCCTGGGATTATCACTCATCAGACTCATACTTTCGCATTCTTCACATACTTGTTGACCGGATCCTGGGTTTTTTCTGGTTTGGTTCACGTAGTAATGTGGTACCACACTGAAACATTCAATTAAACCTGATCTTGATAAATATTTGAGAGGATAGCGCATGTTAGGTTTGGGTTAAGTCTAGGATTTGCCCTCATCAGGCTCATACTTTCGCATATTTCTCATACTTCATGGCTAGAACCAGGGTTTTTTCTGGTTTGGATCACGTAGTAGTGTGGTACCACACTGAAACATTCCATTGAACCTGTTTTGGATCAATATTTTAGAGGATCACGCATGTTAGGTCTAGGTTAGGTCGGGGATTTTCACTCATCACTCATCACACATAACGCATGTTAGGTCTAGGTTAGCCCAGGGATTATCACTCATCAGACTCATATTTTCGCATTCTTCACATACTTGTTGAACACATCATGGGTTTTTTCTGGTTTGGGTCACGTAGTACTGTGATACCACACTGAAACAGTCGATTAAACCTGGTTTGGATCAATATTTTAGAGGATAACGCATGTTAGGTCTAGGTTAGGTTTGGGATTTTCACTCATCAGACTCATACTTTCGCACACTTCATATACCCGTTGAACAGATCCTGGGTTATTTTCTGGTTTGGATCACATAGTAATGTGGTACCACACTGAAACAGTCGATTAAACCAGGTTTCGATCAATATTTTAGAGTATAACTCATGTTAGGTCTAGGTTAGGCCTGGGATTAACATTTATCAGACTCATACCTTCGCATTCTTCACATACTTGTTGAACTGATCCTGGGTTTTTTCTGGTTTGGATCACGTAGGAATGTGGTACCACACTGAAACAGTCGATTAAACCTGGTTTCGATCAATATTTTAGATGATAACGCAAGTTATGTCTGGGATAGGTCTGGGATTTGCCCTCATCAGACTGATACTTTCGCGTTTTTCACATACTTGTTGAACTGATCCTGGGTTATTTTCTGGTTTGGATCACATAGTAATGTGGTACCACACTGAAACAGTCGATTAAACCAGGTTTCGATCAATATTTTAGAGTATAACTCATGTTAGGTCTAGGTTAGGCCTGGGATTAACATTTATCAGACTCATACCTTCGCATTCTTCACATACTTGTTGAACTGATCCTGGGTTTTTTCTGGTTTGGATCACGTAGGAATGTGGTACCACACTGAAACAGTCCATTAAACCTGCTTGCGATCAATATTTTAGAGGATAACGCGTGTTAGGTCTGGGTTAGGTCCAGGATTTGCCCTCATCAGGCTCATTCTTTCGCATATTTCTCTAACTTGATTGCTAGATCCTGGGCTTTTTCTGGATTGCATCACGTAGTAATGTGGTACCACACTGAAACATTCAATTAAACCTGGTCTTGATAAATATTTTCGAGGATAACGCATGTTAGGTCTGGGTTAGGTCTAGGATTTGCCCTCATCAGGCTCATACTTTCGCATATTTCTCATACTTCATGGCTAGATCCTTTGCTTTTTCTGGATTGTATCACGTAGTAATGAAGTACAACACTGAAACAGTCAATTAAACCTGGTTTCCATCAATATCTTAGAGGACAACGCAAGTTAGGTCTGGGATAGGTCTTGGACTTGCCCTCACCAGGCTCATACTTTCGCGTTTTTCACATACTTGTTGAACAGATCCTGGGTTTTTTCTGGTTTGGATCACGTAGTAGTGTGGTACCACACTGAAACAGTCCATTAAACCTGGTTTGGATCAATATTTTAGAGGATAACGCATGTTAGGTCTAGGTTAGATTTGGGATTTTCATTCATCAGACTCATACTTTCGCATTCTTCACATACTTGTTGAACGGATCCTGGGTTTTTTCTGGTTTGGATCACGTAGTAATGTGGGTCCACACTGAAACAATCAATTAAACCTGGTCTTGATAAATATTTTAGAGGATAACGCATGTTAGGTCTGGGATAGGTCTGGGATTTGCCCTCATCAGACTCATACTTTCGCACACTTCACATACTCGTTGAACAGATTCTGGTTTTTTTCTGGTTTGGATCACGTAGTAATGTGGTACCACACTGAAACAGTCGATTAAACCTGGTTTCGATCAATATTTTAGAGGATAACGCATGTTAGGTCTAGGTTAGGCCTGGGATTTTCACTCATCAGGCTCATACTTTCGCATTCTTCACATACTTGTTGAACGGATCCTGGGTTTTTTCTGGTTTGGATCACGTAGTAATGTAGGACCACACTGAAACAGTCAATTAAACCTGATCTTGATAAATATTTGAGAGGATAACGCATGTTAGGTTTGGGTTAAGTCTAGGATTTGCCTTCATCAGGCTCATACTTTCGCATATTTCTCATACTTGATGGCTAGATCCTGGGCTGTTTCTGGATTGTATCACGTAGTAATGTGGTACCACGCTGAAACAGTCAATTAAACCTGGTTTCGATCAATATTTTAGAGGATAACGCAAGTTAGGTCTGGCATAGGTCTGGGATTCGCCCTCATCAGTCTCATACTTTCGCGTTTTTCACATACTTGTTGACCTGATCGAGGGTTTTTTCTGCTTTGGATCACGTAGTAAAGTGGTACCACATTGAAACAGTCCATTAAACCTGGTTTGGATCAATATTTTAGAGGATAACGCATGTTAGGTCTAGGTTAGCCCAGGGATTATCACTCATCAGACTCATATTTTCGCATTCTTCACATACTTGTTGAACAGATCATGGGTTTTTTCTGGTTTGGGTCACGTAGTACTGTGATACCACACTGAAACAGTCGATTAAACCTGGTTTGGATCAATATTTTAGAGGATAACGCATGTTAGGTCTAGGTTAGGTTTGGGATTTTCACTCATCAGACTCATACTTTCGCACACTTCACATACCCGTTGAACAGATCCTGGGTTATTTTCTGGTTTGGATCACATAGTAACGTGGTACCACACTGAAACAGTCGATTAAACCAGGTTTCGATCAATATTTTAGAGTATAACTCATGTTAGGTCTAGGTTAGGCCTGGGATTAACATTTATCAGACTCATACCTTCGCATTCTTCACATACTTGTTGAACTGATCCTGGGTTTTTTCTGGTTTGGACCACGTAGGAATGTGGTACCACACTGAAACAGTCGATTAAACCTGGTTTCGATCAATATTTTAGATGATAACGCAAGTTATGTCTGGGATAGGTCTGGGATTTGCCCTCATCAGACTGATACTTTCGCATTCTTCACATACTTGTTGAACGGATCCTGGGTTTTTTCTGGTTTGGATCACGTAGTAATGTGGTACCACACTGAAACAGTCGATTAAACCTGGTTTCGATCAGTATTTTAGAGGATAACGCAAGATAAGTCTGGGATATGTCTGGGATTTGACCTCATCAGACTCATACTTTCGCGTTTTTCACATACTTGTTGAACGGATCCTGGGTTTTTTCTGGTTTGGATCACGTAGTAATGTGGTACCACACTGAAACAGTCGATTAAACCTGGTTTCGATCAGTATTTTAGAGGATAACGCAAGATAAGTCTGGGATATGTCTGGGATTTGACCTCATCAGACTCATACTTTCGCGTTTTTCACATACTTGTTGAACTGATCCTGGGTTTTTTCTGGTTTGGACCACGTAGGAATGTGGTACCACACTGAAACAGTCGATTAAACCTGGTTTCGATCAATATTTTAGATGATAACGCAAGTTATGTCTGGGATAGGTCTGGGATTTGCCCTCATCAGACTGATACTTTCGCATTCTTCACATACTTGTTGAACGGATCCTGGGTTTTTTCTGGTTTGGATCACGTAGTAATGTGGTACCACACTGAAACAGTCGATTAAACCTGGTTTCGATCAGTATTTTAGAGGATAACGCAAGATAAGTCTGGGATATGTCTGGGATTTGACCTCATCAGACTCATACTTTCGCGTTTTTCACATACTTGTTGAACGGATCCTGGGTTTTTTCTGCTTTGGATCACGTAGTAAAGTGGTACCACATTGATACAGTCCATTAAACCTGGTTTGGATCGATATTTTAGAGGATAACGCATGTTAGGTCTAGGTTAGCCCTGGGATTATCACTCATCAGACTCATATTTTCGCATTCTTCACATACTTGTTGAACGGATCCTGGGTTTTTTCTGGTTTGGATCACGTAGTAATGTAGGACCACACTGAAACAGTCAATTAAACCTGGTTTCGATCAATATTTTAGAGAATAATTCATGTTAGGTCTAGGTTAGCCCTGGGATTATCACTCATCAGACTCATACTTTCGCATTCGTCACATACTTGTTGAACGGATCCTGGGTTTTTTCTGGTTTGGTTCACGTAGTAATGTGGTACCACACTGAAACATTCAATTAAACCTGATCTTGATAAATATTTGAGAGGATAACGCATGTTAGGTTTGGGTTAAGTCTAGGATTTGCCTTCATCAGGCTCATACTTTCGCATATTTCTCATACTTGATGGCTAGATCCTGGGCTGTTTCTGGATTGTATCACGTAGTAATGTGGTACCACGCTGAAACAGTCAATTAAACCTGGTTTCGATCAATATTTTAGAGGATAACGCAAGTTAGGTCTGGCATAGGTCTGGGATTCGCCCTCATCAGTCTCATACTTTCGCGTTTTTCACATACTTGTTGACCTGATCGAGGGTTTTTTCTGCTTTGGATCACGTAGTAAAGTGGTACCGCATTGAAACAGTCCATTAAACCTGGTTTGGATCAATATTTTAGAGGATAACGCATGTTAGGTCTAGGTTAGCCCTGGGATCATCACTCATCAGACTCATATTTTCGCATTCTTCACATACTTGTTGAACAGATCATGGGTTTTTTCTGGTTTGGGTCACGTAGTACTGTGATACCACACTGAAACAGTCGAGTAAACCTGGTTTGGATCAATATTTTAGAGGATAACGCATGTTAGGTCTAGGTTAGGTTTGGGATTTTCACTCATCAGGCTCATACTTTCGCATTCTTCACATACTTGTTGAACGGATCCTGGGTTTTTTCTGGTTTGGATCACGTAGTAATGTGGGTCCACACTGAAACAATCAATTAAACCTGGTCTTGATAAATATTTTAGAGGATAACGCATGTTAGGTCTGGGATAGGTCTGGGATTTGCCCTCATCAGACTCATACTTTCGCACACTTCACATACTCGTTGAACGGATCCTGGGTTTTTTCTGGTTTGGATCACGTAGTAATGTGGTACCACACTGAAACAGTCGATTAAACCTGGTTTCGATCAGTATTTTAGAGGATAACGCAAGATAAGTCTGGGATATGTCTGGGATTTGACCTCATCAGACTCATACTTTCGCGTTTTTCACATACTTGTTGAACGGATCCTGGGTTTTTTCTGGTTTGGATCACGTAGTAATGTGGTACCACACTGAAACAGTTGATTAAACCTGGTCTCGATCAATATTTTAGAGGATAACGCATGTTAGGTCTAGGTTAGCCCTGGGATTATCACTCATCAGACTCATACTTTCGCATTCTTCACATACTTGTTGACCGGATCCTGGGTTTTTTCTGGTTTGGTTCACGTAGTAATGTGGTACCACACTGAAACATTCAATTAAACCTGATCTTGATAAATATTTGAGAGGATAGCGCATGTTAGGTTTGGGTTAAGTCTAGGATTTGCCCTCATCAGGCTCATACTTTCGCATATTTCTCATACTTCATGGCTAGATCCCGGGTTTTTTCTGGTTTGGATCACGTAGTAGTGTGGTACCACACTGAAACATTCCATTAAACCTGGTTTGGATCAGTATTTTAGAGGATGACGCATGTTAGGTCTAGGTTAGGTCGGGGATTTTCACTCATCAGACTGATACTTTCGCATTCTACACATACTTGTTGAACGGATCCTGGGTTTTTTCTGGTTTGGATCACGTAGTAATGTGGTACCACACTGAAACAGTCGATAAAACCTGGTTTCGATTAGTATTTTAGAGGATAACGCAAGATAAGTCTGGGATAGGTCTGGGATTTGACCTCATCAGACTCATACTTTCGCATTCGTCACATACTTGTTGAACGGATCCTGGGTTTTTTCTGGTTTGGTTCACGTAGTAATGTGGTACCACACTGAAACATTCAATTAAACCTGATCTTGATAAATATTTGAGAGGATAACGCATGTTAGGTTTGGGTTAAGTCTAGGATTTGCCCTCATCAGGCTCATACTTTCGCATATTTCTCATACTTCATGGCTAGATCCCGGGTTTTTTCTGGTTTGGATCACGTAGTAGTGTGGTACCACACTGAAACATTCCATTAAACCTGGTTTGGATCAGTATTTTAGAGGATGACGCATGTTAGGTCTAGGTTAGGTCGGGGATTTTCACTCATCAGACTGATACTTTCGCATTCTACACATACTTGTTGAACGGATCCTGGGTTTTTTCTGGTTTGGATCACGTAGTAATGTGGTACCACACTGAAACAGTCGATAAAACCTGGTTTCGATTAGTATTTTAGAGGATAACGCAAGATAAGTCTGGGATAGGTCTGGGATTTGACCTCATCAGACTCATACTTTCGCATTCGTCACATACTTGTTGAACAGATCATGGGTTTTTTCTGGTTTGGGTCACGTAGTACTGTGATACCACACTGAAACAGTCGAGTAAACCTGGTTTGGATCAATATTTTAGAGGATAACGCATGTTAGGTCTAGGTTAGGTTTGGGATTCGCCCTCATCAGTCTCATACTTTCGCGTTTTTCACATACTTGTTGACCTGATCGATGGTTTTTTCTGCTTTGGATCACGTAGTAAAGTGGTACCGCATTGAAACAGTCCATTAAACCTGGTTTGAATCAATATTTTAGAGGATAACGCATGTTAGGTCTAGGTTAGCCCTGGGATCATCACTCATCAGACTCATATTTTCGCATTCTTCACATACTTGTTGAACAGATCATGGGTTTTTTCTGGTTTGGATCACGTAGTAATGTGGTACCACACTGAAACAGTCTATTAAACCTGGTTTCGATCAATATTTTAGAGGATAACGCATGTTAGGTCTAGGTTAGGCCTGGGATTTTCACTCATCAGGCTCATACTTTCGCATTCTTCACATACTTGTTGAACGGATCCTGGGTTTTTTCTGGTTTGGATCACGTAGTAATGTAGGACCACACTGAAACAGTCAATTAAACCTGGTTTCGATCAATAGTTTAGAGAATAATTCATGCTAGGTCTAGGTTAGGTCTGGGATTTGCTCTCATCAGGCTCATTCTTTCGCATATTTCTCATACTTGATGGCTAGATCCTGGGCTTTTTCTGGATTGCATCACGTAGTAATGAAGTACAACACTGAAACAGTCAATTAAACCTGGTTTCCATCAATATCGTAGAGGACAACGCAAGTTAGGTCTGGGATAGGTCTGGGATTTTCACTCATCAGACTCATACTTTCGCATTCCTCACATACTTGTTGAACTGATCCTGGGTTTTTTCTGGTTTGAATCACGTAGGAATGTGGTACCACACTGAAACAGTCGATTAAACTTGGTTTCGATCAATATTTTAGAGGATAACGCAAGTTAGGTCTGGGATAGGTCTGGGATTTTCACTCATCAGACTCATACTTTCGCATTCTTCACATACTTGTTGAACGGATCCTGGGTTTTTTCTGGTTTGGATCACGTAGTAATGTGGTACCACACTGAAACAGTCGATTAAACCTGGTTTCGATTAGTATTTTAGAGGATAACGCAAGATAAGTCTGGGATAGGTCTGGGATTTGACCTCATCAGACTCATACTTTCGCGTTTTTCACATACTTGTTGAACAGATCCTGGGTTTTTTCTGGTTTGGATCACGTAGTAGTGTGGTACCACACTGAAACATTCCATTAAACCTGGTTTGGATCAATATTTTAGAGGATAACGCATGTTAGGTCTGGGTTAGGTCCAGGATTTGCCCTCATCAGGCTCATTCTTTCGCATATTTCTCAAACTTGATTGCTAGATCCTGGGCTTTTTCTGGATTGCATCACGTAGTAATGTGGTACCACACTGAAACATTCAATTAAACCTGGTCTTGATAAATATTTTCGAGGGTAACGCATGTTAGGTCTGGGTTAGGTCTAGGATTTGCCCTCATCAAGCTCATACTTTCGCATATTTCTCATACTTCATGGCTAGATCCTTTGCTTTTTCTGGATTGTATCACGTAGTAATGAAGTACAACACTGAAACAGTCAATTAAACCTGGTTTCCATCAATATCTTAGAGGACAACGCAAGTTAGGTCTGGGATAGGTCTTGGACTTGCCCTCACCAGGCTCATACTTTCGCGTTTTTCACATACTTGTTGAACAGATCCTGGGTTTTTTCTGGTTTGGATCACGTAGTAGTGTGGTACCACACTGAAACAGTCCATTAAACCTGGTTTGGATCAATATTTTAGAGGATAACGCATGTTAGGTCTAGGTTAGGTTTGGGATTTTCACTCATCAGACTCATACTTTCGCATTCTTCACATACTTGTTGAACGGATCCTGGGTTTTTTCTGGTTTGGATCACGTAGTAATGTGGGTCCAGACTGAAACAATCAATTAAACCTGGTCTTGATAAATATTTTAGAGGATAACGCATGTTAGGTCTGGGATAGGTCTGGGATTTGCCCTCATCAGACTCATACTTTCGCACACTTCACATACTCGTTGAACAGATTCTGGGTTTTTTCTGGTTTGGATCACGTATTAATGTGGTACCACACTGAAACAGTCGATTAAACCTGGTTTCGATCAATATTTTAGAGGATAACGCATGTTAGGTCTAGGTTAGGCCTGGGATTTTCACTCATCAGGCTCATACTTTCGCATTCTTCACATACTTGTTGAACGGATCCTGGGTTTTTTCTGGTTTGGATCACGTAGTAATGTAGGACCACACTGAAACAGTCAATTAAACCTCGTTTCGATCAATATTTTAGAGAATAATTCATGCTAGGTCTAGGTTAGGTCTGGGATTTGCTCTCATCAGGCTCATTCTTTCGCATATTTCTCATACTTGATGGCTAGATCCTGGGCTTTTTCTGGATTGCATCACGTAGTAATGAAGTACAACACTGAAACAGTCAATTAAACCTGGTTTCCATCAATATCTTAGAGGACAACGCAAGTTATGTCTGGGATAGGTCTGGGATTTGCCCTCATCAGACTGATACTTTCGCATTCTTCACATACTTGTTGAACGGATCCTGGGTTTTTTCTGGTTTGGATCACGTAGTAATGTGGTACCACACTGAAACAGTCGATTAAACCTGGTTTCGATCAGTATTTTAGAGGATAACGCAAGATAAGTCTGGGATAGGTCTGGGATTTGACCTCATCAGACTCATACTTTCGCATA
The DNA here is from genome assembly GCF_051014445.1 of Colletes latitarsis. Lineage (NCBI taxonomy): Eukaryota > Metazoa > Arthropoda > Insecta > Hymenoptera > Colletidae > Colletes > Colletes latitarsis. The sequence goes on from NW_027488365.1 coordinate 11,481,845, forward strand.
TTTCTTTGCTTTTTCTGGATTGTATCACGTAGTAATGAAGTACAACACTGAAACAGTCAATTAAACCTGGTTTCCATCAATATCTTAGAGGACAACGCAAGTTAGGTCTGGGATAGGTCTTGGACTTGCCCTCACCAGGCTCATACTTTCGCGTTTTTCACATACTTGTTGAACAGATCCTGGGTTTTTTCTGGTTTGGATCACGTAGTAGTGTGGTACCACACTGAAACAGTCCATTAAACCTGGTTTGGATCAATATTTTAGAGGATAACGCATGTTAGGTCTAGGTTAGGTTTGGGATTTTCACTCATCAGACTCATACTTTCGCATTCTTCACATACTTGTTGAACGGATCCTGGGTTTTTTCTGGTTTGGATCACGTAGTAATGTGGTACCACACTGAAACAGTCGATTAAACCTGGTTTCGATCAGTATTTTAGAGGATAACGCAAGATAAGTCTGGGATAGGTCTGGGATTTGACCTCATCAGACTCATACTTTCGCGTTTTTCACATACTTGTTGAACGGATCCTGGGTTTTTTCTGGTTTGGATCACGTAGTAATGTGGTACCACACTGAAACAGTTGATTGAACCTGGTCTCGATCAATATTTTAGAGGATAACGCATGTTAGGTCTAGGTTAGCCCTGGGATTATCACTCATCAGACTCATACTTTCGCATTCTTCACATACTTGTTGACCGGATCCTGGGTTTTTTCTGGTTTGGTTCACGTAGTAAGGTGGTACCACACTGAAACATTCAATTAAACCTGATCTTGATAAATATTTGAGAGGATAGCGCATGTTAGGTTTGGGTTAAGTCTAGGATTTGCCCTCATCAGGCTCATGCTTTCGCATATTTCTCATACTTAATGGCTAGATCCCGGGTTTTTTCTGGTTTGGATCACGTAGTAGTGTGGTACCACACTGAAACATTCCATTAAACCTGGTTTGGATCAGTATTTTAGAGGATGACGCATGTTAGGTCTAGGTTAGGTCGGGGATTTTCACTCATCAGACTGATACTTTCGCATTCTACACATACTTGTTGAACGGATCCTGGGTTTTTTCTGGTTTGGATCACGTAGTAATGTGGTACCACACTGAAACAGTCGATTAAACCTGGTTTCGATTAGTATTTTAGAGGATAACGCAAGATAAGTCTGGGATAGGTCTGGGATTTGACCTCATCAGACTCATACTTTCGCGTTTTTCACATACTTGTTGAACAGATCCTGGGTTTTTTCTGCTTTGGATCACGTAGTAAAGTGGTACCACATTGAAGCAGTCCATTAAACCTGGTTTGGATCGATATTTTAGAGGATAACGCATGTTAGGTCTAGGTTAGTCCTGGGATTATCACTCATCAGACTCATATTTTCGCATTCTTCACATACTTGTTGAACGGATCCTGGGTTTTTTCTGGTTTGGATCACGTAGTAATGTAGGACCACACTGAAACAGTCAATTAAACCTGGTTTCGATCAATATTTTAGAGAATAATTCATGTTAGGTCTAGGTTAGCCCTGGGATTATCACTCATCAGACTCATACTTTCGCATTCGTCACATACTTGTTGAACGGATCCTGGGTTTTTTCTGGCTTGGTTCACGTAGTAATGTGGTACCACACTGAAACATTCAATTAAACCTGATCTTGATAAATATTTGAGAGGATAACGCATGTTAGGTTTGGGTTAAGTCTAGGATTTGCCTTCATCAGGCTCATACTTTCGCATATTTCTCATACTTGATGGCTAGATCCTGGGCTGTTTCTGGATTGTATCACGTAGTAATGTGGTACCACGCTGAAACAGTCAATTAAACCTGGTTTCGATCAATATTTTAGAGGTTAACGCAAGTTAGGTCTGGCATAGGTCTGGGATTCGCCCTCATCAGTCTCATACTTTCGCGTTTTTCACATACTTGTTGACCTGATCGAGGGTTTTTTCTGCTTTGGATCACGTAGTAAAGTGGTACCACATTGAAACAGTCCATTAAACCTGGTTTGGATCAATATTTTAGAGGATAACGCATGTTAGGTCTAGGTTAGCCCTGGTATCATCACTCATCAGACTCATATTTTCGCATTCTTCACATACTTGTTGAACAGATCATGGGTTTTTTCTGGTTTGGGTCACGTAGTACTGTGATACCACACTGAAACAGTCGATTAAACCTGGTTTGGATCAATATTTTAGAGGATAACGCATGTTAGGTCTAGGTTAGGTTTGGGATTTTCACTCATCAGACTCATACTTTCGCATTCTTCACATACTTGTTGAACGGATCCTGGGTTTTTTCTGGTTTGGATCACGTAGTAATGTGGGTCCACACTGAAACAATCAATTAAACCTGGTCTTGATAAATATTTTAGAGGATAACGCATGTTAGGTCTGGGATAGGTCTGGGATTTGCCCTCATCAGACTCATACTTTCGCACACTTCACATACTCGTTGAACAGATTCTGGGTTTTTTCTGGTTTGGATCACGTAGTAATGTGGTACCACACTGAAACAGTCTATTAAACCTGGTTTCGATCAATATTTTAGAGGATAACGCATGTTAGGTCTAGGTTAGGCCTGGGATTTTCACTCATCAGGCTCATACTTTCGCATTCTTCACATACTTGTTGAACGGATCCTGGGTTTTTTCTGGTTTGGATCACGTAGGAATGTGGTACCACACTGAAACAGTCGATTAAACCTGGTTTCGATCAATAGTTTAGAGAATAATTCATGCTAGGTCTAGGTTAGGTCTGGGATTTGCTCTCATCAGGCTCATTCTTTCGCATATTTCTCATACTTGATGGCTAGATCCTGGGCTTTTTCTGGATTGCATCACGTAGTAATGAAGTACAACACTGAAACAGTCAATTAAACCTGGTTTCCATCAATATCGTAGAGGACAACGCAAGTTAGGTCTGGGATAGGTCTGGGATTTTCACTCATCAGACTCATACTTTCGCATTCCTCACATACTTGTTGAACTGATCCTGGGTTTTTTCTGGTTTGGATCACGTAGGAATGTGGTACCACACTGAAACAGTCGATTAAACTTGATCTTGATAAATATTTGAGAGGATAGCGCATGTTAGGTTTGGGTTAAGTCTAGGATTTGCCCTCATCAGGCTCATACTTTCGCATATTTCTCATACTTCATGGCTAGATCCCGGGTTTTTTCTGGTTTGGATCACGTAGTAGTGTGGTACCACACTGAAACATTCCATTAAACCTGGTTTGAATCAATATTTTAGAGGATAACGCATGTTAGGTCTGGGTTAGGTCCAGGATTTGCCCTCATCAGGCTCATTCTTTCGCATATTTCTCATACTTCATGGCTAGATCCTTTGCTTTTTCTGGATTGTATCACGTAGTAATGAAGTACAACACTGAAGCAGTCAATTAAACCTGGTTTCCATCAATATCTTAGAGGACAACGCAAGTTAGGTCTGGGATAGGTCTGGGATTTTCACTCATCAGACTCATACTTTCGCATTCCTCACATACTTGTTGAACGGATCCTGGGTTTTTTCTGGTTTGGATCACGTAGTAGTGTGGTACCACACTGAAACAGTCCATTAAACCTGGTTTGGATCAATATTTTAGAGGATAACGCATGTTAGGTCTAGGTTAGGTTTGGGATTTTCACTCATCAGACTCATACTTTCGCATTCTTCACATACTTGTTGAACGGATCCTGGGTTTTTTCTGGTTTGGATCCAGTAGTAATGTAGGACCACACTGAAACAGTCAATTAAACCTGGTTTCGATCAATATATTAGAGAATAATTCATGCTAGGTCTAGGTTAGGTCTGGGATTTGCTCTCATCAGGCTCATTCTTTCGCATATTTCTCATACTTGATGGCTAGATCCTGGGCTTTTTCTGGATTGCATCACGTAGTAATGAAGTACAACACTGAAACAGTCAATTAAACCTGGTTTCCATCAATATCTTAGAGGACAACGCAAGTTAGGTCTGGGATAGGTCTGGGATTTTCACTCATCAGACTCATACTTTCGCATTCCTCACATACTTGTTGAACGGATCCTGGGTTTTTTCTGGTTTGGATCACGTAGTAATGTGGTACCACACTGAAACAGTCGATTAAACCAGGTTTCGATCAATATTTTAGAGTATAACTCATGTTAGGTCTAGGTTAGGCCTGGGATTTTCATTTATCAGACTCATACTTTCGCATTCTTCACATACTTGTTGAACTGATCCTGGGTTTTTTCTGGTTTGGATCATGTAGGAATGTGGTACCACACTGAAACAGTCGATTAAACCTGGTTTCGATCAATATTTTAGATGATAACGCAAGTTATGTCTGGGATAGGTCTGGGATTTGCCCTCATCAGACTGATACTTTCGCATTCTTCACATACTTGTTGAACGGATCCTGGGTTTTTTCTGGTTTGGATCACGTAGTAATGTGGTACCACACTGAAACAGTCGATTAAACCTGGTTTCGATCAGTATTTTAGAGGATAACGCAAGATAAGTCTGGGATAGGTCTGGGATTTGACCTCATCAGACTCATACTTTCGCGTTTTTCACATACTTGTTGAACAGATCCTGGGTTTTTTCTGGTTTGGATCACGTAGTAGTGTGGTACCACACTGAAACAGTCCATTAAACCTGCTTGCGATCAATATTTTAGAGGATAACGCATGTTAGGTCTGGGTTAGGTCTGGGATTTGCTCTCATCAGGCTCATTCTTTCGCATATTTCTCATACTTGATGGCTAGATCCTGGGCTTTTTCTGGATTGCATCGCGTAGTAATGTAGTACCACACTGAAACAGTCAATGAAACCTGGTTTCCATCAATATTTTAGAGGACAACGCAAGTTAGGTCTAGGTAAGGCCTGAGATTTTCACTGATCAGACTCATACTTTCGCATCCTTCACATACTTGTTGAACGGATCCTGGGTTTTTTCTGGTTTGGATCACGTAGTAATGTGGTACCTCACTGAAACGGTCAATTAAACCTGGTTTCGATCAATATTTTAGAGGATAACGCAAGTTAGGTCTGGGATAGGTCTGGGATTTGCCCTCATCATGCTCATACTTTCGCGTTTTTCACATACTTGTTGAACAGATCATGGGTTTTTTCTGGTTTGGGTCACGTAGTACTGTGATACCACACTGAAACAGTCGATTAAACCTGGTTTCGATCAATATTTTAGAGGATAACGCATGTTAGGTCTAGGGTAGCCCTGGGATTTTCACTCATCAGACTCATACTTTCGCATTCTTCACATACTTGTTGAACTGATCCTGGGTTTTTTCTGGTTTGGATTACGTAGTAATGTGGTACCACACTGAAACAGTCGATTAAACCTGGTTTCGATTAATATTTTAGAGGATAACGCATGTTAGGTCTAGGTTAGCCCTGGGATTTTCACACATCAGACTCATACTTTCGCATTCTTCTCATACTTGTTAAACTGATCCTGGGTTTTTTCTGGTTTGGATCACGTAGTAATGTGGTACCACACTAAAACAGTCGATTAAACCTGGTTTCGATCAATATTTTTGAGGATAACGCATGTTAGGTCTAGGTTAGGTCTGGGATTTTCACTCATCAGACTCATACCTTCGCATTCTTCACATACTTGTTGAACGGATCCTGGGTTTTTTCTGGTTTGGATCACGTAGTAATGTGGTACCACACTGAAACAGTCAATTAAACCTGGTTTTGATGAATATTTTAGAGAATAATTCATGTTAGGCCAGACCTAACATGGTTAGGTCTAGGATTTGCCCTCATCAGGCTCATACTTTCGCATTTTTCACATACTTGTTGAACAGATCCTGGGCTTTTTCTGGATTGCATCACGTAGTAATGAAGTACAACACTGAAACACTCAATTAAACCTGGTTTCCATCAATATTATTGAGGATAACGCATGTTAGGTCTAGGTTAGGCCTGGGATTTTCACTCATCAGACTCATACTTTCGCATTCTTCACATACTTGTTGAACGGATCCTGGGCTATTTCTGGATTGGATCACGTAGTAATGTGGTACCACACTGAAACAGTCAATTAAACCTGGTTTTGATCAATATTTTAGAGAATAACGCATGTTAGGTCTAGGTTAGGTCTGGGATTTTCACTCATCAGACTCATACCTTCGCATTCTTCACATACTTGTTGAACGGATCCTGGGCTATTTCTGGATTGGATCACGTAGTAATGTGGTACCACACTGAAACAGTCAATTAAACCTGGTTTTGATCAATATTTTAGAGAATAACGCATGTTAGGTCTAGGTTAGCCCTGGGATTATCACTCATCAGACTCATACTTTCGCATTCTTCACATACTTGTTGAACGGATCCTGGGTTTTTTCTGGTTTGGTTCACGTAGTAATGTGGTACCACACTGAAACATTCAATTAAACCTGATCTTGATAAATATTTGAGAGGATAACGCATGTTAGGTTTGGTTTAAGTCTAGGATTTGCCTTAATCAGGCTCATACTTTCGCATATTTCTCATACTTGATGGCTAGATCCTGGGCTGTTTCTGGATTGTATCACGTAGTAATGTGGTACCACGCTGAAACAGTCGATTAAACCTGGTTTCGATCAATATTTTTGAGGATAACGCATATTAGGTCTAGGTTAGGCCGGGGATTTTCACTCATCAGACTCATACTTTCGCATTCTTCACATACTTGTTGAACGGATCCTGGGTTTTTACTGGTTTGGATCACGTAGTAATGTGGTACCACACTGGAACATTCAATTAAACCTGGTCTTGATAAATATTTTAGAGGATAACGCATGTTAGGTCTGGGTTAGGTCTAGGATTTGCCCTCATCAGGCTCATACTTTCGCATATTTCTCATACTTCATGGCTGGATCCTGGGCTATTTCTGGATTGGATCACGTAGTAATGTGGTACCACACTGAAACAGTCAATTAAACCTTTGGTTTTGATGAATATTTTAGAGAATAATTCATGTTAGGCCAGACCTAACATGGTTAGAGGATAACGCATGTTAGGTCTGGGTTAGGTCTAGGATTTGCCCTCATCAGGCTCATACTTTCGCGTTTTTCACATACTTGTTGAACAGATCCTGGGCTTTTTCTGGATTGCATCACGTAGTAATGAAGTACAACACTGAAACACTCAATTAAACCTGGTTTCCATCAATATTATTGAGGATAACGCATGTTAGGTCTAGGTTAGGCCTGGGATTTTCACTCATCAGACTCATACTTTCGCATTCTTCACATACTTGTTGAACGGATCCTGGGCTATTTCTGGATTGGATCACGTAGTAATGTGGTACCACACTGAAACAGTCAATTAAACCTGGTTTTGATCAATATTTTAGAGAATAACGCATGTTAGGTCTAGGTTAGGTCTGGGATTTTCACTCATCAGACTCATACCTTCGCATTCTTCACATACTTGTTGAACGGATCCTGGGCTATTTCTGGATTGGATCACGTAGTAATGTGGTACCACACTGAAACAGTCAATTAAACCTGGGTTTCATCAATATTTTAGAGAATAACGCATGTTAGGTCTAGGTTAGGTCTGGGATTTGCCCTCATCAGACTCATACTTTCGCACACTTCACATACTCGTTGAACAGATTCTGGGTTTTTTCTGGTTTGGATCACGTAGTAATGTGGTACCACACTGAAACAGTCGATTAAACCTGGTTTCGATCAGTATTTTAGAGGATAACGCAAGTTATGTCTGGGATAGGTCTGGGATTTGCCCTCATCAGACTGATACTTTCGCATTCTTCGCATACTTGTTGAACTGATCCTGGGTTTTTTCTGGTTTGGATCACGTAGGAATGTGGTACCACACTGAAACAGTCGATTAAACCTGGTTTCGATCAATATTTTAGATGATAACGCCATTTATGTCTGGGATAGGTCTGGGATTTGCCCTCATCAGACTGATACTTTCGCATTCTTCGCATACTTGTTGAACAGATCCTGGGTTTTTTCTGGTTTGGATCAGGTAGTAGTGTGGTACCACACTGAAACAGTCCATTAAACCTGCTTGCGATCAATATTTTAGAGGATAACGCATGTTAGGTCTGGGTTAGGTCTAGGATTTGCCCTCATCAGGCTCATTCTTTCGCATATTTCTCAAACATGATGGCTAGATCCTGGGCTTTTTCTGGATTGCATCACGTAGTAATGTGGTACCACACTGAAACATTCAATTAAACCTGGTCTTGATAAATATTTTAGAGGATAACGCATGTTAGGTCTGGGTTAGGTCTAGGATTTGCCCTCATCAGGCTCATACTTTCGCATATTTCTCATACTTCATGGCTAGATCCTTTGCTTTTTCTGGATTGTATCACGTAGTAATGAAGTACAACACTGAAACAGTCAATTAAACCTGGTTTCCATCAATATCTTAGAGGACAACGCAAGTTAGGTCTGGGATAGGTCTTGGACTTGCCCTCACCAGGCTCATACTTTCGCGTCTTTCACATACTTGTTGAACAGATCCTGGGTTTTTTCTGGTTTGGATCACGTAGTAATGTGGTACCACACTGAAGCAGTCGATTAAGCCTGGTTTCGATCAATATTTTAGAGGATAACGCATGTTAGGTCTAGGTTAGGCCTGGGATTTTCAATCATCAGGCTCATACTTTCGCATTCTTCACATACTTGTTGAGCGGATCCTGGGTTTTTTCTGGTTTGGATCACGTAGTAATGTGGTACCACACTGAAACAGTCGATTAAACCTGGTTTCGATCAGTATTTTAGAGGATAACGCAAGATAAGTCTGGGATAGGTCTGGGATTTGACCTCATCAGACTCATACTTTCGCGTTTTTCACATACTTGTTGAACAGATCCTGGGTTTTTTCTGGTTTGGATCACGTAGTAGTGTGGTACCACACTGAAACAGTCCATTAAACCTGCTTGCGATCAATATTTTAGAGGATAACGCATGTTAGGTCTGGGTTAGGTCTAGGATTTGCCCTCATCAGGCTCATTCTTTCGCATATTTCTCAAACATGATGGCTAGATCCTGGGGTTTTTCTGGATTGCATCACGTAGTAATGTGGTACCACACTGAAACATTCAATTAAACCTGGTCTTGATAAATATTTTAGAGGATAACGCGTGTTAGGTCTGGGTTAGGTCTAGGATTTGCCCTCATCAGGCTCATAGTTTCGCATATTTCTCATACTTCATGGCTGGATCCTTTGCTTTTTCTGGATTGTATCACGTAGTAATGAAGTACAACACTGAAACAGTCAATTAAACCTGGTTTCCATCAATATCTTAGAGGACAACGCAAGTTAGGTCTGGGATAGGTCTTGGACTTGCCCTCACCAGGCTCATACTTTCGCGTTTTTCACATACTTGTTGAACAGATCCTGGGTTTTTTCTGGTTTGGATCACGTAGTAGTGTGGTACCACACTGAAACAGTCCATTAAACCTGGTTTGGATCAATATTTTAGAGGATAACGCATGTTAGGTCTAGGTTAGGTCTGGGATTTTCACTCATCAGACTCATACTTTCGCATTCTTCACATACTTGTTGAACGGATCCTGGGTTTTTTCTGGTTTGGATCACGTAGTAATGTGGGTCCACACTGAAACAATCAATTAAACCTGGTCTTGATAAATATTTTAGAGGATAACGCATGTTAGGTCTGGGATAGGTCTGGGATTTGCCTTCATCAGACTCATACTTTCGCACACTTCACATACTCGTTGAACAGATTCTGGGTTTTTTCTGGTTTGGATCACGTAGTAATGTGGTACCACACTGAAACAGTCGATTAAACCTGGTTTCGATCAATATTTTAGAGGATAACGCATGTTAGGTCTAGGTTAGGCCTGGGATTTTCACTCATCAGGCTCATACTTTCGCATTCTTCATATACTTGTTGAGCGGATCCTGGGTTTTTTCTGGTTTGGATCACGTATTAATGTAGGACCACACTGAAACAGTCAATTAAACCTGGTTTCGATCAATATTTTAGAGAATAATTCATGTTAGGTCTAGGTTAGGTGTGGGATTTGCTCTCATCAGGCTCATTCTTTCGCATATTTCTCATACTTGATGGCTAGATCCTGGGCTTTTTCTGGATTGCATCACGTAGTAATGAAGTACAACACTGAAACAGTCAATTAAACCTGGTTTCCATCAATATCTTAGAGGACAACGCAAGTTAGGTCTGGGATAGGTCTGGGATTTTCACTCATCAGACTCATACTTTCGCATTCCTCACATACTTGTTGAACTGATCCTGGGTTTTTTCTGGTTTGGATCACGTAGGAATGTGGTACCACACTGAAACAGTCGATTAAACCTGGTTTCGATCAATATTTTAGAGGATAACGCAAGTTAGGTCTGGGATAGGTCTGGGATTTGACCTCATCAGACTCATACTTTCGCACACTTCACATACCCGTTGAACAGATCCTGGGTTATTTTCTGGTTTGGATCACATAGTAATGTGGTACCACACTGAAACAGTCGATTAAGCCAGGTTTCGATCAATATTTCAGAGTATAACTCATGTTAGGTCTAGGTTAGGCCTGGGATTTTCATTTATCAGACTCATACTTTCGCATTCTTCACATACTTGTTCAACTGATCCTGGGTTTTTTCTGGTTTGGATCACGTAGGAATGTGGTACCACACTGAAACAGTCGATTAAACCTGGTTTCGATCAATATTTTAGATGATAACGCAAGTTATGTCTGGGATAGGTCTGGGATTTGCCCTCATCAGACTGATACTTTCGCATTCTTCACATACTTGATGAACGGATCCTGGGTTTTTTCTGGTTTGGATCACGTAGTAATGTGGTACCACACTGAAACAGTCGATTAAACCTGGTTTCGATCAGTATTTTAGAGGAGAACGCAAGATAAGTCTGGGATAGGTCTGGGATTTGCCCTCACCAGGCTCATACTTTCGCGTTTTTCACATACTTGTTGTACAGATCCTGGGTTTCTTCTGGTTTGGATCACGTAGTAGTGTGGTACCACACTGAAACAGTCCATTAAACCTGGTTTGGATCAATATTTTAGAGGATAACGCATGTTAGGTCTACGTTAGGTCTGGGATTTTCACTCATCAGACTCATACTTTCGCATTCTTCACATACTTGTTGAACGGATCGTGGGTTTTTTCTGGTTTGGATCACGTAGTAATGTGGGTCCACACTGAAACAGTCGATTAAACCTGGCTTCGATCAATATTTTAGATGATAACGCAAGTTATGTCTGGGATAGGTCTGGGATTTGCCCTCATCAGACTGATACTTTCGCATTCTTCGCATACTTGTTGAACAGATCCTGGGTTTTTTCTGGTTTGGATCACGTAGTAGTGTGGTACCACACTGAAACAGTCCATTAAACCTGCTTGCGATCAATATTTTAGAGGATAACGCAAGTTAGGTCTGGGATAGGTCTGGGATTTGACCTCATCAGACTCATACTTTCGCACACTTCACATACCCGTTGAACAGATCCTGGGTTATTTTCTGGTTTGGATCACATAGTAATGTGGTACCACACTGAAACAGTCGATTAAACCAGGTTTCGATCAATATTTCAGAGGATAACGCATGTTAGGTCTAGGTTAGGCCTGGGATTTTCACTCATCAGACTCATACTTTCGCATTCTTCACATACTTGTTGAACGGATCGTGGGTTTTTTCTGGTTTGGATCACGTAGTAATGTGGGTCCACACTGAAACAGTCGATTAAACCTGGCTTCGATCAATATTTTAGATGATAACGCAAGTTATGTCTGGGATAGGTCTGGGATTTGCCCTCATCAGACTGATACTTTCGCATTCTTCGCATACTTGTTGAACAGATCCTGGGTTTTTTCTGGTTTGGATCACGTAGTAGTGTGGTACCACACTGAAACAGTCCATTAAACCTGCTTGCGATCAATATTTTAGAGGATAACGCATGTTAGGTCTGGGTTAGGTCTAGGATTTGCCCTCATCAGGCTCATTCTTTCGCATATTTCTCAAACATGATGGCTAGATCCTGGGCTTTTTCTGGATTGCATCACGTAGTAATGTGGTACCACACTGAAACATTCAATTAAACCTGGTCTTGATGAATATTTTAGAGGATAACGCATGTTAGGTCTGGGTTAGGTCTAGGATTTGCCCTCATCAGGCTCATACTTTCGCATATTCCTCATACTTCACGGCTAGATCCTTTGCTTTTTCTGGATTGTATCACGTAGTAATGAAGTACAACACTGAAACAGTCAATTAAACCTGGTTTCCATCAATATCTTAGAGGACAACGCAAGTTAGGTCTGGGATAGGTCTTGGACTTGCCCTCACCAGGCTCATACTTTCGCGTTTTTCACATACTTGTTGAACAGATCCTGGGTTTTTTCTGGTTTGGATCACGTAGTAGAGTGGTACCACACTGAAACAGTCCATTAAACCTGGTTTGGATCAATATTTTAGAGGATAACGCATGTTAGGTCTAGGTTAGGTCTGGGATTTTCACTCATCAGACTCATACTTTCGCATTCTTCACATACTGGTTGAACGGATCCTGGGTTTTTTCTGGTTTGGATCACGTAGTAATGTGGGTCCACACTGAAACAATCAATTAAACCTGGTCTTGATAAATATTTTAGAGGATAACGCATGTTAGGTCTGGGATAGGTCTGGGATTTGCCCTCATCAGACTCATACTTTCGCACACTTCACATACTCGTTGAACAGATTCTGGGTTTTTTCTGGTTTGGATCACGTAGTAATGTGGTACCACACTGAAGCAGTCGATTAAACCTGGTTTCGATCAATATTTTAGAGGATAACGCATGTTAGGTCTAGGTTAGGCCTGGGATTTTCACTCATCAGGCTCATACTTTCGCATTCTTCACATACTTGTTGAACGGATCCTGGGTTTTTTCTGGTTTGGATCACGTAGTAATGTAGGACCACACTGAAACAGTCAATTAAACCTGGTTTCGATCAATATTTTAGAGAATAATTCATGCTAGGTCTAGGTTAGGTCTGGGATTTGCTCTCATCAGGCTCATTCTTTCGCATATTTCTCATACTTGATGGCTAGATCCTGGGCTTTTTCTGGATTGCATCACGTAGTAATGAAGTACAACACTGAAACAGTCAATTAAACCTGGTTTCCATCAATATCTTAGAGGACAACGCAAGTTAGGTCTGGGATAGGTCTGGGATATTCACTCATCAGACTCATACTTTCGCATTCCTCACATACTTGTTGAACTGATCCTGGGTTTTTTCTGGTTTGGATCACGTAGGAATGTGGTACCACACTGAAACAGTCGATTAAACCTGGTTTCGATCAATATTTTAGATGATAACGCAAGTTATGTCTGGGATAGGTCTGGGATTTGCCCTCATCAGACTGATACTTTCGCATTCTTCGCATACTTGTTGAACAGATCCTGGGTTTTTTCTGGTTTGGATCAGGTAGTAGTGTGGTACCACACTGAGACAGTCCATTAAACCTGCTTGCGATCAATATTTTAGAGGATAACGCATGTTAGGTCTGGGTTAGGTCTAGGATTTGCCCTCATCAGGCTCATTCTTTCGCATATTTCTCAAACATGATGGCTAGATCCTGGGCTTTTTCTGGATTGCATCACGTAGTAATGTGGTACCACACTGAAACATTCAATTAAACCTGGTCTTGATAAATATTTTAGAGGATAACGCATGTTAGGTCTGGGTTAGGTCTAGGATTTGCCCTCATCAGGCTCATACTTTCGCATATTTCTCATACTTCATGGCTAGATCCTTTGCTTTTTCTGGATTGTATCACGTAGTAATGAAGTACAACACTGAAACAGTCAATTAAACCTGGTTTCCATCAATATCTTAGAGGACAACGCAAGTTAGGTCTGGGATAGGTCTTGGACTTGCCCTCACCAGGCTCATACTTTCGCGTTTTTCACATACTTGTTGAACAGATCCTGGGTTTTTGCTGGTTTGGATCACGTAGTAGTGTGGTACCACACTGGAACAGTCCATTAAACCTGGTTTGGATCAATATTTTAGAGGATAACGCATGTTAGGTCTAGGTTAGGTCTGGGATTTTCACTCATCAGACTCATACTTTCGCATTCTTCACATACTGGTTGAACGGATCCTGGGTTTTTTCTGGTTTGGATCACGTAGTAATGTGGGTCCACACTGAAACAATCAATTAAACCTGGTCTTGATAAATATTTTAGAGGATAACGCATGTTAGGTCTGGGATAGGTCTGGGATTTGCCCTCATCAGACTCATACTTTCGCACACTTCACATACTCGTTGAACAGATTCTGGGTTTTTTCTGGTTTGGATCACGTAGTAATGTGGTACCACACTGAAGCAGTCGATTAAACCTGGTTTCGATCAATATTTTAGAGGATAACGCATGTTAGGTCTAGGTTAGGCCTGGGATTTTCACTCATCAGGCTCATACTTTCGCATTCTTCACATACTTGTTGAACGGATCCTGGGTTTTTTCTGGTTTGGATCACGTAGTAATGTAGGACCACACTGAAACAGTCAATTAAACCTGGTTTCGATCAATATTTTAGAGAATAATTCATGCTAGGTCTAGGTTAGGTCTGGGATTTGCTCTCATCAGGCTCATTCTTTCGCATATTTCTCATACTTGATGGCTAGATCCTGGGCTTTTTCTGGATTGCATCACGTAGTAATGAAGTACAACACTGAAACAGTCAATTAAACCTGGTTTCCATCAATATCTTAGAGGACAACGCAAGTTATGTCTGGGATAGGTCTGGGATTTGCCCTCATCAGACTGATACTTTCGCATTCTTCACATACTTGTTGAACGGATCCTGGGTTTTTTCTGGTTTGGATCACGTAGTAATGTGGTACCACACTGAAACAGTCGATTAAACCTGGTTTCGATCAGTATTTTAGAGGATAACGCAAGTTATGTCTGGGATAGGTCTGGGATTTGCCCTCATCAGACTGATACTTTCGCATTCTTCACATACTTGATGAACGGATCCTGGGTTTTT
The DNA here is from genome assembly GCF_051014445.1 of Colletes latitarsis. Lineage (NCBI taxonomy): Eukaryota > Metazoa > Arthropoda > Insecta > Hymenoptera > Colletidae > Colletes > Colletes latitarsis. Next base: position 11,496,868 of record NW_027488365.1, read on the forward strand.
TCTGGTTTGGATCACGTAGTAATGTGGTACCACACTGAAACAGTCGATTAAACCTGGTTTCGATCAGTATTTTAGAGGAGAACGCAAGATAAGTCTGGGATAGGTCTGGGATTTGCCCTCACCAGGCTCATACTTTCGCGTTTTTCACATACTTGTCGAACAGATCCTGGGTTTTTTCTGGTTTGGATCACGTAGTAGTGTGGTACCACACTGAAACAGTCCATTAAACCTGGTTTGGATCAATATTTTAGAGGATAACGCATGTTAGGTCTACGTTAGGTCTGGGATTTTCACTCATCAGACTCATACTTTCGCATTCTTCACATACTTGTTGAACGGATCGTGGGTTTTTTCTGGTTTGGATCACGTAGTAATGTGGGTCCACACTGAAACAGTCGATTAAACCTGCTTGCGATCAATATTTTAGAGGATAACGCATGTTAGGTCTGGGCTAGGTCTAGGATTTGCCCTCATCAGGCTCATTCTTTCGCATATTTCTCAAACTTGATGGCTAGATCCTGGGCTTTTTCTGGATTGCATCACGTAGTAATGTGGTACCACACTGAAACAATCAATTAAACCTGGTCTTGATAAATATTTTAGAGGATAACGCATGTTAGGTCTGGGTTAGGTCTAGGATTTGCCCTCATCAGACTGATACTTTTGCATTCTTCACATACTTGTTGAACGGATCCTGGGATTTTCTGGTTTGGATCACGTAGTAATGTGGTACCACACTGAAACAGTCCATTAAACCTGCCTGCGATCAATATTTTCGAGGATAACGCATGTTAGGTCTGGGTTAGGTCTAGGATTTGCCCTCATCAGGCTCATACTTTCGCATATTTCTCATACTTCATGGCTAGATCCTTTGCTTCTTCTGGATTGTATCACGTAGTAATGAAGTACAACACTGAAACAGTCAATTAAACCTGGTTTCCATCAATATCTTAGAGGACAACGCAAGTTAGGTCTGGGATAGGTCTTGGACTTGCCCTCACCAGGCTCATACTTTCGCGTTTTTCACATACTTGTTGATCAGATCCTGGGTTTTTTCTGGCTTGGATCATGTAGTAGTGTGGTACCACACTGAAACAGTCCATTAAACCTGGTTTGGATCAATATTTTTGAGGATAACGCATGTTAGGTCTAGGTTAGGTTTGGGATTTTCACTCATCAGACTCATACTTTCGCATTCTTCACATACTTGTTGAACAGATCCTGGGTTTTTTCTGGTTTGGATCACGTAGTAATGTGGGTCCACACTGAAACAATCAATTAAACCTGGTCTTGATAAATATTTTAGAGGATAACGCATGTTAGGTCTGGGATAGGTCTGGGATTTGCCCTCATCAGACTCATACTTTCGCACACTTCACATACTCGTTGAACAGATTCTGGGTTTTTTCTGGTTTGGATCACGTAGTAATGTGGTACCACACTGAAACAGTCGATTAAACCTGGTTTCGATCAATATTTTAGAGGATAACGCATGTTAGGTCTAGGTTAGGCCTGGGATTTTCACTCATCAGGCTCATACTTTCGCATTCTTCACATACTTGTTGAACGGATCCTGGGTTTTTTCTGGTTTGGATCACGTAGTGATGTAGGACCACACTGAAACAGTCAATTAAACCTGGTTTCGATCAATATTTTAGAGAATAATTCATGCTAGGTCTAGGTTAGGTCTGGGATTTGCTCTCATCAGGCTCATTCTTTCGCATATTTCTCATACTTGATGGCTAGATCCGGGGCTTTTTCTGGATTGCATCACGTAGTAATGAAGTACAACACTGAAACAGTCAATTAAACCTGGTTTCCATCAATATCTTAGAGGACAACGCAAGTTAGGTCTGGGATAGGTCTGGGATTTTCACTCATCAGACTCATACTTTCGCATTCCTCACATACTTGTTGAACTGATCCTGGGTTTTTTCTGGTTTGGATCACGTAGGAATGTGGTACCACACTGAAACAGTCGATTAAACCTGGTTTCGATCAATATTTTAGAGGATAACGCCACTTAGGTCTGGGATAGGTCTGGGATTTGACCTCATCAGACTCATACTTTCGCACACTTCACATACCCGTTGAACAGATCCTGGGTTATTTTCTGGTTTGGATCACATAGTAATGTGGTACCACACTGAAACAGTCGATTAAACCAGGTTTCGATCAATATTTTAGATGATAACGCAAGTTATGTCTGGGATAGGTCTGGGATTTGCCCTCATCAGACTGATACTTTCGCATTCTTCACATACTTGTTGAACTGATCCTGGGTTTTTTCTGGTTTGGATCACGTAATAGTGTGGTACCACACTGAAACAGTCGATTAAACCTGGTTTCGATCAATATTTTAGAGGATAACGCAAGTTAGGTCTGGGATAGGTCTGGGATTTGACCTCATCAGACTCATACTTTCGCACACTTCACATACCCGTTGAACAGATCCTGGGTTATTTTCTGGTTTGGATCACATAGTAATGTGGTACCACACTGAAACAGTCGATTAAACCAGGTTTCGATCAATATTTTGGAGTATAACTCATGTTAGGTCTAGGTTAGGCCTGGGATTTTCATTTATCAGACTCATACTTTCGCATTCTTCACATACTTGTGGAACTGATCCTGGGTTTTTTCTGGTTTGGATCACGTAGGAATGGGGTACCACACTGAAACAGTCGATTAAACCTGGTTTCGATCAATATTTTAGATGATAACGCAAGTTATGTCTGGGATAGGTCTGGGATTTGCCCTCATCAGACTGATACTTTCGCATTCTTCACATACTTGTTGAACGGATCCTGGGTTTTTTCTGGTTTGGATCACGTAGTAATGTGGTACCACACTGAAACAGTCCATTAAACCTGCTTGCGATCAATATTATAGAGGATAACGCATGTTAGGTCTGTGTTAGGTCTAGGATTTGCCCTCATCAGGCTCATTCTTTCGCATATTTCTCAAACTTGATGGCTAGATCCTGGGCTTTTTCTGGATTGCATCACGTAGTAATGTGGTACCACACTGAAACATTCAATTAAACCTGGTCTTGATAAATATTTTAGAGGATAACGCATGTTAGGTCTGGGTTAGGTCTAGGATTTGCCCTCATCAGGCTCATACTTTCGCATATTTCTCATACTTCATGGCTAGATCCTTTGCTTTTTCTGGATTGTATCACGTAGTAATGAAGTACAACACTGAAACAGTCAATTAAACCTGGTTTCCATCAATATCTTAGAGGACAACGCAAGTTAGGTCTGGGATAGGTCTGGGATTTGACCTCATCAGACTCATACTTTCGCACACTTCACATACCCGTTGAACAGATCCTGGGTTATTTTCTGGTTTGGATCACATAGTAATGTGGTACCACACTGAAACAGTCGATTAAACCAGGTTTCGATCAATATTTTTGATTATAAATCATGTTAGGTCTAGGTTAGGCCTGGGATTTTCATTTATCAGACTCATACTTTCGCATTTTTCACATACTTGTTGAACTGATCCTGGGTTTTTTCTGGTTTGGATCACGTAGGAATGTGGTACCACACTGAAACAGTCGATTAAACCTGGTTTCGATCAATATTTTAGATGATAACGCAAGTTATGTCTGGGATAGGTCTGGGATTTGCCCTCATCAGACTGATACTTTCGCATTCTTCACATACTTGTTGAACGGATCCTGGGTTTTTTCTGGTTTGGATCACGTAGTAATGTGGTACCACACTGAAACAGTCGATTAAACCTGGTTTCGATTAGTATTTTAGAGGATAACGCAAGATAAGTCTGGGATAGGTCTGGGATTTGACCTCATCAGACTCATACTTTCGCGTTTTTCGCATACTTGTTGAACAGATCCTGGGTTTTTTCTGGTTTGGATCACGTAGTAGTGTGGTACCACACTGAAACAGTCCATTAAACCTGCTTGCGATCAATATTTTAGAGGATAACGCATGTTAGGTCTGGGTTAGGTCTAGGATTTGCCCTCATCAGGCTCATTCTTTCGCATATTTCTCAAACATGATGGCTAGATCCTGGGCTTTTTCTGGATTGCATCACGTAGTAATGTGGTACCACACTGAAACATTCAATTAAACCTGGTCTTGATAAATATTTTAGAGGATAACGCGTGTTAGGTCTGGGTTAGGTCTAGGATTTGCCCTCATCAGGCTCATACTTTCGCGTTTTTCACATACTCGTTGAACAGATCCTGGGTTATTTTCTGGTTTGGATCACATAGTAATGTGGTACCACACTGAAACAGTCGATTAAACCAGGTTTGGATGAATATTTTAGAGGATAACGCATGTTAGGTCTAGGTTAGCCCTGGGATTATCACTCATCAGACTCATACTTTCGCATCCCTCACATACTTGTTGAACTGATCCTGGGTATTTCTGGTTGGGATCACGTAGTAATGTGGTACCACACTGAAACAGCCGATTAAACCTGGTTTCGATCAATATTTTAGAGGATAACGCAAGTTAGGTCTGGGATAGGTCTGGGATTTGACCTCATCAGACTCATACTTTCGCACACTTCACATACTCGTTGAACAGATCCTGGGTTATTTTCTGGTTTGGATCACATAGTAACGTGGTACCACACTGAAACAGTCGATTAAACCAGGTTTGGATGAATATTTTAGAGGATAACGCATGTTAGGTCTAGGTTAGCCCTGGGATTATCACTCATCAGACTCATACTTTCGCATTCTTCACATACTTGTTGAACGGATCCTGGGTTTTTTCTGGTTTGGATCACGAAGTAATGTGGGACCACACTGAAACAGTCAATTAAACCTGGTTTCGACCAATATTTTAGAGAATAATTCATGTTAGGTCTAGGTTAGGTCTGGGATTTGCTCTCATCAGGCTCATTCTTTCGCATATTTCTCATACTTGATGGCTAGATCCTGGGCTTTTTCTGGATTGCATCACGTAGTAATGAAGTACAGCACTGAAACGGTCAATTAAACCTGGATTGGATCAATATTTTAGAGGATAACGCATGTTAGGTCTAGGTTAGCCCTGGGATTATCACTCATCAGACTCATACTTTCGCGTTTTTCACATACTTGTTGAACAGATCCTGGGTTTTTTCTGGTTTGGATCACGTAGTAGTGTGGTACCACACTGAAACAGTCCATTTAACCTGGTTTGGATCAATATTTTAGAGAATAACGCATGTTAGGTCTAGGTTAGGTCTGGGATTTTCACTCATCAGACTCATACTTTCGCATTCTTCACATACTTGTTGAACGGATCCTGGGTTTTTCCTGGTTTGGATCACGTAGTAATGTGGGTCCACACTGAAACAATCAATTAAACCTGGTCTTGATAAATATTTTAGTGGATAACGCATGTTAGGTCTGGGATAGGTCTTGGACTTGCCCTCACCAGGCTCATACTTTCGCGTTTTTCACATACTTGTTGAACAGATCCTGGGTTTTTTCTGGTTTGGATCACGTAGTAGTGTGGTACCACATTGAAACAGTCCATTTAACCTGGTTTGGATCAATATTTTAGAGAATAGCGCATGTTAGGTCTAGGTTAGGTCTGGGATTTTCACTCATCAGACTCATACTTTCGCATCCCTCACATACTTGTTGAACTGATCCTGGGTTTTTTCTGGTTGGGATCACGTAGTAATGTGGTACCACACTGAAACAGCCGATTAAACCTGGTTTCGATCAATATTTTAGAGGATAACGCAAGTTAGGTCTGGGATAGGTCTGGGATTTGACCTCATCAGACTCATACTTTCGCACACTTCACATACTCGTTGAACAGATCCTGGGTTATTTTCTGGTTTGGATCACATAGTAATGTGGTACCACACTGAAACAGTCGATTAAACCAGGTTTGGATGAATATTTTAGAGGATAACGCATGTTAGGTCTAGGTTAGCCCTGGGATTATCACTCATCAGACTCATACTTTCGCATCCCTCACATACTTGTTGAACTGATCCTGGGTTTTTTCTGGTTGGGATCACGTAGTAATGTGGTACCACACTGAAACAGCCGATTAAACCTGGTTTCGATCAATATTTTAGAGGATAACGCAAGTTAGGTCTTGGATAGGTCTGGGATTTGACCTCATCAGACTCATACTTTCGCACACTTCACATACTCGTTGAACAGATCCTGGGTTATTTTCTGGTTTGGATCACATAGTAATGTGGTACCACACTGAAACAGTCGATTAAACCAGGTTCGGATCAATATTTTAGAGGATAACGCATGTTAGGTCTAGGTTAGCCCTGGGATTATCACTCATCAGGCTCTTACTTCCGCGTTTTTCACATACTTGTTGAACAGATCCTGGGTTTTTTCTGGTTTGTATCACGTAGTAGTGTGGTACCACACTGAAACAGTCCATTAAACCTGGTTTGGATCAATATTTTAGAGGATAACGCATGTTAGGTCTAGGTTAGGTCTGGGATTTTCACTCATCAGACTCATACTTTCGCATTCTTCACATACTTGTTGAACGGATCCTGGGTTTTTTCTGGTTTGGATCACGAAGTAATGTGGTACCACACTGAAACAGTCAATTAAACCCGGTTTCGACCAATATTTTAGAGAATAATTCATGTTAGGTCTAGGTTAGGTCTGGGATTTGCTCTCATCAGGCTCATTCTTTCGCATATTTCTCATACTTGATGGCTAGATCCTGGGCATTTTCTGGATTGCATCACGTAGTAATGAAGTACAGCACTGAAACAGTCAATTAAACCTGGTTTGGATCAATATCTTAGAGGACAACGCAAGTTAGGTCTGGGATAGGTCTGGGACTTGCCCTCATCAGGCTCATACTTTCGCGTTTTTCACATACTTGTTGAACAGATCCTGGGTTTTTTCTGGTTTGGATCACGTAGTAGTGTGGTACCACACTGAAACATTCCATTAAACCTGGTTGGGATCAATATTTTAGAGGATAACGCATGTTAGGTCTAGGTTAGGTCGGGGATTTTCACTCATCAGACTGATACTTTCGCATTCTTCACATACTTGTTGAACGGATCCTGGGTTTTTTCTGGTTTGGATCACGTAGTAATGTGGTACCACACTGAAACTGTTGAATAAACTTGGTTTCGATCAGTATTTTAGAGGATAACGCAAGATAAGTCTGGGATAGGTCTGGGATTTGACCTCATCAGACTCATACTTTCGCGTTTTTCACATACTTGTTGAACAGATCCTGGGTTTTTTCTGGTTTGGATCACGTAGTAGTGTGGTACCACACTGAAACAGTCCATTAAACCTCCTTGCGATCAATATTTTAGAGGATAACGCATGTTAGGTCTAGGTTAGGCCTGGGATTTTCACTCATCAGCCTCATACTTTCGCATTCTTCACATACTTGTTGAACGGATCCTGGGTTTTTTCTGGTTTGGATCACGTAGTAATGTGGGACCACACTGAAACAGCCAATTAAACATGGTTTCGATCAATATTTTAGAGAATAATTCATGTTAGGTCTAGGTTAGGTCTGGGAGTTGCTCTGATCAGGCTCATTCTTTCGCATATTTCTCATACTTGATGGCTAGATCCTAGGCTTTTTCTGGATTGCATCACGTAGTAATGAAGTACAACACTGAAACAGTCAATTAAACCTGGTTTCCATCAATATCTTAGAGGACAACGCAAGTTAGGTCTGGGATAGGTCTGGGATTTTCCCTCATCAGGCTCTTACTTCCGCGTTTTTCACATACTTGTTGAACAGATCCTGGGTTTTTTCTGGTTTGTATCACGTAGTAGTGTGGTACCACACTGAAACAGTCCATTAAACCTGGTTTGGATCAATATTTTAGAGGATAACGCATGTTAGGTCTAGGTTAGGTCTGGGATTTTCACTCATCAGACTCATACTTTCGCATTCCTCACATACTTGTTGAACTGATCCTGGGTTTTTTCTGGTTTGGATCACGTAGTAATGTGGTACCACACTGAAACAGTCGATTAAACCTGGTTTCGATTAATATTTTAGAGGATAACGCAAGCTAGGTCTGGGATAGGTCTGGGATTTGACCTCATCAGACTCATACTTTCGCACACTTCACATACTCGTTGAACAGATCCTGGGTTATTTTCTGGTTTGGATCACATAGTAATGTGGTACCACACTGAAACAGTCGATTAAACCAGGTTTCGATCAATATTTTAGAGTATAACTCATGTTAGGTCTAGGTTAGGCCTGCGATATTCATTTATCAGACTCATACTTTCGCATTCTTCACATACTTGTTGAACGGATTCTGGGTTTTTTCTGGTTTGGATCACGTAGTAATGTGGGACCACACTGAAACAATCAATTAAACCTGGTCTTGATAAATATTTTAGAGGATAACGCATGTTAGGTCTGGGTTAGGTCTAGGATTTGCCCTCATCAGGCTCATACTTTCGCATATTTCTCATACTTCATGGCTAGATCCTGGGCTGTTTCTGGATTGTATCACGTAGTAATGTGGTACCACGCTGAAACAGTCAATTAAACCTGGTTTCGATCAATATTTTAGAGGATAACGCAAGTTAGGTCTGGGATAGGTCTAGGATTTGCCCTCATCAGGCTCTTACTTTCGCATATTTCTCATACTTCATGGCTAGATCCTGGGCTAGTTCTGGAGTGGATCACGTAGTAAAGTGGTACCACACTGAAACATTCATTGAAACCTGGTCCGGATAAATATTTTAGAGGATAACGCATCTTAGGTCTGGGTTAGGTCTAAGATTTGCCCTCATCAGGCTCACAGTTTCGCGTTTTTCACATACTTGTTGAACAGATCGTGGGTTTTTTCTGGTTTGGATCAAGAAGTAGTGTGGTACCACACTGAAACAGTCCATTAAACCTGGTTTCGCCCAATATTTTAGGGGATAACGCATGTTAGGTCTAGGTTAGGTCTGGGATTTGCTCTCATGAGGCTCATTCTTTCGCATATTTCTCATACTTGATGGCTAGATCCTGGGCTTTTTCTGGATTGCATCACGTAGTAATGAAGTACAACACTGAAACAGTCAATTAAACCTGGTTTCCATCAATATCTTAGAGGACAACGCAAGTCAGGTCTGGGATATGTCTGGGATTTGCCCTCATCAGGCTCATACTTTCGCGTTTTTCACATACTTGTTGAACAGATCCTGGGTTTTTTCAGGTTTGGATCACGTTGTAGTGTGGTACCACACTGAAACGGTAAATTAAACCTGGTTTCGATCAATATTTTAGAGGATAACGCAAGTTAGGTCTGGGATAGGTCTGGGATTTGCCCTCATCAGGCTCATACTTTCGCATTCTTCACATACTTCTTGAACTGATCCTGGGTTTTTTCTGGTTTGGATCAGGTAGTAATGTGGTACCACACTGAAACAGTCGATTAAACCTGGTTTCGATCAATATTTTAGAGGATAACGCATGTTAGGTCTAGGTTAGCCCTGGGATTTTCACTCATCAGACTCATACTTTCGCATTCTTCACATACTTGTTGAACTGATCCTGGGTTTTTTCTGGTTTGGATCACGTAGTAATGTGGTACCACACTGAAACAGTCGATTAAACCTGGTTTCGATCAATATTTTAGAGGATAACGCATGTTAGGTCTAGGTTAGCCCTGGGATTTTCACTCATCAGACTCATTCTTTCGCATTCTTCACATACCTGTTGAACGGATCCTGGGTTTTTTCTGGTTTGGATCACGTAGTAATGTGGGACCACACTGAAGCAATCAATTAAACCTGGTCTTGATAAATACTTTAGAGGATAACGCATGTTAGGTCTAGGTTAGGTCTAGGATTTGCTCTCGTCAGGCTCATACTTTCGCATATTTCTCGTACTTGATGGCTAGATCCTGGGCTTTTTCTGGATTGCATCACGTAGTAATGAAGTACAACACTGAAACAGTCAATTAAACCTGGTTTCCATCAATATCTTAGAGGACAACGCAAGTCAGGTCTGGGATATGTCTGGGATTTGCCCTCATCAGGCTCATACTTTCGCGTTTTTCACATACTTGTTGAACAGATCCTGGGTTTTTTCAGGTTTGGATCACGTTGTAGTGTGGTACCACACTGAAACGGTAAATTAAACCTGGTTTCGATCAATATTTTAGAGGATAACGCAAGTTAGGTCTGGGATAGGTCTGGGATTTGCCCTCATCAGGCTCATACTTTCGCATTTTTCACATACTTGTTGAACAGATCCTGGGTTTTTTCTGGTTTGGATCGCGCAGTAATGTGGTACCACACTGAAACAGCCCACTAAACCTGGTTTCGATCAATATTTTAGAGGATAACGAAAGTTATGTCTAGATTAGGCCTGGGATTTGCCCTCATCAGGGTCATACTTTCGCAGTTTTAACATGCATGTTGACCTGATGGAGGGTTTTTTCTGCTTTGGATCACGTAATAAAGTGGTGCCGCAACTAAAACAGTCAATTAAACCTGGTTTCGACCATTATTTTAGAGGATAACGCAAGTCAGGTCTGGGATAGGTCTGGGATTAGCCCTCATCAGACTCATACTTTCGCACACTTCACATACTCGTTGACAAGATCCTGGGTTTTTTTCTGGTTTGGATCACGTAGTAATGTGGTACCACACTGAAACAGTCGATTGAACCTGGTTTCGATTAATATTTTAGAGAATAATTCATGTTAGGTCTAGGTAAGGTCTGGGATTTGCTCTCATCAGGCTCATTCTTTCGCATATTTCTCATACTTGATGTCTAGATCCTGGGCTTTTTCTGGATTGCATCACGTAGTAATGAAGTACAACACTGAAACAGTCAATTAAACCTGGTTTCCATCAATATTTTACACGACAACGCATGTTAGGTCTAGGTTAGGCCTGGGATTTGCCCTCATCAGGGTCATACTTTCGCAGTTTTAACATACATGTTGACCTGATCGAGTGTTTTTTCCGCTTTGGATCACGTAGTAAAGTGGTACCACACTGAAGCAGTCCATTAAACCCGGTTTGGATCAATATTTTAGAGGATAACGCATGTTAGGTTTGGGTTAGGTCTAGGATTTGCCCTCATCAGGCTCATACTTTCGCATATTTCTCATACTTCATGGCTAGATCCTGGGCTTTTCCTGGATTGCATCACGTAGTAATGAAGTACAACACTGAAACAGTCAATTAAACCTGGTTTCCATCAATATTTTAGAGGATAACGCATGTTAGGTTTGGGTTAGGTCTAGGATTTGCCCTCATCAGGCTCATACTTTCGCATATTTCTCATACCTCATGGATAGATCCTGGGCTTTTTCTGGATTGTATCACGTAGTAATGTGGTACCACGCTGAAACAGTCAATTAAACCTGGTTTCGATCAATATTTTAGAGGATAACGCAAGTTAGGTCTGGGATAGGTCTGGGATTCGCCCTCATCAGGCTCATACTTTCGCATTCTTCACATACTTGTTGAACGGATCCTGGGCTTTTTCTGGATTGCATCACGTAGTAATGAAGTACAACACTGAAACAGTCAATTAAACCTGGTCTTGATAAATATTTTAGAGGATAACGCATGTTAGGTTTGGGTTAGGTCTAGGATTTGCCCTCATCAGGCTCATGCTTTCGCATATTTCTCATACTTCATGGCTAGATCCTGGGCAGTTTCTGGATTGTATCACGTAGTAATGTGGTACCACGCTGAAACAGGCAATTAAACATGGTCTGGATAAATATTTTAGAGGATAACGCATCTTAGGTCTGTGTTAGGTCTAAGATTTGCCCTCCTCAGGCTCACAGTTTCGCGTTTTTCGCATACTTGTTGAACAGATCCTGGGCTTTTTCTGGATTGCATCACGTAGTATTGTGGTACCACACTGAAACAGTCGATTAAACCAAGTTTCGATCAATATTTTTGAGGATAACGCATGTTAGGTCTAGGTTAAGCCTGGGATTTTCACTCTTCAGACTCATACTTTCGCATTCTTCACATACTTGTTGAACGGATCTTGGGTTTTTTCTGGTGTGGATCACGTAGTAATGTGGCACCATACTGATACAATCAATTAAACCTGGTCTTGATAAATATTTTAGAGGCTAACGCATGTTAGGTCTGGGTTAGGTCTGGGATTTGCTCTCATCAGGCTCATTCTTTCGCATATTTCTCATACTTGATGGCTAGATCCTGGGCTTTTTCTGGATTGCATCACGTAGTAATGAAGTACAACACTGAAACAGTCAATTAAACCTGGTTTCGATAAATATTTTAGAGAACAATTCATGTTAGGTCTAGGTTAGGCCTGGGATTTGCCCTCATCAGGGTCATACTTTCGCAGTTCTAACATACATGTTGACCTGATCGAGGGTTTTTTCTGCTTTGGATCACGTAGTAAAGTGGTACCACACTGAAACAGTCCACTAAACCTGGTTTGGATCAATATTTTAGAGGATAATGCATGTTAGGTCTGGGATAGGTCTGGGATTTGCCCTCATCAGACTCATACTTTCGCACACTTCACATACTCGTTGAACAGATCCTGGGATTTTTCTGGTATGGATCACGTAGTAATGTGGTACCATACTGAAACATTCAGTTAAACCTGGTCTTGATAAATATTTTTGAGGATAACGCATGTTAGGTCTGGGTTAGGTCTAGGATTTGCCCTCATCACGCTCATACTTTCGCATATTTCTCATACTTCATGGCTAGATCCTTGGCTATTTCTGGATTGGATCACGTAGTAATGAGGTACCACACTGAAACAGCCCACTAAACCTGGTTCCGATCAATATTTTAGAGGATAACGAAAGTTATGTCTAGGTCAGGCCTGGGATTTGCTCTCATCAGACTCATGCTTTCGCATTTTTCACATACTTGTGGAACAAATCCTGGGTTTTTTCTGGTATGGATCACGTAGTAATGTGGTACCACAATGAAACATTCAGTTAAACCTGGTCTTGATAAATATTTTTGAGGATAACGCATGTTAGGTCTGGGTTAGGTCTAGGATTTGCCCTCATCAGGATCATATTTACGCATATTTCTCATACTTCATGGCTAGATCCTGGGCTATTTCTGGATTGGATCACGTAGTAATGTGGTACCACACTGAAACAGCTCACTAAACCTGGTTCCGATCAATATTTTAGAGGATAACGAAAGTTATGTCTAGGTCAGGCCTGGGATTTTCTCTCATCAGACTCATGCTTTCGCATTTTTCACATACTTGTGGAACAAATCCTGGGTTTTTTCTGGTATGGATCACGTAGTAATGTGGTACCACAATGAAACATTCAGTTAAACCTGGTCTTGATAAATATTTTTGAGGATAACGCATGTTAGGTCTGGGTTAGGTCTAGGATTTGCCCTCATCAGGCTCATGCTTTCGCATATTTCTCATACTTCATGGCTAGATCCTGGGCTGTTTCTGGATTGTATCACGTAGTAATGTGGTACCACAATGAAACATTCAGTTAAACCTGGTCTTGATAAATATTTTTGAGGATAACGCATGTTAGGTCTGGGTTAGGTCTAGGATTTGCCCTCATCAGGATCATACTTTCGCATATTTCTTATACTTCATGGATAGATCCTGGGCTATTTTCTGGTTCGGATCACATAGTAATGTGGTACCACACTGAAACAGTCGATTAAAACAGGTTTCGATCAATATTCACGAGGATAACGCATGTTAGGTCTAGGTAAGGCCTGGGATTTTCACCCATCAGACACATTCTTTCGCATTCTTCACATACCTGTTGAACGGATCCTGGGTTTTTTCTGGTTTGGATCACGTAGTAATGTGGGACTACACTGAAGCAATCAATTAAACCTGGTCTTGATAAATATTTTTGAGGATAACGCATGTTAGGTCTGGGTTAGGTCTAGGATTTGCCCTCATCACGCTCATACTTTCGCATATTTCTCATACTTCATGGCTAGATCCTGGGCTATTTCTGGATTGGATCACGTAGTAATGTGGTACCACACTGAAGCAGCCCACTAAACCTGGTTCCGATCAATATTTTAGAGGATAACGAAAGTTATGTCTAGGTTAGGCCTGGGATTCGCCCTCATCAGGCTCATACTTTCGCACACTTCACAGACTCGTTTAACAGATCCTGGGTTTTTTCTGGTTTGGTTCACGTAGTAATGTGGTACCACACTGAAACATTCAATTAAACATTGTCTTGATCAATATTTCAGAGGATAACGCATGTTAGGTTTGGGTTAGGTCTAGGATTTGCCCACATCAGGCTCATACTTTCGCATTTTTGACATACTTGTTGAACAGATCCTGGCTTTCTCTGGTTTGGATCGCGCAGTAATGTGGTACCACACTGAAACAGCCCACTAAACCTGGTCTTGATAAATATTATTGAGGATAACGCATGTTAGGTCTGGGTTAGGTCTAGGATTTGCCCTCATCAGGCTCATACTTTCGCATATTTCTCATACTTCATGGCTAGATCCTGGGCTATTTCTGGATTGGCTCACGTAGTAATGTGGTACCACACTGAAACAGTCGATTAAACCAGGTTTCGATCAATATTCTTGAGGATAACGCATGTTAGGTCTAGGTTAGGCCTGGGATTTGCCCACATCAGGGTCATACTTTCGCATTTTTCACATACTTGTTGATCAGATCCTGGGTTTTTTCTGATTTGGATCGGGCAGTAATGTGGTACCACACTGAAACAGCCCACTAAACCTGGTTTCGATCAATATTTTAGAGGATAACGAAAGTTATGTCTAGGTTACGCCTGGGATTTGCTCCCATCAAACTCGTGCTTTCGCATTTTTCACATACTTGTGGAACAGATCCTGGGTTTTTTCTGGTATGGATCACGTAGTAATGTGGTACCACACTGAAACATTCAGTTAAACCTGGTCTTGATAAATATTTTTGAGGATAACGCATGTTAGGTCTGGGTTAGGTCTAGGATTTGCCCTCATCAGGCTCATTCTTTCGCATATTTCTAATACTTCAAGGATAGATCCTGGGCTATTTTCTGGTTTGGATCACATAGTAATGTGGTACCACACTGAAACAGTCGATTAAACCAGGTTTCGATCAATATTCTTGAGGATAACGCATGTTAGGTCTAGGTAAGGCCTGGGATTTTCACTCATCAGACTCATTCTTTCGCATTCTTCACATACCTGTTGAACGGATCCTGGGTTTTTTCTGGTTTGGATCACGTAGTAATGTGGGACCACACTGAAACAATCAATTAAACCTGGTCTTGATAAATTTTTTTGGAGGATAACGCATGTTAGGTCTGGGTTAGGTCTAGGATTTGCTCTCGTCAGGCTCATACTTTCGCATATTTCTCGAACTTGATGGCTAGATCCTGGGCTTTTTCTGGATTGCATCACGTAGTAATGAAGTACAACACTGAAACAGTCAATTAAACCTGGTTTCCATCAATATCTTAGAGGACAACGCAAGTTAGGTCTGGGATAGGTCTAGGATTTGCCCTCATCAGACTCATACGTTTCGTTTTTCACATACTTGTTGAACGGATCCTGGGTTTTTTCTGGTTTGGATCACGTAGTAATGTGGTACCACACTGAAACATTCAAATAAACCTGGTCTTGATAAATATTTTAGAGGATAACGCATGTTAGGTTTGGGTTAGGTCTAGGATTTGCCCACATCAGGCTCATACTTTCGCATATTTCTCATACTTCATGGCTAGATCCTGGGCTGCTTCTGGATTGTATCACGTAGTAATGTGGTACCACGCTGAAACAGTCAATTAAACCTTGTTTCGATCGATATTTTAGAGGATAACGCAAGTTAGGTCTGGGATAGGTCTGGGATTTGCCCTCATCAGACTCATGCTTTCGCATTTTTCACATACTTGTTGAACAGATCCTGGGTTTTTTCTGGTATGGATCACGTAGAAATGTGGTACCACGCTGAAACAGTCGATTAAACCTGGTTTCGATCAATATTTTAGAGGATAACGCAAGTTAAGTCTGGGATAGGTCTGTGATTTGCCCTCATCAGACTCATACTTTCGCATTTTTCACATACTTGTTGAACAGATCCTGGGTTTTTTCTGGTTTGGATCACGTAGTAGTGTGGTACCACACTGAAACAGTCTATTAAACCTGGTTTTGGTCAATATTTTAGAGAATAATTCATGTTAGGTCTAGGTTAGGTCTGCGATTTGCTCCCATCAGGCTCATTCTTTCGCATATTTCTCATACTTGATGGCTAGATCCTGGGCTTTTTCTGGATTGCATCACGTAGCAATGAAGTACAACACTGAAACAGTCAATTAAACCAGGTTTCGATCAATATTTTAGAGAATAATTCATGTTAGGTCTAGGTTAGGTCTGGGATTTGCTCCCATCAGGCTCATTCTTTCGCATATTTGTCATACTTGATGGCTAGATCCTGGGCTTTTTCTGGATTGAATCACGTAGTAATGAAGTACAACACTGAAACAGTCAATTAAACCTAGTTTCCATCAATATCTTAGAGGACAACGCAAGTTAGGTCTGGGATAGGTCTGGGATTAGCCCACATCAGGCTCATACTTTCGCGTTTTTCACATACTTGTTGAACAGATCCTGGGTTTTTTCTGGTTTGGATCACGTAGTAGACGGTACCACACTGAAACAGTCCATTAATCCTGGTTTGGATCTATATTTTAGAGGATAACGCATGTTATGTCTAGGTTAGGTCTCGGATTTGCCCTCATCAGACTCATACTTTCGCGTTTTTCACATACTTGTTGAACAGATCCTGGCTTTTTTCTGGATTGGGTCACGTAGTAGTGTGGTACCACACTGAAACAGTAGATTAAACCTGGTTTCGATCAATATTTTTGAGGATAACGCATGTGAGGTCTAGGTTAGGCCGGGGATTTTCAGTCATCAGACTCATACTTTCGCATTCTTCACATACTTTTTGAGCGGATCCTGGGTTTTTACCGGTTTGGATCACGTAGTAGTGTGGTACCACACTGAAACAATCAATTAAACCTGATCTTGATAAATATTTTACAGGATAACGCATGTTAGGTCTGGGTTAGGTCTAGGATTTGCCCTCATCAGGCTCATACTTTCGCATATTTCTCATACTTGACGGGTTGATCCTGGGCTTTTTCTGGATTGCATCAGGTAGTAATGAAGTTCAACACTGAAACAGTCAATTAAACCTGGTTTCGATCAATATTTTAGAGAATAATTCATGTTAGGTCTAGGTTAGGTCTTGGATTTGCTCTCATCAGGCTCATTCTTTCGCATATTTCTCATACTTGACGGCTAGATCCTGGGCTTTCTCTGGATTGCATCACGTAGTGATGAAGTACAACACTGAAACAATCAATTAAACCTGGTTTCCATCAATATTTTAGAGGACAGCGCATGTTAGGTCCAGGTTAGGCCTGGGATTTGCTCTCATCAGGGTCATACTTTCGCAGTTTTAACATACATGTTGACCTGATCGAGAGTTTTTTCTGCTTTGGATCACGTAGTAAAGTGGTACCACACTGAAACAGTCCATTAAACCTGGTTTGGATCAATATTTTTGAGGATAACGCATGTTAGGTCTAGGTTAGGCCGGGGAATTTCACTCATCAGGCTAATACTTTCGCATATTTCTCATACTTCATGGCTAGATCCTGGGCTGTTTCTGGATTGTATCACATAGTAATGTGGTACCACGCTGAAACAGTCGATTAAACCTGGTTTCGATCAATATTTTAGAGGATAACGCATGTTAGGTCTAGGTTAGGCCTGGGATTTGCCCTCATCAGGGTCATACTTTCGCAGTTTTAACATACATGTTGACCTGATCGAGGGTTTTTTCTGCTTTGGATCACGTAGTAAAGTGGTACCACACTGAAACAGTCCATTTAACCTGGTTTGGATCAATATTTTAGAGGATAACGCATGTTAGGTCTAGGTTAGCCCTGGGATTTTCACTCATCAGACTCATACTTTCGCATTCTTCACATACTTGTTGAACGGATCCTGGGTTTTTTCTGGTTTCGTTAACGTAGTAATGTGGTACCACACTGAAACATTCAATTAAACCTGATCTTGATAAATATTTGAGAGGATAACGCATGTTAGGTTTGGGTTAAGTCCTGGATTTGCCCTCATCAGTCTCATACTTTCGCATATTTCTCATACTTCATGGCTAGATCCTGGGCTGTTTCCGGATTGTATCACGTAGTAATTTGGTACCACGCTGAAACAGTCAATTAAACCTGGTTTCGATCAATATTTTGCAGGATAACGCAAGTTAGGTCTGGCATAGGTCTGGGATTCGCCCTCATCAGACTCATACTTTCGCATTTTTCACATACTTGTTGAACTGATCCTGGGCTTTTTCTGGTTTGGATCACGTAGTAATGTGGTACCACACTGAAACAGTCAATTAAGCCTGGTTTCGATCAATATTTTAGAGAATAATTCATGTTAGGTATAGGTTAGGTCTGGGATTTGCTCTCATCAGGCTCATACTTTCGCACACTTCACATACTCGTTTGACAGATCCTGGATTATTTTCTGGTTTGGATCACGTAGTAATGTGGGACCACATTGAAACAGTCAATTAAACCTGGTTTCGATCAATATTTTAGAGAATAATTCATGTTAGGTCTAGGTTAGGCCTGGGATTTGCTCTCATCAGGGTCATACTTTCGCAGTTTTAACATACATGTTGACCTGACCGAGAGTTTTTTCTGCTTTGGATCACGAAGTAAAGTGGTACCACACTGAAACAGTCCATTAAACCTGGTTTGGATCAATATTTTTGAGGATAACGCATGTTAGGTCTAGGTTAGGCCGGGGAATTTCACTCATCAGGCTCATACTTTCGCATATTTCTCATACTTCATGGCTAGATCCTGGGCTGTTTCTGGATTGTATCACATAGTAATGTGGTACCACGCTGAAACAGTCGATTAAACCTGGTTTCGATCAATATTTTAGAGGATAACGCATGTTAGGTCTAGGTTAGGCCTGGGATTTGCCCTCATCAGGGTCATACTTTCGCAGTTTTAACATACATGTTGACCTGATCGAGGGTTTTTTCTGCTTTGGATCACGTAGTAAAGTGGTACCACACTGAAACAGTCCATTTAACCTGGTTTGGATCAATATTTTAGAGGATAACGCATGTTAGGTCTAGGTTAGCCCTGGGATTTTCACTCATCAGACTCATACTTTCGCACACTTCACATACTCGTTTGACAGATCCTGGGTTATTTTCTGGTTTGGATCACGTAGTAATGTGGGACCACATTGAAACAGTCAATTAAACCTGGTTTCGATCAATATTTTAGAGAATAATTCATGTTAGGTCTAGGTTCGGTCTGGGATTTGCTCTCATCAGGCTCATTCTTTCGCATATTTCTCATACTTGATGGCTAGATGCTGGGCTTTTTCTGGATTGCATCACGTAGTAATGAAGTACAACACTGAAACAGTCAATTAAACCTGGTTTCCATCAATATCTTAGAGGACAACGCAAGTTAGGTCTGGGATAGGTCTGGGATTTGCCCTCATCAGGCTCCTCCTTTCGCATATTTCTCATACTTCATGGCTGGATCCTGGGCTATTTCTGGATTGGATCACATGTTAATGTGGTACCACACTGAAACAGTCAATTAAACCTGGTTTTGATCAATATTTTAGAGAATAATTCATGTTAGGTCTAGGTTCGGTCAGGGATTTGCTCTCATCAGGCACATTCTTTCGCATATTTCTCATACTTGATGGCTAGATCCTGGGCATTTTCTGGATTGCTTCACGTAGTAATGAAGCACAACACTGAAACAGTCAATTAAACCTGGTTTCCATCAATATTTTAGAGGACAACGCATGTCAGGTCTAGGTTAGGTCTGGGATTTGCTCTCATAAGGGTCATACTGTCGCAGTTTTAACTTACTTGTTGAACGGATCCTGGGTTTTTTCTGGTTTGGTTCACGTAGTAATGTGGTACCACACTGAAACATTCAATTAAACCTGGTCTTGATAAATATTTTAGAGGATAACGCATGTTAGGTTTGGGTTAGGTCTAGGATTTGCGCTCACCAGGCTCATACTTTCGCATATCTCTCATACTTCATGGCTAGATCGTGGGTTGTTTCTGGATTGGGTCACGTAGTAGTGTGGTACCACACTGAAACAGTAGATTAAACCTGGTTTCGATCAATATTTTTGAAGATAACGCATGTTAGGTCTAGGTTAGGCCGGGGATATTCACTCATCAGACTCATACTTTCGCATTCTTCACATACTTGTTGAGCGGATCCTGGGTTTTTACCGGTTTGGATAACGTAGTAGTGTGGTACCACACTGACACATTCAATTAAACCTGGTCTTGATAAATATTTTAGAGGATAACGCATGTTAGGTCTGGGTTAGGTCTAGGATTTGCCGTCATCAGGCTCATACTTTCGCATATTTCTCATACTTCATGGCTGGATCCTGGGCTATTTCTGGATTGGATCACGTAGTAATGTGGTACCACACTGAAACAGTCAATTAAACCTGGTTTTGATGAATATTTTAGAGAATAATTCATGTTAGGTCTAGGTTAGGTCAGGGATTTGCTCTCATCAGGCTCATTCTTTCGCATATTTCTCATACTAGATGGCTAGATCCTGGGCTTTTTCTGGATTGCATCAGGTAGTAATGAAGTACAACACTGAAACAGTCAACTAAACCTGGTTTCGATCAATATTTTAGAGAATAATTCATGTTAGGTCTAGGTTAGGTCTGGGATTTGCTCTCATCAGGCTCATTCTTTCGCATATTTCTCATACTTGACGGCTAGATCCTGGGCTTTCTCTGGATTGCATCACGTAGTGATGAAGTACAACACTGAAACAATCAATTAAACCTGGTTTCCATCAATATTTTAGAGGACAGCGCATGTTAGGTCCAGGTTAGGCCCGGGATTTGCTCTCATCAGGGTCATACTTTCGCAGTTTTAACATACATGTTGACCTGATCGAGAGTTTTTTCTGCTTTGGATCACGTAGTAAAGTGGTACCACACTGAAACAGTCCATTAAACCTGGTTTGGATCAATATTTTTGAGGATAACGCATGTTAGGTCTAGGTTAGGCCGGGGAATTTCACTCATCAGGCTCATACTTTCGCATATTTCTCATACTTCATGGCTAGATCCTGGGCTGTTTCTGGATTGTATTACATAGTAATGTGGTACCACGCTGAAACAGTCGATTAAACCAGGTTTCGATCAATATTATTGAGGATAACGCACGTTAGGTCTAGGGTGGCCTGAGATTCGCCCTCATCAGACTCATACTTTCGCGTTTTTCACATACTTGTTGAACTGATCCTGGGCTTTTTCTGGTTTGGATCACGTAGTAATGTGGTACCACACTGAAACAGTCAATTAAGCCTGGTTTCGATCAATATTTTAGAGAATAATTCATGTTAGGTTTAGGTTAGGTCTGGGATTTGCTCTCATCAGGCTCATACTTTCGCACACTTCACATACTCGTTTGACAGATCCTGGGTTATTATCTGGTTTGGATCACGTAGTAATGTGGGACCACATTGAAACAGTCAATTAAACCTGATTTCGATCAATATTTTAGAGAATAATTCATGTTAGGTCTAGGTTAGGTCTGGGATTTGCTCTCATCAGGCTCATTCTTTCGCATATTTCTCATACTTGATGGCTAGATGCTGGGCTTTTTCTGGATTGCATCACGTAGTAATGAAGTACAACACTGAAACAGTCAATTAAACCTGGTTTCCATCAATATCTTAGAGGACAACGCAAGTTAGGTCTGGGATAGGTCTGGGATTTGCCCTCATCAGGCTCATACTTTCCGCGTTTTTCACATGCTTGTTGAACAGATCCTGGGTTTTTTCTGGTTTGGATCACGTAGTAGTGTGGGACCACACTGAAACAATCAATTAAACCTGGTCTTGATAAATATTTTAGAGGATAACGCATGTTAGGTCTGTGATAGGTCTGGGATTTGCCCTCATCAGATTCATACTTTCGCACACTTCACATACTCGTTGAACAGATCCTGGGTTATTTTCTGGTTTGGATCACGTAGTAGTGTGGTACCACACTGAAACAGTCCATTAAACCTGGTTTGGGTCAATATTTTAGAGCATAACGCATGTTAGGTCTAGGTTAGGTCTGGGATTTTCACTCATCAGACTCATACTTTCGCATTCTTCACATACTTGTTGAACGGATCCTGGGTTTTTCTGGTTTGGATCACGTAGTAATGTGTGTCCACACTGAAACAATCAATTAAACCTGGCCTTGATAAATATTTTAGAGGATAACGCATGTTAGGTTTGGATTAGGTCTAGGATTTGCGCTCATCAGGCTCATACTTTCGCATATCTCTCATACTTCATGGCTAGATCGTGGGTTGTTTCTGGATTGTATCACATAGTAATGTGGTACCACGCTGAAGCAGTCGATTAAACCTGGTTTCGATCAATATTTTAGAGGATAACGCAAGTTAAGTCTGGGATAGGTGTGGGATTTGACCTCATCAGACTCATACTTTCGCGTTTTTCACATACTTGTTGAACAGATCCTGGCTTTTTTCTGGATTGGGTCACGTAGTAGTGTGGTACCACACTGAAACAGTAGATTAAACCTGGTTTCGATCAATATTTTTGAAGATAACGCATGTTAGGTCTAGGTTAGGCCGGGGATTTTCACTCATCAGACTCATACTTTCGCATTCTTCACATACTTGTTGAGCGGATCCTGGGTTTTTACCGGTTTGGATCACGTAGTAGTGTGGTACCACACTGACACATTCAATTAAACCTGGTCTTGATAAATATTTTAGAGGATAACGCATGTTAGGTCTGGGTTAGGTCTAGGATTTGCCGTCATCAGGCTCATACTTTCGCATATTTCTCATACTTCATGGCTGGATCCTGGGCTATTTCTGGATTGGATCACGTAGTAATGTGGTACCACACTGAAACAGTCAATTAAACCTGGTTTTGATGAATATTTTAGAGAATAATTCATGTTAGGTCTAGGTTAGGTCAGGGATTTGCTCTCATCAGGCTCATTCTTTCGCATATTTCTCATACTAGATGGCTAGATCCTGGGCTTTTTCTGGATTGCATCACGTAGTAATGAAGTACAACACTGAAACACTCAATTAAACCTGGTTTCGATCAATATTATTGAGGATAACGCACGTTAGGTCTAGGGTGGCCTGGGATTTTCACTCATCAGACTCATACTTTCGCATTCTTCACATATTTGTTGAACGGATCTTGGGTTTTTTCTGGTGTGGATCACGTAGTAATGTGGTACCACACTGAAACAATCAATTAAACCTGATCTTGATAAATATTTTACAGGATAACGCATGTTAGGTCTGTGTTAGGTCTAGGATTTGCCCTCATCAGGCTCATACTTTCGCATATTTCTCATACTTGACGGCTAGATCCTGGGCTTTTTCTGGATTGCATCAGGTAGTAATGAAGTACAACACTGAAACAGTCAACTAAACCTGGTTTCGATCAATATTTTAGAGAATAATTCATGTTAGGTCTAGGTTAGGTCTGGGATTTGCTCTCATCAGGCTCATTCTTTCGCATATTTCTCATACTTGACGGCTAGATCCTGGGCTTTCTCTGGATTGCATCACGTAGTGATGAAGTACAACACTGAAACAATCAATTAAACCTGGTTTCCATCAATATTTTAGAGGACAGCGCATGTTAGGTCCAGGTTAGGCCTGGGATTTGCTCTCATCAGGGTCATACTTTCGCAGTTTTAACATACATGTTGACCTGATCGAGAGTTTTTTCTGCTTTGGATCACGTAGTAAAGTGGTACCACACTGAAACAGTCCATTAAACCTGGTTTGGATCAATATTTTTGAGGATAACGCATGTTAGGTCTAGGTTAGGCCGGGGAATTTCACTCATCAGGCTCATACTTTCGCATATTTCTCATACTTCATGGCTAGATCCTGGGCTGTTTCTGGATTGTATCACACAGTAATGTGGTACCACGCTGAAACAGTCGATTAAACCTGGTTTCGATCAATATTTTAGAGGATAACGCAAGTTAGGTCTAGGTTAGGCCTGGGATTTGCCCTCATCAGGGTCATACTTTCGCGTTTTTCACATACTTGTTGAACTGATCCTGGGCTTTTTCTGGTTTGGATCACGTAGTAATGTGGGACCACATTGAAACAGTCAATTAAACCTGGTTTCGATCAATATTTTAGAGAATAATTCATGTTAGGTCTAGGTTAGGTCTGGGATTTGCTCTCATCAGGCTCATTCTTTCGCATATTTCTCATACTTGATGGCTAGATGCTGGGCTTTTTCTGGATTGCATCACGTAGTAATGAAGTACCACGCTGAAACAGTCGATTAAACCTGGTTTCGATCAATATTTTAGAGGATAACGCAAGTTAAGTCTGGGATAGGTCTGGGATTTGACCTCATCAGACTCATACTTTCGCGTTTTTCACATACTTGTTGAACAGATCCTGGCTTTTTTCTGGATTGGGTCACGTAGTAGTGTGGTACCACACTGAAACAGTAGATTAAACCTGGTTTCGATCAATATTTTTGAAGATAACGCATGTTAGGTCTAGGTTAGGCCGGGGATTTTCACTCATCAGACTCATACTTTCGCATTCTTCACATACTTGTTGAGCGGATCCTGGGTTTTTACCGGTTTGGATCACGTAGTAGTGTGGTACCACACTGACACATTCAATTAAACCTGGTCTTGATAAATATTTTAGAGGATAACGCATGTTAGGTCTGGGTTAGGTCTAGGATTTGCCGTCATCAGGCTCATACTTTCGCATATTTCTCATACTTCATGGCTGGATCCTGGGCTATTTCTGGATTGGATCACGTAGTAATGTGGTACCACACTGAAACAGTCAATTAAACCTGGTTTTGATGAATATTTTAGAGAATAATTCATGTTAGGTCTAGGTTAGGTCAGGGATTTGCTCTCATCAGGCTCATTCTTTCGCATATTTCTCATACTAGATGGCTAGATCCTGGGCTTTTTCTGGATTGCATCACGTAGTAATGAAGTACAACACTGAAACACTCAATTAAACCTGGTTTCGATCAATATTATTGAGGATAACGCACGTTAGGTCTAGGGTGGCCTGGGATTTTCACTCATCAGACTCATACTTTCGCATTCTTCACATATTTGTTGAACGGATCTTGGGTTTTTTCTGGTGTGGATCACGTAGTAATGTGGTACCACACTGAAACAATCAATTAAACCTGATCTTGATAAATATTTTACAGGATAAATCATGTTAGGTCTGTGTTAGGTCTAGGATTTGCCCTCATCAGGCTCATACTTTCGCATATTTCTCATACTTGACGGCTAGATCCTGGGCTTTTTCTGGATTGCATCAGGTAGCAATGAAGTACAACACTGAAACAGTCAACTAAACCTGGTTTCGATCAATATTTTAGAGAATAATTCATGTTAGGTCTAGGTTAGGTCTGGGATTTGCTCTCATCAGGCTCATTCTTTCGCATATTTCTCATACTTGACGGCTAGATCCTGGGCTTTCTCTGGATTGCATCACGTAGTGATGAAGTACAACACTGAAACAATCAATTAAACCTGGTTTCCATCAATATTTTAGAGGACAGCGCATGTTAGGTCCAGGTTAGGCCTGGGATTTGCTCTCATCAGGGTCATACTTTCGCAGTTTTAACATACATGTTGACCTGATCGAGAGTTTTTTCTGCTTTGGATCACGTAGTAAAGTGGTACCACACTGAAACAGTCCATTAAACCTGGTTTGGATCAATATTTTTGAGGATAACGCATGTTAGGTCTAGGTTAGGCCGGGGAATTTCACTCATCAGGCTCATACTTTCGCATATTTCTCATACTTCATGGCTAGATCCTGGGCTGTTTCTGGATTGTATCACATAGTAATGTGGTACCACGCTGAAACAGTCGATTAAACCTGGTTTCGATCAATATTTTAGAGGATAACTCAAGTTAGGTCTAGGTTAGGCCTGGGATTTGCCCTCATCAGGGTCATACTTTCGCGTTTTTCACATACTTGTTGAACTGATCCTGGGCTTTTTCTGGTTTGGATCACGTAGTAATGTGGGACCACATTGAAACAGTCAATTAAACCTGGTTTCGATCAATATTTTAGAGAATAATTCATGTTAGGTCTAGGTTAGGTCTGGGATTTGCTCTCATCAGGCTCATTCTTTCGCATATTTCTCATACTTGATGGCTAGATGCTGGGCTTTTTCTGGATTGCATCACGTAGTAATGAAGTACCACGCTGAAACAGTCGATTAAACCTGGTTTCGATCAATATTTTAGAGGATAACGCAAGTTAAGTCTGGGATAGGTCTGGGATTTGACCTCATCAGACTCATACTTTCGCGTTTTTCACATACTTGTTGAACAGATCCTGGCTTTTTTCTGGATTGGGTCACGTAGTAGTGTGGTACCACACTGAAACAGTAGATTAAACCTGGTTTCGATCAATATTTTTGAAGATAACGCATGTTAGGTCTAGGTTAGGCCGGGGATTTTCACTCATCAGACTCATACTTTCGCATTCTTCACATACTTGTTGAGCGGATCCTGGGTTTTTACCGGTTTGGATCACGTAGTAGTGTGGTACCACACTGACACATTCAATTAAACCTGGTCTTGATAAATATTTTAGAGGATAACGCATGTTAGGTCTGGGTTAGGTCTAGGATTTGCCGTCATCAGGCTCATACTTTCGCATATTTCTCATACTTCATGGCTGGATCCTGGGCTATTTCTGGATTGGATCACGTAGTAATGTGGTACCACACTGAAACAGTCAATTAAACCTGGTTTTGATGAATATTTTAGAGAATAATTCATGTTAGGTCTAGGTTAGGTCAGGGATTTGCTCTCATCAGGCTCATTCTTTCGCATATTTCTCATACTAGATGGCTAGATCCTGGGCTTTTTCTGGATTGCATCACGTAGTAATGAAGTACAACACTGAAACACTCAATTAAACCTGGTTTCGATCAATATTATTGAGGATAACGCACGTTAGGTCTAGGGTGGCCTGGGATTTTCACTCATCAGACTCATACTTTCGCATTCTTCACATATTTGTTGAACGGATCTTGGGTTTTTTCTGGTGTGGATCACGTAGTAATGTGGTACCACACTGAAACAATCAATTAAACCTGATCATGATAAATATTTTACAGGATAACGCATGTTAGGTCTGTGTTAGGTCTAGGATTTGCCCTCATCAGGCTCATACTTTCGCATATTTCTCATACTTGACGGCTAGATCCTGGCCTTTTTCTGGATTGCATCAGGTAGTAATGAAGTACAACACTGAAACAGTCAACTAAACCTGGTTTCGATCAATATTTTAGAGAATAATTCATGTTAGGTCTAGGTTAGGTCTGGGATTTGCTCTCATCAGGCTCATTCTTTCGCATATTTCTCATACTTGACGGCTAGATCCTGGGCTTTCTCTGGATTGCATCACGTAGTGATGAAGTACAACACTGAAACAATCAATTAAACCTGGTTTCCATCAATATTTTAGAGGACAGCGCATGTTAGGTCCAGGTTAGGCCTGGGATCTGCTCTCATCAGGGTCATACTTTCGCAGTTTTAACATACATGTTGACCTGATCGAGAGTTTTTTCTGCTTTGGATCACGTAGTAAAGTGGTACCACACTGAAACAGTCCATTAAACCTGGTTTGGATCAATATTTTTGAGGATAACGCATGTTAGGTCTAGGTTAGGCCGGGGAATTTCACTCATCAGGCTCATACTTTCGCATATTTCTCATACTTCATGGCTAGATCCTGGGCTGTTTCTGGATTGTATCACATAGTAATGTGGTACCACGCTGAAACAGTCGATTAAACCTGGTTTCGATCAATATTTTAGAGGATAACTCAAGTTAGGTCTAGGTTAGGCCTGGGATTTGCCCTCATCAGGGTCATACTTTCGCGTTTTTCACATACTTGTTGAACTGATCCTGGGCTTTTTCTGGTTTGGATCACGTAGTAATGTGGGACCACATTGAAACAGTCAATTAAACCTGGTTTCGATCAATATTTTAGAGAATAATTCATGTTAGGTCTAGGTTAGGTCTGGGATTTGCTCTCATCAGGCTCATTCTTTCGCATATTTCTCATACTTGATGGCTAGATGCTGGGCTTTTTCTGGATTGCATCACGTAGAAATGAAGTAACACGCTGAAACAGTCGATTAAACCTGGTTTCGATCAATATTTTAGAGGATAACGCAAGTTAAGTCTGGGATAGGTGTGGGATTTGACCTCATCAGACTCATACTTTCGCGTTTTTCACATACTTGTTGAACAGATCCTGGCTTTTTTCTGGATTGGGTCACGTAGTAGTGTGGTACCACACTGAAACAGTATATTAAACCTGGTTTCGATCAATATTTTTGAAGATAACGCATGTTTTTTTTTTTTTTTTTTTTGTCGTGGGGAAAATCTTCGAAAGACTCCCTCCCACCTCCTTGGGGAGAGGTGGGAGGGGTGTGTGGGATTCCCCGCGCCCGTACAACGACAGGCGCGGGACCTACCCACTAAAAACCCCACGGTGACCCTTCGGCACGCTTTGGGAGGATACCGGGAATCGCTCGAAGCATTCTTCCGGTATCCTCCCCGTGCCCGCGCTTTCGCGCCCATCCCCCGGGGGGACAATCGGTCCCCCCAGTAGACACACAGCCTCATAGCGGCGGGACGGGGCCACTCCATCCCGCCGCTATCCGTCCCGGGGCCGCGTTTAGTGGCGGCTGCGAGCCCCAACTCGCAACCGCCCGCGACCCCGTTTCCACCCCTCGGCGGCCGGGCGTTCATCGCCGCACCAGACCGCCGAGGGTGCCTCCCCTTGCGTTGGACCGGTAGGGGGAGGCACTCCTACCCCCAACCGGTCCGACCCGGCGCCGCCTGGCGGGAGGAGGGTCCCCTCAGGACCCCCCTCCCAGCCTAGGTCATCCGCCACGCCGAGGCGGCCGCCCGCGACGCCTCGCGACCGGGCGACGACCTCGGGCCACCGCACGAGCGCGAGCTTCAGCGCGCCGCTGAAGCTCGCGCTCCCTCCCCGCGGCCTCCTTCTGCAACATTACGTTCCCGCAGAAGGAGGCCACGGCCCTCCACTTCTCCTCGCTGCCGAGCATGGCGCGCACCACGCCCGGCAGCGAGACATCCCGCCCGACAACGCCGACCAGGACACGGCGCTCCCCCTCCCACGCGGGGCATACCTCCAGGGTATGATCCGCCGTGTCCTGCTCAGCGTCGCAGTGGCAGCAACGCGCCGTCGGCTCCTTCCCTATCCGGCACAGGTATCTTCCGAAGCTGCCATGCCCGGAAAATACCTGTGCCAGCCGGTAGGTGAGGCTGCCATGGCCTCTGTCCAGCCACTCCTTCAGGAGCGGCCGAACAGCCCCGACAGTCCGGTGCCCCGCGGTTGGCAGAGCCAGCCGCTCCTGCCACGCGAGCAACACGGACTGCCGGGCCTGGCGCTTCAAATCGCCCCAAGCAGGTTCCTGCCCGCCCGGGACCGCCCCCACCCCCGCGCGACGGTCGACGCGGTGCCGGTACATCACCGCGTGCGACCGCGCGAGCAGGTCCATGGGCGGCATCCCCGCTAGAACCGTCGCCGCCTCATGTGACATGGTCCGATACCCGCGGACGACCCTGAGCGCCATGCGCCTCTGCACCCGACGCAGCATAGTCATGCTGCGCCGGGAGGCAGCCAGGTCGTCCGCCCAGACGGGGGCCCCGTATAGGGCCACCGACTGGACCATTGCCACATAGAGGCGACGAACTCGGCCCGCCGGGCCCCCCAGGTTGGGCAGGATCCGGCCCAGAGCCGCAACCATCCTTTCCAACCGGGGGACCAGGCAGCGGAAATGCTTCTCGAAACGCCAGTGGCTATCGAGGATCAGCCCCAGATACCTGATCTGGGGCTTCACCTCGATGTCAGCCCCACCCACCCGAATCAGAGGGGGTGGCGGATCCTGCCGAGGTGAATGAAACGCAATCACCTCGGTCTTATGGACCGCCACCGTCATCCCCATCCCCCTGATCCGGTCGACGACGCGTTGCGACCCCTCCTCCGCGCGACGCATGGCCCTCCCCCAGTGCGCCCCGACGGCCAGCACCAGTGTGTCATCCGCATAACACACCGTGCTGACGCCGTCGGGGAGGCCGGCCCGCAACACCGAGTCGTACGCGATGTTCCACAGGAGTGGCCCGAGGACCGACCCCTGCGGAACACCGCAGTACACCTCCCTCCGCATATCACCATCCCGGCCCGGATACTCGATCCACCTGCCGCGGAGATAATCCCCGACGACCGCCCTGAGACAAGGGGGGACTCGATGATATTCGAGCCCCCTCCTTATCTCTTCCCAGGGGAGGGTGTTAAAGGCATTGGCAATATCCAAGGATATTGCCAATGCCACCCCTCCCCGGGAGACGGCCGCCTCCGAGAGGGCCCTC
Organism: Colletes latitarsis; assembly: GCF_051014445.1. Lineage (NCBI taxonomy): Eukaryota > Metazoa > Arthropoda > Insecta > Hymenoptera > Colletidae > Colletes > Colletes latitarsis. Next base: position 11,527,349 of record NW_027488365.1, read on the forward strand.
ACACGACCTATCGCGTCGATAGTCGATCGGCCCCCCCGGAAACCGAACTGGCAGTCGGCCAGACCGGGATCACCCCGCGAATCAGACTCATACTTTCGCATTCTTCACATACTTGTTGAGCGGATCCTGGGTTTTTACCGGTTTGGATCACGTAGTAGTGTGGTACCACACTGACACATTCAATTAAACCTGGTCTTGATAAATATTTTAGAGGATAACGCATGTTAGGTCTGGGTTAGGTCTAGGATTTGCCGTCATCAGGCTCATACTTTCGCATATTTCTCATACTTCATGGCTGGATCCTGGGCTATTTCTGGATTGGATCACGTAGTAATGTGGTACCACACTGAAACAGTCAATTAAACCTGGTTTTGATGAATATTTTAGAGAATAATTCATGTTAGGTCTAGGTTAGGTCAGGGATTTGCTCTCATCAGGCTCATTCTTTCGCATATTTCTCATACTAGATGGCTAGATCCTGGGCTTTTTCTGGATTGCATCACGTAGTAATGAAGTACAACACTGAAACACTCAATTAAACCTGGTTTCGATCAATATTATTGAGGATAACGCACGTTAGGTCTAGGGTGGCCTGGGATTTTCACTCATCAGACTCATACTTTCGCATTCTTCACATATTTGTTGAACGGATCTTGGGTTTTTTCTGGTGTGGATCACGTAGTAATGTGGTACCACACTGAAACAATCAATTAAACCTGATCTTGATAAATATTTTACAGGATAACGCATGTTAGGTCTGTGTTAGGTCTAGGATTTGCCCTCATCAGGCTCATACTTTCGCATATTTCTCATACTTGACGGCTAGATCCTGGGCTTTTTCTGGATTGCATCAGGTAGTAATGAAGTACAACACTGAAACAGTCAACTAAACCTGGTTTCGATCAATATTTTAGAGAATAATTCATGTTAGGTCTAGGTTAGCTCTGGGATTTGCTCTCATCAGGCTCATTCTTTCGCATATTTCTCATACTTGACGGCTAGATCCTGGGCTTTCTCTGGATTGCATCACGTAGTGATGAAGTACAACACTGAAACAATCAATTAAACCTGGTTTCCATCAATATTTTAGAGGACAGCGCATGTTAGGTCCAGGTTAGGCCCGGGATTTGCTCTCATCAGGGTCATACTTTCGCAGTTTTAACATACATGTTGACCTGATCGAGAGTTTTTTCTGCTTTGGATCACGTAGTAAAGTGGTACCACACTGAAACAGTCCATTAAACCTGGTTTGGATCAATATTTTTGAGGATAACGCATGTTAGGTCTAGGTTAGGCCGGGGAATTTCACTCATCAGGCTCATACTTTCGCATATTTCTCATACTTCATGGCTAGATCCTGGGCTGTTTCTGGATTGTATCACATAGTAATGTGGTACCACGCTGAAACAGTCGATTAAACCTGGTTTCGATCAATATTTTAGAGGATAACGCAAGTTAGGTCTAGGTTAGGCCTGGGATTTGCCCTCATCAGGGTCATACTTTCACAGTTTTAACATACATGTTGACCTGATCGATGGTTTTTTCTGCTTTGGATCACGTAGTAAAGTGGTACCACACTGAAACAGTCCATTTAACCTGGTTTGGATCAATATTTTAGAGGATAACGCATGTTAGGTCTAGGTTAGCCCTGGGATTTTCACTCATCAGACTCATACTTTCGCATTCCTCACATACTTGTTGAACGGATCCTGGGTTTCTTCTGGTTTCGTTCACGTAGTAATGTGGTACCACACTGAAACATTCAATTAAACCTGATCTTGATAAATATTTGAGAGGATAACGCATGTTAGGTCTGGGATATGTCTGGGATTTGCCCTCATCAGACTCATACTTTCGCACACTACACATACTCGTTGAACAGATCCTGGGTTTTTTCTGGTTTGGATCACGTAGTAATGTGGTACCACACTGAAACAGTCGATTAAACCAGGTTTCGATCAATATTATTGAGGATAACGCACGTTAGGTCTAGGGTGGCCTGGGATTCGCCCTCATCAGACTCATACTTTCGCGTTTTTCACATACTTGTTGAACTGATCCTGGGCTTTTTCTGGTTTGGATCACGTAGTAATGTGGTACCACACTGAAACAGTCAATTAAGCCTGGTTTCGATCAATATTTTAGAGAATAATTCATGTTAGGTTTAGGTTAGGTCTGGGATTTGCTCTCATCAGGCTCATACTTTCGCACACTTCACATACTCGTTTGACAGATCCTGGGTTATTTTCTGGTTTGGATCACGTAGTAATGTGGGACCACATTGAAACAGTCAATTAAACCTGGTTTCGATCAATATTTTAGAGAATAATTCATGTTAGGTCTAGGTTAGGTCTGGGATTTGCTCTCATCAGGCTCATTCTTTCGCATATTTCTCATACTTGATGGCTAGATGCTGGGCTTTTTCTGGATTGCATCACGTAGTAATGAAGTACAACACTGAAACAGTCAATTAAACCTGGTTTCCATCAATATCTTAGAGGACAACGCAAGTTAGGTCTGGGATAGGTCTGGGATTTGCCCTCATCAGGCTCATACTTTCCGCGTTTTTCACATGCTTGTTGAACAGATCCTGGGTTTTTTCTGGTTTGGATCACGTAGTAGTGTGGGACCACACTGAAACAATCAATTAAACCTGGTCTTGATAAATATTTTAGAGGATAACGCATGTTAGGTCTGTGATAGGTCTGGGATTTGCCCTCATCAGACTCATACTTTCGCACACTTCACATACTCGTTGAACAGATCCTGGGTTATTTTCTGGTTTGGATCACGTAGTAGTGTGGTACCACACTGAAACAGTCCATTAAACCTGGTTTGGGTCAATATTTTAGAGCATAACGCATGTTAGGTCTAGGTTAGGTCTGGGATTTTCACTCATCAGACTCATACTTTCGCATTCTTCACATACTTGTTGAACGGATCCTGGGTTTTTCTGGTTTGGATCACGTAGTAATGTGTGTCCACACTGAAACAATCAATTAAACCTGGCCTTGATAAATATTTTAGAGGATAACGCATGTTAGGTTTGGATTAGGTCTAGGATTTGCGCTCATCAGGCTCATACTTTCGCATATCTCTCATACTTCATGGCTAGATCGTGGGTTGTTTCTGGATTGTATCACATAGTAATGTGGTACCACGCTGAAACAGTCGATTAAACCTGGTTTCGATCAATATTTTAGAGGATAACGCAAGTTAAGTCTGGGATAGGTGTGGGATTTGACCTCATCAGACTCATACTTTCGCGTTTTTCACATACTTGTTGAACAGATCCTGGCTTTTTTCTGGATTGGGTCACGTAGTAGTGTGGTACCACACTGAAACAGTAGATTAAACCTGGTTTCGATCAATATTTTTGAAGATAACGCATGTTAGGTCTAGGTTAGGCCGGGGATTTTCACTCATCAGACTCATACTTTCGCATTCTTCACATACTTGTTGAGCGGATCCTGGGTTTTTACCGGTTTGGATCACGTAGTAGTGTGGTACCACACTGACACATTCAATTAAACTTGGTCTTGATAAATATTTTAGAGGATAACGCATGTTAGGTCTGGGTTAGGTCTAGGATTTGCCGTCATCAGGCTCATACTTTCGCATATTTCTCATACTTCATGGCTGGATCCTGGGCTATTTCTGGATTGGATCACGTAGTAATGTGGTACCACACTGAAACAGTCAATTAAACCTGGTTTTGATCAATATTTTAGAGAATAATTCATGTTAGGTCTAGGTTAGGTCAGGGATTTGCTCTCATCAGGCTCATTCTTTCGCATATTTCTCATACTAGATGGCTAGATCCTGGGCTTTTTCTGGATTGCATCACGTAGTAATGAAGTACAACACTGAAACACTCAATTAAACCTGGTTTCGATCAATATTATTGAGGATAACGCACGTTAGGTCCAGGTTAGGCCTGGGATTTGCTCTCATCAGGGTCATACTTTCGCAGTTTTAACATACATGTTGACCTGATCGAGAGTTTTTTCTGCTTTGGATCACGTAGTAAAGTGGTACCACACTGAAACAGTCCATTAAACCTGGTTTGGATCAATATTTTTGAGGATAACGCATGTTAGGTCTAGGTTAGGCCGGGGAATTTCACTCATCAGGCTCGTACTTTCGCATATTTCTCATACTTCATGGCTAGATCCTGGGCTGTTTCTGGATTGTATCACATAGTAATGTGGTACCACGCTGAAACAGTCGATTAAACCTGGTTTCGATCAATATTTTAGAGGATAACGCAAGTTAGGTCTAGGTTAGGCCTGGGATTTGCCCTCATCAGGGTCATACTTTCGCGTTTTTCACATACTTGTTGAACTGATCCTGGGCTTTTTCTGGTTTGGATCACGTAGTAATGTGGGACCACATTGAAACAGTCAATTAAACCAGGTTTCGATCAATATTTTAGAGAATAATTCATGTTAGGTCTAGGTTAGGTCTGGGATTTGCCCTCATCAGGCTCATTCTTTCGCATATTTCTCATACTTGATGGCTAGATGCTGGGCTTTTTCTGGATTGCATCACGTAGTAATGAAGTACCACGCTGAAACAGTCGATTAAACCTGGTTTCGATCAATATTTTAGAGGATAACGCAAGTTAAGTCTGGGATAGGTCTGGGATTTGACCTCATCAGACTCATACTTTCGCATTCTTCACATATTTGTTGAACGGATCTTGGGTTTTTTCTGGTGTGGATCACGTAGTAATGTGGTACCACACTGAAACAATCAATTAAACCTGATCTTGATAAATATTTTACAGGATAACGCATGTTAGGTCTGTGTTAGGTCTAGGATTTGCCCTCATCAGGCTCATACTTTCGCATATTTCTCATACTTGACGGCTAGATCCTGGGCTTTTTCTGGATTGCATCAGGTAGTAATGAAGTACAACACTGAAACAGTCAACTAAACCTGGTTTCGATCAATATTTTAGAGAATAATTCATGTTAGGTCTAGGTTAGGTCTGGGATTTGCTCTCATCAGGCTCATTCTTTCGCATATTTCTCATACTTGACGGCTAGATCCTGGGCTTTCTCTGGATTGCATCACGTAGTGATGAAGTACAACACTGAAACAATCAATTAAACCTGGTTTCCATCAATATTTTAGAGGACAGCGCATGTTAGGTCCAGGTTAGGCCTGGGATTTGCTCTCATCAGGGTTATACTTTCGCAGTTTTAACATACATGTTGACCTGATCGAGAGTTTTTTCTGCTTTGGATCACGTAGTAAAGTGGTACCACACTGAAACAGTCCATTAAACCTGGTTTGGATCAATATTTTTGAGGATAACGCATGTTAGGTCTAGGTTAGGCCGGGGACTTTCACTCATCAGGCTCATACTTTCGCATATTTCTCATACTTCATGGCTAGATCCAGGGCTGTTTCTGGATTGTATCACATAGTAATGTGGTACCACGCTGAAACAGTCGATTAAACCTGGTTCCGATCAATATTTTAGAGGATAACTCAAGTTAGGTCTAGGTTAGGCCTGGGATTTGCCCTCATCAGGGTCATACTTTCGCGTTTTTCACATACTTGTTGAACTGATCGTGGGCTTTTTCTGGTTTGGATCACGTAGTAATGTGGGACCACATTGAAACAGTCAATTAAACCTGGTTTCGATCAATATTTTAGAGAATAATTCATGTTAGGTCTAGGTTAGGTCTGGGATTTGCTCTCATCAGGCTCATTCTTTCGCATATTTCTCATACTTGATGGCTAGATGCTGGGCTTTTTCTGGATTGCATCACGTAGTAATGAAGTACCACGCTGAAACAGTCGATTAGACCTGGTTTCGATCAATATTTTAGAGGATAACGCAAGTTAAGTCTGGGATAGGTCTGGGATTTGACCTCATCAGACTCATAGTTTCGCATTCTTCACATATTTGTTGAACGGATCTTGGGTTTTTTCTGGTGTGGATCACGTAGTAATGTGGTACCACACTGAAACAATCAATTAAACCTGATCTTGATAAATATTTTAGAGGATAACGCATGTTAGGTCTGGGATTGGTCTGGGATTTGACCTCATCAGACTCACACTTTCGCACACTTCACATACTCGTTGAACAGATCCTGGGTATTTTCTGGTTTGGATCACGTAGTAAAGTGGTACCACACTGAAACAGTCCATTTAACCTGGTTTGGATCAATATTTTAGAGGATAACGCATGTTAGGTCTAGGTTAGCCCTGGGATTTTCACTCATCAGACTCATACTTTCGCATTCCTCACATACTTGTTGAACGGATCCTGGGTTTCTTCTGGTTTCGTTCACGTAGTAATGTGGTACCACACTGAAACATTCAATTAAACCTGATCTTGATAAATATTTGAGAGGATAACGCATGTTAGGTCTGGGATATGTCTGGGATTTGCCCTCATCAGACTCATACTTTCGCACACTACACATACTCGTTGAACAGATCCTGGGTTTTTTCTGGTTTGGATCACGTAGTAATGTGGTACCACACTGAAACAGTCGATTAAACCAGGTTTCGATCAATATTATTGAGGATAACGCACGTTAGGTCTAGGGTGGCCTGGGATTCGCCCTCATCAGACTCATACTTTCGCGTTTTTCACATACTTGTTGAACTGATCCTGGGCTTTTTCTGGTTTGGATCACGTAGTAATGTGGTACCACACTGAAACAGTCAATTAAGCCTGGTTTCGATCAATATTTTAGAGAATAATTCATGTTAGGTTTAGGTTAGGTCTGGGATTTGCTCTCATCAGGCTCATACTTTCGCACACTTCACATACTCGTTTGACAGATCCTGGGTTATTTTCTGGTTTGGATCACGTAGTAATGTGGGACCACATTGAAACAGTCAATTAAACCTGGTTTCGATCAATATTTTAGAGAATAATTCATGTTAGGTCTAGGTTAGGTCTGGGATTTGCTCTCATCAGGCTCATTCTTTCGCATATTTCTCATACTTGATGGCTAGATGCTGGGCTTTTTCTGGATTGCATCACGTAGTAATGAAGTACAACACTGAAACAGTCAATTAAACCTGGTTTCCATCAATATCTTAGAGGACAACGCAAGTTAGGTCTGGGATAGGTCTGGGATTTGCCCTCATCAGGCTCATACTTTCCGCGTTTTTCACATGCTTGTTGAACAGATCCTGGGTTTTTTCTGGTTTGGATCACGTAGTAGTGTGGGACCACACTGAAACAATCAATTAAACCTGGTCTTGATAAATATTTTAGAGGATAACGCATGTTAGGTCTGTGATAGGTCTGGGATTTGCCCTCATCAGACTCATACTTTCGCACACTTCACATACTCGTTGAACAGATCCTGGGTTATTTTCTGGTTTGGATCACGTAGTAGTGTGGTACCACACTGAAACAGTCCATTAAACCTGGTTTGGGTCAATATTTTAGAGCATAACGCATGTTAGGTCTAGGTTAGGTCTGGGATTTTCACTCATCAGACTCATACTTTCGCATTCTTCACATACTTGTTGAACGGATCCTGGGTTTTTCTGGTTTGGATCACGTAGTAATGTGTGTCCACACTGAAACAATCAATTAAACCTGGCCTTGATAAATATTTTAGAGGATAACGCATGTTAGGTTTGGATTAGGTCTAGGATTTGCGCTCATCAGGCTCATACTTTCGCATATCTCTCATACTTCATGGCTAGATCGTGGGTTGTTTCTGGATTGTATCACATAGTAATGTGGTACCACGCTGAAACAGTCGATTAAACCTGGTTTCGATCAATATTTTAGAGGATAACGCAAGTTAAGTCTGGGATAGGTGTGGGATTTGACCTCATCAGACTCATACTTTCGCGTTTTTCACATACTTGTTGAACAGATCCTGGCTTTTTTCTGGATTGGGTCACGTAGTAGTGTGGTACCACACTGAAACAGTAGATTAAACCTGGTTTCGATCAATATTTTTGAAGATAACGCATGTTAGGTCTAGGTTAGGCCGGGGATTTTCACTCATCAGACTCATACTTTCGCATTCTTCACATACTTGTTGAGCGGATCCTGGGTTTTTACCGGTTTGGATCACGTAGTAGTGTGGTACCACACTGACACATTCAATTAAACTTGGTCTTGATAAATATTTTAGAGGATAACGCATGTTAGGTCTGGGTTAGGTCTAGGATTTGCCGTCATCAGACTCATACTTTCGCATATTTCTCATACTTCATGGCTGGATCCTGGGCTATTTCTGGATTGGATCACGTAGTAATGTGGTACCACACTGAAACAGTCAATTAAACCTGGTTTTGATCAATATTTTAGAGAATAATTCATGTTAGGTCTAGGTTAGGTCAGGGATTTGCTCTCATCAGGCTCATTCTTTCGCATATTTCTCATACTAGATGGCTAGATCCTGGGCTTTTTCTGGATTGCATCACGTAGTAATGAAGTACAACACTGAAACACTCAATTAAACCTGGTTTCGATCAATATTATTGAGGATAACGCACGTTAGGTCCAGGTTAGGCCTGGGATTTGCTCTCTTCAGGGTCATACTTTCGCAGTTTTAACATACATGTTGACCTGATCGAGAGTTTTTTCTGCTTTGGATCACGTAGTAAAGTGGTACCACACTGAAACAGTCCATTAAACCTGGTTTGGATCAATATTTTTGAGGATAACGCATGTTAGGTCTAGGTTAGGCCGGGGAATTTCACTCATCAGGCTCGTACTTTCGCATATTTCTCATACTTCATGGCTAGATCCTGGGCTGTTTCTGGATTGTATCACATAGTAATGTGGTACCACGCTGAAACAGTCGATTAAACCTGGTTTCGATCAATATTTTAGAGGATAACGCAAGTTAGGTCTAGGTTAGGCCTGGGATTTGCCCTCATCAGGGTCATACTTTCGCGTTTTTCACATACTTGTTGAACTGATCCTGGGCTTTTTCTGGTTTGGATCACGTAGTAATGTGGGACCACATTGAAACAGTCAATTAAACCAGGTTTCGATCAATATTTTAGAGAATAATTCATGTTAGGTCTAGGTTAGGTCTGGGATTTGCCCTCATCAGGCTCATTCTTTCGCATATTTCTCATACTTGATGGCTAGATGCTGGGCTTTTTCTGGATTGCATCACGTAGTAATGAAGTACCACGCTGAAACAGTCGATTAAACCTGGTTTCGATCAATATTTTAGAGGATAACGCAAGTTAAGTCTGGGATAGGTCTGGGATTTGACCTCATCAGACTCATACTTTCGCATTCTTCACATATTTGTTGAACGGATCTTGGGTTTTTTCTGGTGTGGATCACGTAGTAATGTGGTACCACACTGAAACAATCAATTAAACCTGATCTTGATAAATATTTTACAGGATAACGCATGTTAGGTCTGTGTTAGGTCTAGGATTTGCCCTCATCAGGCTCATACTTTCGCATATTTCTCATACTTGACGGCTAGATCCTGGGCTTTTTCTGGATTGCATCAGGTAGTAATGAAGTACAACACTGAAACAGTCAACTAAACCTGGTTTCGATCAATATTTTAGAGAATAATTCATGTTAGGTCTAGGTTAGGTCTGGGATTTGCTCTCATCAGGCTCATTCTTTCGCATATTTCTCATACTTGACGGCTAGATCCTGGGCTTTCTCTGGATTGCATCACGTAGTGATGAAGTACAACACTGAAACAATCAATTAAACCTGGTTTCCATCAATATTTTAGAGGACAGCGCATGTTAGGTCCAGGTTAGGCCTGGGATTTGCTCTCATCAGGGTTATACTTTCGCAGTTTTAACATACATGTTGACCTGATCGAGAGTTTTTTCTGCTTTGGATCACGTAGTAAAGTGGTACCACACTGAAACAGTCCATTAAACCTGGTTTGGATCAATATTTTTGAGGATAACGCATGTTAGGTCTAGGTTAGGCCGGGGACTTTCACTCATCAGGCTCATACTTTCGCATATTTCTCATACTTCATGGCTAGATCCAGGGCTGTTTCTGGATTGTATCACATAGTAATGTGGTACCACGCTGAAACAGTCGATTAAACCTGGTTCCGATCAATATTTTAGAGGATAACTCAAGTTAGGTCTAGGTTAGGCCTGGGATTTGCCCTCATCAGGGTCATACTTTCGCGTTTTTCACATACTTGTTGAACTGATCGTGGGCTTTTTCTGGTTTGGATCACGTAGTAATGTGGGACCACATTGAAACAGTCAATTAAACCTGGTTTCGATCAATATTTTAGAGAATAATTCATGTTAGGTCTAGGTTAGGTCTGGGATTTGCTCTCATCAGGCTCATTCTTTCGCATATTTCTCATACTTGATGGCTAGATGCTGGGCTTTTTCTGGATTGCATCACGTAGTAATGAAGTACCACGCTGAAACAGTCGATTAGACCTGGTTTCGATCAATATTTTAGAGGATAACGCAAGTTAAGTCTGGGATAGGTCTGGGATTTGACCTCATCAGACTCATAGTTTCGCATTCTTCACATATTTGTTGAACGGATCTTGGGTTTTTTCTGGTGTGGATCACGTAGTAATGTGGTACCACACTGAAACAATCAATTAAACCTGATCTTGATAAATATTTTAGAGGATAACGCATGTTAGGTCTGGGATTGGTCTGGGATTTGACCTCATCAGACTCACACTTTCGCACACTTCACATACTCGTTGAACAGATCCTGGGTATTTTCTGGTTTGGATCACGTAGTAAAGTGGTACCACACTGAAACATTCAATGAAACCTGGTCTGGATAAATATTTTAGAGGATAATGCATCTTAGGTCTAGGTTAGGTCTGGGATTTTCACTCATCAGACTCATACTTTCGCATTCTTCACATACTTGTTGAACGGATCTTGGGTTTTTTCTGGTGTGGATCACGTAGTAATGTGGTACCACACTGAAACAATCAATTAAACCTGATCTTGATAAATATTTTAGAGGATAACGCATGTTAGGTCTGGGATAGGTCGGGGATTTGCCCTCATCGGCCTCATACTTTCGCACACTTCACATACTCGTTGAACAGATCCTGGGTTTTTTCTGGTTTGGATCACGTAGTAATGTGGAACCACACTGAAACAATCAATTAAACCTGGACTTGATAAATATTTTAGAGGATAACGCATGTTAGGTCTGGGTAAGGTCTAGGATTTGCCCTCGTCAGGCTCATACTTTCGCATATTTCTCATACTTCATGGCTAGATCCTGGGCAATTTCTGGATTAGATCACGTAGTAATGTGGTACCTCTCTGAAACAGTCAATTAAACTTGGTTTCCATCAAGATCTTAAAGGACAACGCAAGTTAGGTCTGGGATAGGTCTTGGATTTGCCCTCATCAGGCTCATACTTTCACGTTTTTCACATACTTGTTGAACGGATCATGGGTTCTTTCTGGTTTGGATCACGTAGTAGTATGGTACCACACTGAAACAGTCCATTGAACCTGGTTTGGATCAATATTTTAGAGGATAACGCAAGTTAAGTCTGGGATTGGTCTGGGATTTGACCTCATCAGACTCACACTTTCGCACACTTCACATACTCGTTGAACAGATCCTGGGTATTTTCTGGTTTGGATCACGTAGTGATGTGGTACCACACTGAAACAGTCGATTAAACCTGGTTGCGATCATTATTTTAGAGGATAACGCATGTTAGTTCTAGGTTAGCCCTGGGATTTTCACTCATCACACTCATACTTTCGCATATTTCTCATACTTCATGGCTAGATCCTGGGCTGTTTCTGGATTATATCACGTAGTAATTTGGTACCACGCTGAAACAGTCAATTAAACCAGGTTTCGATTAATATTTTTGAGGATAACGCATGTTAGGTCTTGGTTAGTTTTGGGATTTTCACTCATCAGACTCATACTTTCGCATTCTTCACATTCTTGTTGAACGGATCATGGGTTTTTTCTGGTTTGGATCACGTAGTAATGTGGGACCACACTGAAACAATCAATTAAACCTGGTCTTGATAAATATTTTAGAGGATAACGCATGTTAGGTCTGTGATAGGTCTAGGATTTGCCCTCATCAGCCTCATACTTTCGCATATTTCTCATACTTCATGGCTAGATCCTGGGCTATTTCTGGATTGGATCACGTAGTAATGTGGTACCACACTGAAACAGTCAACTAAACCTGGTCTTGATAAATATTTTAGAGGATAACGCATGTTAGGTCTGGGTAAGGTCTAGGATTTGCCCTCGTCAGGCTCATACTTTCGCATATTTCTCATACTTCATGGCTAGATCCTGGGCAATTTCTGCATTAGATCACGTAGTAATGTGGTACCACTCTGAAACAGTCAATTAAACTTGGTTTCCATCAAGATCTTAAAGGACAACGCAAGTTAGGTCTGGGATAGGTCTTGGATTTGCCCTCATCAGGCTCATACTTTCACGTTTTTCACATACTTGTTGAACGGATCATGGGTTTTTTCTGGTTTGGATCACGTAGTAGTATGGTACCACACTGAAACAGTCCATTGAACCTGGTTTGGATCAATATTTTAGAGGATAACGCAAGTTAAGTCTGGGATTGGTCTGGGATTTGACCTCATCAGACTCACACTTTCGCACACTTCACATACTCGTTGAACAGATCCTGGGTATTTTCTGGATTGGATCACGTAGTGATGTGTTACCACACTGAAACAGTCGATTAAACCTGGTTGCGATCATTATTTTAGAGGATAACGCATGTTAGTTCTAGGTTAGCCCTGGGATTTTCACTCATCACACTCATACTTTCGCATATTTCTCATACTTCATGGCTAGATCCTGGGCTATTTCTGGATTGGATCACGTAGTAATGTGGTACCACACTGAAACAGTCAACTAAACCTGGTCTTGATAAATATTTTAGAGGATAACGCATGTTAGGTCTGGGTAAGGTCTAGGATTTGCCGTCGTCAGGCTCATACTTTCGCATATTTCTCATACTTCATGGCTAGATCCTGGGCTATTTCTGGATTAGATCACGTAGTAATGTGGTACCACACTGAAACAGCCAATTAAACTTGGTTTCCATCAATATCTTAAAGGACAACGCAAGTTAGGTCTGGGATAGGTCTTGGATTTGCCCTCATCAGGCTCATACTTTCGCGTTTTTCACATACTTTTTGAACAGATCCTGGGTTTTTTCTGGTTTGGATCACGTAGTAATGTGGTACCACGCTGAAACAGTCAATTAAACCTGGTTTCAATCAATATTTTAGAGGATAACGCATGTTAGGCCTCGGTTAGGTCTGGGATTTGCTCTCATCAGGCTCATTCTTTCGCATATTTCTCATACTTGATGGCTAGATCCTGGGCTTTTTCTGGATTGCAGCACGTAGTAATGAAGTACAACACTGAAACAGTCAATTAAACCTGGTTTCCATCAATATCTTAGAGGACAACGCAAGTTAGGTCCGGGATAGTTCTGGGATTTGCCCTCATCAGGCTCATACTTTCGCGTTTTTCACATACTTGTTGAACAGATCCTGGGTTTTTTCTGGTTTGTATCACGTAGTAGTATGGTACCACACTGAAAGAGTCCATTAAACCTGGTTTGGATCAATATTTTAGAGGATAACGCAAGTTAGGTCTGGGATAGGTCTGGGATTTGACCCCATCAGACTCATACTTTCGCACACTTCACATACTCGTTGAACAGATCCTGGGTTATTTTCTGGTTTGGATAACATAGTAATGTGGTACCACACTGAAACAGTCGATTAAACCTGGTCTTGATAAATATTTTAGAGGATAACGCATGTTAGGTCTGGGTTAAGTCTAGGATTTGCCCTCATCAGGCTCATACTTTCGCATATTTCTCATACTTCATGGCTAGATCCTGGGCTTTTTCTGGATTGCATCACGTAGTAATGTGGTACCACGCTGAAACAGTCAATTAAACCTGGTTTCAATCAATATTTTAGAGGATAACGCATGTTAGGCCTCGGCTAGGTCTGGGATTTTCACTCATCAGACTCATACTTTCGCATTCTTCACATACTTGTTGAACTGATCCCGGGTTTTTTCTGGTTTGGATCACGTAGTAATGTGGGACCACACTGAAACAGTTCATTAAACCTGGTTTCGCTCAATATTTTAGAGGATAACGCAAGTTAAGTCTGGGATTGGTTTGGGATTTGACCTCATCAGACTCATAATTTCGCACACTTCACATACTCGTTGAACAGATCCTGGGTTATTTTCTGATTTGGATCACATAGTAATGTGGTACCACACTGAAACAGTCGATTAAACCAGGTTTCGATCAATATTTTTGAGGATAACGCATGTTAGGTCTAGGTTAGGCCTGGGATTTTCACTCATCAGACTCATACTTTCGCATTCTTCACATACTTGTTGAACGGATCCCGGGTTTTTTCTGGTTTGGATCACGTAGTAATGTGGGACCACACTGAAACAGTCAATTAAACTTAGTTTCGATCAATATTTTAGAGAATAATTCATGTTAGGTCTAGGTTAGGTCTGGGATTTGCTCTCATCAGGCTCATACTTTCGCACACTTCACATACTCGTTTGACAGATCCTGGGTTATTTTCTGGTTTGGATCACGTAGTAATGTGGGACCACACTGAAACAGTCAATTAAACCTGGTTTCGATCAATATTTTAGAGAATAATTCATGTTATGTCTAGGTTAGGTCTGGGATTTGCTCTCATCAGGCTCATTCTTTCGCATATTTCTCATACTTGATGGCTAGATGCTGGGCTTTTTCTGGATTGCATCACGTAGTAATGAAGTACAACACTGAAACAGTCAATTAAACCTGGTTTCCATCATTATCTTAGAGGACAACGCAAGTTAGGTCTGGGATGTCGCGGGCGGCCGCCTCGGCGTGGCGGATGACCTAGGCTTGGAGGGGGGTCCTGAGGGGACCCTCCTCCCGCCAGGCGGCGCCGGGTCGGACCGGTTGGGGGTAGGAGTGCCTCCCCCTACCGGTCCGACGCAAGGGGAGGCACCCTCGGCGGTCTGGTGCGGCCATGAACGCCCGGCCGCCGAGGGGTGGAAACGGGGTCGCGGGCGGTTGCGAGTTGGGGCTCGCAGCCGCCACTAAACGCGGCCCCGGGACGGATAGCGGCGGGATGGAGTGGCCCCGTCCCACCGCTATGAGGCAGTGTGTCAACTGGGGGGACCGATTGTCCCCCCCGGGGATGGGCGCGAAAGCGCGGGCACGGGGAGGATACCGGAAGAATGCTTCGAGCGATTCCCGGTATCCTCCCAAAGCGTGCCGAAGGGTCACCGTGGGGTTTTTAGTGGGTAGGTCCCGCGCCTGTCGTTGTACGGGCGCGGGGAATCCCACACACCCCTCCACCTCTCCCCAAGGAGGTGGGAGGGAGTCTTTCGAAGATTTTCCCCACGACAAAAAAAAAAAAAAAAAAAAAAAAAAAAAAAAAAAGTTAGGTCTGGGATAGGTCTGGGATTTGCCCTCATCAGGCTCATACTTTCCGCGTTTTTCACATACTTGTTGAACAGATCCTGGGTTTTTTCTGGTTTGGATCACGTAGTAGTGTGGGACCACACTGAAACAATCAATTAAACCTGATCATGATAAATATTTTAGAGGATAACGCATGTTAGGTCTGGGATAGGTCTGGGATTTGCCCTCATCAGACTTATACTTTCGCACAGTTCACATACTCGTTGAACAGATCCTGGGTTATTTTCTGGTTTGGATCACATAGTAATGTGGTACCACACTGAAACAGTCGATTAAACCTGGTTGCGATCAATATTTTAGAGGATAACGCATGTTAGGTCTAGGTTAGCCCTGGGATTTTCACTCATCAGACTCATACTTTCGCATTCTTCACATACTTGTTGAACGGATCCCGGGTTTTTTCTGGTTTGGATCACGTAGTAATGTGGGACCACACTGAAACAGTCAATTAAACTTAGTTTCGATCAATATTTTAGAGAATAATTCATGTTAGGTCTAGGTTAGGTCTGGGATTTGCTCTCATCAGGCTCATACTTTCGCACACTTCACATACTCGTTTGACAGATCCTGGGTTATTTTCTGGTTTGGATCACGTAGTAATGTGGGACCACACTGAAACAGTCAATTAAACCTGGTTTCGATCAATATTTTAGAGAATAATTCATGTTATGTCTAGGTTAGGTCTGGGATTTGCTCTCATCAGGCTCATTCTTTCGCATATTTCTCATACTTGATGGCTAGATGCTGGGCTTTTTCTGGATTGCATCACGTAGTAATGAAGTACAACACTGAAACAGTCAATTAAACCTGGTTTCCATCATTATCTTAGAGGACAACGCAAGTTAGGTCTGGGATGTCGCGGGCGGCCGCCTCGGCGTGGCGGATGACCTAGGCTGGGAGGGGGGTCCCGAGGGGACCCTCCTCCCGCCAGGCGGCGCCGGGTCGGACCGGTTGGGGGTAGGAGTGCCTCCCCCTACCGGTCCGACGCAAGGGGAGGCACCCTCGGCGGTCTGGTGCGGCCATGAACGCCCGGCCGCCGAGGGGTGGAAACGGGGTCGCGGGCGGTTGCGAGTTGGGGCTCGCAGCCGCCACTAAACGCGGCCCCGGGACGGATAGCGGCGGGATGGAGTGGCCCCGTCCCACCGCTATGAGGCAGTGTGTCTACTGGGGGGACCGATTGTCCCCCCCGGGGATGGGCGCGAAAGCGCGGGCACGGGGAGGATACCGGAAGAATGCTTCGAGCGATTCCCGGTATCCTCCCAAAGCGTGCCGAAGGGTCACCGTGGGGTTTTTAGTGGGTAGGTCCCGCGCCTGTCGTTGTACGGGCGCGGGGAATCCCACACACCCCTCCACCTCTCCCCAAGGAGGTGGGAGGGAGTCTTTCGAAGATTTTCCCCACGACAAAAAAAAAAAAAAAAAAAAAGTTAGGTCTGTGATAGGTCTGGGATTTGCCCTCATCAGGCTCATACTTTCCGCGTTTTTCACATACTTGTTCAACAGATCCTGGGTTTTTTCTGGTTTGGATCACGTAGTAGTGTGGGACCACACTGAAACAATCAATTAAACCTGATCATGATAAATATTTTAGAGGATAACGCATGTTAGGTCTGGGATAGGTCTGGGATTTGCCCTCATCAGACTCATACTTTCGCACAGTTCACATACTCGTTGAACAGATCCTGGGATATTTTCTGGTTTGGATCACATAGTAATGTGGTACCACACTGAAACAGTCGATTAAACCTGGTTGCGATCAATATTTTAGAGGATAACGCATGTTAGGTCTAGGTTAGCCCTGGGATTTTCACTCATCAGACTCATACTTTCGCATATTTCTCATACTTCATGGCTAGATCCTGGTCTGTTTCTGGATTGTATCACGTAGTAATTTGGTACCACGCTGAAACAGTCAATGAAACCTAGTTTCCATCAATATTTTAGAGGACAACGCAAGTTAGGTCTAGGTAAGGCCTGAGATTTTCACTGATCAGACTCATACTTTCGCATTCCTCACATACTTGTAGAACGGATCCTGGGTTTTTTCTGGTTTTGATCACGTAGTAATGTGGTACCACACTGAAACATTCAATTAAACCTTGTCTTGATAAATATTTTAGAGAATAACGCATGTTAGGTCTGGGTTAGGTCTAGGATTTGCCCTCATCAGGCTCATACCTTCGCATATTTCTCATACTTCATGGCTAGATCCTGGGCTATTTCTGGATTGGATCACGTAGTAATGTGGCACCACACTGAAACAGTCAATTAAACCTGGTTTTGATCAATATCTTAGAGAATAATTCATGTTAGGTCTAGGTTAGGTCAGGGATTTGCTCTCATCAGGCTCATTCTTTCGCATATTTCTCATACGTGATGGCTAGATCCTGGGCTTTTTCTGGATTTCATCACGTAGTAATGAAGTACAACACTGAAACAGTCAATTAAACTTGGTATCCATCAATATTTTAGAGGACAACGCATGTTAGGTCTAGGTTAGGCCTGGGATTTGCCCTCATCAGGGTCATACTGCCGCAGTTTTAACATACTTGTTGAACGGATCCTGGGTTTTTTCTGGTTTGGTTCACGTAGTAATGTGGTACCACGCTGAAACATTCGATTAAACCTGCTTTCGATCAATATTTTAGAGGATAACGCAAGTTAAGTCTGGGATAGGTCTGGGATTTGACCTCATCAGACTCATACTTTCGCGTTTTTCACATACTTGATGAACAGATCCTGGGTTTTTTCTGGTTTGGATCACGTAGTAGTGTGGTACCACACTGAAACAGTCCATTAAACCTGGTTGCGATCAATGTTTTAGAGGATAACGCATGTTAGGTCTGGGGTAGGTCTAGTATTTGCCCTCATCAGGCTCATTCTTTCGCATATTTCTCAAACTTGATGGCTAGATCCTGGGCTTTTTCTGGATTGCATCACGTAGTAATGTGGTACCACGCTGAAACAGTCAATTAATCCTGGTTTCGATCAATATGTTAGAGGGATAACGCAAGTTAGGTATGGGATAGGTCTAGGATTTGCCCTCATCAGGCTCTTACTTTCGCATATTTCTCATACTTCATGGCTAGATCCTGGGCTTTTTCTGGATTGCATCACGTAGTAATGAAGTACAACACTGAAACAGTCAATTAAACCTGGTTTCCATCAATATTTTAGAGGACAACGCATGTTAGGTCTAGGTTAGGCCTGGGATTTGCCCTCATCAGGGTCATACTGTCGCAGTTTTAACATACTTGTTGAACGGATCCTGGGTTTTTTCTGGTTTGGTTCACGTAGTAATGTGGTACCACACTGAAACATTCAATTAAACCTGGTCTTGATAAATATTTTAGAGGATACCGCAAGTTAAGTCTGGGATAGGTCTGGGATTTGACCTCATCAGACTCATACTTTCGCGTTTTTCACATACTTGTTGAACAGATCCTGGGTTTTTTCTGGTTTGGATCACGTAGTAGTGTGGTACCACACTGAAACGGTCCATTAAACCTGGTTGCGATCAATATTATAGAGGATAACGCATGTTAGGTCTGGGTTAGGTCTAGTATTTGCCCTCATCAGGCACATTCTTTCGCATATTTCTCAAACTTGATGGCTAGATCCTGGGCTTTTTCTGGATTGCATCACGTAGTAATGTGGTACCACACTGAAACATTCAATTAAACCTGGTCTTGATAAATATTTTAGAAGATAACGCATGTTAGGTCTGGGTTAGGTCTAGGATTTGCCCTCATCAGGCTCATACTTTCGCATATTTCTCATACTTCATGGCTAGATCCTGGGCTATTTCTGGATTGGATCTCGTAGTAAAGTGGTACCACACTGAAACATTCAATGGAACCTGGTCTGGATAAATATTTTAGAGGATAACGCATGTTAGGTCTGGGTTAGGTCTAGGAATTGCCCTCATCAGGCTTATTCTTTCGCATATGTCTCATACATGATGGCTAGATCCTGGGCTTTTTCTTGATCGCATCACGTAGTAATGAAGTACAACACTGAAACAGTCACTTAAACCTGGTTTCCATCAATATCTTAGAGGACAACGCAAGTTAGGTCTGGGATAGGTCTAAAATTTGCCCTCATCAGGCTCATACTTTCGCGTTTTTCACATACTTGATGAACAGATCCTGGGTTTTTTCTGGTTTGGATCACGTAGTAATGTGGTACCACGCTGAAACAGTTGATTAGACCCGGTTTCGATCAATATTTTAGAGGATAACGCAAGTTAAGTCTGGGATAGGTCTGGAATTTGACCTCATCAGACTCATACTTTCGCGTTTTTCACATACTTGTTGAACAGATCCTGGGTTTTTTCTGGTTTGAATCACGTAGTAGTGTGGTACCACACTGAAACAGTCCATGAAACCTGGTTGCGGTCAATATTTTAGAGGATAACGCATGTTAGGTCTGGGTTAGGTCTAGGATTTGCTCTCATCAGACTCATACTTTCGCATTCTTCACATACTTGTTGAACGGATCCTGGGTTTTTTCTGGTTTGGATCACGTAGTAATGTGGGACCACACTGAAACAGTCAATTAAACCTCGTTTCGATCAATATTTTAGAGAATAATTCATGGTAGGTCTAGGTTAGGTCTGGGATTTGCTCTTATCAGGCTCATTCTTTCGCATATTTCTCATACTTGATGGCTAGATCCTGGGCTTTTTCTGGATTGCATAACGTAGTAATGAAGTACAACACTGAAGCAGTCAATAAAACCTGGTTTCCATCAATATTTTAGAGGATAACGCATGTTAGGTCTGGGTTAGGTCTAGTATTTGCCCTCATCAGGCTCATTCTTTCGCATATTTCTCAAACTTGATGGCTAGATCCTGGGATTTTTCTGGATTGCATCACGTAGTAATGTGGTACGACACTGAAACATTCAATTAAACCTGGTCTTGATAAATATTTTAGAAGATAACGCATGTTAGGTCTGGGTTAGGCCTAGGATTTGCCCTCATCAGGCTTATACTTTCGCATATTTCTCATACTTCATGGCTTGATCCTGGGCTTTTTCTGGATTGCATCACGTAGTAATGTGGTACCACGCTGAAACAGTCAATTAAACCTGGTTTCGATCAATATGTTAGAGGATAACGCAAGTTAGGTATGGGATAGGTCTAGGATTTGCCCTCATCAGGCTCTTACTTTCGCATATTTCTCATACTTTATGGCTAGATCCTGGGCTTTTTCTGGATTGCATCACGTAGTAATGAAGTACAACACTGAAACAGTCAATTAAACCTGGTTTCCATCAATATTTTAGAGGACAACGCATGTTAGGTCTAGGTTAGGCCTGGGATTTGCCCTCATCAGGGTCATACTGTCGCAGTTTTAACATACTTGTTGAACGGATCCTGGGTTTTTTCTGGTTTGGTTCACGTAGTAGTGTGGTACCACACTGAAACAGTCCATTATACCTGGTTGCGATCAATATTATAGAGGATAACGCATGTTAGGTCTGGGTTAGGTCTAGTATTTGCCCTCATCAGGCTCATTCTTTCGGATATTTCTCAAACTTGATGGATAGATCCTGGGCTTTTTCTGGATTGCATCACGTAGTAATGTGGTACCACACTGAAACATTCAATTAAACCTGGTCTTGATAAATATTTTAGAAGATAACGCATGTTAGGTCTGGGTTAGGTCTAGGATTTGCCCTCATCAGGCTCATACTTTCGCATATTTCTCATACTTCATGGCTAGATCCTGGGCTATTTCTGGATTGGATCTCGTAGTAAAGTGGTACCACACTGAAACATTCAATGGAACCTGGTCTGGATAAATATTTTAGAGGATAACGCATGTTAGGTCTGGGTTAGGTCTAGGAATTGCCCTCATCAGGCTTATTCTTTCGCATATGTCTCATACATGATGGCTAGATCCTGGGCTTTTTCTTGATCGCATCACGTAGTAATGAAGTACAACACTGAAGCAGTCACTTAAACCTGGTTTCCATCAATATCTTAGAGGACAACGCAAGTTAGGTCTGGGATAGGTCTGAAATTTGCCTCATCAGGCTCATACTTTCGCGTTTTTCACATACTTGTTGAACAGATCCTGGGTTTTTTCTGGTTTGGATCACGTAGTAATGTGGTACCACGCTGAAACAGTTGATTAGACCCGGTTTCGATCAATATTTTAGAGGATAACGCAAGTTAAGTCTGGGATAGGTCTGGAATTTGACCTCATCAGACTCATACTTTCGCGTTTTTCACATACTTGTTGAACAGATCCTGGGTTTTTTCTGGTTTGGATCACGTAGTAGTGTGGTACCACACTGAAACAGTCCATGAAACCTGGTTGCGGTCAATATTTTAGAGGATAACGCATGTTAGGTCTGGGTTAGCCCTAGGATTTGCCCTCATCAGTCTCATTCTTTCGCATATTTCTCATACTTCATGGCTTGATCCTGGGCTTTTTCTGGATTGCATCACGTAGTAATGTGGTACCACGCTGAAACAGTCAATTAAACCTGGTTTCCATCAATATTTTAGAGGACAACGCAAGTTAGGTCTGGGATAGATCTGGGATTCGCCCTAATCAGGCTCATACTTTCGCGTTTTTCACATACTTGTTGAACAGATCCTGGGTTTTTTCTGATTTGGATCACGTAGTAATGTGGTACCACACTGAAACAATCAATTAAACCTGGTCTTGATAAATATTTTAGAAGATAACGCATGTTAGGTCTGGGTTAGGTCTGGGATTTGCCCTCATCAGGCTCATACTTTCGCATATTTCTCATACTTCATGGCTAGATCCTGGGCTGTTTCTGGATTGTATCACGTAGTAATGTGGTACCACGCTGAAACAGTCAACTAAACCTGGTTTCGATCAATATTTTGGAGGATAACGCATCTTAGGTCTGGGTTAGGTCTAAGATTTGCCCTCATCAGGCTCAGTTTCGCGTTTTTCACATACTTGTTGAACAGAACCTGGGTTGCTTCTGGTTTGTATCACGAAGTAGTGTGGTACCCCACTGGAACAGTCCATTAAACCTGGTTTCGCTCAATATTTTAGAGGATAACGCATGTTAGGTCTAGGTTAAGTCTGGGATTTGCTCTCATCAGGCTCATTCTTTCGCATATTTCTCATACTTGATGGCTAGATCCTGGGCTTTTTCTGGATTGCATCACGTAGTAATGTAGTACCACACTGAAACAGTTTATGAAACCTGGTTTTCATCAATATTTTAGAGGACAACGCAAGTTAGGTTTAGGTAAGGCCTGAGATTTTCACACATCAGACTCATACTTCCGCATTCTTCACATACTTGTTGAACAGATCCTGGGTTTTTTCTGGTTTGGATCACGTAGTAATGAGGTACCACACTGAAACATTCAATTAAACCTGGTCTTGATAAATATTTTAGAGAATAACGCATGTTAGGTCTGGGATAGGGCTGGGATTCGCCCTAATCAGGTTCATACTGTCGCAGTTTTAACATTCTTGTTCGACGGATCCTGGGTTTTTTCTGGTTTGGTTCACGAAGTAATGTGGTACCACACTGAAACATTCAATTAAACCTGGTCTTGATAAATATTTTAGAGGATAACGCATGTTAGGTTTGGGTTAGGTCTAGGATTTGCCGTCATCAGGCTCATACTTTCGCATATTTCTCATACTTCATGGCTAGATCCTGGGTTTTTTCTGGTTTGGATCACGTAGTAGTGTGGTACCACACTGAAACAGTCCATTAAACCTGGTTGCGATCAATATTTTAGAGGATAACGCATGTTAGGTCTGGGTTAGGTCTAGTATTTGCCCTCATCAGGCTCATTCTTTCGCATATTTCTCAAACTTGATGGCTAGATCCAGGGCTTTTTCTGGATTGCATCACGTAGTAATGTAGTACCACACTGAAACATTCATTTAAACCTGGTCTTGATAAATATTTCAGAGGATAACACATGTTAGGTCTGGGTTAGGTCTAGGATTTGCACTCATCAGGCTCATACTTTCGCATATTTCTCATACTTCATGGCTAGATCCTGGGCTTTTTCTGGATTGCATCACGTAGTAATGAAGTACAACACTGAAACAGTCAATTGAACCTGGTCTCCATCAATATCTTAGAGGACAACGCAAGTTAGGTCTGGGATAGGTCTTGGATTTGCCCTCATCAGGCTCATACTTTCGCATATTTCTCATACTTCATGGCTAGATCCTGGGCTTTTTCTGGATTGCATCACGTAGTAATGTGGTACCACTCTGAGACAGTCGATTAAACCAGGTTTCGATCAATATTTTAGAGGATAACGCATGTTAGGTCTGGGTTAGGTCTACGATTTGCCCTCATCAGGCTCATACTTTCGCATATTTCTCATACTTCATGGCTAGATCCTGGGCTGTTTCTGGATTGTATCACGTAGTAAAGTGGTACCACACTGAAACAGTCAATTAAACCTGGTTTCCATCAATATCTTAGAGGACAACGCAAGTTAGGTCTGGGATAGGTCTGGGATTTGCCCTCATCAGACTCATACTTTCGCGTTTTTCACATACTTGTTGAACAGATCCTGGGTTTTTTCTGATTTGGATCACGTAGTAATGTGGTACCACGCTGAAACAGTCAATTAAACCTGGTTTCGATCAATATTTTAGAGGATACCGCAAGTTAGGTCTGGGATAGGGCTGGGATTCGCCCTAATCAGGTTCATACTTTCGCGTTTTTCACATACTTGTTGAACTGATCCTGGGTTTTTTCTGGTTTGGATCACGTAGTAATGTGGTACCACACTGAAACAATCTATTAAACCTGGTCTTGATAAATATTTTAGAAGATAACGCATGTTAGGTCTGGGTTAGGTCTGGGATTTGCCCTCATCAGGCTCATACTTTCGCATATTTCTCATACTTCATGGCTAGATCCTGGGCTGTTTCTGGATTGTATCACGTAGTAATGTGTTACCACGCTGAAACAGTCAACTAAACCTGGTTTCGATCAATATTTTGGAGGATAACGCATCTTAGGTCTGGGTTAGGTCTAAGATTTGCCCTCATCTGGCTCAGAGTTTCGCGTTTTTCACATACTTGTTGAACAGAACCTGGGTTGCTTCTGGTTTGTATCACGAAGTAGTGTGGTACCCCACTGGAACAGTCCATTAAACCTGGTTTCGCTCAATATTTTAGAGGATAACGCATGTTAGGTCTAGGTTAAGTCTGGGATTTGCTCTCATCAGGCTCATTCTTTCGCATATTTCTCATACTTGATGGCTAGATCCTGGGCTTTTTCTGGATTGCATCACGTAGTAATGTAGTACCACACTGAAACAGTTTATGAAACCTGGTTTTCATCAATATTTTAGAGGACAACGCAAGTTAGGTTTAGGTAAGGCCTGAGATTTTCACACATCAGACTCATACTTCCGCATTCTTCACATACTTGTTGAACAGATCCTGGTTTTTTTCTGGTTTGGATCACGTAGTAATGAGGTACCACACTGAAACATTCAATTAAACCTGGTCTTGATAAATATTTTAGAGAATAACGCATGTTAGGTCTGGGTTAGGTCTAGGATTTGCCCTCATCAGGCTCATACTTTCGCATATTTCTCATACTTTATGGCTAGATCCTGGGCTATTTCTGGATTGGATCACGTACTAAAGCGGTACCACACTGAAACATTCAATGAAACCTGGTCTGGATAAATATTTTAGAGGATAACGCATATTAGGTCAAGGTTAGGTCTAAGATTTGCCCTCATCAGGCTCAGAGTTTCGCGTTTTTCACATACTTGTTGAACAGAACCTGGGTTGCTTCTGGTTTGGATCACGTAGTAATGTGGTACCACACTGAAACATTCAATTAAACCTGGTCTTGATAAATATTTTTGAGGATAACGCATGTTAGGTCTGGGATAGGTCTGTGATTTGCCCTCATCAGGCTCATACTTTCCCAGTTTTAACATGCATGTTGACCTGATCGAGGGTTTTTTCTGCTTTGGATCACGTAGTAAAGTGGTACCACAATAAAACAGTCAATTAAACCTGGTTTCGATCAATATTTTAGAGGATATCGCAAGTTAGGTCTGGGATAGGTCTGGGATTTGCCCTCATCAGACTCATACTTTCGCACACTTGACATAATCGTTGATCAGATGCTGGGTTTTTTTCTGGTTTGGATCAGGTAGTAATGTGGTACCACACTGAAACAGTCGATTAAACCTGGTTTCGATCAATATTATTGAGGATAACGCATGTTAGGTCTAGGTTAGGCCTGGGATTTTCACTCATCAGTCTCATACTTTCGCATTCTTCACATACTTGTTGAACGGATCCTGGGTTTTTTCTGGTTTGGATCACGTAGTAATGTGGTACCACACTGAAACAGTCGATTAAACCAGGTTTCGATCAATATTTTTGAGGATAACGCAAGTTAGGTCTGGGATAGGTCTGGGATTTGCCCTCATCGGACTCATACTTTCGCACACTTGACATACTCGTTGATCAGATCCTGGGTTTTTTCTGGTTTGGATCACGTAGTAATGTGGTACCACACTGAAACAGTCGATTAAACCAGGTTTCGATCAATATTTTTGAGGATAACGCATGTTAGGTCTGGGTTAGGTCTAGGATTTGCTCTCGTCAGGCTCATACTTCCGCATGTTTCTCATACTTCAAGGCTAGATCCTGGGCTATTTCTGGATTGGACCACGTAGTAATGTGGTACCACACTGAAACAGTCAATTGAACCTGGTCTCCATCAATATCTTAGAGGACAACGCAAGTTAGGTCTGGGATAGGTCTTGGATTTGCCCTCATCAGGCTCATACTTTCGCATATTTCTCATACTTCATGGCTAGATCCTGGGCTTTTTCTGGATTGCATCACGTAGTAATGTGGTACCACTCTGAGACAGTCAACTAAACCTGGTTTCGATCAATATTTTGGAGGAT
This sequence comes from Colletes latitarsis, assembly GCF_051014445.1. Taxonomy (NCBI): domain Eukaryota; kingdom Metazoa; phylum Arthropoda; class Insecta; order Hymenoptera; family Colletidae; genus Colletes; species Colletes latitarsis. The sequence continues at coordinate 11,553,743 of NW_027488365.1, forward strand.
AACGCATCTTAGGTCTGGGTTAGGTCTAAGATTTGCCCTCATCAGGCTCAGAGTTTCGCGTTTTTCACATACTTGTTGAACAGAACCTGGGTTGCTTCTGGTTTGGATCACGTAGTAATGTGGTACCACACTGAAACAGTCGATTAAACCAGGTTTCGATCAATATTTTTGAGGATAACGCATGTTAGGTCTGGGTTAGGTCTAGGATTTGCACTCATCAGGCTCATACTTTCGCATATTTCTCATACTTCATGGCTAGATCCTGGGCTTTTTCTGGATTGCATCACGTAGTAATGAAGTACAACACTGAAACTGTCAATTGAACCTGGTCTCCATCAATATCTTAGAGGACAACGCAAGTTAGGTCTGGGATAGGTCTTGGATTTGCCCTCATCAGGCTCATACTTTCGCATATTTCTCATACTTCATGGCTAGATCCTGGGCTTTTTCTGGATTGCATCACGTAGTAATGTGGTACCACTCTGAGACAGTCGATTAAACCAGGTTTCGATCAATATTTTAGAGGATAACGCATGTTAGGTCTGGGTTAGGTCTACGATTTGCCCTCATCAGGCTCATACTTTCGCATATTTCTCATACTTCATGGCTAGATCCTGGGCTGTTTCTGGATTGAATCACGTAGTAAAGTGGTACCACACTGAAACAGTCAATTAAACCTGGTTTCCATCAATATCTTAGAGGACAACGCAAGTTAGGTCTGGGATAGGTCTGGGATTTGCCCTCATCAGACTCATACTTGCGCGTTTTTCACATACTTGTTGAACAGAACCTGGGTTTTTTCTGATTTGGATCACGTAGTAATGTGGTACCACGCTGAAACAGTCAATTAAACCTGGTTTCGATCAATATTTTAGAGGATACCGCAAGTTAGGTCTGGGATAGGGCTGGGATTCGCCCTAATCAGGTTCATACTTTCGCGTTTTTCACATACTTGTTGAACTGATCCTGGGTTTTTTCTGGTTTGGATCACGTAGTAATGTGGTACCACACTGAAACAATCAATTAAACCTGGTCTTGATAAATATTTTAGAAGATAACGCATGTTAGGTCTGGGTTAGGTCTGGGATTTGCCCTCATCAGGCTCATACTTTCGCATATTTCTCATACTTCATGGCTAGATCCTGGGCTGTTTCTGGATTGTATCACGTAGTAATGTGGTACCACGCTGAAACAGTCAACTAAACCTGGTTTCGATCAATATTTTGGAGGATAACGCATCTTAGGTCTGGGTTAGGTCTAAGATTTGCCCTCATCAGGCTCAGAGTTTCGCGTTTTTCACATACTTGTTGAACAGAACCTGGGTTGCTTCTGGTTTGTATCACGAAGTAGTGTGGTACCCCACTGGAACAGTCCATTAAACCTGGTTTCGCTCAATATTTTAGAGGATAACGCATGTTAGGTCTAGGTTAAGTCTGGGATTTGCTCTCATCAGGCTCATTCTTTCGCATATTTCTCATACTTGATGGCTAGATCCTGGGCTTTTTCTGGATTGCATCACGTAGTAATGTAGTACCACACTGAAACAGTTTATGAAACCTGGTTTTCATCAATATTTTAGAGGACAACGCAAGTTAGGTTTAGGTAAGGCCTGAGATTTTCACACATCAGACTCATACTTCCGCATTCTTCACATACTTGTTGAACAGATCCTGGGTTTTTTCTGGTTTGGATCACGTAGTAATGAGGTACCACACTGAAACATTCAATTAAACCTGGTCTTGATAAATATTTTAGAGAATAACGCATGTTAGGTCTGGGTTAGGTCTAGGATTTGCCCTCATCAGGCTCATACTGTCGCATATTTCTCATACTTTATGGCTAGATCCTGGGCTATTTCTGGATTGGATCACGTACTAAAGCGGTACCACACTGAAACATTCAATGAAACCTGGTCTGGATAAATATTTTAGAGGATAACGCATATTAGGTCAAGGTTAGGTCTAAGATTTGCCCTCATCAGGCTCAGAGTTTCGCGTTTTTCACATACTTGTTGAACAGAACCTGGGTTGCTTCTGGTTTGGATCACGTAGTAATGTGGTACCACACTGAAACATTCAATTAAACCTGGTCTTGATAAATATTTTTGAGGATAACGCATGTTAGGTCTGGGATAGGTCTGTGATTTGCCCTCATCAGGCTCATACTTTCCCAGTTTTAACATGCATGTTGACCTGATCGAGGGTTTTTTCTGCTTTGGATCACGTAGTAAAGTGGTACCACAATAAAACAGTCAATTAAACCTGGTTTCGATCAATATTTTAGAGGATATCGCAAGTTAGGTCTGGGATAGGTCTGGGATTTGCCCTCATCAGACTCATACTTTCGCACACTTGACATAATCGTTGATCAGATGCTGGGTTTTTTTCTGGTTTGGATCAGGTAGTAATGTGGTACCACACTGAAACAGTCGATTAAACCTGGTTTCGATCAATATTATTGAGGATAACGCATGTTAGGTCTAGGTTAGGCCTGGGATTTTCACTCATCAGTCTCATACTTTCGCATTCTTCACATACTTGTTGAACGGATCCTGGGTTTTTTCTGGTTTGGATCACGTAGTAATGTGGTACCACACTGAAACAGTCGATTAAACCAGGTTTCGATCAATATTTTTGAGGATAACGCAAGTTAGGTCTGGGATAGGTCTGGGATTTGCCCTCATCGGACTCATACTTTCGCACACTTGACATACTCGTTGATCAGATCCTGGGTTTTTTCTGGTTTGGATCACGTAGTAATGTGGTACCACACTGAAACAGTCGATTAAACCAGGTTTCGATCAATATTTTAGAGGATAACGCATGTTAGGTCTGGGTTAGGTCTACGATTTGCCCTCATCAGGCTCATACTTCCGCATGTTTCTCATACTTCAAGGCTAGATCCTGGGCTATTTCTGGATTGGACCACGTAGTAATGTGGTACCACACTGAAACAGTCAATGAAACCTGGTTTCGATCAATATTTTAGAGGATAACGCAAGTTAGGTCTGGGATAGGTCTGGGATTCGCCCTAATCAGGCACATACTTTCGCGTGTTTCACATACTTGTTCTACTGATCCTGGGTTTTTTCTGGTTTGGATCACGTAGTAATGTGGTACCACACTGAAACAGTCGATTAAACCTGGTTTCGATCAATATATTAGAGGATAACGCAAGTTAGGTCTGGGATAGGTCTGGGATTTGATCTCATCAGACTCATACTTTCGCACCCTTCACATACTCGTTGAGCAGATCCTGGGTTATTTTCTGGTTTGGATCACATAGTAATGTGGTACCACACTGAAACAGTCGATTAAACCAGGTGTCGATCAATATTTTTGAGTATAACGCGTGTTAGGTCTGATCTCATCAGACTCATACTTTCGCACCCTTCACATACTCGTTGAGCAGATCCTGGGTTATTTTCTGGTTTGGATCACATAGTAATGTGGTACCACACTGAAACAGTCGATTAAACCAGGTGTCGATCAATATTTTTGAGTATAACGCGTGTTAGGTCTAGGTTAGGCCTGGGATTTTCACTCATCAGACTGATACTTTCGCATTCTTCACATACTTGTTGAACGGATCCTGGGTTTTTTCTGGTTTGGATCACGTAGTAGAGTGGTACCACAATAAAACAGTCAATTAAACCTGGTTTCGATCAATATTTTAAAGGATATCGCAAGTTAGGTCTGGGATAGGTCTGGTATTTGCCCTCATCGGACTCATACTTTCGCACACTTGACATACTCGTTGATCAGATCCTGGGTTTTTTCTGGTTTGGATCACGTAGTAATGTGGTACCACACTGAAACAGTCGATTAAACCAGGTTTCGATCAATATTTTTGAGGATAACGCATGTTAGGTCTGGGTTAGGTCTAGGATTTGCTCTCGTCAGGCTCATACTTCCGCATGTTTCTCATACTTCAAGGCTAGATCCTGGGCTATTTCTGGATTGGACCACGTAGTAATGTGGTACCACACTGAAACAGTCAATGAAACCTGGTTTCGATCAATATTTTAGAGGATAACGCAAGTTAGGTCTGGGATAGGTCTGGGATTCGCCCTAATCAGGCTCATACTTTCGCGTGTTTCACATACTTGTTGTACTGATCCTGGGTTTTTTCTGGTTTGGATCACGTAGTAATGTGGTACCACACTGAAACAGTCGATTAAACCTGGTTTCGATCAATATATTAGAGGATAACGCAAGTTAGGTCTGGGATAGGTCTGGGATTTGATCTCATCAGACTCATACTTTCGCACCCTTCACATACTCGTTGAACAGATCCTGGGTTATTTTCTGGTTTGGATCACATAGTAATGTGGTACCACACTGAAACAGTCGATTAAACCAGGTGTCGATCAATATTTTTGAGGATAACGCATGTTAGGTCTAGGTTAGGCCTGGGATTTTCACTCATCAGACTGATACTTTCGCATTCTTCACATACTTGTTGAACGGATCCTGGGTTTTTTCTGGTTTGGATCACGTAGTAGAGTGGTACCACAATAAAACAGTCAATTAAACCTGGTTTCGATCAATATTTTAGAGGATATCGCAAGTTAGGTCTGGGATAGGTCTGGGATTTGCCCTCATCGGACTCATGCTTTCGCACACTTGACATACTCGTTGATCAGATCCTGGGTTTTTTTCTGGTTTGGATCACGTAGTAATGTGGTACCACACTGAAACAGTCGATTAAACCTGGTTTCGATCAATATCATTGAGGATAACGCATGTTAGGTCTAGGTTAGGCCTGAGATTTTCACTCATCAGACTCATACTTTCGCATTCTTCACACACTTGATGAACGGATCCTGGGTTTTTTCAGGTTTGGATCACGTAGTAATGTGGGACCACACTGAAACAGTCAATGAAACCTGGTTTCGATCAATATTTTAGAGAATAATTCATGTTAGGTCTAGGTTAGGTCTGGGATTTACTCCCATCAGGCTCATTCTTTCGCATATTACTCATACTTGATGGCTAGATCCTGGGCTCTTTCTGGATTGGATCACGTAGTAATGTGGGACCACACTGAAACAGTCAATTAAACCTGGTTTCCATCAATATCTTAGAGAACAACGCAAGTTAGGTCTGGCATAGGTCTGGGATTCGCCCTCATCAGGCTCATACTTTGGCCTTTTTCACATACTTGTTGAACAGATCCTGGGTTTTTTCTGGTTTGTATCACGTAGTAGTGTGGTACCACACTGAAACAGTCAATTAAACCTGGTTTCCATCAATATTTTATAGGATAACGCAAGTTAGGTCTGGCATTGGTCTGGGATTCCCCCTCATCAGGCTCATACTTTCGCGTTTTTCACATACATGTTGAACAGATCCTTGGTTTTTTCTGGTTTGTATCACGTAGTAGTGTGGTACCACACTGAAACAGTCCATTAAACCTGGTTTGGATCAATATTTTAGAGGATAACGCATGTTAGGTCTAGGTTAGCCCTGGGATTTTCACTCATCGGACTCATACTTTCGCATTCTTCTCATACTTGTTGAACTGGTCCTGGGGTTTTTTTCTGGATTGCATCACGTAGTAATGTGGTACCACACTGAAACAGTCGATTAAACCTCGTTTCGATCAATATTTTAGAGGATAACGCAAGTTAAGTCTGGGATTGGTCTGGGATTTGACCTCATCAGACTCATACTTTCGCACACTTCACCTACTTGTTGAACAGATCCTGGGTTTTTTCTGGTATGGATCCCGTACCAGTGTGCTACCACACTGAAACAGTCCATTAAACCTGGTTTCGATCAATATTTTAGAGAATAATTCATGTTAGGTCTAGGTTAGGTCTGGGATTTGCTCTCATCAGGCACATTCTTTCGCATATTTCTCATACTTCATGGCTAGATCCTGGGCTTTTTCTGGATTGCATCACGTTGTAATGTGGGACCACACTGAAGCAATCAATTAAACCTGGTCTTGATAAATATTTTAGAGGATAACGCATGTTAGGTTTGGGTTAGTTCTAGGATTTGCCCTCAGCAGGCTCATACTTTCGCATATCTCTCATACTTCATGGCTAGATCCTGGGCTGTTTCTGGATTGTATCTCGTAGTAATGTGGTTCCACGCTGAAACAGTCAATTAAACCTGGTTTCGATCAATATTTTAGAGAATAATTCATATTAGGTCTAGGTTAGGTCTGGGATTTGCTCTCATCAGGCTCGTTCTTCGCATATTTCTCATACTTGATGGCTGGATCCTGGGCTTTTTCTGGATTGCATCACGGCGTAATGAAGTACATCACTGAAACAGTCAATTAAACCTGGTTTCCATCAATATCTTAGAGGACAACGCAAGTTAGGTCTGGGATAGGTCTGGGATTTGCCCTCATCAGGCTCATACTTTCGCGTTTTTCACATACTTGTTGAACAGATCCTGGGTTTTTTCTGGTTTGGATCACGTAGTAGCGTGGTACCACACTGAAACAGTCCATCAAACCTGGTTTGGATCAACATTTTAGAGGATAACGCATGTTAGGTCTAGGTTAGGTCTGGGATTTTCACTCATCAGACTCATACTTTCGCATTCTTCACATACTTGTTGAACGGATCCTGGGTTTTTTCTGGTTTGGATCACGTAGTAGAGTGGTACCACAATAAAACAGTCGATTAAACCTGGTTTCGATCAATATATTAGAGGATAACGCAAGTTAGGTCTGGGATAGGTCTGGGATTTGATCTCATCAGACTCATACTTTCGCACCCTTCACATACTCGTTGAGCAGATCCTGGGTTATTTTCTGGTTTGGATCACATAGTAATGTGGTACCACACTGAAACAGTCGATTAAACCAGGTGTCGATCAATATTTTTGAGTATAACGCGTGTTAGGTCTGATCTCATCAGACTCATACTTTCGCACCCTTCACATACTCGTTGAGCAGATCCTGGGTTATTTTCTGGTTTGGATCACATAGTAATGTGGTACCACACTGAAACAGTCGATTAAACCAGGTGTCGATCAATATTTTTGAGTATAACGCGTGTTAGGTCTAGGTTAGGCCTGGGATTTTCACTCATCAGACTGATACTTTCGCATTCTTCACATACTTGTTGAACGGATCCTGGGTTTTTTCTGGTTTGGGTCACGTAGTAGAGTGGTACCACAATAAAACAGTCAATTAAACCTGGTTTCGATCAATATTTTAAAGGATATCGCAAGTTAGGTCTGGGATAGGTCTGGGATTTGCCCTCATCGGACTCATACTTTCGCACACTTGACATACTCGTTGATCAGATCCTGGGTTTTTTCTGGTTTGGATCACGTAGTAATGTGGTACCACACTGAAACAGTCGATTAAACCAGGTTTCGATCAATATTTTTGAGGATAACGCATGTTAGGTCTGGGTTAGGTCTAGGATTTGCTCTCGTCAGGCTCATACTTCCGCATGTTTCTCATACTTCAAGGCTAGATCCTGGGCTATTTCTGGATTGGACCACGTAGTAATGTGGTACCACACTGAAACAGTCAATGAAACCTGGTTTCGATCAATATTTTAGAGGATAACGCAAGTTAGGTCTGGGATAGGTCTGGGATTCGCCCTAATCAGGCTCATACTTTCGCGTGTTTCACATACTTGTTGTACTGATCCTGGGTTTTTTCTGGTTTGGATCACGTAGTAATGTGGTACCACACTGAAACAGTCGATTAAACCTGGTTTCGATCAATATATTAGAGGATAACGCAAGTTAGGTCTGGGATAGGTCTGGGATTTGATCTCATCAGACTCATACTTTCGCACCCTTCACATACTCGTTGAACAGATCCTGGGTTATTTTCTGGTTTGGATCACATAGTAATGTGGTACCACACTGAAACAGTCGATTAAACCAGGTGTCGATCAATATTTTTGAGGATAACGCATGTTAGGTCTAGGTTAGGCCTGGGATTTTCACTCATCAGACTGATACTTTCGCATTCTTCACATACTTGTTGAACGGATCCTGGGTTTTTTCTGGTTTGGATCACGTAGTAGAGTGGTACCACAATAAAACAGTCAATTAAACCTGGTTTCGATCAATATTTTAGAGGATATCGCAAGTTAGGTCTGGGATAGGTCTGGGATTTGCCCTCATCGGACTCATGCTTTCGCACACTTGACATACTCGTTGATCAGATCCTGGGTTTTTTTCTGGTTTGGATCACGTAGTAATGTGGTACCACACTGAAACAGTCGATTAAACCTGGTTTCGATCAATATTATTGAGGATAACGCATGTTAGGTCTAGGTTAGGCCTGAGATTTTCACTCATCAGACTCATACTTTCGCATTCTTCACACACTTGATGAACGGATCCTGGGTTTTTTCAGGTTTGGATCACGTAGTAATGTGGGACCACACTGAAACAGTCAATGAAACCTGGTTTCGATCAATATTTTAGAGAATAATTCATGTTAGGTCTAGGTTAGGTCTGGGATTTACTCCCATCAGGCTCATTCTTTCGCATATTACTCATACTTGATGGCTAGATCCTGGGCTCTTTCTGGATTGGATCACGTAGTAATGTGGGACCACACTGAAACAGTCAATTAAACCTGGTTTCCATCAATATCTTAGAGAACAACGCAAGTTAGGTCTGGCATAGGTCTGGGATTCGCCCTCATCAGGCTCATACTTTGGCCTTTTTCACATACTTGTTGAACAGATCCTGGGTTTTTTCTGGTTTGTATCACGTAGTAGTGTGGTACCACACTGAAACAGTCAATTAAACCTGGTTTCCATCAATATTTTATAGGATAACGCAAGTTAGGTCTGGCATTGGTCTGGGATTCCCCCTCATCAGGCTCATACTTTCGCGTTTTTCACATACATGTTGAACAGATCCTCGGTTTTTTCTGGTTTGTATCACGTTGTAGTGTGGTACCACACTGAAACAGTCCATTAAACCTGGTTTGGATCAATATTTTAGAGGATAACGCATGTTAGGTCTAGGTTAGCCCTGGGATTTTCACTCATCGGACTCATACTTTCGCATTCTTCTCATACTTGTTGAACTGGTCCTGGGGTTTTTTTCTGGATTGCATCACGTAGTAATGTGGTACCACACTGAAACAGTCGATTAAACCTCGTTTCGATCAATATTTTAGAGGATAACGCAAGTTAAGTCTGGGATTGGTCTGGGATTTGACCTCATCAGACTCATACTTTCTCACACTTCACATACTTGTTGAACAGATCCTGGGTTTTTTCTGGTATGGATCCCGTACCAGTGTGCTACCACACTGAAACAGTCCATTAAACCTGGTTTCGATCAATATTTTAGAGAATAATTCATGTTAGGTCTAGGTTAGGTCTGGGATTTGCTCTCATCAGGCACATTCTTTCGCATATTTCTCATACTTCATGGCTAGATCCTGGGCTTTTTCTGGATTGCATCACGTTGTAATGTGGGACCACACTGAAGCAATCAATTAAACCTGGTCTTGATAAATATTTTAGAGGATAACGCATGTTAGGTTTGGGTTAGTTCTAGGATTTGCCCTCAGCAGGCTCATACTTTCGCATATCTCTCATACTTCATGGCTAGATCCTGGGCTGTTTCTGGATTGTATCTCGTAGTAATGTGGTTCCACGCTGAAACAGTCAATTAAACCTGGTTTCGATCAATATTTTAGAGAATAATTCATATTAGGTCTAGGTTAGGTCTGGGATTTGCTCTCATCAGGCTCGTTCTTTCGCATATTTCTCATACTTGATGGCTGGATCCTGGGCTTTTTCTGGATTGCATCACGGCGTAATGAAGTACATCACTGAAACAGTCAATTAAACCTGGTTTCCATCAATATCTTAGAGGACAACGCAAGTTAGGTCTGGGATAGGTCTGGGATTAGCCCTCATCAGACTCATACTTTCGCACACTTCACATACTCGTTGACGAGATCCTGTGTTTTTTTCTGGTTTGGATCACGTAGTAATGTGGTACCACACCGAAACAGTCGATTAAACCTGGTTTCGATCAATATTTTTGAGGATAACGCATGTTAGGTCTGGGATAGGTCTGGGATTTGCCCTCATCAGGCTCATACTTTCCCAGTTGTAACATGCATGTTGACCTGATCGAGGGTTTTTTCTGCTTTGGATCACGTAGTAAGGTGGCACCACAATAAAACAGTCAATTAAACCTGGTTTCGATCAATATTTTAGAGGATATCGCAAGTTAGGTCTGGGTTAGGTCTGGGATTAGCCCTCATCAGACTCATACTTTCGTTTTCTTCACATACTCGTTTCACAGATCCTGGGTTTTTTTCTGGTTTGGATCACGTAGTAATGTAGTACCACACTGAAACATTCAATGAAACCTGGTCTGGATAATTATTTTAGAGGATAACGCAAGTTAGGTCTGGGTTAGGTCTAGGATTTGCCCTCATCAGACTCATACTTTCGCACACTTGACATACTCGTTGATCAGATCCTGGGTTTTTTTCTGGTTTGGATCACGTAGTAATGTAGTACCACACTGAAGCAGTCAATTAAACCTGGTCTCCATCAATATTTTAGAGGACAACGCAAGTTAGGTCTGGGATAGGTCTGGGATTAGCCCTCATCAGACTCATACTTTCGTTTTCTTCACATACTCGTTTCACAGATCCTGGGTTATTTTCTGGTTTGGATCACATAGTAATGTGGTACCACACTGAAACATTCAATGAAACCTGGTCTGGATAATTATTTTAGAGGATAACGCAAGTTAGGTCTGGGATAGGTCTGGGATTAGCCCTCATCAGACTCATACTTTCGCACACTTCACATACTCGTTGAACAGATCCTGGGTTTTTTTCTGGTTTGGATCACGTAGTAATGTGGTACCACACTGAAACAGTCGATTAAACCTGGTTTCGATCAATATTTTAGAGGATAACGCAAGTTAAGTCTGGGATTGGTCTGGGATTTGACCTCATCAGACTCATACTTTCGCTCACTTCACATACTCGTTGAACAGATCCTGGGTTACATTCTGGTTTGGATCATATAGTAATGTGGTACCACACTGAAACAGTCGATTAAACCAGGTTTCGATCAATATTTTTGAGGATAACGCATGTTGGGTCTAGGTTAGGCCTGGGATTTTCACTCATCAGACTCATACTTTCGCATTCTTCACATACTTGTTGAACGGATCCTGGGTTTTTTCTGGTTTGGATCACGTTGTAATGTGGGTCCACACTGAAACAGTCAATTAAACCTGGTTTCGACCAATATTTTAGAGAATAATTCGTGTTAGGTCTAGGTTAGGTCTGGGATTTGCTCTCATCAGGCTCATTCTTTCGCATATTTCTCATACTTGATGGCTAGATCCTGGGCTTTTTCTGGATTGCATCACGTAGTAATGTGGTACCACACTGAAACAGTCGATTAAACCTGGTTTCGATCAATATTTTAGAGGATAACGCAAGTTAAGTCCGGGATTGGTCTGGGATTTGACCTCATCAAACTCATACTTTCGCACACTTCACATACTTGTTGAACAGATCCTGCGTTTTTTCTGGTATGGATTCCGTAGTAGTGTGCTACCACACTGAAACAGACCATTAAACCTGGTTTCGCTCAATATTTTTGAGGATAACGCATGTTAGGTCAAGGTTAGGTCTAAGATTTGCCCTCATCAGGCTCACAGTTTCGCGTTTTTCACATACTTGTTGAACAGATCCTGGGTTTTTTCTGGTTTGGATCACGAAGTAGTGTGGTACCACACTGAAACAGTCCATTAAACCTGGTTTCGCTCAATATTTTAGAGGATAACGCATGTTATGTCTAGGTGAGACCTGGGATTAGCCCTCATCAGACTCATACTTTCGCATACTTCACATACTTGTTGAACAGATACTGGGTTTTTTTCTCGTTTGGATCACGTAGTAATGTGGCACCACACTGAAACAGTCGATTAAACCTGGTTTCGATCAATATTTTAGAGGATAACGCAAGTTAGGTCTGGCATAGGTCTGGGATTCGCCCTCATCAGGCTCATACTTTCGCGTTTTTCACATACTTGTTGAACAGATCCTGGGTTTTTTCTGGTTTGCATCACGTAGTAGTGTGGTACCACACTGAAACAGTCCATTAACCCTGGTTTGGATCAATATTTTAGAGGATAACACATGTTAGGTCTCGGTTAGCCCTGGGATTTTCACTCATCAGACTCATACTTTCGCATTCCTCTCATACTTGTTGAACTGATCCTGGGTTTTTTCTGGTTTGGATCACGTAGTAATGTGGTACCACACTGAAACAGTCGATTAAACCTGGTTTCGATCAATATTTTAGAGGATAACGCAAGTTAAGTCTGGGATTGGTCTGGGATTTGACCTCATCAGACTCATACTTTCGGATTCTTCACATACTTGTTGAACGGATCCTGGGTTTTTTCTGGTTTGGATCACGTTGTAATGTGGGTCCACACTGAAACAGTCAATTAAACCTGGTTTCGACCAATATTTTAGAGAATAATTCATGTTAGGTCTAGGTTAGGTCTGGGATTTGCTCTCATCAGGCTCATACTTTCGCACACTTCACATACTTGTTGAACAGATCCTGCGTTTTTTCTGGTATGGATCCCGTAGTAGTGTGCTACCACACTGAAACAGTCCATTAAACCTGGTTTCGCTCAATATTTTAGAGGATAACGCATGTTAGGTCAAGGTTAGGTCTAAGATTTGCCCTCATCAGGCTCACAGTTTCGCGTTTTTCACATACTTGTTGAACAGATCCTGGGTTTTTTCTGGTTTGGCTCACGAAGTAGTGTGGTACCACACTGAAACAATCAATTAAACCTGGTCTTGATAAATATTTTAGAGGATAACGCATGTTAGGTCTAGGTCAGGTCGGGGATTTGCTCTCATCAGGCTCATTCTGTCGCATATTTCTCATACATGTTGAACAGATCCTGGGCTTTTTCTGGATTGCATCACGTAGTAATGAAGTACAACACTGAAACAGTCAATTAAACCTGGTTTCCATCAATATCTTAGAGGACAACGCATGTTAGGTCTGGGGTAGGTCTGGGATTTGCCCTCATCAGGCTCATACTTTCGCGTTTTTCACATACTTGTTGAACAGATCCTGGGTTTTTCTGGTTTGGATCACGTAGTACTGTGGTACCACACTGAAACGGTCCGTTAAACCTGGTTTGGATCAATATTTTAGAGGATAACGCAAGTTAGGTCTGGGATAGGTCTGGGATTTGACCTCATCAGACTCATACTTTCGCACTCTTCACATACTTGTTGAACGGATCCTGGGTTTTTTCTGGTTTGGATCACGTAGTAATGTGGGACCACACGGAAACAGTCAATTAAACCTGGTTTCGATCAATATTTTAGAGAATAATTCATGTTAGGTCTAGTTCAGGTCGGGGATTTGCTCTCATCAGGCTCATTCTGTCGCATATTTCTCATACATATTGAACAGATCCTGGGCTTTTTCTGGATTGCATCACGTAGTAATGTAGTACCACACTGAAACAGTTAATGAAACCTGGTTTCCATCAATATTTTAGAGGACAACGCAAGTTAGGTCTAGGTAAGGCCTGAGATTTTCACTGATCAGACTCATACTTTCGCATTCTTCACATACTTGTTGAACGGATCCTGGGTTTTTTCTGGTTTGGAACACGTAGTAATGTGGTAACACACTGAAACATTCAATTAAACCTGGTTTTGATAAATATTTTAGAGAATAACGCATGTTAGGTCTGGGTTAGGTCTAGGATTTGCCCTCATCAGGCTCATACTTTCTCATATTTCTCATACTTCATGGCTGGATCCTGGGCTATTTCTGGATTGGATCACGTAGTAATGTGGTACCACACTGAAACAGTCAATTAAACCTGGTTTCGATTAATATTTTAGAGAATAATTCATGTTAGGTCTGGGTTACGTCTGGGATTTGCTCTCATCAGGCTCATTCTTTCGCATATTTCTCATACTTGATGGCTAGATCCTGGGCTTTTTCTGGTTTGGTTCACGTAGTAATGTGGTACCACACTGAAACATTCAATAAAACCTGGTCTTGATAAATATTTTAGAGGATAACGCATGTTACGTCTGGGTCAGGTCTAGAATTTGCCCACATCATGCTCATACTTTCGCATCTTTCTCATACATCATGGCTAGATCCTGGGCTATTTCTGGATTGTATCACGTAGTAATGTGGTACCACGCTGAAACAGTCAATTAAACCTGGTTTCGATCAATATTTTTGAGGATAACGCAAGTTAGGTCTGGGATAGGTCTGGGATTCGCCCTCATCAGGCTCATACTTTCGCAGTTTTAACATACATGTTGACCTGATCGAGGGTTTTTTCTGCTTTGGATCACGTAGTAAAGTGGTACCACACTGAAGCAGTCCATTAAACCTGGTTTGGGTCAATATTTTAGAGGATAACGCATGTTAGGTCTAGGTTAGCCCTGGGATTTTCACTCATCAGACTCATACTTTCGCATTCTTCACATACTTGTTGAACGGATCCTGGGTTTTTTCTGGTTTGGTTCACGTAGTAATGTGTTACCACACTGAAACGTTCAATTAAACCTGGTCTTGATAAATATTTTAGAGGATAACGCTTGTTAGGTCTGGGTTAGGTCTAGGATTTGCCCTCATCAGACTCATACTTTCTCACACTTGACATACTCGTTGATCAGATCCTGGGTTTTTTTCTGGTTTGGATCACGTAGTAATGTAGTACCACACTGAAACATTCAATGAAACCTGGTCTGGATAATTATTTTAGAGGATAACGCAAGTTAGGTCTGGGATAGGTCTGGGATTAGCCCTCATCAGACTCATACTTTCGCACACTTCACATACTCGTTGACGAGATCCTGTGTTTTTTTCTGGTTTGGATCACGTAGTAATGTGGTACCACACCGAAACAGTCGATTAAACCTGGTTTCGATCAATATTTTTGAGGATAACGCATGTTAGGTCTGGGATAGGTCTGGGATTTGCCCTCATCAGGCTCATACTTTCCCAGTTGTAACATGCATGTTGACCTGATCGAGGGTTTTTTCTGCTTTGGATCACGTAGTAAGGTGGTACCACAATAAAACAGTCAATTAAACCTGGTTTCGATCAATATTTTAGAGGATATCGCAAGTTAGGTCTGGGTTAGGTCTGGGATTAGCCCTCATCAGACTCATACTTTCGTTTTCTTCACATACTCGTTTCACAGATCCTGGGTTTTTTTCTGGTTTGGATCACGTAGTAATGTAGTACCACACTGAAACATTCAATGAAACCTGGTCTGGATAATTATTTTAGAGGATAACGCAAGTTAGGTCTGGGTTAGGTCTAGGATTTGCCCTCATCAGACTCATACTTTCGCACACTTGACATACTCGTTGATCAGATCCTGGGTTTTTTTCTGGTTTGGATCACGTAGTAATGTAGTACCACACTGAAGCAGTCAATTAAACCTGGTCTCCATCAATATTTTAGAGGACAACGCAAGTTAGGTCTGGGATAGGTCTGGGATTAGCCCTCATCAGACTCATACTTTCGTTTTCTTCACATACTCGTTTCACAGATCCTGGGTTATTTTCTGGTTTGGATCACATAGTAATGTGGTACCACACTGAAACATTCAATGAAACCTGGTCTGGATAATTATTTTAGAGGATAACGCAAGTTAGGTCTGGGATAGGTCTGGGATTAGCCCTCATCAGACTCATACTTTCGCACACTTCACATACTCGTTGAACAGATCCTGGGTTTTTTTCTGGTTTGGATCACGTAGTAATGTGGTAACACACTGAAACAGTCGATTAAACCTGGTTTCGATCAATATTATTGAGGATAACGCATGTTAGGTCTAGGTCAGGTCTAGGATTTGCCCTCATCAGGCTCATACTTTCTCATATTTCTCATACTTCATGGCTAGATCCTGGGCTCTTTCTGGATTGGATCACGTATTAATGTTGTACCACACTGAAACAGTCCAGTAAACCTGGTTTCGATCAATATTTTTGAGGATAACACATGTTAGGTCTAGGTTAGGTCTGGGATTTGCTCTCATCAGGCTCATCCTTACGCATATTTCTCATACTTGATGGCTAGATCCTGAGCTTTTTCTGGATTGGATCAGGTAGTAATGTAGAACCACACTGAAACAGTCAATTAACTCTGGTTTCGATCACTATTTTAGAGGATAATGCATGTTAGGTCTAGGTTAGGCCTGGGATTTGCGCTCATCAGGCTCATACTTTCGCATATTTCTCATAATTCATGGCTAGATCCTGGGCTATTTCTGGATTGCATCACGTAGTAATGTGGTACCACACTGAAACAGTCAATTAAACCTGGTTTCCATCAATATTTTAGAGGACAACGCAACTTAGGTCTGGGATAGGTCTGGGATTTGCCCTCATCCGGGACATACTTTCGCATTTTTCACATACATGTTGAACAGATCCTGGGTTTTTTCTGGATTGGATCGCGCAGTAATGTGGTACCACACTGAGACAGTCCACTAAACCTGGTTTCGATCAATATTTATGAGGCCAGCGCATGTTAGGTCTAGGTTAGCCCTGGTATTTTTACTCATCAGACTCATACTTTCGCATTCTTCACATACTTGCTGAACAGATCCTGGGTTTTTTCTGGTTTGGGTCACGTAGTAATGTGGTACCACACTGAAACAGTCGATTAAACCTGGTTTCGATCAATATTTTAGAGGATAACGCAGGTTAGGTCTGGGATAGGTCTGGGAATTGCCCTCATCAGACTCACACTTTCGCACACTTCACATACTCGTTGAACAGATCCCGGGTTATTTTCTGGTTCGGATCACGTAGTAATGTGGTACCACACTAAAACAGTCAATTAACTCTGGTTTCGATCACTATTTTAGAGGATAATGCATGTTAGGTCTAGGTTAGGCCTGGGATTTGCGCTCATCAGGCTCATACTTTCGCATATTTCTCATAATTCATGGCTAGATCCTGGGCTATTTCTGGATTGCATCACGTAGTAATGTGGTACCACACTGAAACAGTCAATTAAACCTGGTTTCCATCAATATTTTAGAGGACAACGCAACTTAGGTCTGCGATAGGTCTGGGATTTTCACTCATCAGACTCATACTTTCGCATTTTTCACATACTTGCTGAACAGATCCTGGGTTTTTTCTGGTTTGGGTCACGTAGTAATGTGGTACCACACTGAAACAGTCCATTAAACCTGGGTTCGATCAATATTTTATAGAATAATTCATGTTAGGTCTAGATTTGGTCTGGCATTTGCTCTCATCAGGCTCATTCTTTCGCATATTTCTCATACTTGGTGGCTTGATCCTGGGCTTTTTCTGGATTGCATCACGTAGTAATGTAGTACCACACTGAAATAGTCAATTAAACCTGGTTTCCATCAATATTTTAGAGGACAACGCAACTTAGGTCTGGGATAGGTCTGGGATTTGCCCTCATCCGGGACATACTTTCGCATTTTTCACATACATGTTGAACAGATCCTGGGCTTTTTCTGGATTGCATCACGTAGTAATGTAGTACCACACTGAAATAGTCAATTAAACCTGGTTTCCATCAATATTTTAGAGGACAACGCAACTTAGGTCTGGGATAGGTCTGGGATTTGCCCTCATCCGGGACATACTTTTGCATTTTTCACATACATGTTGAACAGATCCTGGGTTTTTTCTGGATTGGATCGCGCAGTAATGTGGTACCACACTGAGACAGTCCACTAAACCTGGTTTCGATCAATATTTAAGAGGCCAGCGCATGTTAGGTCTAGGTTAGCCCTGGGATTTTCACTCATCAGACTCATACTTTCGCATTCTTCACATACTTGTTGAACTGATCCTGGGTTTTTTCTGGTTTGGTTCACGTAGTAATGTGTTACCACACTGAAACGTTCAATTAAACCTGGTTTTGATAAATATTTTAGAGGATAACGCATGTTAGGTCTGGGTTAGGTCTAGGATTTGCCCCCATCAGGCTCATACTTTCGCATATTTCTCATACTTCATGGCTAGATCCTGGGCTATTTCTGGATTGTATCACGTAGTAATGTGGTACCACACTGAAACAGTCGATTAACCTTGGTTTCGATCAATATTTTGAGAGGATAACGCAAGTTAGGTCTGCGATAGGTTTGGGATTTTCACTCATCAGACTCATACTTTCGCATTTTTCACATACTTGCTGAACAGATCCTGGGTTTTTTCTGGTTTGGATCACGCAGTAGTGTGGTACCACACTGAAACAGTCCACTCAACCTGGTTTCGATCAATATTTTAGAGGATAACGCATGTTATGTCTAGGTGAGACCTGGGATTAGCCCTCATCAGACTCATACTTTCGCATACTTCACATACTTGTTGAACAGATACTGGGTTTTTTTCTCGTTTGGATCACGTAGTAATGTGGCACCACACTGAAACAGTCGATTAAACCTGGTTTCGATCGATATCTTTGAGGATAACGCATGTTAGGTCTAGGTTAGGCCTGGCATTTTCACTCACCAGACTCATACTTTCGCATTCTTCAAACACTCGTTGAACGGATCTTGGGTTCTTTCTGGTTTGGATCACGTAGTAATGTGGTACCACACTGAAACAGTCGATTAAACCTGGTTTCGATCAATATTTTAGAGGATAACGCAGGTTAGGTCTGGGATAGGTCTGGGAATTGCCCTCATCAGACTCACACTTTCGCACACTTCACATACTCGTTGAACAGATCCCGGGTTATTTTCTGGTTCGGATCACGTAGTAATGTGGTACCACACTGAAACAGTCCATTAAACCTGGTTTCGATCAATATCTTTGAGGATAACGCATGTTAGGTCTGGGTTAGGTCTAGGATTTGCCCTCATCAGACTCATACTTTCGCATATTTCTCATACTTCATGGCTGGATCCTGGGCTATATCTGGATTGCATCACGTAGTAATGTAGTACCACACTGATACAGTCAATTAAACCTGGTTTCCATCAATATTTTAGAGGATAACGCATGTTATGTGTAGGTTAGGCCTGGGATTTGCCCTCATCAGGCTCATACTTTCGCATATTTCTAATACTTCATGGCTAGATCCTGGGCTCTTTCTGGATTGGATCACGTATTAATGTTGTACCACACTGAAACAGTCCATTAAACCTGGTTTCGATCAATATTTTTGAGGATAACACATGTTAGGTCTAGGTTAGGTCTGGGATTTGCTCTCATCAGGCTCATTCTTTCGCATATTTCTCATACTTGATGGCTAGATCCTGAGCTTTTTCTGGATTGGATCACTTAGTAATGTAGAACCACACTGAAACAGTAAATTAACTCTGGTTACGATCACTATTTTAGAGGATAACGCATGTTAGGTCTGGGATAGGTCTGGGATTTTCACTCATCAGACTCATATTTTCGCATTCTTCTCATACTTGTTGAACGGATCCTGTGTTCTTTCTGGTTTGGATCACGTAGTAATGTGGTACCACACTGAAACATTCAATTAAACCTGGTCTTGATAAATATTTTAGACGATAACGCATGCTAGGTCTAGGTTAGGCCTGGGATTTGCCCTCATCAGACTCATACTTTCGCACACTTCACATACTCCTTGACAAGATCCTAGGTTTTTTTCTGGTTTGGATCACGTAGTAATGTGGTACCACACTGAAACAGTCCATTAAACCTGGTTTCGATGAATATTTTAGATGATAACGCATGTTAGGTCTGGGATAGGTCTAGAATTTGCCCTCATCAGGCTCATACTTTCGCATATTTTTCATACTTGATGGCTAGATCTTGGGCTTTTTCTAGATTGGATCACGTAGTAATGTAGTACCACACTGATACAGTCGATTAACCCTGGTTTCGATCAATATTTTAGAGAATAATTCATGTTAGGTCCAGGTTATTTCTGGGATTTGCTCTCATCAGGCTCGTACTTTCGCATATTTCTCATACTTGATGGGCAGATTCTGGGCTTTTTCTGGTTTGGATCACGTAGTAATGTGGTACCACACGGAAACAGTCCATTAAACCTGGTTTCGATCGATATTTTAGAAGATAACGCATGTTAGGTCTAGGATAGGCCTGGGATTTGCCCTCATCAGACACATAATATCGCATTCTTTACGTACTTGTTGAACAGCTCCTGGGTTTTTTTCTGGTTTGGATCACGTAGTAGTGTGGTACCGCACCGAAACAGTCAATTAAACCAGGTTTCGATCAATATTTTAGAGGATAACGCAAGTTAGGTCTTGGACAGGTCTGGGATTTGCCCTCATCAGACTCATACTTTCGCACACTTCTCATACTCGTTGACAAGATCCTGGGTTTTTTTCTGGTTTGGATCACGTAGTAATGTTGTACCACACTGAAACAGTCGATTAAACCTGGTTTCGATCAATATTTTAGATGATAACGCAAGTTAGGTCTGGGATAAGTCTGGGATTCGCCCTCATCAGGCTCAAACTTTCGTGTTTTTCACATACTTGTTGATCAGATCCTCGGTTTTTTCTGGTTTGGATCACGTAGTAATGTGGTACCACACTGAAACAGTCCATTAAACCTGGTTTCGATGAATATTTTAGAGGATAACGCATGTTAGGTCTGGGATAGGTCTAGGATTTGCCCTCATCAGGCTCATACTTTCGCATATTTTTCATACTTCATGGCTAGATCCTGGGCTTTTTCTGGTTTGGATCACGTAGTAATGTGGTACCACACGGAAACAGTCCATTAAACCTGGTTTCGATCGATATTTTGGAAGATAACGCATGTTAGGTCTAGGATAGGCCTGGGATTTGCCCTCATCAGACACATAATTTCGCAATCTTTACGTACTTGTTGAACAGCTCCTGGGTTTTTTTCTGGTTTGGATCACGTAGTAATGTGGTACCACACTGAAACTGTTGATTAAACCTGGTTTCGATCAATATTTTTGAGGATAACGCATGTTAGGTCTAGGTTAGGCCGGGGATTTGCCCTCATCAGGGTCATACTTTCGCAGTTTTAACATACATGTTGACCTGATCGACGGTTTTTTCTGCTTTGGATCACGTAGTAAAGTGGTACCACACTGAAACAGTCCATTAAACCTGGTTTCGATCAATATTTTGGAGGATAACGCAATTTAGGTCTGGGATAGATCTGGGATTCGCCCTCATCAGGCTCATACTTTCGCGTTTTTCACATACTTCTTGAACAGATCCTGGGTTCTTTCTGGTTTGGAACACATAGTAATGTGGTACCACACTGAAACAGTCCATTAAACCTGGTTTCGATCAATATTTTAGAGGATAATGCATGTTAGGTCTAGGTTAGGCCTGGGATTTGCCCTCATCAGGGTCATACTTTCGCGTTTTTCACATACTTGTTGAACAGATACTGGGTTTTTTTTTGGTTTGGATCACGTAGTAATGTGGTACCACACTGAAACTGTTGATTAACCCTGGTTTCGAATAATATTTTAGAGGATAACGCAAGTTAGGTCTAGGTTAGGCCTGGGATTTGACCTCATCAGACTCATACTTTCGCACACTTCACATACTCGTTGAACAGATCCTGGGTTTTTTCTGGTTTGGAACACATAGTAATGTGGTACCACACTGAAACAGTCCATTAAACCTGGTCTTGATAAATATTTTAGAGGATAACACATGTTAGGTCTAGGTTAGGCCTGGGATTTGACCTCATCAGACTCATACTTTCGCACACTTCACATACTCGTTGAACAGATCCTGGGTTTTTTGTAGTTTGGATCACGTAGTAATGTGGTACCATACTGAAACAGTCCATTAAACCTGGTCTTGATAAATATTTTAGAGGATAACGCATGTTACGCCAGGGTAAGGTCTAGGATTTGCCCTCATCAGGCTCATACTTTCGCATATTTCTAATACTTCATAGCTAGATCCTGGGCTATTTCAGGATTGCATCACGTAGTAATGTAGTACCTCACTGAAACAGTCGATTAACCCTGGTTTCGATCAATATCTTAGAGGATAACACATGTTAGGTCTAGGTTAGGCCTGGGATTTGACCTCATCAGACTCATACTTTCGCACACTTCACATACTCGTTGAACAGATCCTGGGTTTTTTGTAGTTTGGATCACGTAGTAATGTGGTACCACACTGAAACAGTCCATTAAACCTGGTTTCGATCAATATTTTTGAGGATAACGCATGTTAGGTCTAGGTTAGGCCTGGGATTTGACCTCATCAGACTCATACTTTCGCACACTTCACATACTCGTTGAACAGATCCTGGGTTTTTTCTGGTTTGGAACACATAGTAATGTGGTACCACACTGAAACAGTCCATTAAACCTGGTCTTGATAAATATTTTAGAGGATAACACATGTTAGGTCTAGGTTAGGCCTGGGATTTGACCTCATCAGACTCATACTTTCGCACACTTCACATACTCGTTGAACAGATCCTGGGTTTTTTGTAGTTTGGATCACGTAGTAATGTGGTACCATACTGAAACAGTCCATTAAACCTGGTCTTGATAAATATTTTAGAGGATAACGCATGTTACGCCAGGGTAAGGTCTAGGATTTGCCCTCATCAGGCTCATACTTTCGCATATTTCTAATACTTCATAGCTAGATCCTGGGCTATTTCAGGATTGCATCACGTAGTAATGTAGTACCTCACTGAAACAGTCGATTAACCCTGGTTTCGATCAATATCTTAGAGGATAACACATGTTAGGTCTAGGTTAGGCCTGGGATTTGACCTCATCAGACTCATACTTTCGCACACTTCACATACTCGTTGAACAGATCCTGGGTTTTTTGTAGTTTGGATCACGTAGTAATGTGGTACCACACTGAAACAGTCCATTAAACCTGGTTTCGATCAATATTTTTGAGGATAACGCATGTTAGGTCTGTGTTAGGTCTAGGATTTGCCCTCGTCAGGATCATACTTTCGCATTTTTCACATACTTGTGGAACAGATCCTGGGTTTTTCTGGTTTGGATCACGTAGTAGTGTGGTACCACACTGAAACAGTCCATTAAACCTGGTTTCGCTCAATATTTTGGAGGATAACGCATGTTAGGTCTTGGTTAGGTCTGGGATTTGCTCTCATCAGGCTCATTCTTTCGCATATTTCTCATACTTGATGGCTAGATCATGGGCTTTTTCTGGATTGCATCACGTAGTAATGTAGTACCACACTGAAACAGTCAATGAAACCTGGTTTCCATCAATATTTTAGAGGACAACGCAAGTTAGGTCTAGGTAAGGCCTGAGATTTTCACTGATCAGACTCATACTTTCGCATTCTTCACATACTTGATGAACGGATCCTGGGTTTTTTCTGGTTTGGTTCACGTAGTAATGTGGTACCACACTGAAACATTCAATAAAACCTGGTCTTGATAAATATTTTAGAGGATAACGCATGTTAGGTCTGGGACAGGTCTAGAATTTGCCCACATCATGCTCATACTTTCGCATCTTTCTCATACATCATGGCTAGATCCTGGGCTATTTCTGGATTGTAGCACGTAGTAATGTGGTACCACGCTGAAACAGTCCACTGAACCTGGTTTCGATCAATATTTTAGAGGATAACGAAAGTTGTGTCTAGGTTAGGCCTGGGATTTGGACTCATCAGGGTCATACTTTCGCAGTTTTAACATACATGTTGACCTAATCCAGGGTTTTTTCTGCTTTGGATCACGTAGTAATGTGGTACCACACTAAAACAGTCAATTCAACCTGGTTTCGATCAATATTTTAGAGGATAACGCAAGTTATGTCTGGGATAGGTCTGGGATTTGCCCTCATCAGGCTCATACTTTCGCGTTTTTCACATACTTGTTGAACGGGTATTGGGATTTTTCTGGTGTGGATCACGTAGTAATGTGGTACCGCACTGAAACAATCAATTAAACCAGGTCTTGATAAATATTTTAGAGGATAACGCATGTTAGGTCTGGGTTAGGTCTAGGATATGCCCTCATCAGGCTCATACTTTCGCATATTTCTCATTCTTCATGGCTGGATCCTGGGCTATTTCTGGATTGCATCACGTAGTAATGTGGTACCACACTGAAACAGTCAATTTAACCTGGTTTCGATCAATATTTTAGAGAATAATTCATGTTCGGTCTAGGTTAGGTCTGCGATTTGCTATCATCTGGCTCATTCTTTCGCATATTTCTCATACTTGATGGCTAGAGCCTGGGCTTTATCTGGATTGCATCACGTAGTAATGAAGTACAACACTGAAACAGTCAATTAAACCTGGTTTCCATCAATATTTTAGAGAATAACGCATGTCATGTCTAGGTGAGACCTGGGATTAGCCCTCATCAGACTCATACTTTCGCATACTTCACATACTTGTTGAACAGATACTGGGTTTTTTTCTCGTTTGGATCACGTAGTAATGTGGCACCACACTGAAACAGTCGATTAAACCTGGTTTCGATCGATATCTTTGAGGATAACGCATGTTAGGTCTAGGTTAGGCCTGGGATTTTCACTCACCAGACTCATACTTTCGCATTCTTCACATACTCGTTGAACGGATCTTGGGTTCTTTCTGGTTTGGATCACGTAGTAATGTGGTACCACACTGAACAGTCGATTAAACCTGGTTTCGATCAATATTTTAGAGGATAACGCAGGTTAGGTCTGGGATAGGTCTGGGAATTGCCCTCATCAGACTCACACTTTCGCACACTTCACATACTCGTTGAACAGATCCCGGGTTATTTTCTGGTTCGGATCACGTAGTAATGTGGTACCACACTGAAACAGTCCATTAAACCTGGTTTCGATCAATATCTTTGAGGATAACGCATGTTAGGTCTGGGTTAGGTCTAGGATTTGCCCTCATCAGGCTCATACTTTCGCATATTTCTCATACTTCATGGCTAGATCCTGGGCTATTTCTGGATTGCATCACGTAGTAATGTAGTACCACACTGATACAGTCAATTAAACCTGGTTTCCATCAATATTTTAGAGGATAACGCATGTTATGTGTAGGTTAGGCCTGGGATTTGCCCTCATCAGGCTCATACTTTCGCATATTTCTAATACTTCATGGCTAGATCCTGGGCTCTTTCTGGATTGGATCACGTATTAATGTTGTACCACACTGAAACAGTCCATTAAACCTGGTTTCGATCAATATTTTTGAGGATAACACATGTTAGGTCTAGGCTAGGTCTGGGATTTGCTCTCATCAGGCTCATTCTTTCGCATATTTCTCATACTTGATGGCTAGATCCTGAGCTTTTTCTGGATTGGATCACTTAGTAATGTAGAACCACACTGAAACAGTAAATTAACTCTGGTTTCGATCACTATTTTAGAGGATAACGCATGTTAGGTCTGGGATAGGTCTGGGATTTTCACTCATCAGACTCATACTTTCGCATTCTTCTCATACTTGTTGAAGGGATCCTGTGTTCTTTCAGGTTTGGATCACGTAGTAATGTGGTACCACACTGAAACATTCAATTAAACCTGGTCTTGATAAATATTTTAGACGATAACGCATGCTAGGTCTAGGTTAGGTCTGGGTTATGCCCTCGTCAGGGTCATACTTTCGCAGTTTTAACATACATGTTGACCTCATCGAGGGTTTTGTCTGCTTTGGATCACGTAGTAAAGTGGTGCCACACTAAAACTGTCAACTAAACCTGGTTTCTATCAATATTTTAGGGGATAACGCAAGTTATGACTGGGATAGGTCTGTGGATTTGCCCTCATCAGGCTCATACTGTCGCATTTTTCACATTCGAGTTGAACAGATCCTGGGTTTTTTCTGGCTTGGATCACCTAGTAATGTGGGACCACACTGAGACAGTCCATTAAACCTGGTTTCGATCAATATTTTAGAGAATAATTCATGTTAGGTCCAGGTTATTTCTGGGATTTGCTCTCATCAGGCTCGTACTTTCGCACACTTCACATACTCCTTAACAAGATCCTGGGTTTTTTTCTGGTTTGGATCACGTAGTAATGTGGTACCACACTGAAACAGTCCATTAAACCTGGTTTCGATGAATATTTTAGATGATAACGCATGTTAGGTCTGGGATAGGTCTAGAATTTGCCCTCATCCGGCTCATACTTTCGCATATTTTTCATACTTGATGGCTAGATCCTGGGCTTTTTCTAGATTGGATCACGTAGTAATGTAGTACCACACTGATACAGTCGATTAACCCTGGTTTCGATCGATATTTTAGAAGATAACGCATGTTAGGTCTAGGATAGGCCTGGGATTTGCCCTCATCAGACACATAATTTCGCATTCTTTACGTACTTGTTGAACAGCTCCTGGCGTTTTTTCTGGTTTGGATCACGTAGTAGTGTGGTACCGCACCGAAACAGTCAATTAAACCAGGTTTCGATCAATATTTTAGAGGATAACGCAAGTTAGGTCTGGGACAGGTATGGGATTTGCCCTCATCAGACTCATACTTTCGCACACTTGTCATACTCGTTGACAAGATCCTGGGTTTTTTTCTGGTTTGGATCACGTAGTAATGTTGTACCACACTGAAACAGTCGATTAAAACTGGTTTCGATCAATATTTTAGATGATAACGCAAGTTAGGTCTGGGATAAGTCTGGGATTCGCCCTCATCAGCCTCATACTTTCGCGTTTTTCACATACTTGTTGAACCGATCCTCGGTTTTTTCTGGTTTGGATCACGTAGTAATGTGGTACGACACTGAAACAGTCCATTAAACCTGGTTTCGATGAATATTTTAGAGGTTAACGCATGTTAGGTCTGGGATAGGTCTAGGATTTGCCCTCATCAGGCTCATACTTTCGCATATTTTTCATACTTCATGGCTAGATCCTGGGCTTTTTCTGGTTTGGATCACGTAGTAATGTGGTACCACACGGAAACAGTCCATTAATCCTGGTTCCATCGATATTTTAGAAGATAACGCATGTTAGGTCTAGGATAGGCCTGGGATTTGCCCTCATCAGACACATAATTTCGCATTCTTTACGTACTTGTTGAACAGCTACTGGGTTTTTTTCTGGTTTGGATCTCGTAGTAATGTGGTACCACACTGAAACTGTTGATTAAACCTGGTCTCGATCAATATTTTTGAGGATAACGCATGTTAGGTCTAGGTTAGGCCTGGGATTTGCCCTCATCAGGGTCATACTTTCGCAGTTTTAACATACATGTTGACCTGATCGACGGTTTTTTCTGCTTTGGATCGCGTAGTAAAGTGGTACCACACTGAAACAGTCCATTAAACCTGGTTTCGATCAATATTTTGGAGGATAACGCAATTTAGGTCTGGGATAGGTCTGGGATTCGCCCTCATCAGACTCATACTTTCGCACACTTCACATACTCGTTGAACAGATCCTGGGTTTTT
Organism: Colletes latitarsis; assembly: GCF_051014445.1. NCBI lineage: Eukaryota > Metazoa > Arthropoda > Insecta > Hymenoptera > Colletidae > Colletes > Colletes latitarsis. Next base: position 11,581,120 of record NW_027488365.1, read on the forward strand.
TCTGGTTTGGAACACATAGTAATGTGGTACCACACTGAAACAGTCCATTAAACCTGGTCTTGATAAATATTTTAGAGGATAACGCATGTTACGTCAGGGTAAGGTCTAGGATTTGCCCTCTTCAGGCTCATACTTTCGCATATTTCTAATACTTCATGGCTAGATCCTGGGCTATTTCTGGATTGGATCACGTAGTAATGTAGTACCTCACTGATCAGACGATTAACCCTGGTTTCGATCAATATTTTAGAGGATAACACATGTTAGGTCTAGGTTAGGCCTGGGATTTGACCTCATCAGACTCATACTTTCGCACACTTCACATACTCGTTGAACAGATCCTGGGTTTTTTCTGGTTTGGAACACATAGTAATGTGGTACCACACTGAAACAGTCCATTAAACCTGGATTCGATCAATATTTTAGAGGATAATGCATGTTAGGTCTAGGTTAGGCCTGGGATTTGCCCTCATCAGGGTCATACTTTCGCGTTTTTCACATACTTGTTGAACAGATACTGGGTTTTTTTTTGGTTTGGATCACGTAGTAATGTGGTACCACACTGAAACAGTCGATTAACCCTGGTTTCGAACAATATTTTAGAGGATAACGCAAGTTAGGTCTCGGTTAGGCCTGGGATTTAACCTCATCAGACTCATACTTTCGCACACTTCACATACTCGTTGAACAGATCCTGGGTTTTTTCTGGTTTGGAACACATAGTAATGTGGTACCACACTGAAACAGTCCATTAAACCTGGTCTTGATAAATATTTTAGAGGATAACGCATGTTACGTCAGGGTAAGGTCTAGGATTTGCCCTCATCAGGCTCATACTTTCGCATATTTCTAATACTTCATGGCTAGATCCTGGGCTTTTTCTGGATTGCATCACGTAGTAATGTAGTACCTCACTGAAGCAGTCGATTAACCCTGGTTTCGATCAATATTTTAGAGGATAACACATGTTAGGTCTAGGTTAGGCCTGGGATTTGACCTCATCAGACTCATACTTTCGCACACTTCACATACTCGTTGAACAGATCCTGGGTTTTTTCTGGTTTGGTTCACGTAGTAATGTGGTACCACACTGAAACAGTCGATTAAACCTGGTTTCGATCAATATTTTTGAGGATAACGCATGTTAGGTCTGGGTTAGGTCTGGGATTTTCACTCATCAGACTCATATTTTCGCACACTTCACATACTCGTTGAACAGATCCTGGGTTTTTTCTGGTTTGGAACACATAGTAATGTGGTACCACACTGAAACAGTCCATTAAACCTGGTTTCGATCAATATTTTTGAGGATAACGCATGTTAGGTCTGGGTTAGGTCTAGGATTTGCCCTCGTCAGGATCATACTTTCGCATTTTTCACATACTTGTTGAACAGATCCTGGGTTCTTTCTGGTTTGGATCACGTAGTGGTGTGGTACCACACTGAAACAGTCCATTAAACCTGGTTTGGATCAATATTTTAGAGGATAACGCATGTTAGGTCTAGGTTAGGTCTGGGATTTTCACTCATCAGACTCATACTTTCGCATTCTTCGCATACTTGTTGAGCGGATCCTGGGTTTTTTCTGGTTTGGTTCACGTAGTAATGTGGTACCACACTGAAACAGTCGATTAAACCTGGTTTCGAACAATATTTTAGAGGATAACGCAAGTTAGGTCTGGGATAGGTCTGGGATTTGACCACATCAGACTCATACTTTCGCACACTTCACATACTCGTTCAACAGATCCTGGGTTATTTTCTGGTTTGGATCACATAGTAATGTGGTACCACACTGAAACAGTCGATTAAACCAAGTTTCGATCAATATTTTAGAGGATAACGCATGTTAGGTCTAGGTTAGGCCTGGGATTTTCACTCATCAGACTCATACTTTCGCATTCTTCGCATACTTGTTGAACGGATCCTGGGTTTTTTCTGGTTTGGATCACGAAGTAGTGTGGTACCACACTGAGACTGTCCATTAAACCTGGTTTCGCTCAATATTTTAGAGGATAACGCATGTTAGGTCTAGGTTAGGTCTGGGATTTGCTCTCATCAGGCTCATTCTTTCGCATATTTCTCATACTTGATGGCTAGATCATGGGCTTTTTCTGGATTGCATCACGTAGTAATGTAGTACCACACTGAAACAGTCAATAAAACCTGGTTTCCATCAATATTTTAGAGGACAACGCAAGTTAGGTCTAGGTAAGGCCTGAGATTTTCACTGATCAGACTCATACTTTCGCATTCTTCACATACTTGTTGAACGGATCCTGGGTGTTTTCTGCTTTTGATCACGTAGTAAATAGGTACCACACTGAAACATTCAATAAAACCTGGTCTTGATAAATATTTTAGAGGATAACGCATGTTAGGTCTGGGTCAGGTCTAGAATTTGCCCACATCATGCTCATACTTTCGCATCTTTCTCATACATCATGGCTAGATCCTGGGCTATTTCTGGATTGTAGCTCGTAGTAATGTGGTACCACGCTGAAACAGTCCATTAAACCTGGTTTCGATCAATATTTTTGAGGATAACGCATGTTAGGTCTGGGATAGGTCTGGGATTTGCCCTCATGCGGGTCATACTTTCGCATTTTTCCATACATGTTGAACAGATCCTGGGTTTTTTCTGGATTGGATCGCGCAGTAATGTGGTACCACACTGAAACAGTCCACTAAACCTGGTTTCGATCAATATTTTAGAGGATAACGAAAGTTATGTCTAGGTTAGGCCTGGGATTTGGACTCATCAGGGTCATAATTTCGCAGTTTTAACATACATGTTGACCTAATCCAGGGTTTTTTCTGCTTTGGATCACGTAGTAATGTGGTACCACACTAAAACAGTCAATTCAACCTGGTTTCGATCAATATTTTAGGGGATAACGCAAGTTATGTCTGGGATAGGTCTGGGATTTGCCCTCATCAGGCTCATACTTTCGCGTTTTTCACATACTTGTTGAACGGGTCTTGGGTTTTTTCTGGTGTGGATCACGTAGTAATGTGGTACCGCACTGAAACAATCAATTAAACCTGGTCTTGATAAATATTTTAGAGGATAACGCATGTTAGGTCTGGGTTAGGTCTAGGATATGCCCTCATCAGGCTCATACTTTCGCATATTTCTCATACTTCATGGCTGGATCCTGGGCTATTTCTGGATTGGATCACGTAGTAATGTGGTACCACACTGAAACAGTCAATTTAACCTGGTTTCGATCAATATTTTAGAGAATAATTCATGTTCGGTCTAGGTTAGGTCTGCGATTTGCTCTCATCAGGCTCATTCTTTCGCATATTTCTCATACTTGATGGCTAGATCCTGGGCTTTATCTGGATTGCATCACGTAGTAATGAAGTACAACACTGAAACAGTCAATTAAACCTGGTTTCCATCAATATTTTAGAGGACAGCGCATGTTAGGTCTAGGTTAGGCCTGGGATTTGCCCTCATCAGGGTCATACTTTCGCAGTTTAAACATACATGTTGACCTGATCGAGGGTTTTTTCTGCTTTGGATCACGTAGTAAGGTGGTACGCTGAAACAGTCAATTAAACCTGGTTTCGATCAATATTTTTCAGGATAACGCATGTTAGGTCTAGGTTAGGCCTGGGATTTTCACTCACCAGACTCATACTTTCGCATTCTTCACATACTCGTTGAACGGATCCTGGGTTTTTACTGGTTTGGATCACGTAGTAATGTGGTACCACACTGAAACATTCAATTAAACCTGGTTTCCGTCAATATTTTAGAGGACAACGCCAGTTAGGTCTGGGTTAGGCCTGGGATTTGCCCTCATCAGACTCATATTTTCGCATACTTCGCATACTTGTTGAACAGATCCTGGGTTTTGTTCCGGTTTGGATCATGTAGTAGTGTGGTACCACACTGAAACAGTCGATTAAACATGTTTTCGATCACTATCATAGAGGATAACGCATATTAGGTCTAGGATAGGCCTGGGATTTGCCCTCATCAGACACATCATTTCGCATTCTTTACGTACTTGTTGAACAGCTACTGGGTTTTTTTCTGGTTTGGATCACGTAGTAATGTGGTACCACACTGAAACTGTTGATTAAACCTGGTTTCGATCAATATTTTTAAGGATAACGCATGTTAGGTCTAGGTTAGGCCTGGGATTTGCCCTCATCAGGGTCATACTTTCGCAGTTTTAACATACATGTTGACCTGATCGAGGGTTTTTTCTGCTTTGGATCACGTAGTAAAGTGGTACGCTGAAACAGTCAATTAAACCTGGTTTCGATCAATATTTTTCAGGATAACGCATGTTAGGTCTAGGCTACGCCTGGGATTTTCACTCACCAGACTCATACTTTCGCACACTTCACATACTCGTTGAACAGATCCTGGGTTTTTTCTGGTTTGGAACACATAGTAATGTGGTACCACACTGAAACAGTCCATTAAACCTGGTCTTGATAAATATTTTAGAGGATAACGCATGTTACGTCAGGGTAAGGTCTAGGATTTGCCCTCATCAGGCTCATACTTTCGCATATTTCTAATACTTCATGGCTAGATCCTGGGCTATTTCTGGATTGCATCACGTAGTAATGTAGTACCTCACTGAAACAGTCGATTAACCCTGGTTTCGATCAATATTTTAGAGGATAACACATGTTAGGTATAGGTTAGGCCTGGGATTTGACCTCATCAGACTCATACTTTCGCACACTTCACATACTCGTTGAACAGATCCTGGGTTTTTTCTGCTTTGGATCACGTAGTAAAGTGGTACGCTGAAACAGTCAATTAAACCTGGTTTCGATCAATATTTTTCAGGATAACGCATGTTAGGTCTAGGCTACGCCTGGGATTTTCACTCACCAGACTCATACTTTCGCACACTTCACATACTCGTTGAACAGATCCTGGGCTATTTCTGGATTGCATCACGTAGTAATGTAGTACCTCACTGAAACAGTCGATTAACCCTGGTTTCGATCAATATTTTAGAGGATAACACATGTTAGGTCTAGGTTAGGCCTGGGATTTGACCTCATCAGACTCATACTTTCGCACACTTCACATACTCGTTGAACAGATCCTGGGTTATTTTCTGGTTTGGATCACATAGTAATGTGGTACCACACTGAAACAGTCGATTAAACCAGGTTTCGATCAATATTTTTGAGGATAACGCATGTTAGGTCTGGGTTAGGTCTAGGATTTGCCCTCGTCAGGATCATACTTTCGCATTTTTCACATACTTGTTGAACAGATCCTGGGTTCTTTCTGGTTTGGATCACGTAGTGGTGTGGTACCACACTGAAACAGTCCATTAAACCTGGTTTGGATCAATATTTTAGAGGATAACGCATGTTAGGTCTAGGTTAGGTCTGGGATTTTCACTCATCAGACTCATACTTTCGCATTCTTCGCATACTAGTTGAGCGGATCCTGGGTTTTTTCTGGTTTGGTTCACGTAGTAATGTGGTACCACACTGAAACAGTCGATTAAACCTGGTTTCGAACAATATTTTAGAGGATAACGCAAGTTAGGTCTGGGATAGGTCTGGGATTTGACCACATCAGACTCATACTTTCGCACACTTCACATACTCGTTGAACAGATCCTGGGTTATTTTCTGGTTTGGATCACATAGTAATGTGGTACCACACTGAAACAGTCGATTAAACCAGGTTTCGATCAATATTTTAGAGGATAACGCATGTTAGGTCTAGGTTAGGCCTGGGATTTTCACTCATCAGACTCATACTTTCGCATTCGTCGCATACTTGTTGAACGGATCCTGGGTTTTTTCTGGTTTGGATCACGAAGTAGTGTGGTACCACACTGAAACTGTCCATTAAACCTGGTTTTGCTCAATATTTTAGAGGATAACGCATGTTAGGTCTAGGTTAGGTCTGGGATTTGCTCTCATCAGGCTCATTCTTTCGCATATTTCTCATACTTGATGGCTAGATCATGCGCTTTTTCTGGATTGCATCACGTAGTAATGTAGTACCACACTGAAACAGTCAATAAAACCTGGTTTCGATCAATATTTTGGAGGATAACGCAATTTAGGTCTGGGATAGGTCTGGGATTCGCCCTCATCAGACTCATACTTTCGCACACTTCACATACTCGTTGAACAGATCCTGGGTTTTTTCTGGTTGGGAACACATAGTAATGTGGTACCACACTGAAACAGTCCATTAAACCTGGTCTTGATAAATATTTTAGAGGATAACGCATGTTACGTCAGGGTATGGTCTAGGATTTGCCCTCTTCAGGCTCATACTTTCGCATATTTCTAATACTTCATGGCTAGATCCTGGGCTATTTCTGGATTGGATCACGTAGTAATGTAGTACCTCACTGATCAGACGATTAACCCTGGTTTCGATCAATATTTTAGAGGATAACACATGTTAGGTCTAGGTTAGGCCTGGGATTTGACCTCATCAGACTCATACTTTCGCACACTTCACATACTCGTTGAACAGATCCTGGGTTTTTTCTGGTTTGGAACACATAGTAATGTGGTACCACACTGAAACAGTCCATTAAACCTGGATTCGATCAATATTTTAGAGGATAATGCATGTTAGGTCTAGGTTAGGCCTGGGATTTGCCCTCATCAGGGTCATACTTTCGCGTTTTTCACATACTTGTTGAACAGATACTGGGTTTTTTTTTGGTTTGGATCACGTAGTAATGTGGTACCACACTGAAACAGTCGATTAACCCTGGTTTCGAACAATATTTTAGAGGATAACGCAAGTTAGGTCTCGGTTAGGCCTGGGATTTAACCTCATCAGACTCATACTTTCGCACACTTCACATACTCGTTGAACAGATCCTGGGTTTTTTCTGGTTTGGAACACATAGTAATGTGGTACCACACTGAAACAGTCCATTAAACCTGGTCTTGATAAATATTTTAGAGGATAACGCATGTTACGTCAGGGTAAGGTCTAGGATTTGCCCTCATCAGGCTCATACTTTCGCATATTTCTAATACTTCATGGCTAGATCCTGGGCTTTTTCTGGATTGCATCACGTAGTAATGTAGTACCTCACTGAAGCAGTCGATTAACCCTGGTTTCGATCAATATTTTAGAGGATAACACATGTTAGGTCTAGGTTAGGCCTGGGATTTGACCTCATCAGACTCATACTTTCGCACACTTCACATACTCGTTGAACAGATCCTGGGTTTTTTCTGGTTTGGTTCACGTAGTAATGTGGTACCACACTGAAACAGTCGATTAAACCTGGTTTCGATCAATATTTTTGAGGATAACGCATGTTAGGTCTGGGTTAGGTCTGGGATTTTCACTCATCAGACTCATACTTTCGCACACTTCACATACTCGTTGAACAGATCCTGGGTTTTTTCTGGTTTGGAACACATAGTAATGTGGTACCACACTGAAACAGTCCATTAAACCTGGTTTCGATCAATATTTTTGAGGATAACGCATGTTAGGTCTGGGTTAGGTCTAGGATTTGCCCTCGTCAGGATCATACTTTCGCATTTTTCACATACTTGTTGAACAGATCCTGGGTTCTTTCTGGTTTGGATCACGTAGTGGTGTGGTACCACACTGAAACAGTCCATTAAACCTGGTTTGGATCAATATTTTAGAGGATAACGCATGTTAGGTCTAGGTTAGGTCTGGGATTTTCACTCATCAGACTCATACTTTCGCATTCTTCGCATACTTGTTGAGCGGATCCTGGGTTTTTTCTGGTTTGGTTCACGTAGTAATGTGGTACCACACTGAAACAGTCGATTAAACCTGGTTTCGAACAATATTTTAGAGGATAACGCAAGTTAGGTCTGGGATAGGTCTGGGATTTGACCACATCAGACTCATACTTTCGCACACTTCACATACTCGTTGAACAGATCCTGGGTTATTTTCTGGTTTGGATCACATAGTAATGTGGTACCACACTGAAACAGTCGATTAAACCAGGTTTCGATCAATATTTTAGAGGATAACGCATGTTAGGTCTAGGTTAGGCCTGGGATTTTCACTCATCAGACTCATACTTTCGCATTCTTCGCATACTTGTTGAACGGATCCTGGGTTTTTTCTGGTTTGGATCACGAAGTAGTGTGGTACCACACTGAAACTGTCCATTAAACCTGGTTTCGCTCAATATTTTAGAGGATAACGCATGTTAGGTCTAGGTTAGGTCTGGGATTTGCTCTCATCAGGCTCATTCTTTCGCATATTTCTCATACTTGATGGCTAGATCATGGGCTTTTTCTGGATTGCATCACGTAGTAATGTAGTACCACACTGAAACAGTCAATAAAACCTGGTTTCCATCAATATTTTAGAGGACAACGCAAGTTAGGTCTAGGTAAGGCCTGAGATTTTCACTGATCAGACTCATACTTTCGCATTCTTCACATACTTGTTGAACGGATCCTGGGTGTTTTCTGCTTTTGATCACGTAGTAAATAGGTACCACACTGAAACATTCAATAAAACCTGGTCTTGATAAATATTTTAGAGGATAACGCATGTTAGGTCTGGGTCAGGTCTAGAATTTGCCCACATCATGCTCATACTTTCGCATCTTTCTCATACATCATGGCTAGATCCTGGGCTATTTCTGGATTGTAGCTCGTAGTAATGTGGTACCACGCTGAAACAGTCCATTAAACCTGGTTTCGATCAATATTTTTGAGGATAACGCATGTTAGGTCTGGGATAGGTCTGGGATTTGCCCTCATGCGGGTCATACTTTCGCATTTTTCCATACATGTTGAACAGATCCTGGGTTTTTTCTGGATTGGATCGCGCAGTAATGTGGTACCACACTGAAACAGTCCACTAAACCTGGTTTCGATCAATATTTTAGAGGATAACGAAAGTTATGTCTAGGTTAGGCCTGGGATTTGGACTCATCAGGGTCATAATTTCGCAGTTTTAACATACATGTTGACCTAATCCAGGGTTTTTTCTGCTTTGGATCACGTAGTAATGTGGTACCACACTAAAACAGTCAATTCAACCTGGTTTCGATCAATATTTTAGGGGATAACGCAAGTTATGTCTGGGATAGGTCTGGGATTTGCCCTCATCAGGCTCATACTTTCGCGTTTTTCACATACTTGTTGAACGGGTCTTGGGTTTTTTCTGGTGTGGATCACGTAGTAATGTGGTACCGCACTGAAACAATCAATTAAACCTGGTCTTGATAAATATTTTAGAGGATAACGCATGTTAGGTCTGGGTTAGGTCTAGGATATGCCCTCATCAGGCTCATACTTTCGCATATTTCTCATACTTCATGGCTGGATCCTGGGCTATTTCTGGATTGGATCACGTAGTAATGTGGTACCACACTGAAACAGTCAATTTAACCTGGTTTCGATCAATATTTTAGAGAATAATTCATGTTCGGTCTAGGTTAGGTCTGCGATTTGCTCTCATCAGGCTCATTCTTTCGCATATTTCTCATACTTGATGGCTAGATCCTGGGCTTTATCTGGATTGCATCACGTAGTAATGAAGTACAACACTGAAACAGTCAATTAAACCTGGTTTCCATCAATATTTTAGAGGACAGCGCATGTTAGGTCTAGGTTAGGCCTGGGATTTGCCCTCATCAGGGTCATACTTTCGCAGTTTAAACATACATGTTGACCTGATCGAGGGTTTTTTCTGCTTTGGATCACGTAGTAAGGTGGTACGCTGAAACAGTCAATTAAACCTGGTTTCGATCAATATTTTTCAGGATAACGCATGTTAGGTCTAGGTTAGGCCTGGGATTTTCACTCACCAGACTCATACTTTCGCATTCTTCACATACTCGTTGAACGGATCCTGGGTTTTTACTGGTTTGGATCACGTAGTAATGTGGTACCACACTGAAACATTCAATTAAACCTGGTTTCCGTCAATATTTTAGAGGACAACGCCAGTTAGGTCTGGGTTAGGCCTGGGATTTGCCCTCATCAGACTCATATTTTCGCATACTTCGCATACTTGTTGAACAGATCCTGGGTTTTGTTCCGGTTTGGATCATGTAGTAGTGTGGTACCACACTGAAACAGTCGATTAAACATGTTTTCGATCACTATCATAGAGGATAACGCATATTAGGTCTAGGATAGGCCTGGGATTTGCCCTCATCAGACACATCATTTCGCATTCTTTACGTACTTGTTGAACAGCTACTGGGTTTTTTTCTGGTTTGGATCACGTAGTAATGTGGTACCACACTGAAACTGTTGATTAAACCTGGTTTCGATCAATATTTTTAAGGATAACGCATGTTAGGTCTAGGTTAGGCCTGGGATTTGCCCTCATCAGGGTCATACTTTCGCAGTTTTAACATACATGTTGACCTGATCGAGGGTTTTTTCTGCTTTGGATCACGTAGTAAAGTGGTACGCTGAAACAGTCAATTAAACCTGGTTTCGATCAATATTTTTCAGGATAACGCATGTTAGGTCTAGGCTACGCCTGGGATTTTCACTCACCAGACTCATACTTTCGCACACTTCACATACTCGTTGAACAGATCCTGGGTTTTTTCTGGTTTGGAACACATAGTAATGTGGTACCACACTGAAACAGTCCATTAAACCTGGTCTTGATAAATATTTTAGAGGATAACGCATGTTACGTCAGGGTAAGGTCTAGGATTTGCCCTCATCAGGCTCATACTTTCGCATATTTCTAATACTTCATGGCTAGATCCTGGGCTATTTCTGGATTGCATCACGTAGTAATGTAGTACCTCACTGAAACAGTCGATTAACCCTGGTTTCGATCAATATTTTAGAGGATAACACATGTTAGGTATAGGTTAGGCCTGGGATTTGACCTCATCAGACTCATACTTTCGCACACTTCACATACTCGTTGAACAGATCCTGGGTTTTTTCTGCTTTGGATCACGTAGTAAAGTGGTACGCTGAAACAGTCAATTAAACCTGGTTTCGATCAATATTTTTCAGGATAACGCATGTTAGGTCTAGGCTACGCCTGGGATTTTCACTCACCAGACTCATACTTTCGCACACTTCACATACTCGTTGAACAGATCCTGGGCTATTTCTGGATTGCATCACGTAGTAATGTAGTACCTCACTGAAACAGTCGATTAACCCTGGTTTCGATCAATATTTTAGAGGATAACACATGTTAGGTCTAGGTTAGGCCTGGGATTTGACCTCATCAGACTCATACTTTCGCACACTTCACATACTCGTTGAACAGATCCTGGGTTATTTTCTGGTTTGGATCACATAGTAATGTGGTACCACACTGAAACAGTCGATTAAACCAGGTTTCGATCAATATTTTTGAGGATAACGCATGTTAGGTCTGGGTTAGGTCTAGGATTTGCCCTCGTCAGGATCATACTTTCGCATTTTTCACATACTTGTTGAACAGATCCTGGGTTCTTTCTGGTTTGGATCACGTAGTGGTGTGGTACCACACTGAAACAGTCCATTAAACCTGGTTTGGATCAATATTTTAGAGGATAACGCATGTTAGGTCTAGGTTAGGTCTGGGATTTTCACTCATCAGACTCATACTTTCGCATTCTTCGCATACTAGTTGAGCGGATCCTGGGTTTTTTCTGGTTTGGTTCACGTAGTAATGTGGTACCACACTGAAACAGTCGATTAAACCTGGTTTCGAACAATATTTTAGAGGATAACGCAAGTTAGGTCTGGGATAGGTCTGGGATTTGACCACATCAGACTCATACTTTCGCACACTTCACATACTCGTTGAACAGATCCTGGGTTATTTTCTGGTTTGGATCACATAGTAATGTGGTACCACACTGAAACAGTCGATTAAACCAGGTTTCGATCAATATTTTAGAGGATAACGCATGTTAGGTCTAGGTTAGGCCTGGGATTTTCACTCATCAGACTCATACTTTCGCATTCGTCGCATACTTGTTGAACGGATCCTGGGTTTTTTCTGGTTTGGATCACGAAGTAGTGTGGTACCACACTGAAACTGTCCATTAAACCTGGTTTTGCTCAATATTTTAGAGGATAACGCATGTTAGGTCTAGGTTAGGTCTGGGATTTGCTCTCATCAGGCTCATTCTTTCGCATATTTCTCATACTTGATGGCTAGATCATGCGCTTTTTCTGGATTGCATCACGTAGTAATGTAGTACCACACTGAAACAGTCAATAAAACCTGGTTTCCATCAATATTTTAGAGGACAACGCAAGTTAGGTCTAGGTAAGGCCTGAGATTTTCACTGATCAGACTCATACTTTCGCATTCTTCACATACTTGTTGAACGGATCCTGGGTGTTTTCTGCTTTTGATCACGTAGTAAATAGGTACCACACTGAAACATTCAATAAAACCTGGTCTTGATAAATATTTTAGAGGATAACGCATGTTAGGTCTGGGTCAGGTCTAGAATTTGCCCACATCATGCTCATACTTTCGCATCTTTCTCATACATCATGGCTAGATCCTGGGCTATTTCTGGATTGTAGCTCGTAGTAATGTGGTACCACGCTGAAACAGTCCATTAAACCTGGTTTCGATCAATATTTTAGAGGATAACGAAAGTTATGTCTAGGTTAGGCCTGGGATTTGGACTCATCAGGGTCATAATTTCGCAGTTTTAACATACATGTTGACCTAATCCAGGGTTTTTTCTGCTTTGGATCACGTAGTAATGTGGTACCACACTAAAACAGTCAATTCAACCTGGTTTCGATCAATATTTTAGGGGATAACGCAAGTTATGTCTGGGATAGGTCTGGGATTTGCCCTCATGCGGGACATACTTTCGCATTTTTCCATACATGTTGAACAGATCCTGGGTTTTTTCTGGATTGGATCGCGCAGTAATGTGGTACCACACTGAAACAGTCCACTAAACCTGGTTTCGATCAATATTTTAGAGGATAACGAAAGTTATGTCTAGGTTAGGCCTGGGATTTGGACTCATCAGGGTCATAATTTCGCAGTTTTAACATACATGTTGACCTAATCCAGGGTTTTTTCTGCTTTGGATCACGTAGTAATGTGGTACCACACTAAAACAGTCAATTCAACCTGGTTTCGATCAATATTTTAGGGGATAACGCAAGTTATGTCTGGGATAGGTCTGGGATTTGCCCTCATCAGGCTCATACTTTCGCGTTTTTCACATACTTGTTGAACGGGTCTTGGGTTTTTTCTGGTGTGGATCACGTAGTAATGTGGTACCGCACTGAAACAATCAATTAAACCTGGTCTTGATAAATATTTTAGAGGATAACGCATGTTAGGTCTGGGTTAGGTCTAGGATATGCCCTCATCAGGCTCATACTTTCGCATATTTCTCATACTTCATGGCTGGATCCTGGGCTATTTCTGGATTGGATCACGTAGTAATGTGGTACCACACTGAAACAGTCAATTTAACCTGGTTTCGATCAATATTTTAGAGAATAATTCATGTTCGGTCTAGGTTAGGTCTGCGATTTGCTCTCATCAGGCTCATTCTTTCGCATATTTCTCATACTTGATGGCTAGATCCTGGGCTTTATCTGGATTGCATCACGTAGTAATGAAGTACAACACTGAAACAGTCAATTAAACCTGGTTTCCATCAATATTTTAGAGGACAGCGCATGTTAGGTCTAGGTTAGGCCTGGGATTTGCCCTCATCAGGGTCATACTTTCGCAGTTTTAACATACATGTTGACCTGATCGAGGGTTTTTTCTGCTTTGGATCACGTAGTAAGGTGGTACGCTGAAACAGTCAATTAAACCTGGTTTCGATCAATATTTTTCAGGATAACGCATGTTAGGTCTAGGTTAGGCCTGGGATTTTCACTCACCAGACTCATACTTTCGCATTCTTCACATACTCGTTGAACGGATCCTGGGTTTTTACTGGTTTGGATCACGTAGTAATGTGGTACCACACTGAAACATTCAATTAAACCTGGTTTCCGTCAATATTTTAGAGGACAACGCCAGTTAGGTCTGGGTTAGGCCTGGGATTTGCCCTCATCAGACTCATATTTTCGCATACTTCGCATACTTGTTGAACAGATCCTGGGTTTTGTTCCGGTTTGGATCATGTAGTAGTGTGGTACCACACTGAAACAGTCGATTAAACATGTTTTCGATCACTGTCATAGAGGATAACGCATATTAGGTCTAGGATAGGCCTGGGATTTGCCCTCATCAGACACATAATTTCGCATTCTTTACGTACTTGTTGAACAGCTACTGGGTTTTTTTCTGGTTTGGATCACGTAGTAATGTAGTACCACACTGAAACTGTTGATTAAACCTGGTTTCGATCAATATTTTTAAGGATAACGCATGTTAGGTCTAGGTTAGGCCTGGGATTTGCCCTCATCAGGGTCATACTTTCGCAGTTTTAACATACATGTTGACCTGATCGAGGGTTTTTTCTGCTTTGGATCACGTAGTAAAGTGGTACGCTGAAACAGTCAATTAAACCTGGTTTCGATCAATATTTTTCAGGATAACGCATGTTAGGTCTAGGTTAGGCCTGGGATTTTCACTCACCAGACTCATACTTTCGCACACTTCACATACTCGTTGAACAGATCCTGGGTTTTTTCTGGTTTGGAACACATAGTAATGTGGTACCACACTGAAACAGTCCATTAAACCTGGTCTTGATAAATATTTTAGAGGATAACGCATGTTACGTCAGGGTAAGGTCTAGGATTTGCCCTCATCAGGCTCATACTTTCGCATATTTCTAATACTTCATGGCTAGATCCTGGGCTATTTCTGGATTGCATCACGTAGTAATGTAGTACCTCACTGAAACAGTCGATTAACCCTGGTTTCGATCAATATTTTAGAGGATAACACATGTTAGGTCTAGGTTAGGCCTGGGATTTGACCTCATCAGACTCATACTTTCGCACACTTCACATACTCGTTGAACAGATCCTGGGTTTTTTCTGGTTTGGAACACATAGTAATGTGGTACCACACTGAAACAGTCCATTAAACCTGGATTCGATCAATTTTTTAGAGGATAATGCATGTTAGGTCTAAGTTAGGCCTGGGATTTGCCCTCATCAGGGTCATACTTTCGCGTTTTTCACATACTTGTTGAACAGATACTGGGTTTTTTTTTGGTTTGGATCACGTAGTAATGTGGTACCACACTGAAACAGTCGATTAACCCTGGTTTCGAACAATATTTTAGAGGATAACGCAAGTTAGGTCTCGGTTAGGCCTGGGATTTAACCTTATCAGACTCATACTTTCGCACACTTCACATACTCGTTGAACAGATCCTGGGTTTTTTCTGGTTTGGAACACATAGTAATGTGGTACCACACTGAAACAGTCCATTAAACCTGGTCTTGATAAATATTTTAAAGGATAACGCATGTTACGTCAGGGTAAGGTCTAGGATTTGCCCTCATCAGGCTCATACTTTCGCATATATCTAATACTTCATGGCTAGATCCTGGGCTTTTTCTGGATTGCATCACGTAGTAATGTAGTACCTCACTGAAACAGTCTATT
Source organism: Colletes latitarsis (assembly GCF_051014445.1). Lineage (NCBI taxonomy): Eukaryota > Metazoa > Arthropoda > Insecta > Hymenoptera > Colletidae > Colletes > Colletes latitarsis. Next base: position 11,596,643 of record NW_027488365.1, read on the forward strand.
AACCCTGGTTTCGATCAATATTTTAGAGGATAACACATGTTAGGTCTAGGTTAGGCCTGGGATTTGACCTCATCAGACTCATACTTTCGCACACTTCACATACTCGTTGAACAGATCCTGGGTTTTTTCTGGTTTGGAACACATAGTAATGTGGTACCACACTGAAACAGTCCATTAAACCTGTTTTCGATCAATATTTTTGAGGATAACGCATGTTAGGTCTGGGTTAGGTCTAGGATTTGCCCTCGTCAGGATCATACTTTCGCATTTTTCACATACTTGTTGAACAGATCCTGGGTTCTTTCTGGTTTGGATCACGTAGTGGTGTGGTACCACACTGAAACAGTCCATTAAACCTGGTTTGGATCAATATTTTAGAGGATAACGCATGTTAGGTCTAGGTTAGGTCTGGGATTTTCACTCATCAGACTCATACTTTCGCATTCTTCGCATACTTGTTGAGCGGATCCTGGGTTTTTTCTGGTTTGGTTCACGTAGTAATGTGGTACCACACTGAAACAGTCGATTAAACCTGGTTTCGAACAATATTTTAGAGGATAACGCAAGTTAGGTCTGGGATAGGTCTGGGATTTGACCACATCAGACTCATACTTTCGCACACTTCACATACTCGTTGAACAGATCCTGGGTTATTTTCTGGTTTGGATCACATAGTAATGTGGTACCACACTGAAACAGTCGATTAAACCAGGTTTCGATCAATATTTTAGAGGATAACGCATGTTAGGTCTAGGTTAGGCCTGGGATTTTCACTCATCAGACTCATACTTTCGCATTCTTCGCATACTTGTTGAACGGATCCTGGGTTTTTTCTGGTTTGGATCACGAAGTAGTGTGGTACCACACTGAAACTGTCCATTAAACCTGGTTTCGCTCAATATTTTAGAGGATAACGCATGTTAGGTCTAGGTTAGGTCTGGGATTTGCTCTCATCAGGCTCATTCTTTCGCATATTTCTCATACTTGATGGCTAGATCATGGGCTTTTTCTGGATTGCATCACGTAGTAATGTAGTACCACACTGAAACAGTCAATAAAACCTGGTTTCCATCAATATTTTAGAGGACAACGCAAGTTAGGTCTAGGTAAGGCCTGAGATTTTCACTGATCAGACTCATACTTTCGCATTCTTCACATACTTGTTGAACGGATCCTGGGTGTTTTCTGCTTTTGATCACGTAGTAAATAGGTACCACACTGAAACATTCAATAAAACCTGGTCTTGATAAATATTTTAGAGGATAACGCATGTTAGGTCTGGGTCAGGTCTAGAATTTGCCCACATCATGCTCATACTTTCGCATCTTTCTCATACATCATGGCTAGATCCTGGGCTATTTCTGGATTGCAGCTCGTAGTAATGTGGTACCACGCTGAAACAGTCCATTAAACCTGGTTTCGATCAATATTTTTGAGGATAACGCATGTTAGGTCTGGGATAGGTCTGGGATTTGCCCTCATGCTGGACATACTTTCGCATTTTTCCATACATGTTGAACAGATCCTGGGTTTTTTCTGGATTGGATCGCGCAGTAATGTGGTACCACACTGAAACAGTCCACTAAACCTGGTTTCGATCAATATTTTAGAGGATAACGAAAGTTATGTCTAGGTTAGGCCTGGGATTTGGACTCATCAGGGTCATACTTTCGCAGTTTTAACATACATGTTGACCTAATCCAGGGTTTTTTCTGCTTTGGATCACGTAGTAATGTGGTACCACACTAAAACAGTCAATTCAACCTGGTTTCGATCAATATTTTAGGGGATAACGCAAGTTATGTCTGGGATAGGTCTGGGATTTGCCCTCATCAGGCTCATACTTTCGCGTTTTTCACATACTTGTTGAACGGGTCTTGGGTTTTTTCTGGTGTGGATCACGTAGTAATGTGGTACCGCACTGAAACAATCAATTAAACCTGGTCTTGATAAATATTTTAGAGGATAACGCATGTTAGGTCTGGGTTAGGTCTAGGATATGCCCTCATCAGGCTCATACTTTCGCATATTTCTCATACTTCATGGCTGGATCCTGGGCTATTTCTGGATTGGATCACGTAGTAATGTGGTACCACACTGAAACAGTCAATTTAACCTGGTTTCGATCAATATTTTAGAGAATAATTCATGTTCAGTCTAGGTTAGGTCTGCGATTTGCTCTCATCAGGCTCATTCTTTCGCATATTTCTCATACTTGATGGCTAGATCCTGGGCTTTATCTGGATTGCATCACGTAGTAATGAAGTACAACACTGAAACAGTCAATTAAACCTGGTTTCCATCAATATTTTAGAGGACAGCGCATGTTAGGTCTAGGTTAGGCCTGGGATTTGCCCTCATAAGGGTCATACTTTCGCAGTTTTAACATACATGTTGACCTGATCGAGGGTTTTTTCTGCTTTGGATCACGTAGTAAGGTGGTACGCTGAAACAGTCAATTAAACCTGGTTTCGATCAATATTTTTCAGGATAACGCATGTTAGGTCTAGGTTAGGCCTGGGATTTTCACTCACCAGACTCATACTTTCGCATTCTTCACATACTCGTTGAACGGATCCTGGGTTTTTACTGGTTTGGATCACGTAGTAATGTGGTACCACACTGAAACATTCAATTAAACCTGGTTTCCGTCAATATTTTAGAGGACAACGCCAGTTAGGTCTGGGTTAGGCCTGGGATTTGCCCTCATCAGACTCATATTTTCGCATACTTCGCATACTTGTTGAACAGATCCTGGGTTTTGTTCCGGTTTGGATCATGTAGTAGTGTGGTACCACACTGAAACAGTCGATTAAACATGGTTTCGATCACTATCATAGAGGATAATGCATATTAGGTCTAGGATAGGCCTGGGATTTGCCCTCATCAGACACATAATTTCGCATTCTTTACGTACTTGTTGAACAGCTACTGGGTTTTTTTCTGGTTTGGATCACGTAGTAATGTGGTACCACACTGAAACTGTTGATTAAACCTGGTTTCGATCAATATTTTTAAGGATAACGCATGTTAGGTCTAGGTTAGGCCTGGGATTTGCCCTCATCAGGGTCATACTTTCGCAGTTTTAACATACATGTTGACCTGATCGAGGGTTTTTTCTGCTTTGGATCACGTAGTAAAGTGGTACGCTGAAACAGTCAATTAAACCTGGTTTCGATCAATATTTTTCAGGATAACGCATGTTAGGTCTAGGTTAGGCCTGGGATTTTCACTCACCAGACTCATACTTTCGCACACTTCACATACTCGTTGAACAGATCCTGGGTTTTTTCTGGTTTGGAACACATAGTAATGTGGTACCACACTGAAACAGTCCATTAAACCAGGTCTTGATAAATATTTTAGAGGATAACGCATGTTACGTCAGGGTAAGGTCTAGGATTTGCCCTCATCAGGCTCATACTTTCGCATATTTCTAATACTTCATGGCTAGATCCTGGGCTATTTCTGGATTGCATCACGTAGTAATGTAGTACCTCACTGAAACAGTCGATTAACCCTGGTTTCGATCAATATTTTAGAGGATAACACATGTTAGGTCTAGGTTAGGCCTGGGATTTGACCTCATCAGACTCATACTTTCGCACACTTCACATACTCGTTGAACAGATCCTGGGTTTTTTCTGGTTTGGAACACATAGTAATGTGGTACCACACTGAAACAGTCCATTAAACCTGGTTTCGATCAATATTTTAGAGGATAATGCATGTTAGGTCTAGGTTAGGCCCGGGATTTGCCCTCATCAGGGTCATACTTTCGCGCTTTTCACATACTTGTTGAACAGATACTGGGTTTTTTTTTGGTTTGGATCACGTAGTAATGTGGTACCACACTGAAACAGTCGATTAACCCTGGTTTCAAACAATATTTTAGAGGATAACGCAAGTTAGGTCTAGGTTAGGCCTGGGATTTGACCTCATCAGACTCATACTTTCGCACACTTCACATACTCGTTGAACAGATCCTGGGTTTTTTCTGGTTTGGAACACATAGTAACGTGGTACCACACTGAAACAGTCCATTAAACCTGGTCTTGATAAATATTTTAGAGGATAACGCATGTTACGTCAGGGTAAGGTCTAGGATTTGCCCTCATCAGGCTCATACTTTCGCATATTTCTAATACTTCATGGCTAGATCCTGGGCTATTTCTGGATTGCATCACGTAGTAATGTAGTACCTCACTGAAACAGTCGATTAACCCTGGTTTCGATCAATATTTTAGAGGATAACACATGTTAGGTCTAGGTTAGGCCTGGGATTTGACCTCATCAGACTCATACTTTCGCACACTTCACATACTCGTCGAACAGATCCTGGGTTTTTTGTAGTTTGGATAACGTAGTAATGTGGTACCACACTGAAACAGTCCGTTAAACCTGGTTTCGATCAATATTTTTGAGGATAACACATGTTAGGTCTAGGTTAGGCCTGGGATTTGACCTCATCAGACTCATACTTTCGCACACTTCACATACTCGTTGAACAGATCCTAGGTTTTTTCTGGTTTGGAACACATAGTAATGTGGTACCACACTGAAACAGTCCATTAAACCTGTTTTCGATCAATATTTTTGAGGATAACGCATGTTAGGTCTGGGTTAGGTCTAGGATTTGCCCTCGTCAGGATCATACTTTCGCATTTTTCACATACTTGTTGAACAGATCCTGGGTTCTTTCTGGTTTGGATCACGTAGTGGTGTGGTACCACACTGAAACAGTCCATTAAACCTGGTTTGGATCAATATTTTAGAGGATAACGCATGTTAGGTCTAGGTTAGGTCTGGGATTTTCACTCATCAGACTCATACTTTCGCATTCTTCGCATACTTGTTGAGCGGATCCTGGGTTTTTGCTGGTTTGGTTCACGTAGTAATGTGGTACCACACTGAAACAGTCGATTAAACCTGGTTTCGAACAATATTTTAGAGGATAACGCAAGTTAGGTCTGGGATAGGTCTGGGATTTGACCACATCAGACTCATACTTTCGCACACTTCACATACTCGTTGAACAGATCCTGGGTTATTTTCTGGTTTGGATCACATAGTAATGTGGTACCACACTGAAACAGTCGATTAAACCAGGTTTCGATCAATATTTTAGAGGATAACGCATGTTAGGTCTAGGTTAGGCCTGGGATTTTCACTCATCAGACTCATACTTTCGCATTCTTCGCATACTTGTTGAACGGATCCTGGGTTTTTTCTGGTTTGGATCACGAAGTAGTGTGGTACCACACTGAAACTGTCCATTAAACCTGGTTTCGCTCAATATTTTAGAGGATAACGCATGTTAGGTCTAGGTTAGGTCTGGGATTTGCTCTCATCAGGCTCATTCTTTCGCATATTTCTCATACTTGATGGCTAGATCATGGGCTTTTTCTGGATTGCATCACGTAGTAATGTAGTACCACACTGAAACAGTCAATAAAACCTGGTTTCCATCAATATTTTAGAGGACAACGCAAGTTAGGTCTAGGTAAGGCCTGAGATTTTCACTGATCAGACTCATACTTTCGCATTCTTCACATACTTGTTGAACGGATCCTGGGTGTTTTCTGCTTTTGATCACGTAGTAAATAGGTACCACACTGAAACATTCAATAAAACCTGGTCTTGATAAATATTTTAGAGGATAACGCATGTTAGGTCTGGGTCAGGTCTAGAATTTGCCCACATCATGCTCATACTTTCGCATCTTTCTCATACATCATGGCTAGATCCTGGGCTATTTCTGGATTGCAGCTCGTAGTAATGTGGTACCACGCTGAAACAGTCCATTAAACCTGGTTTCGATCAATATTTTTGAGGATAACGCATGTTAGGTCTGGGATAGGTCTGGGATTTGCCCTCATGCGGGACATACTTTCGCATTTTTCCATACATGTTGAACAGATCCTGGGTTTTTTCTGGATTGGATCGCGCAGTAATGTGGTACCACACTGAAACAGTCCACTAAACCTGGTTTCGATCAATATTTTAGAGGATAACGAAAGTTATGTCTAGGTTAGGCCTGGGATTTGGACTCATCAGGGTCATAATTTCGCAGTTTTAACATACATGTTGACCTAATCCAGGGTTTTTTCTGCTTTGGATCACGTAGTAATGTGGTACCACACTAAAACAGTCAATTCAACCTGGTTTCGATCAATATTTTAGGGGATAACGCAAGTTATGTCTGGGATAGGTCTGGGATTTGCCCTCATCAGGCTCATACTTTCGCGTTTTTCACATACTTGTTGAACGGGTCTTGGGTTTTTTCTGGTGTGGATCACGTAGTAATGTGGTACCGCACTGAAACAATCAATTAAACCTGGTCTTGATAAATATTTTAGAGGATAACGCATGTTAGGTCTGGGTTAGGTCTAGGATATGCCCTCATCAGGCTCATACTTTCGCATATTTCTCATACTTCATGGCTGGATCCTGGGCTATTTCTGGATTGGATCACGTAGTAATGTGGTACCACACTGAAACAGTCAATTTAACCTGGTTTCGATCAATATTTTAGAGAATAATTCATGTTCGGTCTAGGTTAGGTCTGCGATTTGCTCTCATCAGGCTCATTCTTTCGCATATTTCTCATACTTGATGGCTAGATCCTGGGCTTTATCTGGATTGCATCACGTAGTAATGAAGTACAACACTGAAACAGTCAATTAAACCTGGTTTCCATCAATATTTTAGAGGACAGCGCATGTTAGGTCTAGGTTAGGCCTGGGATTTGCCCTCATCAGGGTCATACTTTCGCAGTTTTAACATACATGTTGACCTGATCGAGGGTTTTTTCTGCTTTGGATCACGTAGTAAGGTGGTACGCTGAAACAGTCAATTAAACCTGGTTTCGATCAATATTTTTCAGGATAACGCATGTTAGGTCTAGGTTAGGCCTGGGATTTTCACTCACCAGACTCATACTTTCGCATTCTTCACATACTCGTTGAACGGATCCTGGGTTTTTACTGGTTTGGATCACGTAGTAATGTGGTACCACACTGAAACATTCAATTAAACCTGGTTTCCGTCAATATTTTAGAGGACAACGCCAGTTAGGTCTGGGTTAGGCCTGGGATTTGCCCTCATCAGACTCATATTTTCGCATACTTCGCATACTTGTTGAACAGATCCTGGGTTTTGTTCCGGTTTGGATCATGTAGTAGTGTGGTACCACACTGAAACAGTCGATTAAACATGTTTTCGATCACTATCATAGAGGATAACGCATATTAGGTCTAGGATAGGCCTGGGATTTGCCCTCATCAGACACATAATTTCGCATTCTTTACGTACTTGTTGAACAGCTACTGGGTTTTTTTCTGGTTTGGATCACGTAGTAATGTGGTACCACACTGAAACTGTTGATTAAACCTGGTTTCGATCAATATTTTTAAGGATAACGCATGTTAGGTCTAGGTTAGGCCTGGGATTTGCCCTCATCAGGGTCATACTTTCGCAGTTTTAACATACATGTTGACCTGATCGAGGGTTTTTTCTGCTTTGGATCACGTAGTAAAGTGGTACGCTGAAACAGTCAATTAAACCTGGTTTCGATCAATATTTTTCAGGATAACGCATGTTAGGTCTAGGTTACGCCTGGGATTTTCACTCACCAGACTCATACTTTCGCACACTTCACATACTCGTTGAACAGATCCTGGGTTTTTTCTGGTTTGGAACACATAGTAATGTGGTACCACACTGAAACAGTCCATTAAACCTGGTCTTGATAAATATTTTAGAGGATAACGCATGTTACGTCAGGGTAAGGTCTAGGATTTGCCCTCATCAGGCTCATACTTTCGCATATTTCTAATACTTCATGGCTAGATCCTGGGCTATTTCTGGATTGCATCACGTAGTAATGTAGTACCTCACTGAAACAGTCGATTAACCCTGGTTTCGATCAATATTTTAGAGGATAACACATGTTAGGTCTAGGTTAGGCCTGGGATTTGACCTCATCAGACTCATACTTTCGCACACTTCACATACTCGTTGAACAGATCCTGGGTTTTTTCTGGTTTGGAACACATAGTAATGTGGTACCACACTGAAACAGTCCATTAAACCTGGATTCGATCAATATTTTAGAGGATAATGCATGTTAGGTCTCGGTTAGGCCTGGGATTTAACCTCATCAGACTCATACTTTCGCACACTTCACATACTCGTTGAACAGATCCTGGGTTTTTTCTGGTTTGGAACACATAGTAATGTGGTACCACACTGAAACAGTCCATTAAACCTGGTCTTGATAAATATTTTAGAGGATAGCGCATGTTACGTCAGGGTAAGGTCTAGGATTTGCCCTCATCAGGCTCATACTTTCGCATATTTCTAATACTTCATGGCTAGATCCTGGGCTTTTTCTGGATTGCATCACGTAGTAATGTAGTACCTCACTGAAACAGTCGATTAACCCTGGTTTCGATCAATATTTTAGAGGATAACACATGTTAGGTCTAGGTTAGGCCTGGGATTTGACCTCATCAGACTCATACTTTCGCACACTTCACATACTCGTTGAACAGAACCTGGGTTATTTTCTGGTTTGGATCACATAGTAATGTGGTACCACACTGAAACAGTCGATTAAACCAGGTTTCGATCAATATTTTTGAGGATAACGCATGTTAGGTCTGGGTTAGGTCTAGGATTTGCCCTCGTCAGGATCATACTTTCGCATTTTTCACATACTTGTTGAACAGATCCTGGGTTCTTTCTGGTTTGGATCACGTAGTGGTGTGGTACCACACTGAAACAGTCCATTAAACCTGGTTTGGATCAATATTTTAGAGGATAACGCATGTTAGGTCTAGGTTAGGTCTGGGATTTTCACTCATCAGACTCATACTTTCGCATTCTTCGCATACTAGTTGAGCGGATCCTGGGTTTTTTCTGGTTTGGTTCACGTAGTAATGTGGTACCACACTGAAACAGTCGATTAAACCTGGTTTCGAACAATATTTTAGAGGATAACGCAAGTTAGGTCTGTGATAGGTCTGGGATTTGACCACATCAGACTCATACTTTCGCACACTTCACATACTCGTTGAACAGATCCTGGGTTATTTTCTGGTTTGGATCACATAGTAATGTGGTACCACACTGAAACAGTCGATTAAACCAGGTTTCGATCAATATTTTAGAGGATAACGCATGTTAGGTCTAGGTTAGGCCTGGGATTTTCACTCATCAGACTCATACTTTCGCATTCGTCGCATACTTGTTGAACGGATCCTGGGTTTTTTCTGGTTTGGATCACGAAGTAGTGTGGTACCACACTGAAACTGTCCATTAAACCTGGTTTCGCTCAATATTTTAGAGGATAACGCATGTTAGGTCTAGGTTAGGTCTGGGATTTGCTCTCATCAGGCTCATTCTTTCGCATATTTCACATACTTGATGGCTAGATCATGGGCTTTTTCTGGATTGCATCACGTAGTAATGTAGTACCACACTGAAACAGTCAATAAAACCTGGTTTCCATCAATATTTTAGAGGACAACGCAAGTTAGGTCTAGGTAAGGCCTGAGATTTTCACTGATCAGACTCATACTTTCGCATTCTTCACATACTTGTTGAACGGATCCTGGGTGTTTTCTGCTTTTGATCACGTAGTAAATAGGTACCGCACTGAAACATTCAATAAAACCTGGTCTTGATAAATATTTTAGAGGATAACGCATGTTAGGTCTGGGTCAGGTCTAGAATTTGCCCACATCATGCTCATACTTTCGCATCTTTCTCATACATCATGGCTAGATCCTGGGCTATTTCTGGATTGTAGCTCGTAGTAATGTGGTACCACGCTGAAACAGTCCATTAAACCTGGTTTCGATCAATATTTTTGAGGATAACGCATGTTAGGTCTGGGATAGGTCTGGGATTTGCCCTCATGCGGGACGTACTTTCGCATTTTTCCATACATGTTGAACAGATCCTGGGTTTTTTCTGGATTGGATCGCGCAGTAATGTGGTACCACACTGAAACAGTCCACTAAACCTGGTTTCGATCAATATTTTAGAGGATAACGAAAGTTATGTCTAGGTTAGGCCTGGGATTTGGACTCATCAGGGTCATAATTTCGCAGTTTTAACATACATGTTGACCTAATCCAGGGTTTTTTCTGCTTTGGATCACGTAGTAATGTGGTACCACACTAAAACAGTCAATTCAACCTGGTTTCGATCAATATTTTAGGGGATAACGCAAGTTATGTCTGGGATAGGTCTGGGATTTGCCCTCATCAGGCTCATACTTTCGCGTTTTTCACATACTTGTTGAACGGGTCTTGGGTTTTTTCTGGTGTGGATCACGTAGTAATGTGGTACCGCACTGAAACAATCAATTAAACCTGGTCTTGATAAATATTTTAGAGGATAACGCATGTTAGGTCTGGGTTAGGTCTAGGATATGCCCTCATCAGGCTCATACTTTCGCATATTTCTCATACTTCATGGCTGGATCCTGGGCTATTTCTGGATTGGATCACGTAGTAATGTGGTACCACACTGAAACAGTCAATTTAACCTGGTTTCGATCAATATTTTAGAGAATAATTCATGTTCGGTCTAGGTTAGGTCTGCGATTTGCTCTCATCAGGCTCATTCTTTCGCATATTTCTCATACTTGATGGCTAGATCCTGGGCTTTATCTGGATTGCATCACGTAGTAATGAAGTACAACACTGAAACAGTCAATTAAACCTGGTTTCCATCAATATTTTAGAGGACAGCGCATGTTAGGTCTAGGTTAGGCCTGGGATTTGCCCTCATCAGGGTCATACTTTCGCAGTTTTAACATACATGTTGACCTGATCGAGGGTTTTTTCTGCTTTGGATCACGTAGTAAGGTGGTACGCTGAAACAGTCAATTAAACCTGGTTTCGATCAATATTTTTCAGGATAACGCATGTTAGGTCTAGGTTAGGCCTGGGATTTTCACTCACCAGACTCATACTTTCGCATTCTTCACATACTCGTTGAACGGATCCTGGGTTTTTACTGGTTTGGATCACGTAGTAATGTGGTACCACACTGAAACATTCAATTAAACCTGGTTTCCGTCAATATTTTAGAGGACAACGCCAGTTAGGTCTGGGTTAGGCCTGGGATTTGCCCTCATCAGACTCATATTTTCGCATACTTCGCATACTTGTTGAACAGATCCTGGGTTTTGTTCCGGTTTGGATCATGTAGTAGTGTGGTACCACACTGAAACAGTCGATTAAACATGTTTTCGATCACTGTCATAGAGGATAACGCATATTAGGTCTAGGATAGGCCTGGGATTTGCCCTCATCAGACACATAATTTCGCATTCTTTACGTACTTGTTGAACAGCTACTGGGTTTTTTTCTGGTTTGGATCACGTAGTAATGTAGTACCACACTGAAACTGTTGATTAAACCTGGTTTCGATCAATATTTTTAAGGATAACGCATGTTAGGTCTAGGTTAGGCCTGGGATTTGCCCTCATCAGGGTCATACTTTCGCAGTTTTAACATACATGTTGACCTGATCGAGGGTTTTTTCTGCTTTGGATCACGTAGTAAAGTGGTACGCTGAAACAGTCAATTAAACCTGGTTTCGATCAATATTTTTCAGGATAACGCATGTTAGGTCTAGGTTAGGCCTGGGAGTTTCACTCACCAGACTCATACTTTCGCACACTTCACATACTCGTTGAACAGATCCTGGGTTTTTTCTGGTTTGGAACACATAGTAATGTGGTACCACACTGAAACAGTCCATTAAACCTGGTCTTGATAAATATTTTAGAGGATAACGCATGTTACGTCAGGGTAAGGTCTAGGATTTGCCCTCATCAGGCTCATACTTTCGCATATTTCTAATACTTCATGGCTAGATCCTGGGCTATTTCTGGATTGCATCACGTAGTAATGTAGTACCTCACTGAAACAGTCGATTAACCCTGGCATCGATCAATATTTTAGAGGATAACACATGTTAGGTCTAGGTTAGGCCTGGGATTTGACCTCATCAGACTCATACTTTCGCACACTTCACATACTCGTTGAACAGATCCTGGGTTTTTTCTGGTTTGGAACACATAGTAATGTGGTACCACACTGAAACAGTCCATTAAACCTGGATTCGATCAATATTTTAGAGGATAATGCATGTTAGGTCTAAGTTAGGCCTGGGATTTGCCCTCATCAGGGTCATACTTTCGCGTTTTTCACATACTTGTTGAACAGATACTGGGTTTTTTTTTGGTTTGGATCACGTAGTAATGTGGTACCACACTGAAACAGTCGATTAACCCTGGTTTCGAACAATATTTTAGAGGATAACGCAAGTTAGGTCTCGGTTAGGCCTGGGATTTAACCTTATCAGACTCATACTTTCGCACACTTCACATACTCGTTGAACAGATCCTGGGTTTTTTCTGGTTTGGAACACATCGTAATGTGGTACCACACTGAAACAGTCCATTAAACCTGGTCTTGATAAATATTTTAGAGGATAACGCATGTTACGTCAGGGTAAGGTCTAGGATTTGCCCTCATCAGGCTCATACTTTCGCATATTTCTAATACTTCATGGCTAGATCCTGGGCTTTTTCTGGATTGCATCACGTAGTAATGTAGTACCTCACTGAAACAGTCGATTAACCCTGGTTTCGATCAATATTTTAGAGGATAACACATGTTAGGTCTAGGTTAGGCCTGGGATTTGACCTCATCAGACTCATACTTTCGCACACTTCACATACTCGTTGAACAGATCCTGGGTTTTTTCTGGTTTGGAACACATAGTAATGTGGTACCACACTGAAACAGTCCATTAAACCTGTTTTCGATCAATATTTTTGAGGATAACGCATGTTAGGTCTGGGTTAGGTCTAGGATTTGCCCTCGTCAGGATCATACTTTCGCATTTTTCACATACTTGTTGAACAGATCCTGGGTTCTTTCTGGTTTGGATCACGTAGTGGTGTGGTACCACACTGAAACAGTCCATTAAACCTGGTTTGGATCAATATTTTAGAGGATAACGCATGTTAGGTCTAGGTTAGGTCTGGGATTTTCACTCATCAGACTCATACTTTCGCATTCTTCGCATACTTGTTGAGCGGATCCTGGGTTTTTTCTGGTTTGGTTCACGTAGTAATGTGGTACCACACTGAAACAGTCGATTAAACCTGGTTTCGAACAATATTTTAGAGGATAACGCAAGTTAGGTCTGGGATAGGTCTGGGATTTGACCACATCAGACTCATACTTTCGCACACTTCACATACTCGTTGAACAGATCCTGGGTTATTTTCTGGTTTGGATCACATAGTAATGTGGTACCACACTGAAACAGTCGATTAAACCAGGTTTCGATCAATATTTTAGAGGATAACGCATGTTAGGTCTAGGTTAGGCCTGGGATTTTCACTCATCAGACTCATACTTTCGCATTCTTCGCATACTTGTTGAACGGATCCTGGGTTTTTTCTGGTTTGGATCACGAAGTAGTGTGGTACCACACTGAAACTGTCCATTAAACCTGGTTTCGCTCAATATTTTAGAGGATAACGCATGTTAGGTCTAGGTTAGGTCTGGGATTTGCTCTCATCAGGCTCATTCTTTCGCATATTTCTCATACTTGATGGCTAGATCATGGGCTTTTTCTGGATTGCATCACGTAGTAATGTAGTACCACACTGAAACAGTCAATAAAACCTGGTTTCCATCAATATTTTAGAGGACAACGCAAGTTAGGTCTAGGTAAGGCCTGAGATTTTCACTGATCAGACTCATACTTTCGCATTCTTCACATACTTGTTGAACGGATCCTGGGTGTTTTCTGCTTTTGATCACGTAGTAAATAGGTACCACACTGAAACATTCAATAAAACCTGGTCTTGATAAATATTTTAGAGGATAACGCATGTTAGGTCTGGGTCAGGTCTAGAATTTGCCCACATCATGCTCATACTTTCGCATCTTTCTCATACATCATGGCTAGATCCTGGGCTATTTCTGGATTGCAGCTCGTAGTAATGTGGTACCACGCTGAAACAGTCCATTAAACCTGGTTTCGATCAATATTTTTGAGGATAACGCATGTTAGGTCTGGGATAGGTCTGGGATTTGCCCTCATGCGGGACATACTTTCGCATTTTTCCATACATGTTGAACAGATCCTGGGTTTTTTCTGGATTGGATCGCGCAGTAATGTGGTACCACACTGAAACAGTCCACTAAACCTGGTTTCGATCAATATTTTAGAGGATAACGAAAGTTATGTCTAGGTTAGGCCTGGGATTTGGACTCATCAGGGTCATACTTTCGCAGTTTTAACATACATGTTGACCTAATCCAGGGTTTTTTCTGCTTTGGATCACGTAGTAATGTGGTACCACACTAAAACAGTCAATTCAACCTGGTTTCGATCAATATTTTAGGGGATAACGCAAGTTATGTCTGGGTTAGGTCTAGGATATGCCCTCATCAGGCTCATACTTTCGCATATTTCTCATACTTCATGGCTGGATCCTGGGCAATTTCTGGATTGGATCACGTAGTAATGTGGTACCACACTGAAACAGTCAATTTAACCTGGTTTCGATCAATATTTTAGAGAATAATTCATGTTCGGTCTAGGTTAGGTCTGCGATTTGCTCTCATCAGGCTCATTCTTTCGCATATTTCTCATACTTGATGGCTAGATCCTGGGCTTTATCTGGATTGCATCACGTAGTAATGAAGTACAACACTGAAACAGTCAATTAAACCTGGTTTCCATCAATATTTTAGAGGACAGCGCATGTTAGGTCTAGGTTAGGCCTGGGATTTGCCCTCATCAGGGTCATACTTTCGCAGTTTTAACATACATGTTGACCTGATCGAGGGTTTTTTCTGCTTTGGATCACGTAGTAAGGTGGTACGCTGAAACAGTCAATTAAACCTGGTTTCGATCAATATTTTTCAGGATAACGCATGTTAGGTCTAGGTTAGGCCTGGGATTTTCACTCACCAGACTCATACTTTCGCATTCTTCACATACTCGTTGAACGGATCCTGGGTTTTTACTGGTTTGGATCACGTAGTAATGTGGTACCACACTGAAACATTCAATTAAACCTGGTTTCCGTCAATATTTTAGAGGACAACGCCAGTTAGGTCTGGGTTAGGCCTGGGATTTGCCCTCATCAGACTCATATTTTCGCATACTTCGCATACTTGTTGAACAGATCCTGGGTTTTGTTCCGGTTTGGATCATGTAGTAGTGTGGTACCACACTGAAACAGTCGATTAAACATGGTTTCGATCACTATCATAGAGGATAATGCATATTAGGTCTAGGATAGGCCTGGGATTTGCCCTCATCAGACACATAATTTCGCATTCTTTACGTACTTGTTGAACAGCTACTGGGTTTTTTTCTGGTTTGGATCACGTAGTAATGTGGTACCACACTGAAACTGTTGATTAAACCTGGTTTCGATCAATATTTTTAAGGATAACGCATGTTAGGTCTAGGTTAGGCCTGGGATTTGCCCTCATCAGGGTCATACTTTCGCAGTTTTAACATACATGTTGACCTGATCGAGGGTTTTTTCTGCTTTGGATCACGTAGTAAAGTGGTACGCTGAAACAGTCAATTAAACCTGGTTTCGATCAATATTTTTCAGGATAACGCATGTTAGGTCTAGGTTAGGCCTGGGATTTTCACTCACCAGACTCATACTTTCGCACACTTCACATACTCGTTGAACAGATCCTGGGTTTTTTCTGGTTTGGAACACATAGTAATGTGGTACCACACTGAAACAGTCCATTAAACCTGGTCTTGATAAATATTTTAGAGGATAACGCATGTTACGTCAGGGTAAGGTCTAGGATTTGCCCTCATCAGGCTCATACTTTCGCATATTTCTAATACTTCATGGCTAGATCCTGGGCTATTTCTGGATTGCATCACGTAGTAATGTAGTACCTCACTGAAACAGTCGATTAACCCTGGTTTCGATCAATATTTTAGAGGATAACACATGTTAGGTCTAGGTTAGGCCTGGGATTTGACCTCATCAGACTCATACTTTCGCACACTTCACATACTCGTTGAACAGATCCTGGGTTTTTTCTGGTTTGGAACACATAGTAATGTGGTACCACACTGAAACAGTCCATTAAACCTGGTTTCGATCAATATTTTAGAGGATAATGCATGTTAGGTCTAGGTTAGGCCTGGGATTTGCCCTCATCAGGGTCATACTTTCGCGCTTTTCACATACTTGTTGAACAGATACTGGGTTTTTTTTTGGTTTGGATCACGTAGTAATGTGGTACCACACTGAAACAGTCGATTAACCCTGGTTTCAAACAATATTTTAGAGGATAACGCAAGTTAGGTCTAGGTTAGGCCTGGGATTTGACCTCATCAGACTCATACTTTCGCACACTTCACATACTCGTTGAACAGATCCTGGGTTTTTTCTGGTTTGGAACACATAGTAACGTGGTACCACACTGAAACAGTCCATTAAACCTGGTCTTGATAAATATTTTAGAGGATAACGCATGTTACGTCAGGGTAAGGTCTAGGATTTGCCCTCATCAGGCTCATACTTTCGCATATTTCTAATACTTCATGGCTAGATCCTGGGCTATTTCTGGATTGCATCACGTAGTAATGTAGTACCTCACTGAAACAGTCGATTAACCCTGGTTTCGATCAATATTTTAGAGGATAACACATGTTAGGTCTAGGTTAGGCCTGGGATTTGACCTCATCAGACTCATACTTTCGCACACTTCACATACTCGTTGAACAGATCCTGGGTTTTTTGTAGTTTGGATAACGTAGTAATGTGGTACCACACTGAAACAGTCGATTAAACCTGGTTTCGAACAATATTTTAGAGGATAACGCAAGTTAGGTCTGGGATAGGTCTGGGATTTGACCACATCAGACTCATTCTTTCGCACACTTCACATACTCGTTGAACAGATCCTGGGTTATTTTCTGGTTTGGATCACATAGTAATGTGGTACCACACTGAAACAGTCGATTAAACCAGGTTTCGATCAATATTTTAGAGGATAACGCATGTTAGGTCTAGGTTAGGCCTGGGATTTTCACTCATCAGACTCATACTTTCGCATTCTTCGCATACTTGTTGAACGGATCCTGGGTTTTTTCTGGTTTGGATCACGAAGTAGTGTGGTACCACACTGAAACTGTCCATTAAACCTGGTTTCGCTCAATATTTTAGAGGATAACGCATGTTAGGTCTAGGTTAGGTCTGGGATTTGCTCTCATCAGGCTCATTCTTTCGCATATTTCTCATACTTGATGGCTAGATCATGGGCTTTTTCTGGATTGCATCACGTAGTAATGTAGTACCACACTGAAACAGTCAATAAAACCTGGTTTCCATCAATATTTTAGAGGACAACGCAAGTTAGGTCTAGGTAAGGCCTGAGATTTTCACTGATCAGACTCATACTTTCGCATTCTTCACATACTTGTTGAACGGATCCTGGGTGTTTTCTGCTTTTGATCACGTAGTAAATAGGTACCACACTGAAACATTCAATAAAACCTGGTCTTGATAAATATTTTAGAGGATAACGCATGTTAGGTCTGGGTCAGGTCTAGAATTTGCCCACATCATGCTCATACTTTCGCATCTTTCTCATACATCATGGCTAGATCCTGGGCTATTTCTGGATTGCAGCTCGTAGTAATGTGGTACCACGCTGAAACAGTCCATTAAACCTGGTTTCGATCAATATTTTTGAGGATAATGCATGTTAGGTCTGGGATAGGTCTGGGATTTGCCCTCATGCGGGACATACTTTCGCATTTTTCCATACATGTTGAACAGATCCTGGGTTTTTTCTGGATTGGATCGCGCAGTAATGTGGTACCACACTGAAACAGTCCACTAAACCTGGTTTCGATCAATATTTTAGAGGATAACGAAAGTTATGTCTAGGTTAGGCCTGGGATTTGGACTCATCAGGGTCATACTTTCGCAGTTTTAACATACATGTTGACCTAATCCAGGGTTTTTTCTGCTTTGGATCACGTAGTAATGTGGTACCACACTAAAACAGTCAATTCAACCTGGTTTCGATCAATATTTTAGGGGATAACGCAAGTTATGTCTGGGATAGGTCTGGGATTTGCCCTCATCAGGCTCATACTTTCGCGTTTTTCACATACTTGTTGAACGGGTCTTGGGTTTTTTCTGGTGTGGATCACGTAGTAATGTGGTACCGCACTGAAACAATCAATTAAACCTGGTCTTGATAAATATTTTAGAGGATAACGCATGTTAGGTCTGGGTTAGGTCTAGGATATGCCCTCATCAGGCTCATACTTTCGCATATTTCTCATACTTCATGGCTGGATCCTGGGCTATTTCTGGATTGGATCACGTAGTAATGTGGTACCACACTGAAACAGTCAATTTAACCTGGTTTCGAACAATATTTTAGAGAATAATTCATGTTCGGTCTAGGTTAGGTCTGCGATTTGCTCTCATCAGGCTCATTCTTTCGCATATTTCTCATACTTGATGGCTAGATCCTGGGCTTTATCTGGATTGCATCACGTAGTAATGAAGTACAACACTGAAACAGTCAATTAAACCTGGTTTCCATCAATATTTTAGAGGACAGCGCATGTTAGGTCTAGGTTAGGCCTGGGATTTGCCCTCATCAGGGTCATACTTTCGCAGTTTTAACATACATGTTGACCTGATCGAGGGTTTTTTCTGCTTTGGATCACGTAGTAAGGTGGTACGCTGAAACAGTCAATTAAACCTGGTTTCGATCAATATTTTTCAGGATAACGCATGTTAGGTCTAGGTTAGGCCTGGGATTTTCACTCACCAGACTCATACTTTCGCATTCTTCACATACTCGTTGAACGGATCCTGGGTTTTTACTGGTTTGGATCACGTAGTAATGTGGTACCACACTGAAACATTCAATTAAACCTGGTTTCCGTCAATATTTTAGAGGACAACGCCAGTTAGGTCTGGGTTAGGCCTGGGATTTGCCCTCATCAGACTCATATTTTCGCATACTTCGCATACTCGTTGAACGGATCCTGGGTTTTTACTGGTTTGGATCACGTAGTAATGTGGTACCACACTGAAACAGTCCATTAAACCTGGTTTCGCTCAATATTTTAGAGGATAACGCATGTTAGGTCTAGGTTAGGTCTGGGATTTGCTCTCATCAGACTCATTCCTTCGCATATTTCTCATACTTGATGGCTAGATCATGGGCTTTTTCTGGATTGCATGACGTAGTAATGTAGTACCACACTGAAACAGTCAATGAAACCTGGTTTCCATCAATATTTTAGAGGACAACGCAAGTTAGGTCTAGGTAAGGCCTGAGATTTTCACTGATCAGACTCATACTTTCGCATTCTTCACATACTTGTTGAACGGATCCTGGGTTTTTTGTGGTTTGGATCACGTAGTAATGTGGTACCACACTGAAACAGTTGATTAATCCTGGTTTGGATCATTAGTTTAGAGAATAACTCATGTTAGGTCTGGGTTAGGTCTAGGATCTGCCCCCAGCAGGCTCATACTTTCGCATATTTCTCATACTTGATGGCTAGATCCTGGGCTTTTTCTGGATTGGATCACGCAGTAATGTGGTACCGCACTGAAACAGTCCATCAAAACCTTGTTTCGATCAATATTTTAGCGGATAACGCATGTTAGGCCCGGGTTAGGTCTAGGATTTGCCCTCTTCAGACCCATACTTTCGCATTCTTCACATACTTGTTGTACAGATCCTGGGTTTTTTTCTGGTTTGCATCACGTAGTAATGTGGTACCACACTGAAACAGTCCATCAAAACCTGGTTTCGATCAATATTTTAGCGGATAACGCATGTTATGTCTAGGTTAGGCCTGGGATTTGCCCTCATTAGGCTCATACTTTCGCATATTTCTCATACTTGATGGCTAGATCCTGGGCTTTTTCTGGATTGGATCACGTACTAATGTGGTACCACACTGAAACAGTCCATTAGACCTGGTTTCGATCAATATTTTAGAGAATAACGCATGTTATGTCTAGGTTGGGCCTGGGATTTGCCCTCGTCAGACACATACTTTCGCATTCTCCACATACTTGTTGAACAGATCCTGGGTTTTTCCTGGTTTGGATCACGTAGTAATGTGGTACCACACTGAAACAGTCCATTAAACCTGGTTTCGGTCAATATTTTAGAGAATAACGCATGTTAGGTCTTGGTTAGGTCTGGGATTTGCCCTAATCAGGCTCATAATTTCGCATATTTCTCATACTTCCTGGCTAGATCCTGGGCTCTTTCTGGATTGGATCACGTAGTAATGTGGTACCACACTGAAACAGTCCATTAAACCTGGTTTGGATCATTATTTTAGAGAATAACGCATGTTATGTCAAGGTTGGGCTTGGGATTTGCCCTCATCAGACTCATACTTGCGCATTCTTCACATACTTGTTGAACAGATCCTGGGTTTTTTCTGGTTTGGATCACGTAGTAATGTGGTACCACACTGAAAAAGTCAATTAAACCTGGTTTCGATGAATATTTTAGAGAATAACTCATGTTAGCTCTAGGTTAGGTCTGGGATTTGCACTCATTTGGCTCGTACTTTCGCATATTTCTCATACTTGATGGCCAGATTCTGGGCTTTTTCTGTTTTGGATCCCGTAGTAATGTGGCACGACACTGAAACGATCCATTAAACCTGGTGTCGATCAATATTTTGGAGGATAACGCATGTTATGTCTAGGTTAGGCCTGGGATTTGCCCTCATCAGACACATACTTTCGCATTCTCCACGTACTTGTTGAACAGATCCTGGGTTTTTTCTGGTTTGGATCACGTAGTAATGTGGTACCACACTGAAACAGTTGATTAATCCTGGTTTGGATCATTAGTTTAGAGAATAACTCATGTTAGGTCTGGGTTAGGTCTAGGATTTGCCCCCAGCAGGCTCATACTTTCGCATATTTCTCATACTTGATGGCTAGATCCTGGGCTTTTTCTGGATTGGATCACGCAGTAATGTGGTACCGCACTGAAACAGTCCATCAAAACCTTGTTTCGATCAATATTTTAGCGGATAACGCATGTTAGGCCCGGGTTAGGTCTAGGATTTGCCCTGTTCAGACCCATACTTTCGCATTCTTCACATACTTGTTGTACAGATCCTGGGTTTTTTTCTGGTTTGCATCACGTAGTAATGTGGTACCACACTGAAACAGTCCATCAAAACCTGGTTTCGATCAATATTTTAGCGGATAACGCATGTTATGTCTAGGTTAGGCCTGGGATTTGCCCTCATTAGGCTCATACTTTCGCATATTTCTCATACTTGATGGCTAGATCCTGGGCTTTTTCTGGATTGGATCACGTACTAATGTGGTACCACACTGAAACAGTCCATTAGACCTGGTTTCGATCAATATTTTAGAGAATAACGCATGTTATGTCTAGGTTGGGCCTGGGATTTGCCCTCGTCAGACACATACTTTCGCATTCTCCACATACTTGTTGAACAGATCCTGGGTTTTTTCTGGTTTGGATCACGTAGTAATGTGGTACCACACTGAAACAGTCCATTAAACCTGGTTTCGGTCAATATTTTAGAGAATAACGCATGTTAGGTCTTGGTTAGGTCTGGGATTTGCCCTAATCAGGCTCATAATTTCGCATATTTCTCATACTTCCTGGCTAGATCCTGGGCTCTTTCTGGATTGGATCACGTAGTAATGTGGTACCACACTGAAACAGTCCATTAAACCTGGTTTGGATCATTATTTTAGAGAATAACGCATGTTATGTCAAGGTTGGGCTTGGGATTTGCCCTCATCAGACTCATACTTGCGCATTCTTCACATACTTGTTGAACAGATCCTGGGTTTTTTCTGGTTTGGATCACGTAGTAATGTGGTACCACACTGAAAAAGTCAATTAAACCTGGTTTCGATGAATATTTTAGAGAATAACTCATGTTAGCTCTAGGTTAGGTCTGGGATTTGCACTCATTTGGCTCGTACTTTCGCATATTTCTCATACTTGATGGCCAGATTCTGGGCTTTTTCTGTTTTGGATCCCGTAGTAATGTGGCACGACACTGAAACGATCCATTAAACCTGGTGTCGATCAATATTTTGGAGGATAACGCATGTTATGTCTAGGTTAGGCCTGGGATTTGCCCTCATCAGACACATACTTTCGCATTCTCCACGTACTTGTTGAACAGATCCTGGGTTTTTTCTGGTTTGGATCACGTAGTAATGTGGTACCACACTGAAACAGTTGATTAATCCTGGTTTGGATCATTAGTTTAGAGAATAACTCATGTTAGGTCTGGGTTAGGTCTAGGATTTGCCCCCAGCAGGCTCATACTTTCGCATATTTCTCATACTTGATGGCTAGATCCTGGGCTTTTTCTGGATTGGATCACGCAGTAATGTGGTACCACACCGAAACAGTCCATCAAAACCTTGTTTCGATCAATATTTTAGCGGATAACGCATGTTATGTCTAGGTTTGGCCGGGGATTTGCCCTCATCAGGCTCATACTTTCGCATATTTCTCATACTTGATGGCTAGATCCTGAGCTTTTTCTGGATTGGATCACGTACTAATGTGGTACCACACTGAAACAGTCCATTAGACCTGGTTTCGATCAATATTTTAGAGAATAACGCATGTTATGTCTAGGTTAGGCCTGGGATTTGCCCTCATCAGGCTCATACTTTCGCATATTTCTCATATTTGTTGAAGAGATCCCTGGCTTTTTCTGGTTTGGATCACGTAGTGAAGAGGTACCACACTGAAACAGACGATTAATCCTGGTCTCGGTCAATATTTTATAGGATAACGCAAGTTCGGTCTGGGATAGGTCTGGGATTTGCCCTCATCAGGTCGTATTTTCGCATATTTCTCATACTTGTTGAACAGATCCTGGGTTTTTTCTGGTTTGGATCACGTAGTAATGTGGTACCACACTGAAACAGTCCATTAAACCTGGTTTCCATCAATATTTTGGAGGACAACGCAAGTTAGGTCTGGGATAGGTCTGGGATTTGCCGTCGTCAGGGTCATGCTTTCGCATTTTTAACATACTTGTTGATCAGATCCAGGGTTTTTCTGGTTTGGATCACGTAGTAAAGTGGTACCACACTGAAACAGTCGATTAATCCTATTCTCGATCAATATTTTAGAGGATAACTCATGCTAGGTCTAGGTTAGGCCTGAGATTTGCCCTCATCAGACCCATACTTTCGCATTCTTCACATACTTGTTGAACAGATCCTGGGTTATTTCTGGTTTGGATCACCTAGTAAAGTGGTACCACACTGAAACAGTCGATTAATCCTGGTCACGATCAACATTTTAGAGGATAACGCCGGTTAGGACTCGGTTAGGTCTGGGATTTGCCCTTCTCAGGCTCATACTTTCGCATATTCCTCATACTTGATGGCCATATTCTGGGCTTTTTCTGGTTTGTATCACGTAGTAAAGTGGTGCCACACGGAAACAGTCCATGAAACCTAGTCTCGGTTAATATTTTAAAGGATATCGCATGTTAGGTCCGGGTTAGGTCTAGGATTTGCCCTCTTCAGACCCATACTTTCGCATTCTTCACATACTTGTTGTACAGATCCTGGGTTTTTTTCTGGTTTGCATCACGTAGTAATGTGGTACCACACTGAAACAGTCCATCAAAACCTGGTTTCGATCAATATTTTAGCGGATAACGCATGTTATGTCTAGGTTAGGCCTGGGATTTGCCCTCATTAGGCTCATACTTTCGCATATTTCTCATACTTGATGGCTAGATCCTGGGCTTTTCCTGGATTGGATCACGTACTAATGTGGTACCACACTGAAACAGTCCATTAGACCTGGTTTCGATCAATATTATAGAGAATAACGCATGTTATGTCTAGGTTGGGCCTGGGATTTGCCCTCGTCAGACTCATACTTGCGCATTCTTCGCATACTTGTTGAACAGATCCTGGGTTTTTTCTGGTTTGGATCACGTAGTAATGTGGTACCACACTGAAAAAGTGCATTAAACCTGGTTTCGATCAATATTTTAGCGGATAACGCATGTTATGTCTAGGTTAGGCCTGGGATTTGCCCTCATCAGGCTCATACTTTCGCGTTTTTCACATACTTGTTGAACAAATCCCTGGCTTATTCTGGTTTGGATCATGTACTAATGTGGTACCACACTGAAACAGTCCATTAAACCTGGTTTGGATCATTATTTTTGAGAATAACGCATGTTATGTCTAGGTTGGGCCTGGGATTTGCCCTCATCAGACTCATACTTGCGCATTCTTCACATACTTGTTGAACAGATTCTGGGCTTTTTCTGGTTTGATCCCGTAGTAATGTGGTACCACACAGAAACGGTCCATTAAACCTGGTGTCGATGAATATTTTAGAGGATAACGCATGTTATGTCTAGGTTAGGTCTGGGATTTGCCCTCATCAGACTCATACTTTCGCATATTTCTCAAACTTGTTGGCCAGATTCTGTGCTTTCACTGGTTTGGACACGTAGTAATGTGGTACCACACTGAAACAGTCGATTAAACCTGGTTTCGATCAATATTTTAGAGGATAACGCATGTTATGTCTAGGTTGGGCCTGGGATTTGCCCTCATCAGGCTCATAGTTTCGCGTTTTTCACATACTTGTACAACAGATCCTGGGTTCTTTTCTGGTTTGGATCACGTAGTAATGTGGTACGACACTGAAACAGTCCATTAAACCTGGTTTCCATCAATATTTTGGAGGACAACGCAAGTTAGGTCTGGGATAGGTCTGGGATTTGCCCTCATCAGGGTCATGCTTTCGCATTTTTAACATACTTGTTGAACAGATCCAGGGTTTTTCTGGTTTGGATCACGTAGTAAAGTGGTACCACACTGAAACAGTCGATTAATCCTGGTATCGAACAATATTTTGGAGGATGACTCATGCTAGGTCTAGGCTAGGCCGGGGATTTGCCCTCATCAGACCCATACTTTCGCATTCTTCACATACTTGTTGAACAGATCCAGGGTTTTTCTGGTTTGGATCACGTAGTAAAGTGGTACCACACTGAAACAGTCGATTAATCCTGGTCTCGATCAATATTTTAGTGGGTAACTCATGCTAGGTCTAGGTTAGGCCTGTGATTTGCCCTCATCAGTCTCATACTTTCGCATATTTCTCAAACTTGTTGGCCAGATTCTGTGCTTTCACTGGTTTGGACACGTAGTAATGTGGTACCACACTGAAACAGTCGATTAAACCTGGTTTCGATCAATATTTTAGAGGATAACGCAAGTTATGTCTGGGATAGGTCTGGGAATTGCCCACATCAGGCTTATACTTTCGCATATCTCTCATACTTGTTGGCCAGCTCCTGGGTTTTTTCTGGATTGGATCACGTAGTTATGTGGTATCACACTGAAACAGTCAGTTAAACCTGGATACAACCAATATTTCAGAGGATAACGCATGTTAGGTCTGCGTTAGGTCTAGGATTTGCCCTCATCTGGCTCATACCTTCGCATTCTTCACATGCTTGTTGAACAGATCCTAGGTTTTTCTGGTTTGGATCACGTAGTAATGTGGTACCACACTGAAACAGTCAGTTAAACCTGGTTTCGATCAATATTTTTGATGATAACGCATGTTAGGTTTGGGTTAGGGCTAGGATTTGCCCTCATCAGACCCATACTTTCGCATTCTTCACATACTTGTTGAACAGATCCTGTATTATTTCTGGTTTGGATCACGTAGTAAAGTGGTACCACACTGAAACAGTCGATTAATCCTGGTCTCGAACAATATTTTAGAGGATGACTCATGCTAGGTCTAGGCTAGGCCTGGGATTTGCCCTCATCAGACCCATACTTTCGCATTCTTCACATACTGGTGGAACAGATCCTGGGTTATTTCTGGTTTGGATCACGTGGTAAAGTGGTACCACACTGAAACAGTCAGTTAAAACTGGATACAACCAATATTTCAGAGGATAACGCATGTTAGGTCTGCGTTAGGTCTAGGATTTGCCCTCATCTGGCTCATACCTTCGCATTCTTCACATGCTTGTTGAACAGATCCTAGGTTTTTCTGGTTTGGATCACGTAGTAATGTGGTACCACACTGAAACAGTCAGTTAAACCTGGTTTCGATCAATATTTTTGATGATAACGCATGTTAGGTTTGGGTTAGGGCTAGGATTTGCCCTCATCAGACCCATACTTTCGCATTCTTCACATACTTGTTGAACAGATCCTGTATTATTTCTGGTTTGGATCACGTAGTAAAGTGGTACCACACTGAAACAGTCGATTAATCCTGGTCTCGAACAATATGTTAGAGGATAACTCATGCTAGGTCTAGGTTAGGCCTGGGATTTGCCCTCATCAGACCCATACTTTCGCATTCATCACATACTTGTTGAACAGGTCCTGGGTTATTTCTGGTTTGGATCACGTAGTAAAGTGGTACCACACTGAAACTGTCGCTTAGTCCTGGTCTCGAACAATGTTTTAGAGGATAAATCATGCTAGGTCTAGGTTAGGCCTGGGATTTGCCCTCATCAGACCCATACTTTCGCATTCATCACATACTTGTTCAACAGATTCTGGGTTATTTCTGGCTTGGATCAGGTGGTAATGTGGTACCACACAGAGACAGACGATTAAACCTGGTTGCGATCAATATTGTAGAGGATAACTCATGTTTGGCCTAGGTTAGGCCCCGGATTTGCCCCCATCAGACCCATACTTTCGCATTCATCACATACTTGTTGAACAGGTCCTGGGTTATTTCTGGTTTGGATCACGTAGTAAAGTGGTACCACACTGAAACAGTCGCTTAATCCTGGTCTCGACAATATTTTAGAGGAGAAAGCAAGTTAGGTCTGGGATAAGTCCGGGATTTGCCCTCATCAGGCTCATACTTTCGCATATTTCTCATACTTGATGGCTAGATCCTGGGCTTTTTCTGGATTGGATCACGTACTAATGTGGTACCACACTGAAACAGTCCATTAGACCTGGTTTCGATCAATATTTTAGAGAATAACGCATGTTATGTCTAGGTTAGGCCTGGGATTTGCCCTCATCAGGCTCATACTTTCGCATATTTCTCATATTTGTTGAACAGATCCCTGGCTTTTTCTGGTTTGGATCACGTAGTGAAGAGGTACCACACTGAAACAGACGATTAATCCTGGTCTCGGTCAATATTTTATAGGATAACGCAAGTTCGGTCTGGGATAGGTCTGGGATTTGCCCTCATCAGGTCGTATTTTCGCATATTTCTCATACTTGTTGAACAGATCCTGGGTTTTTTCTGGTTTGGATCACGTAGCAATGTGGTACCACACTGAAACAGTCCATCAAAACCTTGTTTCGATCAATATTTTAGCGGATAACGCATGTTAGGCCCGGGTTAGGTCTAGGATTTGCCCTCTTCAGACCCATACTTTCGCATTCTTCACATACTTGTTGTACAGATCCTGGGTTTTTTTCTGGTTTGCATCACGTAGTAATGTGGTACCACACTGAAACAGTCCATCAAAACCTGGTTTCGATCAATATTTTAGCGGATAACGCATGTTATGTCTAGGTTAGGCCTGGGATTTGCCCTCATTAGGCTCATACTTTCGCATATTTCTCATACTTGATGGCTAGATCCTGGGCTTTTTCTGGATTGGATCACGTACTAATGTGGTACCACACTGAAACAGTCCATTAGACCTGGTTTCGATCAATATTTTAGAGAATAACGCATGTTATGTCTAGGTTGGGCCTGGGATTTGCCCTCGTCAGACACATACTTTCGCATTCTCCACATACTTGTTGAACAGATCCTGGGTTTTTTCTGGTTTGGATCACGTAGTAATGTGGTACCACACTGAAACAGTCCATTAAACCTGGTTTCGGTCAATATTTTAGAGAATAACGCATGTTAGGTCTTGGTTAGGTCTGGGATTTGCCCTAATCAGGCTCATAATTTCGCATATTTCTCATACTTCCTGGCTAGATCCTGGGCTCTTTCTGGATTGGATCACGTAGTAATGTGGTACCACACTGAAACAGTCCATTAAACCTGGTTTGGATCATTATTTTAGAGAATAACGCATGTTATGTCAAGGTTGGGCTTGGGATTTGCCCTCATCAGACTCATACTTGCGCATTCTTCACATACTTATTGAACAGATCCTGGGTTTTTTCTGGTTTGGATCACGTAGTAATGTGGTACCACACTGAAAAAGTCAATTAAACCTGGTTTCGATGAATATTTTAGAGAATAACTCATGTTAGCTCTAGGTTAGGTCTGGGATTTGCACTCATTTGGCTCGTACTTTCGCATATTTCTCATACTTGATGGCCAGATTCTGGGCTTTTTCTGTTTTGGATCCCGTAGTAATGTGGCACGACACTGAAACGATCCATTAAACCTGGTGTCGATCAATATTTTGGAGGATAACGCATGTTATGTCTAGGTTAGGCCTGGGATTTGCCCTCATCAGACACATACTTTCGCATTCTCCACGTACTTGTTGAACAGATCCTGGGTTTTTTCTGGTTTGGATCACGTAGTAATGTGGTACCACACTGAAACAGTTGATTAATCCTGGTTTGGATCATTAGTTTAGAGAATAACTCATGTTAGGTCTGGGTTAGGTCTAGGATTTGCCCCCAGCAGGCTCATACTTTCGCATATTTCTCATACTTGATGGCTAGATCCTGGGCTTTTTCTGGATTGGATCACGCAGTAATGTGGTACCACACCGAAACAGTCCATCAAAACCTTGTTTCGATCAATATTTTAGCGGATAACGCATGTTATGTCTAGGTTAGGCCGGGGATTTGCCCTCATCAGGCTCATACTTTCGCATATTTCTCATACTTGATGGCTAGATCCTGAGCTTTTTCTGGATTGGATCACGTACTAATGTGGTACCACACTGAAACAGTCCATTAGACCTGGTTTCGATCAATATTTTAGAGAATAACGCATGTTATGTCTAGGTTAGGCCTGGGATTTGCCCTCATCAGGCTCATACTTTCGCATATTTCTCATATTTGTTGAACAGATCCCTGGCTTTTTCTGGTTTGGATCACGTAGTGAAGAGGTACCACACTGAAACAGACGATTAATCCTGGTCTCGGTCAATATTTTATAGGATAACGCAAGTTCGGTCTGGGATAGGTCTGGGATTTGCCCTCATCAGGTCGTATTTTCGCATATTTCTCATACTTGTTGAACAGATCCTGGGTTTTTTCTGGTTTGGATCACGTAGTAATGTGGTACCACACTGAAACAGTCCATTAAACCTGGTTTCCATCAATATTTTGGAGGACAACGCAAGTTAGGTCTGGGATAGGTCTGGGATTTGCCGTCGTCAGGGTCATGCTTTCGCATTTTTAACATACTTGTTGATCAGATCCAGGGTTTTTCTGGTTTGGATCACGTAGTAAAGTGGTACCACACTGAAACAGTCGATTAATCCTATTCTCGATCAATATTTTAGAGGATAACTCATGCTAGGTCTAGGTTAGGCCTGAGATTTGCCCTCATCAGACCCATACTTTCGCATTCTTCACATACTTGTTGAACAGATCCTGGGTTATTTCTGGTTTGGATCACCTAGTAAAGTGGTACCACACTGAAACAGTCGATTAATCCTGGTCACGATCAACATTTTAGAGGATAACGCCGGTTAGGACTCGGTTAGGTCTGGGATTTGCCCTTCTCAGGCTCATACTTTCGCATATTCCTCATACTTGATGGCCATATTCTGGGCTTTTTCTGGTTTGTATCACGTAGTAAAGTGGTGCCACACGGAAACAGTCCATGAAACCTAGTCTCGGTTAATATTTTAAAGGATATCGCATGTTAGGTCCGGGTTAGGTCTAGGATTTGCCCTCTTCAGACCCATACTTTCGCATTCTTCACATACTTGTTGTACAGATCCTGGGTTTTTTTCTGGTTTGCATCACGTAGTAATGTGGTACCACACTGAAACAGTCCATCAAAACCTGGTTTCGATCAATATTTTAGCGGATAACGCATGTTATGTCTAGGTTAGGCCTGGGATTTGCCCTCATTAGGCTCATACTTTCGCATATTTCTCATACTTGATGGCTAGATCCTGGGCTTTTTCTGGATTGGATCACGTACTAATGTGGTACCACACTTAAACAGTCCATTAGACCTGGTTTCGATCAATATTATAGAGAATAACGCATGTTATGTCTAGGTTGGGCCTGGGATTTGCCCTCGTCAGACTCATACTTGCGCATTCTTCGCAAACTTGTTGAACAGATCCTGGGTTTTTTCTGGTTTGGATCACGTAGTAATGTGGTACCACACTGAAAAAGTGCATTAAACCTGGTTTCGATCAATATTTTAGCGGATAACGCATGTTATGTCTAGGTTAGGCCTGGGATTTGCCCTCATCAGGCTCATACTTTCGCGTTTTTCACATACTTGTTGAACAAATCCCTGGCTTATTCTGGTTTGGATCATGTACTAATGTGGTACCACACTGAAACAGTCCATTAAACCTGGTTTGGATCATTATTTTTGAGAATAACGCATGTTATGTCTAGGTTGGGCCTGGGATTTGCCCTCATCAGACTCATACTTGCGCATTCTTCACATACTTGTTGAACAGATTCTGGGCTTTTTCTGGTTTGATCCCGTAGTAATGTGGTACCACACAGAAACGGTCCATTAAACCTGGTGTCGATGAATATTTTAGAGGATAACGCATGTTATGTCTAGGTTAGGTCTGGGATTTGCCCTCATCAGACTCATACTTTCGCATATTTCTCAAACTTGTTGGCCAGATTCTGTGCTTTCACTGGTTTGGACACGTAGTAATGTGGTACCACACTGAAACAGTCGATTAAACCTGGTTTCGATCAATATTTTAGAGGATAACGCAAGTTATGTCTGGGATAGGCCTGGGATTTGCCCTCATCAGGCTTATACTTTCGCATATCTCTCATACTTGTTGGCCAGCTCCTGGGTTTTTTCTGGATTGGATCACGTAGTTATGTGGTATCACACTGAAACAGTCAGTTAAACCTGGATACAACCAATATTTCAGAGGATAACGCATGTTAGGTCTGCGTTAGGTCTAGGATTTGCCCTCATCTGGCTCATACCTTCGCATTCTTCACATGCTTGTTGAACAGATCCTAGGTTTTTCTGGTTTGGATCACGTAGTAATGTGGTACCACACTGAAACAGTCAGTTAAACCTGGTTTCGATCAATATTTTTGATGATAACGCATGTTAGGTTTGGGTTAGGGCTAGGATTTGCCCTCATCAGACCCATACTTTCGCATTCTTCACATACTTGTTGAACAGATCCTGTATTATTTCTGGTTTGGATCACGTAGTAAAGTGGTACCACACTGAAACAGTCGATTAATCCTGGTCTCGAACAATATTTTAGAGGATGACTCATGCTAGGTCTAGGCTAGGCCTGGGATTTGCCCTCATCAGACCCATACTTTCGCATTCTTCACATACTGGTGGAACAGATCCTGGGTTATTTCTGGTTTGGATCACGTGGTAAAGTGGTACCACACTGAAACAGTCAGTTAAACCTGGATACAACCAATATTTCAGAGGATAACGCATGTTAGGTCTGCGTTAGGTCTAGGATTTGCCCTCATCTGGCTCATACCTTCGCATTCTTCACATGCTTGTTGAACAGATCCTAGGTTTTTCTGGTTTGGATCACGTAGTAATGTGGTACCACACTGAAACAGTCAGTTAAACCTGGTTTCGATCAATATTTTTGATGATAACGCATGTTAGGTTTGGGTTAGGGCTAGGATTTGCCCTCATCAGACCCATACTTTCGCATTCTTCACATACTTGTTGAACAGATCCTGTATTATTTCTGGTTTGGATCAGGTAGTAATGTGGTACCACACTGAAACAGTCGATTAATCCTGGTCTCGAACAATATGTTAGAGGATAACTCATGCTAGGTCTAGGTTAGGCCTGGGATTTGCCCTCATCAGACCCATACTTTCGCATTCATCACATACTTGTTGAACAGGTCCTGGGTTATTTCTGGTTTGGATCACGTAGTAAAGTGGTGCCACACTGAAACTGTCGCTTAGTCCTGGTCTCGAACAATGTTTTAGAGGATATCTCATGCTAGGTCTAGGTTAGGCCTGGGATTTGCCCTC
The DNA here is from genome assembly GCF_051014445.1 of Colletes latitarsis. Taxonomy (NCBI): domain Eukaryota; kingdom Metazoa; phylum Arthropoda; class Insecta; order Hymenoptera; family Colletidae; genus Colletes; species Colletes latitarsis. The sequence continues at coordinate 11,628,906 of NW_027488365.1, forward strand.
ATCAGACCCGTACTTTCGCATTCATCACATACTTGTTCAACAGATCCTGGGTTATTTCTGGTTTGGATCAGGTAGTAATGTGGTACCACACTGAAACAGTCAATTAAACCTGGTCACGAACAATGTTTTAGAGGATAACTCATGCTAGGTCTAGGTTAGGCCTGGCATTTGCCCTCATCAGACCCATACTTTCACATTCATCACATACTTGTTCAACAGATCCTGGGTTATTTCTGGTTTGGATCAGGCAGTAATGTGGTACCACACTGAAACAGTCGACTAATCCTGGTCTCGAACAATATGTTAGAGGATAACTCATGCTAGGTCTAGCTTAGGCCTGGGATTTGCCCTCATCAGACCCATACTTTCGCATTCATCACATACTTGTTGAACAGGTCCTGGGTTATTTCTGGTTTGGATCACGTAGTAAAGTGGTACCACACTGAAACTGTCGCTTAATCCTGGTCTCGAACAATGTTTTAGAGGATAACTCATGCTAGGTCTAAGTTAGGCCTGGCATTTGCCCTCATCAGACCCATACTTTCACATTCATCACATACTTGTTCAACAGATCCTGGGTTATTTCTGGGTTGGATCAGGTAGTAATGTGGTACCACACAGAGACAGACGATTAAACCTGGTTTCGATCAATATTGTAGAGGATAACTCATGTTTGGCCTAGGTTAGGCCTGGGATTTGCCCCCATCAGACCCATACTTTCGCATTCATCACATACTTGTTGAACAGGTCCTGGGTTACTTCTGGATTGGAACACGTAGTAATGTGGTACCACGCTGAAACAGTCCATTAAACCTGGCTTGGATCAATATTTTAGAGGATAACGCATGTTAGGTCTAGGTTAGCCCTGGGATTTTCACTCATCAGACTCATAATTTAGCATTCTTCACATACTTGTTGAACAGATACAGGGTTTTTTCTGGTTTGGTTCACGTAGTAATGTGGTACCACACTGAAACATTCAATTAAACCTGGTCTTGATAAATATTTTAGAGGATAACGCATGTTAGGTTTGGGTTAGGTATTGGATTTGCCCTCATCAGGCTCATACTTTCGCATATTTCTCATACTTCATGGCTAGACCCTGGGCTGTTTCTGGATTGTATCACGTAGTAATGTGGTACCACGCTGAAACAGTCAATTAAACCTGATTTCGATCAATATTTTAGAGGATAAAGCAAGTTAGGTCTGGGATAGGTCTGGGATTCGCCCTCATCAGGCTCATACTTTCGCATATTTCTCATACTTGATGGCTAGATCCTGGGTTTTTTCCGGTTTGGGTCACGTAGTAGTGTGGTACCACACTGAAACAGTCGATTAAACCTGGTTTCGAACAATATTTTTTAGGATAACGGATGTTAGGTCTAGGTTAGGCCGGGGATTTTCACTCAACAGACCCATACTTTCGCATTCTTCACATACTTGTTGAACGGATCCTGGGTTTTTACTGGTTAGGATCACGTAGTAATGTGGTACCACACTGAAACATTCAATTAAACCTGGTGTTGATAAATATTTTAGAGGATAACGCATGTTAGCTCTGGGATAGGTCTGGGATTTGCCCTCATCAGACTCATACTTTCGCACACTTCACATACTCGTTGAACAGATCCTGGGTTATTTTCTGGTTTGGATCACATAGTAATGTGGTACCACACTGAAACAGACGATTAAACCAGGTTTCGATCAATATTTTTGAGGATAACGCATGTTAGGTCTAGGTTAGGCCGGGGTTTTTCACACATCAGACTCATACTTTCGCGTTTTTCACATACTTGTTGAACAGATCCTGGGTTTTTTCTGGTTTGGTTCACGTAGTAGTGTGGTACCACACTGAAACAGTCCACTAAACCTGGTTTGGATCAATATATTAGAGGATAACGCATGTTAGGTCTAGGTTAGGTCTGTGATTTTCACTCATCAGACTCATACTTTCGCATTCTTCACATACTTGTTGAACGGATCCTGGGCTGTTTCTGGATTGTATCACGTAGTAATGTGGTACCACGCTGAAACAGTCGATTAAACCTGGTTTCGAACAATATTTTGTAGGATAACGCATGTTAGGTCTAGGTTAGGCCGGGGATTTTCACTCATCAGACTCATACTTTCGCATTCTTTACATACGTGTTGAACGGATCCTGGGTTTTTACTGGTTTGGATCACGTAGTAATGAAGTGCAACACTGAAACAGTCAATTAAACCTGGTTTCCATCAATATCTTAGCGGACAACGCAAGTTAGGTCTTGGATAGGTCTGGGATTTGCCATCATCAGGCTCATACTTTCGCGTTTTTCACATACTTGTTGAACAGATCCTGGGTTTTTTCTGGTTTGGATCACGTAGTAGTGTGGTACCACACTGAAACAGTCCACTAAACCTGGTTTGGATCAATATTTTTGAGGATAACGCATGTTAGGTCTAGGTTAGGTCTGTGATTTTCACTCATCAGACTCATACTTTCGCATTCTTCACATACTTGTTGAACGGATCCTGGGTTTTTTCTCGTTTGGATCACGTAGTAATATGGGACCACACTGAAACAGTCCATTAAACGTGGTTTCGTTCAATATTTTAGAGGATAACGCAAGTTAGGTCTGGGATTCGCCCCCATCAGGCTCATACATTCGCATATTTCTCATACTTGATGGCTAGATCCTGGGTTTTTTCCGGTTTGGGTCACGTAGTAGTGTGGTACCACACTGAAACAGTCGATTAAACCTGGTTTCGAACAATATTTTTCAGGATAACGCATGTTAGGTCTAGGTTAGGCCGGGGATTTTCACTCATCAGACTCATACTTTCGCAATCTTCATATACTTGTTGAACGGATCCTGGGTTTTTACTGGTTTGGATCACGTAGTAATGTGGTACCACACTGAAACATTCAATTAAACCTGGTCTTGATAAATATTTTAGAGGATAACGCATGTTAGGTCTGGGATCGGTCTGGGATTTGCCCTCATCAGGCTCATACTTTCGCGTTTTTCACATTGTTTAAATATCGCGTGAGTCCGAGACGGAGAAACTCGGCCGCGATGCCCGTATCTATATTGAATTCGCGGAATTCTAGATGGTTGTGCTGACGTGGAAATTTTCCATCGTTCAGTTTTGTATACCGCGGCTATTTACGTGCTTTTTCCAGTTAGCTTCACGGGAATTCTCGAGTTTTGAGAGAAATTCTAGGAATTGTGTTGCTAGCGATGAGAAAGAGAGAGAAACGAGATCTATCGAAGAAAGGTCGATAGACGAAACGCGGCAGCGCCGCGCCGTGGCCACGCAGCGAGGAGCCGCCCGGGGCCCAGCAGCGCGATGCGTCGCTAACCAGTACTGCGCCTGCGCGACGGAGCCAGCCGGGGCCGTGGCTGCTTGCAGATCGTCACGCTTCAGTACTGTGCCGTCGGTGATCCAGAGCAGACCTATTTACGATCTCGCTCCGGTTTTCAATCGAAGCTCAGAAGAGTGTGAGCTAAGCTCGCTCTTAAATAGAAACAGCAAGTGGACAGCGTAATAATTTAGTGGAAAATCTCGTCATCGTGACTTGAGATTTTCCCAGAGATAGGACAATCTGCCTGTTGTTGTAGCGATCGCACGGCACGCCGGGTGTGAAGCGATCGTAGACGCAGGAGTGTGATTGAACGTTGCCGGTCGTGGATGCGACTGCGACGTTGGAGACTCGGTGTCGATCGCCTTGAGTCTTCTTCCAATTATCCGGTTAGAGCTACTGGAAGGCTGATACTGATATACTAGTATCGCCTGGTGGTAGTTCACCGTTTGTAGAAGTCGTAGGAAACCCACTGAAGCCACCCGTCCTGTGTACCGTAGAGAGTACACCGACCGGTGGGGTGGAAAGTTTCACCGACCAGTCTGGAGCTATACGGCGTAGGAGCAACCGGAAGGTAGATATTCAGGAAGGATATCACCTCGTGGTGCTCTCCGTGCATCGGGCTTCGGAGAACCCGTTCCAATATACCGTCGTGAGGGGACAATAAGTAGAGCCTAAGCGTACGGTGGAGCAAAGGGTTCGAAGAGCCTTCCTCCCACCTCTACACCTACTACCAGCTGTGAGTCGACCACACTGGGCTGTAAAAGTAGGGTGGATAGGTTAGCAGGGGAATTTCGTCCTAATCTGGCGAGCCGCAGGCCAGTTCCTCGAACTAAAGGAGCCGCCGTCGAGGCCGCTACGGCTGGCTGTCGGGCATTCCTGGCTGAAAGGAATCGCTGGCTAGGCAGCTGCGTAGGCAGGCCGCAGGTCCCTCCTGAGGAGCAGCTGACGAGGGAGCCGAACCAGGACAAGACGTCCTCTAGCGTAGGTGGTGTCCAGACGCCACTCGCACGGTGAGCGTGCTCGCGGGATATAGCCTCTTGGAGCCTTACAACCTCCATTTGGTTTCCCGTCCGTGGCATTGCGAGAGCGAACCCGGTAGATAGGAGGAGATCTTCATCTACCCGGTTGTGCACGTCGGTGAGATCGTAAGAAACGAATCTCATCGACCAGAAAGAATATACAGTCCACTGGTTAGAGCGCTAAATTGCCAGGCAGCTCTCCCCTCCAAACACACTAGACTGTCGCTGGAGCGCGAGATAAGCAGCTGACGCGCGCGTTAACGTGTAAGCTGTCCGCAAAATATTCACACTTTGCTGTACAATTGTGTTACAGAAGGCCTCCACCAAGGTAAATGAATTAGGAGAAAGCAAAGAGGAGACCGGCCGGAAAAGTGAGCCGTGTTTTCCGCAATTTTTGTTTTCCTTTTTATTTATTTTGACATTTTTACTTTTGTAATACATTATATTTTGTAAAATAAATTTAACTTTTTTTGTAAAAGTTGTAACTGTTTCTCTACCTGTCTGATCCCTCATCCGGACCCACGTTAAAGTCCCTTAGTACTTTAACATTTGGTCCTTCGAGCCGGATACGTGGTAGAAAAGACAGTAGAGAGTTACAATTACGTTTACGTAAGTTGTTACTTACGGGGCGAATTTCGAGTCGATTTTCAATCCTCGAACAACACAATCACCATGGCATTGTCCAGAGAGGCCGGTCGTAGCGAAATCGAAATCGATTTCGATGACCTGACCTCCCGATTTGAAGCGATGTCACGGTCGATTGCTAATTTAGAGAAACGCGGTCGAGCTCAATACAATGAGATACTTCTCAAGTCGAAGCTCGACTCTGTATCCGAACAGTACAAGGAAGCTGTTGATCAGTATTTGGCTGTTCGGAGGAAATATCCACCTGCGAAGTGCGAATTAAGCAACTTCGTGATCAAGGGTGGACTTGAAGCATGGGAGACGATGTTCATGGAGTTCCAGGCGTACGTTGCCGCGGAGCTGACCAAACTCGCCGAGGATCAGAAAACCTCGGTGTCGTCCGTCAGCCAGCACGATGTTGCCATTGAACTCCCGAAGCAACGTCTCCATAGATTTGGCGGGGATCCTCGTAAATGGAACCATTTTGAGGATCTGTTCACCGCTAGTGTGATAGAGAACCCGAGGCTTTCAGATGTGCATCGACTGCAGTATCTGAACGCCTGTGTGGGAGATCAGGCACTGGCGGCGATCGCACACCTGGAAATTACCGAGGGTAATTTCGAGGTAGCGTGGCGAACCCTGAAAGAGCAATTCGGGCTGCCACGTATTGTGATCGCCAACCTAATTGATCAGTTGACCAAAATGAAGACGATTAAGAAGGATGACCTGACTAGCTTACAACAGGTCACCATCGTCTTCAAACAGGCTTTCGCTGTTTTTGAAAAGCAGGGCACTTACCGAGAGCAGCGAGATTGGCTGCTGGCCCATGCGATCAAAAGCAAGCTTGAAGGGTCTCTCAACTTAGAGTGGGAAATGTCCCAGAAGCTCTCCACAAAATTCCCTTCGTTTAACGAGTTAGTGGAATTTCTGGAGGTGCATGCTCGAGCCATCACCATGGTGAACGGAGGACAGAGCAAAGCTGAGAAAAATATCCCACCGAAATCCAAGGTGCGGAGTCACAACGCCGTGATGGAAAGCCATCAAGATTCAGGCGAGAATTGCAAGTTTTGCGAGCTCAAGCACGGAATAGTACACTGTCGTGCTTTTCTGCGCTTGAGGCCTTACCATCGCTTGCAATATGTGAAAGATAATAGGTGGTGCGTGAATTGCATCTCGTCCGGCCATGAGGCTGGGCTTTGTCAATCCGGGCAGGTATGCTATAAATGCAAGGGTAGACACCATACCCTGTTGCATTTGGAGACGTCGGGACGCGAAATCGAACGTCGGAAAACGACGACAGCGATTTCGGGAGAAAGACGTGAGCAAAAGCGGCCTGCAGGCCCAGCGCGCCGGCCATACCAAGCCGAGCGTACGAAAAGCAACGCGCCGCCACCCGCTGCAACACCTCAGGCCGGTACGTCGCATTGTACCGCGACTGGTGCCGACACGCCGAGGTCTGTGCTGCTCGCAACGGCGAAAGTGCGGGTGTATGGGGACAACGGTGCGTCGCGTATCGTACGCGCACTGGTGGACCAAGGGTCAGAGTCGTCTTTTGTCTCCGCAAATTTGACGAATGATCTCAAATTTAAGCGGAGAAAAACTCCAGCCACTGTAACGGGCTTGGGGGGCGGCACTACCCAAAAGATAAGACATAGTGTCGAATTGCGTCTGGGAGCGGTGCAAGGTGACGAACCGACGATGCAGACGAGAGCGTATGTCGTGCATAAGATCACGAATTACGCCTCGCCGTCGACAAGCGTGCTCGAATATGACGCGCTGAGTCACCTGCCGCTCGCAGACCCCGACCCTGCTATCGGTCAAGCGATTGAGGTGCTGATCGGAGCAGACTTGTACGCTCAAGTTATTCGACCTGGTTTTCGTCGAGTAAGTCGTACGGGCCCAATTGCCCAGGAAACCGCATTCGGCTGGATCGTATCCGGTCCGATAAGAGCAGCGGGAAAAATGGGCAAAACCATAAGAACGTTGCACTGCAGCATCCTCGAATCGCTGGATACTGCGATTCGAAGGTTTTGGGAAGTCGAAGAAATTCCTTCGGCCTCGGTACGCACGCAGGCAGAAGAGGAATGCGAAGCGTACTTCCGAAACACCGTCGCACGAGATGCGACAGGACGATTCGTTGTCCGATTACCTCTCGCCCACCCGAGACCGGATGCAGTACTGGGAGATTCCTTCCGTATTGCTCTCTCCGCTCTCACGAGGCTGAGGAAAAAATTGGATGTTGACCAGAATCTCGTGCGAGAATACAGTGAGTTTCTCGCGGAATATGAAGACCTGGGTCATATGACTCGAATCGAGACCATTGACACAACCAGGCTCTACATTCCGCATCGAGCGATCATACGAGATGAAAGTGCAACGACTCGTTTGAGAGTCGTTTTCAATGCAACCAGCCGAACTACGGGTGGTAGTTCGCTGAACGACCTTCTGCACGTAGGTCCGAAACTACAGAACGACATCACGTCAGTTTTGACACGATGGCGTTTGTATGAATACGTGTTGGTGGCAGACATTGAGAAAATGTTTCGACAGATTCTCGTCGCCCCACAGGATCGCCGCTATCAGTGCATCCTATGGCGTGCACCCGGTATCGAACAGCTTAGTGCATTCGAGTTAAACACCGTAACTTACGGGACGGCGTGCGCGCCGTATTTGTCCATGAGAACTCTGCTCGAGTTAAAAAATCAGGACGGTCATAAGTATCCCCTGGCCGCTCCGATACTCGAGAAGGACGTTTATGTAGACGATGTATTTATGGGAGCATCCGACACATCCTTATTAGAGCAAATTCGTATTCAAGTTTGCGAGCTCTTACAAGGAGGAGGATTCAATCTGCGAAAATGGGCAGGAAATTCGCCTCAAGTATTGCGCAATATCCCCCAGAGAGCACACTCCCACGCCGTTGACCTCACCTTGTTCGACGATTCCGAATTAAAGGTGCTCGGTTTACGGTGGATACCGTCAGGTGATTATTTTTATTTCAATCTGCAACGGTTTCAGCCGTCTGCAGTGCCGATGACCAAAAGAAATTTGTTCTCGGAAATAGCCAAGTTGTTCGATCCACTCGGCTGGTTATCACCAGTCCTGATTCGTGCGAAGATTTTGATGCAGTCCCAATGGCTGGAGAAAATCCAGTGGGACGATCAAATCTCCGCGAATACGCTAAAGACGTGGAACACGTTTTGCGTGGATTGGGGCAGCTTGAAGAAATTGAAGATCCCTAGATGGATTCATTACGGAGCAGACACAATTTCCGTGGAAATCCATGGATTCTGTGACGCTTCGCTCGCTGCCTACTCAGCAGTTACTTATTTACGAGTGACCGCGATGAACAATGTCATTTCCACGACATTGATAATGGCGAAAACGCGAGTAGCACCAATTAAAACGCAGTCGATTCCTGTTCTGGAATTGAATGGCGCGGTATTGCTCGCCGAGCTTATAGTGCACGTGGAAAGGTCACTTTCGTTGAAAGTCGATCGAATAATCTGTTGGACAGATTCCACGATTACACTAGCTTGGTTGAGAAAGCATGCCTCCACATGGAAGGTTTTAATAGCCAACCGTGTGTCGAAAGTCCAGACACATCTTCCCAAGGCTGAATGGAGGCACGTTCCCACACGATCCAATCCCGCGGATTTAAATTCGCGAGGAGTGGACGCAGCGGAACTTCTTCAATCAAAATTGTGGATTTCTGGACCATCTTGGCTTAAACAATCGGAGGATTGTTGGCCAAAATCACCTTCGGCAGTTGAGACCGAAGAAGGTAAGCGCACAGTGCATGCCCATGTAACCACTCCGAAAACGGAATGGGAATTTGTATTCCGGTTTTCGAACTGGCATAAACTACTTCGCGTAACCGCTTACTGTCTCCGACTGAGGAGACCGCTGCACGGTGAACGCAGACTGTATGCTGATAAGCATGTGGAAGCGGCTGAGATGCAGCTTGCAACCGAACGAGTTGCTCGCTATCTACAGCGTACACACTTTGCAAAAGAGTACCGGTGTTTAAAAGAACGCCGGGAAATTCCGTTAAAATCCCCGCTGAAAAGTTTAAACCCTTTTCTCGACGACAAAGATGTTTTGAGAGTCGGGGGAAGACTGGTGAATGCCGTATTAACATGGGAAACAAAGCACCCCATAATCCTGCCGAGACATCACGTATCTACGTTGATTATAAGGCAGTGCCACGTGGACACGTTGCATGGGGGCTTGCAATTAACCATGTATACCGTAAGGCAAAAATTTTGGATCCTTGGCTGCCGAAACGCGGCACGAACGATCATCCACGAATGCATGCGATGCGTGAGATGGAGGGCAAAAACCTCCACGCAAATCATGCAGGATTTGATTCCGGAGCGTTGCTGCGAGGCGAGAGTTTTTTCAAACTGCGGAATAGATTACGCGGGACCCTTTCGAGTCCGTGATTCCGCCGGTCGAGGAAAAACAGCCCATAAGGCATACATTGCAGTTTTCGTCTGCTACGCGACAAAAGCTGTTCATATAGAACTCGTCCACGATTATACGACGAGTGCTTTTCTGGCCGCACTGGATCGGTTTATAGCACGAAGGGGGGTTCCGTCCTGTATTTTCAGTGACAACGGAACTAACTTTGTCGGTGCCGATCGAGAATTACGCGAAAATTTCAAGGCAGTGTATGATACACCAGAAATGCGTAGTAAATGCGGTCAGAAAGGAATAAGGTGGAAATTCAACCCACCGAGTGCACCTCATTTTGGAGGCATGCAGGAGGCCGGGGTGAAATCGGTGAAATATCACCTAAAACGCACGCTGGGCGAATTCACTCCTACCAGCGAGGAAATGCAGACTCTACTCTGCAAGATCGAGGCGAGTTTAAACTCTCGGCCGATCGCTGCTATGAGTGATAGTCCAGATGATTATGCCCCGCTAACACCGGGCCATTTTCTAGTCGGCGGTCCATTAAATGCACTTCCGACAAAGTCCGTGGAAACTGAGCATACCTCACGTCTTACACGTTGGAGGGCGATTCAGAAGTTTCACGAACAAATCTGGAAACATTGGTCGCGTGATTATCTCACGCAACTTCAAAACCGGTATAAATGGCGTACTGTCCAAGAACAACTAAAAATCAACGATCTGGTTTTAGTGCAGAATCCTCTGCTTCCCCCTAATCAATGGGATATGGGACGAATAGAAGAGGTTTATTCGGGACAGGATGGGCACGCGCGTGTTGTTAAAATACGCACGGCGAAATCTGCTTTTACACGACCAATTACTCGGTTGTGTAAATTGCCTGTGGATTTTTCCACGGTAGCGACAAATGGCAACGTCGCTGTCGAGGAAACATAGGAAATACAGCATCAATCGGGCAAGGATATTGTACGGTGAGGTACCACCGCGTCCTTAGCAACCAGGATTCACGTCTATCTATCCGCCGTTGCTACGGCCAGATCTGAGGTACGGGTTGCCTAGCAACGCAAACAACTCGACTGAATCTGCGCTCCGAACGGAGCCATCTTGCCATTAGTCAACTTCTAGCCACGATGAGCGACACGAGCAACGAAGAGGGCACAATTTTGATCTCAGGAGATCCTGAGATCGATCTTCGGTTCGACCGAATCATGCGAATCGGAGAGGAGGCCGGTACACCAGCTAGACAGCAGGAACCGGTGCTCAATCTCGACCAGGAGGTCGAAGTTACCCTCGGCCTGGACAGGGTACGGGTACCCGCCAGGGTAATGGAGGAGGGCGGAAGGCACCAGGTGGAGTTACCCGGAGGTAAATACATCCTCCGGTGGGCCCCTGGAGGACGACTCCTCCATAGCTCTTGGAAGCCAGACAAGCCGGTGAGACCAGTCCAAGACCCAACTGCTGCGGGTTCAGCCGCTGCACCGGCCACATCGGCAGCTGCCATGCCGCCGAAGGAGACAGCCGCGGCAGTCGGCCCTGCCAGACCTGCTCCACGGCACAAGAAGAGAAAGCGTAAGGCAGCCACACCGGAAGCTCCTTACCCCTGCCAAGCGGGGACGAGCCGAGGGGAAATGCCCGGTACTTCCGGATCGCGGCCAACACAGCCACCCGGTCCACGCCGAGCGAGGAGGCGTCCGTGGCGCCAACCAGGAACGCTCGAAACCGTGGAGGCAACGACGCGAGCATTGGCGGATCAGATGCTCATGACCACAATGCGGTTCCTGAGTGGAGCCGCCCCGGGACAATCGTAAGTACTTTTAATTATTATAAAAATTTGAAATTTTTTGGAATTAAAAGTGCGCGCCTCTCTTTCTCGGTTCGCATAAAATCATTGCCGTACGGGTCAGCCGCGTCCTCTTAGTGTTGCACAATTCGTGCAAGGGGGGCGGTATGTTTAAATATCGCGTGAGTCCGAGACGGAGAAACTCGGCCGCGATGCCCGTATCTATATTGAATTCGCGGAATTCTAGATGGTTGTGCTGACGTGGAAATTTTCCATCGTTCAGTTTTGTATACCGCGGCTATTTACGTGTTTTTTCCAGTTAGCTTCACGGGAATTCTTGAGTTTTGAGAGAAATTCTAGGAATTGTGTTGCTAGCGATGAGAAAGAGAGAGAAACGAGATCTATCGAAGAAAGGTCGATAGACGAAACGCGGCAGCGCCGCGCCGTGGCCACGCAGCGAGGAGCCGCCCGGGGCCCAGCAGCGCGATGCGTCGCTAACCAGTACTGCGCCTGCGCGACGGAGCCAGCCGGGGCCGTGGCTGCTTGCAGATCGTCACGCTTCAGTACTGAGCCGTCGGTGATCCAGAGCAGACCTATTTACGATCTCGCTCCGGTTTTCAATCGAAGCTCAGAAGAGTGTGAGCTAAGCTCGCTCTTAAATAGAAACAGCAAGTGGACAGCGTAATAATTTAGTGGAAAATCTCGTCATCGTGACTTGAGATTTTCCCAGAGATAGGACAATCTGCCTGTTGTTGTAGCGATCGCACGGCACGCCGGGTGTGAAGCGATCGTAGACGCAGGAGTGTGATTGAACGTTGCCGGTCGTGGATGCGACTGCGACGTTGGAGACTCGGTGTCGATCGCCTTGAGTCTTCTTCCAATTATCCGGTTAGAGCTACTGGAAGGCTGATACTGATATACTAGTATCGCCTGGTGGTAGTTCACCGTTTGTAGAAGTCGTAGGAAACCCACTGAAGCCACCCGTCCTGTGTACCGTAGAGAGTACACCGACCGGTGGGGTGGAAAGTTTCACCGACCAGTCTGGAGCTATACGGCGTAGGAGCAACCGGAAGGTAGATATTCAGGAAGGATATCACCTCGTGGTGCTCTCCGTGCATCGGGCTTCGGAGAACCCGTTCCAATATACCGTCGTGAGGGGACAATAAGTAGAGCCTAAGCGTACGGTGGAGCAAAGGGTTCGAAGAGCCTTCCTCCCACCTCTACACCTACTACCAGCTGTGAGTCGACCACACTGGGCTGTAAAAGTAGGGTGGATAGGTTAGCAGGGGAATTTCGTCCTAATCTGGCGAGCCGCAGGCCAGTTTCTCGAACTAAAGGAGCCGCCGTCGAGGCCGCTACGGCTGGCTGTCGGGCATTCCTGGCTGAAAGGAATCGCTGGCTAGGCAGCTGCGTAGGCAGGCCGCAGGTCCCTCCTGAGGAGCAGCTGACGAGGGAGCCGAACCAGGACAAGACGTCCTCTAGCGTAGGTGGTGTCCAGACGCCACTCGCACGGTGAGCGTGCTCGCGGGATATAGCCTCTTGGAGCCTTACAACCTCCATTTGGTTTCCCGTCCGTGGCATTGCGAGAGCGAACCCGGTAGATAGGAGGAGATCTTCATCTACCCGGTTGTGCACGTCGGTGAGATCGTAAGAAACGAATCTCATCGACCAGAAAGAATATACAGTCCACTGGTTAGAGCGCTAAATTGCCAGGCAGCTCTCCCCTCCAAACACACTAGACTGTCGCTGGAGCGCGAGATAAGCAGCTGACGCGCGCGTTAACGTGTAAGCTGTCCGCAAAATATTCACACTTTGCTGTACAATTGTGTTACAGAAGGCCTCCACCAAGGTAAATGAATTAGGAGAAAGCAAAGAGGAGACCGGCCGGAAAAGTGAGCCGTGTTTTCCGCAATTTTTGTTTTCCTTTTTATTTATTTTGACATTTTTACTTTTGTAATACATTATATTTTGTAAAATAAATTTAACTTTTTTTGTAAAAGTTGTAACTGTTTCTCTACCTGTCTGATCCCTCATCCGGACCCACGTTAAAGTCCCTTAGTACTTTAACACACATACTTGTTGAACAGATCCTGGGTTTTTTCTGGTTTGGATCACGTAGTAGTGTGGTACCACACTGAAACAATCAATTAAACCTGGTCATGATAAATATTTTAGAGAATAATTCATGTTAGGTCTAGGTTAGGTCTGGGATTTGCTCTCATCAGACTCATACTTTCGCATTCCTCACATACTTTTTGAACGGATCCTGGGTTTTTTCTGGTTTGGATCACGTAGTAATGTGGGACCACACTGAAACAGTCAATGAAAACTGGTTTCGATCAATATTTTAGAGGATAACGCAAGTTAGGTCTGGGATAGGTCTGGAAATTCGCCCTCATCAGGCTCATACTTTCGCGTTTTTCACATACTTGTTGAACTGATCCTGGGTTTTTTCTGGTTTGGATCACGTAGCAATGTGGTACCACACTGAAACAGTCGATTAAACCTGGTTTCGATCAATATTTTAGAGGATAACGCAAGTTTGGTCTGGGATAGGTCTGGGATTTGCCCTCATCAGGCTCATACTTTCGCATATCTCTCATACTTGATGGCTAGATCCTGGGCTTTTTCTGGATTGCATCACGTAGTAATGAAGTACAACACTGAAACAGTCAATTAAACCTGGTTTCCATCAATATCTTTGAGGACAACGCAAGTTAGGTCTGGGAGAGGTCTGGGATTTGCTCTCATCGGGCTCATACTTTCGCGTTTTTCACATACTTGTTGAACAGATCCTGGGTTTCTTCTGGTTTGGATCACGTAGTAATGTGGGACCACACTGAAACAATCAATTAAACCTGGTCATGATAAATATTTTAGAGAATAATTCATGTTAGGTCTAGGTTAGGTCTGGGATTTGCTCTCATCAGGCTCATTCTTTCGCATATCTCTCATACTTGATGGCTAGATCCTGGGCTTTTTCTGGATTGCATCACGTAGTAATGAAGTACAACACTGAAACAGTCAATTAAACCTGGTTTCCATCAATATCTTTGAGGACAACGCAAGTTAGGTCTGGGAGAGGTCTGGGATTTGCTCTCATCGGGCTCATACTTTCGCGTTTTTCACATACTTGTTGAACAGATCCTGGGTTTCTCCTGGTTTGGATCACGTAGTAATGTGGGACCACACTGAAACAATCAATTAAACCTGGTATTGATAAATATTTTAGAGGATAACGCATTTTAGGTCTGGGATAGGTCTGGGACTTGCCCTCATTAGACTCATACTTTCGCACACTTCACATACTCGTTGAACAGATCCTGGGTTATTTTCTGGTTTGGATCACATAGTAATGTGGTACCACACTGAAACAGTCGATTAAACCAGGTTTCGATCAATAATTTTGAGGATAACGCATGTTAGGTCTAGGTTAGGCCGGGGTTTTTCACTCATCAGACTCATACTTTCGCATTCTTCACATACTTGTTGAACGGATCCTGGGTTTTTACTGGTTTGGATCACGTAGTAATGTGGTACCACGCTGAAACAGTCAATTAAAACTGGTTTCGATCAATATTTTAGAGGATAACGCAAGTTTGGTCTGGGATAGGTCTAGAATTTGCCCTCATCAGGCTCATTCTTTCGCATATTTCTCATACTTGATGGCTAGATCCTGGGCTTTTCCTGGATTGCATCACGTAGTAATGAAGTACAACACTGAAACAGTCAATTAAACCTGGTTTCCATCAATATTTTAGAGGACAACGCATGTTAGGTCTAGGTTAGGCCTCGGATTTGCCCTCATCAGGGTCATACTTCCGCAGTTTTAACATACATGTTGACCTGATCGAGGGTTTTTTCTGCTTTGGATCACGTAGTAAAGTGGTACCACACTGAAACAGTCCATTAAACCAGGTTTGGAGCAATATTTTAGAGGATAACGCATGTTAGGTCTAGGTTAGGCCTGGGATTTTTACTCATCAGACTCATACTTTCGCACACTTCACATACTCGTTGAACAGATCCTGGGTTATTTTCTGGTTTGGATCACATAGTAATGTGGTACCACACTGAAACAGTCGATTAAACCAGGTTTCGATCAATATTTTAGAGAATAATTCATGTTAGGTCTGGGACAGGTCTGGGATTTGCCCTCATCAGGCTCATACTTTCGCGTTTTTCACATACTTGTTGAACAGATCCCGGGTTTTTTCCGGTTTGGGTCACGTAGTAGTGTGGTACCACACTGAAACAGTCGATTAAACCTGGTTTCGATCAATATTTTTGAGGATAACGCATGTTAGGTCTAGGTTTGGTCTGGGATTTGCTCTTATCAGGCTCATTCTTTCGCATATTTCTCATACTTGATGGCTAGATCCTGGGCTTTTTCGGGATTGCTTCACGTAGTAATGTGGGACCACACTGAAACAATCAATTAAACCTGGTTTTGATAAATATTTTAGAGGACAACGCATGTTAGGTCTGGGTTAGGTCTAGGATTTGCCCTCATCAGGCTCATACTTTCGCATATTTCTCATACTTCATGGCTAGATCCTGGGCTGTTTCTGGATTGCATCACGTAGTAATGAAGTACAACACTGAAACAGTCAATTAAACCTGGTTTCCATCAATATCTTAGAGGACAGCGCAAGTTAGGTCTGGGATAGGTCTGGGATTTGCCCTCATCAGGCTCATACTTTCGCGTTTTTCACATACTTGTTGAAGAGATCCTGGGTTTTTTCTGGTTTGGATCACGTAGTAGTGTGTTACCACACTGAAACAATCAATTAAACCTGGTCATGATAAATATTTTAGAGAATAATTCATGTTAGGTCTAGGTTAGGTCTGAGATTTGCTCTCATCAGACTCATACTTTCGCATTCTTCACATACATTTTGAACGGATCCTGGGTTTTTTCTGGTTTGGATCACGCAGTAATGTGGGACCACACTGAAACAATCAATTAAACCTGGTATTGATAATTATTTTAGAGGATGACGCATGTTAGGTCTGGGATAGGTCTGGGATTTGCCCTCATCAGACTCATACTTTCGCACACTTCACATACTCGTTGAACAGATCCTGGGTTATTTTCTGGTTTGTATCACGTAGTAAAGTGGTACCACACTGAAACATTCCATTACACCTGGTTTGGATCAATATTTTAGAGAATAATTCATGTTATGTTTAGGTAAGGTCTGCGATTTGCTCTCATCAGGCTCATTCTTTCGCATATTTCTCATACTTGATGGCTAGATCCTGGGCTTTTTCTGGATAGCATCACGTAGTAATGTGGTACCACACTGAAACAGTCGATTAAACCAGGTTCCGATCAGTATTTTTGAGGATAACGCATGTTAGGCCTAGGCTTGGCCTGGGATCTGCCCTCATCAGGTTCATATTTTCGCGTTCTTCACATACTTGTTGATCGGATCCTGGGTTTTTTCTGGTTTGGAACACGTAGTAATGTGGGACCACACTGAAACAATCAATTAAACCTGGTCATGATAACTATTTTAGAGGATAACGCATGTTAGGTTTGGGTTAGGTCTAGGATTTGCCCTCATCAGGCTCATACTTTCGCATATTTCTCATACTTCATGGCTAGATCCTGGGCTGTTTCTGGATTGTATCACGTAGTAATGTGGTACCACGCTGAAACAGTCAATTAAGCCTGATTTCGATCAATATTTTAGAGGATAACGCAAGTTAGGTCTGGGATAGGTCTGGGATTCGCCCACATCAGGCTCATACTTTCGCATATTTCTCATACTTCGTGGCTAGATCCTGGGCTTTTTCTGGATTGCATCACGTAGTAATGAAGTACAACACTGAAACAGTCAATTAAACCTGGTTTCCATCAATATCTTAGAGGACAACGCAAGTTAGGTCTGGGATAGGTCTGGGATTTGCCCTCATCAGGCTCATACTTTCGCGTTTTTCACATACTTGTTGAACAGATCCTGGGTTTTTTCCGGTTTGGATCACGTAGTAATGTGGGACCACACTGAAACAATCAATTAAACCTGGTCATGATAAATATTTTAGAGGATAACGCATGTTAGGTCTGGGTTAGGTCTAGGATTTGCCCTCGTCAGACTCATACTTTCGCATATTTCTCATACTTCATGGCTAGATCCTGGGCTATTTCTGGATTGGATCACGTAGTAATGTGGTACCACACTGAAACAGTCAATTAAACCTGGTTTCGATCAATATTTTAGAGGATAACGCAAGTTAGGTCTGGGATAGGTCTGGGATTTGCCCTCATCAGGCTCATACTTTCGCGTTTTTCACATACTTGTTGAACATATCCTGGGTTTTTTCTGGTTTGTGTCACGTAGTACTGTGATACCACACTGAAACAGTCGATTAAACCAGGTTTCGATCAATATTTTTGAGGATAACGCATGTTAGGTCTAGGTTAGGCCTGGGATTTTCACTCATCAGACACATACTTTCGCATTCTTCACATACTTGTTTAACGGATCCTGGGTTTTTTCTGGTTTGGATCACGTGGTAATGTGGGACCACACTGAAGCAGTCAATTACACCTGGTTTCGATCAATGTTTTGGAGAATATTTCATCTTAGGTCTAGGTTAGGTCTGGGATTTGCTCTCATCAGGCTCATTCTTTCGCATATTTCTCATACTTGATGGCTAGATCCTGGGCTTTTTCTGGATTGCATCACGTAGTAATGAAGTACAACACTGAGACTGTAAATTAAACCTGGTTTCCATCAATATTTTAGGGGACAACGCATGTCAGGTCTAGGTTAGGCCTGGGATTTGCCCTATTCAGGGTCATACTTTCGCAGTTTTAACATACATGTTGGCCTGATCGAGGGTTATTTCTGCTTTGGATCGCGTAGTGAAGTGGCACCACACTGAAGCAGTCCATTAAACCTGGTTTGGATCAATATTTTAGAGGATAACGCATGTTAGGTTTGGGTTAGGTCTAGGATTTGCCCTCATCAGGCTCATACTTTCGCATATTTCTCATACTTCATGACTAGATCCTGGGCTGTTTCTGGATTGTATCACGTAGTGATGTGGTACCACGCTGAAACAGTCAATTAAAACTGGTTTCGATCAATATTTTAGAGGATAACGCAAGTTAGGTCTGGGATAGGTCTGGGATTCGCCCTCATCAGGCTCATACTTTCGCGTTTTTCACATACTTGTTGAACTGATCCTGGGTTTTTTCTGGTTTGGATCACGTAGCAATGTGGTACCACACTGAAACAGTCGATTAAACCTGGTTTCGATCAATATTTTAGAGGATAACGCAAGTTTGGTCTGGGATAGGTCTGGGATTTGCCCTCATCAGGCTCATACTTTCGCGTTTTTCACATACTTGTTGAACAGATCCTGGGTTTTTTCTGGTTTGGATCACGTAGTAATGTGGGACCACACTGAAACAATCAATTAAACATGGTCATGACAAATATTTTAGAGAATAATTCATGTTAGGTCTAGGTTAGGTCTGGGATTTGCTCTCATCAGGCTCATTCTTTCGCATATCTCTCATACTTGATGGCTAGATCCTGGGCTTTTTCTGGATTGCATCACGTAGTAATGAAGTACAACACTGAAACAGTCAATTAAACCTGGTTTCCATCAATATCTTGGAGGACAACGCAAGTTAGGTCTGGGAGAGGTCTGGGATTTGCTCTCATCGGGCTCATACTTTCGCGTTTTGCACATACTTTTTGAACGGATCCTGGGTATTTTCTGGCTTGGATCACGTAGTAATGTGGGATCACACTGAAACAATCAATTAAACCTGGTATTGATAAATATTTTAGAGGATAACGCATTTTAGGTCTGGGATAGGTCTGGGATTTGCCCTCATCAGACTCATACTTTCGCACACTTCACATACTCGTTGAACAGATCCTGGGTTATTTTCTGGTTTGGATCACATAGTAATGTGGTACCACACTGAAACAGTCGATTAAACCAGGTTTCGATCAATATTTCTGAGGATAACGCATGTTAGGTCTAGGTTAGGCCGGGGTTTTTCACTCATCAGACTCATACTTTCGCATTCTTCACATACTTTTTGAACGGATCCTGGGTTTTTACTGGTTTGGATCACGTAGTAATGTGGTACCACGCTGAAACAGTCAATTAAAACTGGTTTCCGTCAATATTTTAGAGGACAACGCATGTTAGGTCCAGGTTAGGCCTGGGATTTGCCCTCATCAGGGTCATACTTCCGCAGTTTTAACATACATGTTGACCTGATCGAGGGTTTTTTCTGCTTTGGATCACGTAGTAAAGTGGTACCACACTGAAACAATCAATTAAACCTGGTTTCCATCAATATCTTAGAGGACAACGCAAGTTAGGTCTGGGATAGGTCTGGGATTTGCCCTCATCAGGCTCATACTTTCGCGTTTTTCACATACTTGTTGAACAGATCCTAGGTTTTTTCCGGTTTGGGTCACGTGGTAGTGTGGTACCACACTGAAACAGTCGATTAAACCTGGTTTCGACCAATAGTTTTGAGGATAACGCATGTTAGGTCTAGGTTAGGCCGGGGATTTTCACTCATCAGACTCATACGTTCGCATTCTTCACATACTTTTTGAACGGATCCTGGGATTTTTCTGGTTTGGATCACGTAGTAATGTGGGACCACACTGAAACAATCAATTAAACCTGGTCATGATAAATATTTTAGAGGATAACGCATGATAGGTCTGGGTTAGGTCTAGGATTTGCCCTCGTCAGACTCATACTTTCGCGTATTACACATACTTGTTGAACAGATCCTGGGTTTTTTCTGGTTTGGGTCACGTAGTACTGTGGTACCATACTGAAACAGTCGGTTAAACCAGGTTTCGATCAATATTTTTGAGGATAACGCATGTTAGGTCTAGGTTAGGCCTGGGATTTTCACTCATCAGACACATACTTTCGCATTCTTCACATACTTGTTGAACGGATCCTGGTTTTTTTCTGGTTTGGATCACGTAGTAATGTGGGACCACACTGAAGCAGTCAATTACACCTGGTTTCGATCAATGTTTTGGAGAATATTTCATGTTAGGTCAAGGTTAGGTCTGGGATTTGCTCTCATCAGGCTCATTCTTTCGCATATTTCTCATACTTGATGGCTAGATCCTGGGCGTTTCTGGATTGCATCACGTAGTAATGAAGTACAACACTGAAACTGTAAATTATACCTGGTTTCCATCAATATTTTAGAGGACAACGCACGTCAGGTCTAGGTTAGGCCTGGGGTTTGCCCTCATCAGGGTCATACTTTCGCAGTTTTAACATACATGTTGGCCTGATCGAGGGTTATTCCTGCTTTGGATCGCGTAGTGAAGTGGTACCACACTGAAGCAGTCCATCAAACCTGGTTTGGATCAATATTTTAGAGGAGAACGCATGTTAGGTCTAGGTTAGGCCTGGGATTTGCCCTCATCAGGGTCATATTTCCGCAGTTTTAACATACATGTTGACCTGATCGAGGGTTTTTTCTGCTTTGGATCACGTAGTAAAGTGGTACCACACTGAAACAGTCCATTAAACCTGGTTTGGAGCAATATTATAGAGGATAGCGCATGTTAGGTCTAGGTTAGGCCTGGGATTTTTACTCATCAGACTCATACTTTAGCATTCTTCACATACTTGTTAAACAAATACAGGGTTTTTTATGGTTTGGTTCACGTAGTAATGTGGTACCACACTGAAACATTCAATTAAACCTGGTCTTGATAAATATTTTAGAGGATAACGCATGTTAGGTCTGGGTTAGGACTAGGATTTGCCCCCATCAGGCTCATACTTTCGCATATTTCTCATACTTCATGGCTGGATCCTGGGCTATTTCTGGATTGGATCACGTAGTAATGTGGTACCACACTGAAACTGTCAATTAAACCTGGTTTTGATCAATATTTTAGAGAATAATTCATGTTATGTCTAGGTTAGGTCTGGGATTTGCTCTCATCAGGCTCATTCTTTCGCATATTTCTCATACTTGATGGCTAGATCCTGGGCTATTTCTGGATTGCATCACGTAGTAATGAAGTACAACACTGAAACAGTCAATTAAACCTGGTTTCCATCAATATCTTAGAGGACAACGCAAGTTAGGTCTGGGAGAGGTCTGGGATTTGCTCTCATCGGGCTCATACTTTCGCGTTTTTCACATACTTGTTGAACAGATCCTGGGTTTCTTCTGGTTTGGATCAGGTAGTAATGTGGGACCACACTGAAACAATCAATTAAACCTGGTCATGATAAATATTTTAGAGGCTAACGCATGTTAGGTCTAGGTTAGGTCTGGGGTTTTCACTCATCAGACTCATACTTTCGCATTCTTCACATACTTTTTGAACGGATCCCGGGTTTTTTCTGGCTTGGATCACGTAGTAATGTGGGATCACACTGAAACAATCAATTAAACCTGGTACTGATAAATATTTTAGAGGATAACGCATTTTAGGTCTGGGATAGGTCTGGGATTTGCCCTCATCAGACTCATACTTTCGCACACTTCACATACTCGTTGAACAGATCCTGGGTTATTTTCTGGTTTGGATCACATAGTAATGTGGTACCACACTGAAACAGTCGATTAAACCAGGTTTCGATCAATATTTTTGAGGATAACGCATGTTAGGTCTAGGTTAGGCCGGGGTTTTTCACTCATCAGACTCATACTTTCGCATTCTTCACATACTTGTTGAACGGATCCTGGGTTTTTACTGGTTTGGATCACGTAGTAATGTGGTACCACGCTGAAACAGTCAATTAAAACTGGTTTCGATCAATATTTTAGAGGATAACGCAAGTTTGGTCTGGGATAGGTCTGGGATTCGCCCTCATCAGGCTCATACTTTCGCGTTTTTTACATACTTGCTGAACTGATGCTGGGTTTTTTGTGGTTTGGATCACGTAGCAATGTGGTACCATACTGAAACAGTCGATTAAACCTGGTTTCGATCAATATTTTAGAGGATAACGCAAGTTTGGTCTGGGATAGGTCTGGGATTTGTCCTCATCAGGCTCATACTTTCGCGTTTTTCACATACTTGTTGAACAGATCCTGGGTTTTTTCTGGTTTGGATCACGTAGTAAAGTGGGACCACACTGAAACAATCAATTAAACCTGGTATTGATAAATATTTTAGAGGATAACGCATGTTAGGTCTGGGTTAGGTCTAGGATTTGCCCTCATCAGGCTCATTCTTTCGCATATTTCTCATACTTGATGGCTAGATCCTGGGCTTTTTCTGGTTTGGTTCACGTAGTAATGTGGTACCACACTGAAACATTCAATAAAACCTGGTCTTGATAAATATTTTAGAGGATAACGCATGTTACGTCTGGGTCAGGTCTAGAATTTGCCCACATCATGCTCATACCTTCGCATCTTTCTCATACATCATGGCTAGATCCTGGGCTATTTCTGGATTGCATCACGTATTAATGAAGTACATCACTGAAACTGTAAATTATACCTGGTTTCCATCAATATTTTAGAGGACAACGTATGTCAGGTCTAGGTTAGGCCTGGGGTTTGCCCTCATCAGGGTCATACTTTCGCAGTTTTAACATACATGTTGGCCTGATCGAGGGTTATTCCTGCTTTGGATCGCGTAGTGAAGTGGTACCACACTGAAGCAGTCCATCAAACCTGGTTTGGATCAATATTTTAGAGGAGAACGCATGTTAGGTCTAGGTTAGGCCTGGGATTTGCCCTCATCAGGGTCATACTTCCGCAGTTTTAACATACATGTTGACCTGATCGAGGGTTTTTTCTGCTTTGGATCACGTAGTAAAGTGGTACCACACTGAAACGGTCCATTAAACCTGGTTTGGAGCAATATTATAGAGGATAGCGCATGTTAGGTCTAGGTTAGGCCTGGGATTTTTACTCATCAGACTCATACTTTAGCATTCTTCACATACTTGTTAAACAGATACAGGGTTTTTTATGGTTTGGTTCACGTAGTAATGTGGTACCACACTGAAACATTCAATTAAACCTGGCCTTGATAAATATTTTAGAGGATAACGCATGTTAGGTCTGGGTTAGGACTAGGATTTGCCCCCATCAGGCTCATACTTTCGCATATTTCTCATACTTCATGGCTGGATCCTGGGCTATTTCTGGATTGGATCACGTAGTAATGTGGTACCACACTGAAACTGTCAATTAAACCTGGTTTTGATCAATATTTTAGAGAATAATTCCTGTTATGTCTAGGTTAGGTCTGGGATTTGCTCTCATCAGGCTCATTCTTTCGCATATTTCTCATACTTGATGGCTAGATCCTGGGCTATTTCTGGATTGCATCACGTAGTAATGAAGTACAACACTGAAACAGTCAATTAAACCTGGTTTCCATCAATATCTTAGAGGACAACGCAAGTTAGGTCTGGGAGAGGTCGCGGGTTTGCTCTCATCGGGCTCATACTTTCGCGTTTTTCACATACTTGTTGAACAGATCCTGGGTTTCTTCTGGTTTGGATCACGTAGTAGTGTGGGACCACACTGAAACAATCAATTAAACCTGGTCATGATAAATATTTTAGAGGCTAACGCATGTTAGGTCTAGGTTAGGTCTGGGATTTTCACTCATCAGACTCATACTTTCGCATTCTTCACATACTTTTTGAACGGATCCCGGGTTTTTTCTGGCTTGGATCACGTAGTAATGTGGGATCACACTGAAACAATCAATTAAACCTGGTACTGATAAATATTTTAGAGGATAACGCATTTTAGGTCTGGGATAGGTCTGGGATTTGCCCTCATCAGACTCATACTTTCGCACACTTCACATACTCGTTGAACAGATCCTGGGTTATTTTCTGGTTTGGATCACATAGTAATGTGGTACCACACTGAAACAGTCGATTAAACCAGGTTTCGATCAATATTTTTGAGGATAACGCATGTTAGGTCTAGGTTAGGCCGGGGTTTTTCACTCATCAGACTCATACTTTCGCATTCTTCACATACTTGTTGAACGGATCCTGGGTTTTTACTGGTTTGGATCACGTAGTAATGTGGTACCACGCTGAAACAGTCAATTAAAACTGGTTTCGATCAATATTTTAGAGGATAACGCAAGTTTGGTCTGGGATAGGTCTGGGATTCGCCCTCATCAGGCTCATACTTTCGCGTTTTTTACATACTTGCTGAACTGATGCTGGGTTTTTTGTGGTTTGGATCACGTAGCAATGTGGTACCACACTGAAACAGTCGATTAAACCTGGTTTCGATCAATATTTTAGAGGATAACGCAAGTTTGGTCTGGGATAGGTCTGGGATTTGTCCTCATCAGGCTCATACTTTCGCGTTTTTCACATACTTGTTGAACAGATCCTGGGTTTTTTCTGGTTTGGATCACGTAGTAAAGTGGGACCACACTGAAACAATCAATTAAACCTGGTATTGATAAATATTTTAGAGGATAACGCATGTTAGGTCTGGGTTAGGTCTAGGATTTGCCCTCATCAGGCTCATTCTTTCGCATATTTCTCATACTTGATGGCTAGATCCTGGGCTTTTTCTGGATTGCATCACGTAGTAATGAAGTACATCACTGAAACTGTAAATTATACCTGGTTTCCATCAATATTTTAGAGGACAACGTATGTCAGGTCTAGGTTAGGCCTGGGGTTTGCCCTCATCAGGGTCATACTTTCGCAGTTTTAACATACATGTTGGCCTGATCGAGGGTTATTTCTGCTTTGGATCGCGTAGTGAGGTGGTACCACACTGAAGCAGTCCATTAAACCTGGTTTGGATCAATATTTTAGAGGAGAACGCATGTTAGGTTTGGGTTAGGTCTAGGATTTGCCCTCATCAGGCTCATACTTTCGCATATTTCTCATACTTCATGACTAGATCCTGTGCTGTTTCTGGATTGTATCACGTAGTAATGTGGTACCACGCTGAAACAGTCAATTAAAACTGGTTTCGATCAATATTTTAGAAGATAACGCAAGTTAGGTCTGGGATAGGTTTGGGATTCGCCCTCATCAGGCTCATACTTTCGCGTTTTCCACATACTTGTTGAACAGATCCTAGGTTTTTTCCGGTTTGGGTCACGTAGTAGTGTGGTACCACACTGAAACAGTCGATTAAACCTGGTTTCGACCAATAGTTTTGAGGATAACGCATGTTAGGTCTAGGTTAGGCCGGGGATTTTCACTCATCAGACTCATACGTTCGCATTCTTCACATACTTTTTGAACGGATCCTGGGATTTTTCTGGTTTGGATCACGTAGTAATGTGGGACCACACTGAAACAATCAATTAAACCTGGTCATGATAAATATTTTAGAGGATAACGCATGATAGGTCTGGGTTAGGTCTAGGATTTGCCCTCGTCAGACTCATACTTTCGCGTATTACACATACTTGTTGAACAGATCCTGGGTTTTTTCTGGTTTGGGTCACGTAGTACTGTGGTACCATACTGAAACAGTCGATTAAACCAGGTTTCGATCAATATTTTTGAGGATAACGCATGTTAGGTCTAGGTTAGGCCTGGGATTTTCACTCATCAGACACATACTTTCGCATTCTTCACATACTTGTTGAACGGATCCTGGGTTTTTTCTGCTTTGGATCACGTAGTAATGTGGGACCACACTGAAGCAGTCAATTACACCTGGTTTCGATCAATGTTTTGGAGAATATTTCATGTTAGGTCAAGGTTAGGTCTGGGATTTGCTCTCATCAGGCTCATTCTTTCGCATATTTCTCATACTTGATGGCTAGATCCTGGGCGTTTCTGGATTGCATCACGTAGTAATGAAGTACAACACTGAAACTGTAAATTATACCTGGTTTCCATCAATATTTTAGAGGACAACGCACGTCAGGTCTAGGTTAGGCCTGGGATTTGCCCTCATCAGGGTCATACTTCCGCAGTTTTAACATACATGTTGACCTGATCGAGGGTTTTTTCTGCTTTGGATCACGTAGTAAAGTGGTACCACACTGAAACAGTCCATTAAACCTGGTTTGGAGCAATATTTTAGAGGATAGCGCATGTTAGGTCTAGGTTAGGCCTGGGATTTTTACTCATCAGACTCATACTTTAGCATTCTTCACATACTTGTTAAACAGATACAGGGTTTTTTATGGTTTGGTTCACGTAGTAATGTGGTACCACACTGAAACATTCAATTAAACCTGGTCTTGATAAATATTTTAGAGGATAACGCATGTTAGGTCTGGGTTAGGACTAGGATTTGCCCCCATCAGGCTCATACTTTCGCATATTTCTCATACTTCATGGCTGGATCCTGGGCTATTTCTGGATTGGATCACATAGTAATGTGGTACCACACTGAAACTGTCAATTAAACCTGGTTTTGATCAATATTTTAGAGAATAATTCATGTTATGTCTAGGTTAGGTCTGGGATTTGTCCTCATCAGGCTCATGCTTTCGCGTTTTTCACATACTTGTTGAACAGATCCTGGGTTTCTTCTGGTTTGGATCACGTAGTAATGTGGGACCACACTGAAACAATCAATTAAACCTGGTCATGATAAATATTTTAGAGGCTAACGCATGTTAGGTCTAGGTTAGGTCTGGGATTTTCACTCATCAGACTCATACTTTCGCATTCTTCACATACTTTTTGAACGGATCCCGGGTTTTTTCTGGCTTGGATCACGTAGTAATGTGGGATCACACTGAAACAATCAATTAAACCTGGTACTGATAAATATTTTAGAGGATAACGCATTTTAGGTCTGAGATAGGTCTGGGATTTGCCCTCATCAGACTCATACTTTCGCACACTTCACATACTCGTTGAACAGATCCTGGGTTATTTTCTGGTTTGGATCACATAGTAATGTGGTACCACACTGAAACAGTCGATTAAACCAGGTTTCGATCAATATTTTTGAGGATAACGCATGTTAGGTCTAGGTTAGGCCGGGGTTTTTCACTCATCAGACTCATACTTTCGCATTCTTCACATACTTGTTGAACGGATCCTGGGTTTTTACTGGTTTGGATCACGTAGTAATGTGGTACCACGCTGAAACAGTCAATTAAATCTGGTTTCGATCAATATTTTAGAGGATAACGCAAGTTTGGTCTGGGATAGGTCTGGGATTCGCCCTCATCAGGCTCATACTTTCGCGTTTTTTACATTCTTGCTGAACTGATCCTGGGTTTTTTCTGGTTTGGATCACGTAGCAATGTGGTACCACACTGAAACTGTCGATTAAACCTGGTTTCGATCAATATTTTAGAGGATAACGCAAGTTTGGTCTGGGATAGGTCTGGGATTTGTCCTCATCAGGCTCATACTTTCGCGTTTTTCACATACTTGTTGAACAGATCCTGGGTTTTTTCTGGTTTGGATCACGTAGTAAAGTGGGACCACACTGAAACAATCAATTAAACCTGGTATTGATAAATATTTTAGAGGATAACGCATGTTAGGTCTGGGTTAGGTCTAGGATTTGCCCTCATCAGGCTCATTCTTTCGCATATTTCTCATACTTGATGGCTAGATCCTGGGCTTTTTCTGGATTTCATCACGTAGTAATGAAGTACATCACTGAAACTGTAAATTATACCTGGTTTCCATCAATATTTTAGAGGACAACGTATGTCAGGTCTAGGTTAGGCCTGGGGTTTGCCCTCATCAGGGTCATACTTTCGCAGTTTTAACATACATGTTGGCCTGATCGAGGGTTATTTCTGCTTTGGATCGCGTAGTGAGGTGGTACCACACTGAAGCAGTCCATTAAACCTGGTTTGGATCAATATTTTAGAGGAGAACGCATGTTAGGTTTGGGTTAGGTCTAGGATTTGCCCTCATCAGGCTCATACTTTCGCATATTTCTCATACTTCATGACTAGATCCTGTGCTGTTTCTGGATTGTATCACGTAGTAATGTGGTACCACGCTGAAACAGTCAATTAAAACTGGTTTCGATCAATATTTTAGAAGATAACGCAAGTTAGGTCTGGGATAGGTTTGGGATTCGCCCTCATCAGGCTCATACTTTCGCGTTTTCCACATACTTGTTGAACAGATCCTAGGTTTTTTCCGGTTTGGGTCACGTAGTAGTGTGGTACCACACTGAAACAGTCGATTAAACCTGGTTTCGACCAATAGTTTTGAGGATAACGCATGTTAGGTCTAGGTTAGGCCGGGGATTTTCACTCATCAGACTCATACGTTCGCATTCTTCACATAATTTTTGAACGGATCCTGGGATTTTTCTGGTTTGGATCACGTAGTAATGTGGGACCACACTGAAACAATCAATTAAACCTGGTCATGATAAATATTTTAGAGGATAACGCATGATAGGTCTGGGTTAGGTCTAGGATTTGCCCTCGTCAGACTCATACTTTCGCGTATTACACATACTTGTTGAACAGATCCTGGGTTTTTTCTGGTTTGGGTCACGTAGTACTGTGGTACCATACTGAAACAGTCGATTAAACCAGGTTTCGATCAATATTTTTGAGGATAACGCATGTTAGGTCTAGGTTAGGCCTGGGATTTTCACTCATCAGACACATACTTTCGCATTCTTCACATACTTGTTGAACGGATCCTGGGTTTTTTCTGCTTTGGATCACGTAGTAATGTGGGACCACACTGAAGCAGTCAATTACACCTGGTTTCGATCAATGTTTTGGAGAATATTTCATGTTAGGTCAAGGTTAGGTCTGGGATTTGCTCTCATCAGGCTCATTCTTTCGCATATTTCTCATACTTGATGGCTAGATCCTGGGCGTTTCTGGATTGCATCACGTAGTAATGAAGTACAACACTGAAACTGTAAATTATACCTGGTTTCCATCAATATTTTAGAGGACAACGCACGTCAGGTCTAGGTTAGGCCTGGGGTTTGCCCTCATCAGGGTCATACTTTCGCAGTTTTAACATACATGTTGGCCTGATCGAGGGTTATTCCTGCTTTGGATCGCGTCGTGAAGTGGTACCACACTGAAGCAGTCCATCAAACCTGGTTTGGATCAATATTTTAGAGGAGAACGCATGTTAGGTCTATGTTAGGCCTGGGATTTGCCCTCATCAGGGTCATACTTCCGCAGTTTTAACATACATGTTGACCTGATCGAGGGTTTTTTCTGCTTTGGATCACGTAGTAAAGTGGTACCACACTGAAACAGTCCATTAAACCTGGTTTGGAGCAATATTTTAGAGGATAGCGCATGTTAGGTCTAGGTTAGGCCTGGGATTTTTACTCATCAGACTCATACTTTAGCATTCTTCACATACTTGTTAAACAGATACAGGGTTTTTTATGGTTTGGTTCACGTAGTAATGTGGTACCACACTGAAACATTCAATTAAACCTGGTCTTGATAAATATTTTAGAGGATAACGCATGTTAGGTCTGGGTTAGGACTAGGATTTGCCCCCATCAGGCTCATACTTTCGCATATTTCTCATACTTCATGGCTGGATCCTGGGCTATTTCTGGATTGGATCACGTAGTAATGTGGTACCACACTGAAACTGTCAATTAAACCTGGTTTTGATCAATATTTTAGAGAATAATTCATGTTATGTCTAGGTTAGGTCTGGGATTTGCTCTCATCAGGCTCATTCTTTCGCATATTTCTCATACTTGATGGCTAGATCCTGGGCTATTTCTGGATTGCATCACGTAGTAATGAAGTACAACACTGAAACAGTCAATTAAACCTGGTTTCCATCAATATCTTAGAGGACAACGCAAGTTAGGTCTGGGAGAGGTCTGGGATTTGCTCTCATCGGGCTCATACTTTCGCGTTTTTCACATACTTGTTGAACAGATCCTGGGTTTCTTCTGGTTTGGATCACGTAGTAATGTGGGACCACACTGAAACAATCAATTAAACCTGGTCATGATAAATATTTTAGAGGCTAACGCATGTTAGGTCTAGGTTAGGTCTGGGATTTTCACTCATCAGACTCATACTTTCGCATTCTTCACATACTTTTTGAACGGATCCCGGGTTTTTTCTGGCTTGGATCACGTAGTAATGTGGGATCACACTGAAACAATCAATTAAACCTGGTACTGATAAATATTTTAGAGGATAACGCATTTTAGGTCTGGGATAGGTCTGGGATTTGCACTCATCAGACTCATACTTTCGCACACTTCACATACTCGTTGAACAGATCCTGGGTTATTTTCTGGTTTGGATCACATAGTAATGTGGTACCACACTGAAACAGTCGATTAAACCAGGTTTCGATCAATATTTTTGTGGATAACGCATGTTAGGTCTAGGTTAGGCCGGGGTTTTTCACTCATCAGACTCATACTTTCGCATTCTTCACATACTTGTTGAACGGATCCTGGGTTTTTACTGGTTTGGATCACGTAGTAATGTGGTACCACGCTGAAACAGTCAATTAAAACTGGTTTCGATCAATATTTTAGAGGATAACGCAAGTTTGGTCTGGGATAGGTCTGGGATTCGCCCTCATCAGGCTCATACTTTCGCGTTTTTTACATACTTGCTGAACTGATCCTGGGTTTTTTCTGGTTTGGATCACGTAGCAATGTGGTACCACACTGAAACAGTCGATTAAACCTGGTTTCGATCAATATTTTAGAGGATAACGCAAGTTTGGTCTGGGATAGGTCTGGGATTTGTCCTCATCAGGGTCATACTTTCGCAGTTTTAACATACATGTTGGCCTGATCGAGGGTTATTTCTGCTTTGGATCGCGTAGTGAGGTGGTACCACACTGAAGCAGTCCATTAAAGCTGGTTTGGATCAATATTTTAGAGGAGGGCGCATGTTAGGTTTGGGTTAGGTCTAGGATTTGCCCTCATCAGGCTCATACTTTCGCATATTTCTCATACTTCATGACTAGATCCTGTGCTGTTTCTGGATTGTATCACGTAGTAATGTGGTACCACGCTGAAACAGTCAATTAAAACTGGTTTCGATCAATATTTTAGCAGATAACGCAAGTTAGGTCTGGGATAGGTTTGGGATTCGCCCTCATCAGGCTCATACTTTCGCGTTTTCCACATACTTGTTGAACTGATCCTGGGTTTTTTCTGGTTTGGATTTCGTAGCAATGTGGTACCACACTGAAACAGTCGATTAAACCTGGTTTCGATCAATATTTTAGAGGATAACGCAAGTTTGGTCTGGGATAGGTCTGGGATTTGCCTTCATCAGGGTCATACTTTCGCGTTTTTCACATACTTGTTGAACAGATCCTGAGTTTTTTCTGGTTTGGATCACGTAGTAATGTGGGACCACACTAAAGCAGTCAATTAAAACTGGATTCGATCAATATTTTAGAGGATAACGAAAGTTATGTCTAGTTTAGGCCTGGGATTTGCCCTCATCAGACTCATACTTTCGCATACTTCACATACTTGTTGAGCAGATCCTGGGTATTTTTCTGGTTTGGATCACGTAGTAATGTGGTACCACGCTGAAACAGTCAATTAAACCTGGTTTCGATCAATATTATTGAGGATAACGCATGTTAGGTCTAGGTTAGGCCTGGGATTTTCACTCATCAGACTCATACTTTCGCATTCATCACATACTTGTTGAACGGATCCTGGGTTTTTTCTGGTTTGGATCACGTAGTAATGTGGGACCACACTGAAACAGTCAATTAAACCTGGTTTCGATCAATATATTAGAGAATAATTCATGTTAGGTCTAGGTTAGGTCTGGGATTTGCCCTCATCAGGCTCATTCTTTCGCATATTTCTCATACTTGATGGCTAGATCCTGGGCTTTTTCTGGATTGCATCACGTAGTAATGAAGTACAACACTGAAGCAGTCAATTAAACCTGGTTTCCATCAATATCTTAGAGGACAACGCAAGTTAGGTCTGGGATAGGTCTGGGATTTGCCCACATCAGGCTCATACTTTCGCGTTTTTCACATACTTGTTGAACAGATCCTGGAGTTTTTCTGGTTTGGATCACGTAGTAGTGTGGTACCACACTGAAACAGTCCATTAAACCTGGTTTGGATCAACATTTTAGAGGATAACGCATGTTAGGTCTGGGATTTTCACTCATCAGACTCATACTTTCGCATTCTTCACATACTTGTTGAACGGATCCTGTGTTTTTTTTGGTTTGGATCCCGTAGTAATGTGGGACCACACTGAAACAATGAATTAAACCTGGTCTTGATAAATATTTTAGAGGATAACGCGTGTTAGGTCTGGGATAGGTCTGGGATTTGCCCTCATCACACTCATACTTTCGCACTCTTCTCATACTTGTTGAACGGATCCTGGGTTTTTTCTGGTTTGGGTCACGTAGTAATGTGGTACCACACTGAAACATTGAATTAAACCTGGTCTTGATAAATATTTTAGAGGATAACGCATGTTAGGTCTGGGTTAGGTCTAGGATTTGCCCTCATCAGGCTCATACTTTCGCATATTTCTCATACTTCATGGCTGGATCCTGGGCTATTTCTGGATTGGATCACGTATTAATGTGGTACCACACTGAAACAGTCAATTAAATCTGGTTTTGATGAATATTTTAGAGAATATTTCATGTTAGGTATAGGTTAGGTCAGGAATTTGCTCTCATCAGGCTCATTCTTTCGCATATTTCTCATACTTGATGGCTAGATCCTGGGCTTTCTCTGGATTGCATCACGTAGTAATGAAGTACAACACTGAAACAGTCAATTAAACCTGGTTTCCATCAATATCTTAGAGGACAACGCAAGTTAGGTCTGGGATAGGTCTGGGATTTGCCCTCATCAGACTCATACTTTCGCACACTTCACATACTCGTTGAACAGATCCTGGGTTATTTTCTGGTTTGGACCACATAGTAATGTGGAACCACACTGAAACAGTCGATTAAACCAGGTTTCGATCAATATTTTTTAGGATAACGCATGTTAGGTCTAGGTTAGGCCTGAGATTTGCCCTCATCAGGGTCATACTTTCGCAGTTTTAACATACATGATGACCTGATCGAGGGTTTTTTCTGCTTTGGATCACGTAGGAAAGTGGTACCACACTGAAACTGTCCATTAAACCTGGTTTGGATCAATATTTTAGAGGATAACGCATGTTAGGTCTAGGTTAGCCCTGGGATTTTCACTCATCAGACTCATACTTCCGCATTCTTCACATACTTGTTGAACGGATCCTGGGTTTTTTCTGGTTTGGTTCACGTAGTAATGTGGTACCACACTGAAACATTCAATTAAACCTGATCTTGATAAATATTTTAGAGGATAACGCATGTTAGGTTTGGGTTAAGTCTAGGATTTGCCCTCATCAGGCTCATACTTTCGCATATTTCTCATACTTCATGGATAGATCCTGGGCTGTTTCTGGATTGTATCACGTAGTAATGTGGTACCACGCTGAAACAGTCAATTAAACCTGGTTTCGATCAATATTTTAGAGGATAACGCAAGTTAGGTCTGGCATAGGTCTGGGATTCGCCCTCATCAGGCTCATACTTTCGCGTTTTTCACATACTTGTTGAACTGATCCTGGGCTTTTTCTGGTTTGGATCACGTAGTAATGTGGTACCACACTGAAACAGTCAATTAAACCTGGTTTCGATCAATATTTTAGAGAATAATTCATGTTATGTCTAGGTTAGGTCTGGGATTTGCTCTCATCAGACTCATTCTTTCGCATATTTCTCATACTTGATGGCTAGATCCTGGGCTTTCTCTGGATTGCATCACGTAGTAATGAAGTACAACACTGAAACAGTCAATTAAACCTGGTTTCCATCAATATTTTAGAGGACAACGCATGTTAGGTCTAGGTTAGGCCTGGGATTTGCCCTCATCAGGGTCATACTTTCGCAGTTTTAACATACATGCTGACCTGATCGAGGGTTTTTTCTGCTTTGGATCACGTAGCAAAGTGGTACCACACTGAAACTGTCCATTAAACCTGGTTTGGATCAATATTTTAGAGGATAACGGATGTTAGGTCTAGGTTAGCCCTGGGATTTTCACTCATCAGACTCATACTTTCGCATTCTTCACATACTTGTTGAACGGATCCTGGGTTTTTTCTGGTTTCGTTCACGTAGTAATGTGGTACCACACTGAAACATT
The DNA here is from genome assembly GCF_051014445.1 of Colletes latitarsis. Classification (NCBI taxonomy): domain Eukaryota; kingdom Metazoa; phylum Arthropoda; class Insecta; order Hymenoptera; family Colletidae; genus Colletes; species Colletes latitarsis. The sequence goes on from NW_027488365.1 coordinate 11,663,173, forward strand.
CAATTAAACCTGATCTTGATAAATATTTTAGAGTATAACGGATGTTAGGTCTGGGTTAGGTCTAGGATTTGCCCTCATCAGGCTCATACTTTCGCATATTTCTCATACTTCATGGCTAGATCCTGGGCTGTTTCTGGATTGTATCACGTAGAAATGTGGTACCACGCTGAAACGGTCAATTAAACCTGGTTTCGATCAATATTTTAGAGAATAACGCAAGTTAGGGCTGGCATAGGTCTGGGATTTGCCCACATCAGGCTCATACTTACGCGTTTTTCACATACTTGTTGAACAGATCCTGGGTTTTTTCTGGTTTGGATCACGCAGTAGTGTGGTACCACACTGAAACAGTCCATTAAACCTGGTTTGGATCAACATTTTAGAGGATAACGCATGTTAGGTCTATGTTAGGTCTGGGATTTTCACTCATCAGACTCATACTTTCGCATTCTTCACATGCTTCTTGAACGGATCCTGTGTTTTTTCTGGTTTGGATCCCGTAGTAATGTGGGACCACACTGAAACAATCAATTAAACCTGGTCTTGATAAATATTTTAGAGGATAACGCGTGTTAGGTCTGGGATAGGTCTGGGATTTGCCCTGATCACACTCATACTTTCGCACACTTCACATACTCGTTGAACAGATCCTGGGTTATTTTCCGGTTTGGATCACATAGTAATGTGGTACCACACTGAAACAGTCGAATAAACCAGGTTTCGATCAATATTTTTGAGGATAACGCATGTTAGGTCTAGGTTAGGCCTGGGATTTTCACTCATCAGACTCATACTTTCGCACTCTTCTCATACTTGTTGAACGGATCCTGGGTTTTTTCTGGTTTGGATCACGTAGTAATGTGGTACCACACTGAAACATTGAATTAAACCTGGTCTTGATAAATATTTTAGAGGACAACGCATGTTAGGTCTGGGTTAGGTCTAGGATTTGCCCTCACCTGGCTCATACTTTTGCATATTTCTCATACTTCATGGCTGGATCCTGGGCTATTTCTGGATTGGATCACGTATTAATGTGGTACCACACTGAAACAGTCAATTAAACCTGGTTTTGATGAATATTTTAGAGAATAATTCATGTTAGGTCTAGGTTAGGCATGGGATTTGCTCTCAGCAGGCTCATTCTTTCGCATATTTCTCATACTTGACGGTTAGATCCTGGGCTTTCTCTGGATTGCATCACGTAGTAATGAAGTACAACAGTGAAACAGTCAATTAAACCTGGTTTCAATCAATATTTTAGAGAATAATTCATGTTAGGTCTAGGTTAGGTCTGGGATATGCTGTCATCAGGCTCATTCTTTCGCATATTTCTCATACTTGATGGCTAGATCCTGGGCTTTCTCTGGATTGCATCACGTAGTAATGAAGTACAACACTGAAACAGTCAATTAAACCTGGTTTCCATCAGTATTTTAGAGGACAACGCATGTTAGGTCTAGGTTAGGCCTGGGATTTGCTCTCATCAGGGTCATACTTTCGAAGTTTTAACATACATGTTGGTCTGATCGAGGGTTTTTTCTGCTTTGGATCACGTAGTAAAGTGGTACCACACTGATACAGTCCATTAAACCTGGTTTGGATCAATATTTTTGAGGATAACGCATGTTAGGTCTAGGTTAGGCCGGGGATTTTCACTCATCAGACTCATACTTTCGCATTCTTCACATACTTGTTGAACGGATCCTGGGTTTTTACTGGTGCGGATCACGTAGTAATGTGGTACCACACTGAAACATTCAATAAACCTGGTCTTGATAAATATTTTAGAGGATAACGCATGTTAGGTCTGGGTTAGGTCTAGGATTTGCCCTCATCAGGCTCCTACTTTCGCATATTTCTCATACTTCATGGCTGGATCCTGGGCTATTTCCGGATTGGATCACATAGTAATGTGGTACCACACTGAAACAGTCAATTAAACCTGGTTTTGATCAATATTTTTGAGAATAATTCATGTTAGGTCTAGGTTAGGTCAGGGATTTGCTCTCATCAGGCTCATTCTTTCGCATATTTCTCATACTTGATGGCTAGATCCTGGGCTTTTTATGGATTGCATCACGTAGTAATGAAGTACAACACTGAAACAGTCAATTAAACCTGGTTTCCATCAATATTTTAGAGGACAACGCATGTCAGGTCTAGGTTAGGTCTGGGATTTGCTCTTATCAGGGTCATACTGTCGCAGTTTTAACTTACTTGTTGAACGGATCCTGGGTTTTTTCTGGTTTGGTTCACATAGTAATGTGGTACCACACTGAAACATTCAATTAAACCTGGTCTTGATAAATATTTTAGAGGATAACGCATGTTAGGTTTGGGTCAGGTCTAGGATTTGCCCTCATCAGGCTCATACTTTCGCATATTTCTTATTCTTCATGGCTAGATCCTGGGCTGTTTCTGGATTGTATCACATAGTAATGTGGTACCACGCTGAAACAGTCGATTAAACCTGGTTTCGATCAATATTTTAGAGGATAACGCAAGTTAAGTCTGGGATAGGTCTGGGATTTGACCTCATCAGACTCATACTTTCGCGTTTTTCACATACTTGTTGAACAGATCCGTGGTTTTTTCTGGATTGCGTCACGTAGTAGTGTGGTACCACACTGAAACAGTCGATTAAACCTGGTTTCGATCAATATTTTAGAGGATAACGCAAGTTAAGTCTGGGATTGGTCTGGGATTTGACCTCATCAGACTCATACTTACGCACACTACACATACTCGTTGAACAGATCCTGGGTTATTTTCTGGTTTGGACCACATAGTAATGTGGAACCACACTGAAACAGTCGATTAAACCAGGTTTCGATCAATATTTTTGAGGATAACACATGTTAGGTCTAGGTTAGGCCTGGGATTTTCACTCATCAGGCTCATACTTTCGCATTCTTCACATACTTGTTGAACGGATCCTGGGTTTTTTCTGGTTTGGATCACGTAGTAATGTGGGACCACACTGTAACAGTCAATTAAACCTGGTTTCGATCAATATTTTAGAGAATAATTCATGCTAGGTCTAGGTTAGGTCTGGGATTTGCTCTCATCAGGCTCATTCTTTCGCATATTTCTCATACTTGATGGCTAGATCTTGGGCTTTTTCTGGATTGCATCACGTAGTAATGAAGTACAACACTGAAACAGTCAATTAAACCTGGCTTCAAACAATATCTTAGAGGACAACGCAAGTGAGATCTGGGATAGGTCTGGGATTTGCCCTCATCAGGCTCATAGTTTCGCGTTTTTCACATACTTGTTGAACGGATCCTGGGTTTTTTCTGGTTTGGATCACGTAGTAATGTGGGACCACACTGAAACAATCAATTAAACCTGGTCTTGATAAATATTTTAGAGGATAACGCATGTTAGGTCTGGGATAGGTCTGGGATTTGCCCACATCAGGCTCATACTTTCGCGTTTTTCACATACTCGTTGAACAGATCCTGGGTTATTTTCTGGTTTGGATCACGTAGTAATGTGGTACCACACTGAAACAGCCGATTAAACCGGGTTTCGATCAATATTTTTGAGGATAACGCATGTTAGGTCAAGGTTAGGCCTGGTATTTTCACTCATCAGACTCATACTTTCGCATTCTTCTCATACTTGTTGAACGGATCCTGGGTTTTTTCTGGTTTGGATCACGTAGTAATGTGGGACCACACAGAAACAATCAATTAAACCTCGTCTTGATAAATATTTTAGGGGATAACGCATGTTAGGTCTGGGTTAGGTCTAGGATTTGCCCTCGTCAGGCTCATACTTTCGCATATTTCTCATACTTCATGGCTAGATCCTGGGCTATTTCTGGATTGTATCACGTAGTAATGAGGTACCACACTGAAGCAGTCAATTAAACCTGGTTTTGATCAATATTTTAGAGAATAATTCATGTTAGGTCTAGGTTAGGTCTGGGATTTTCACTCATCAGACTCATACTTTCGCATTCTTCACATACTTGTTGAACGGATCTTGGGTTTTTCTGGTGTGGATCACGTAGTAATGTGGTACCACACTGAAACAATCAATTAAACCTGATCTTGATAAATATTTTAGAGGATAACGCATGTTAGGTCTAGGTTAGGTCTGGGATTTGCTCTCATCAGGCTCATTCTTTCGCATATATCTCATACTTGACGGCTAGATCCTGGGCTTTTTCTGGATTGCATCACGTAGTAATGAAGTACAACACTGAAACAGTCAATTAAACCTGGTTTCGATCAATATTTTAGAGAATAATTCATGTTTGGTCTAGGTTAGGTCTGGGATTTGCTCTCATCAGGCTCATTCTTTCGCATATTTCTCATACTTGATGGCTAGATCCTGGGCTTTCTCTGGATTGCATCACGTAGTAATGAAGTACAACACTGAAACAGTCAATTAAACCTGGTTTCCCTCAATATTTTAGAGGACAACGCATGTTAGGTCTAGGTTAGGCCTGGGATTTGCCCTCATCAGGGTCATACTTTCGCAGTTTTAACATACATGCTGACCTGATCGAGGGTTTTTTCTGCTTTGGATCACGTAGTAAAGTGGTACCACACTGAAACTGTCCATTAAACCTGGTTTGGATCAATATTTTAGAGGATAACGCATGTTAGGTCTAGGTTAGCCCTGGGATTTTCACTCATCAGACTCATACTTTCGCATTCTTCACATACTTGTTGAACGGATCCAGGGTTTTTTCTGGTTTGGTTCACGTAGTAATGTGGTACCACACTGAAACATTCAATTAAACCTGATCTTGATAAATATTTTTGAGGATAACGCATGTTAGGTCTAGGTTAGGCCTGGGATTTTCACTCATCAGGCTCATACTTTCGCGTTTTTCACATACTTGTTGAACAGATCCTGGGTTTTTTCTGGTTTGTATCACGTTGTAGTGTGATACCACACTGAAACTGTCCATTAAACCTGGTTTCGATCAATATTTTAGAGGATAACGCAAGTTAGGTCTGGGATAGGTCTGGGATTTGACCTCGTCAGACTCATACTTTCGCACACTACACATACTCGTTGCACAGATCCTGGGTTATTTTCTGGTTTGGATCACATAGTAATGTGGTACCACACTGAAACAGTCGATTAAACCTGGCTTCGATCAATATTTTTGAGGATAACGCATGTTAGGTCTAGGTTAGGCCGGGGTTTTCACTCAACAGACTCATACTTTCGCATTCTTCACATACTTGTTGAACGGATCCTGGATTCTTACTGGTTTGGATCACGTAGTAATGTGGTACCACACTGAAACATTCAATTAAACCTGGTCTTGATAAATATTTTAGAGGATAACGCATGTTAGGTCTGGGTTAGGTCTAGGATTTGCCCTCATCAGGCTCATACTTTCGCATATTTCTCATACTTCATGGCTGGATCCTGGGCTTTTTCTGAATTGCATCACGTAGTAATGAAGTACAACACTGAAACAGTCAATTAAACCTGGTTTCCATCAATATTTTAGAGGACATCACATGTTAGGTCTAGGTTAGGCCTGGGATTTGCCCTCATCAGGGTCATACTTTCGCAGTTTTAACATACATGCTGACCTGATCGAGGGTTTTTTCTGCTTTGGATCACGTAGTAAAGTGGTACCACACTGAAACTGTCCATTAAACCTGGTTTGGATCAATATTTTAGAGGATAACGCATGTTAGGTCTAGGTTAGCCCTGGGATTTTCACTCATCAGACTCATACTTTCGCATTCTTCACATACTTGTTGAACGGATCCAGGGTTTTTTCTGGTTTGGTTCACGTTGTAATGTGGTACCACACTGAAACATTCAATTAAACCTGATCTTGATAAATATTTTAGAGTATAACGCATGTTAGGTCTGGCTTGGGTCTAGGATTTGCCCTCATCAGGCTCATACTTTCGCTTATTTCTCATACTTCATGGCTAGATCCTGGGCTGTTTCTGGATTGTATCACGTAGTAATGTGGTACCACGCTGAAACAGTCAATTAAACCTGGTTTCGATCAATATTTTAGAGGATAACGCATGTTAGGTCTGGGATAGGTCTGGGATTTGCCCACATCAGGCTCATACCTTCGCGTTTTTCACATACACGTTGAACAGATCCTGGGTTACTTTCTGGTTTGGATCACGTAGTAATGTGGTACCACACTGAAACAGTCGATTAAACCAGGTTTCGATCAATATTTTTGAGGATAACGCATGTTAGGTCAAGGTTAGGCCTGGTATTTTCCCTCATCAGACTCATACTTTCGCATTCTTCACATACTTGTTGAACGGATCCTGGGTTTTTTCTCGTTTGGATCACGTAGTAATGCGGGACCACACAGAAACAATCAATTAAACCTGGTCTTGATAAATATTTTAGAGGACAACGCATGTTGGGTCTGGGTTAGGTCTAGGATTTGCCCTCGTCAGGCTCATACTTTCGCATATTTCTCATACTTCATGGCTAGATCCAGGGCTATTTCTTGATTGTATCACGTAGTAATGAAGTACAACACTGAAACAGTCAATTAAACCTGGTTTCCATCAATATTTTAGAGGATAACGCAAGTTAGGTCTGGGATAGGTCTGGGATTTGCCCTCATCAGGCTCATACTTTCGCGTTTTTCACATACTTGTTGAACAGATCCTGGGTTTTTTCTGGATTGCGTCACGTAGTAGTGTGGTACCACACTGAAACAGTCGATTAAACCTGGTTTCGATCAATATTTTAGAGGATAACGCAAGTTAAGTCTGGGATTGGTCTGGGATTTGACCTCATCAGACTCATACTTTCGCACACTTCACATACTCGTTGAACAGATCCTGGGTTATTTTCTGGTTTGGACCACATAGTAATGTGGAACCACACTGAAACAGTCGATTAAACCAGGTTTCGATCAATATTTTTGGGGATAACGCATGTTAGGTCTAGGTTAGGCCTGGGATTTTCACTCATCAGGCTCATACTTTCGCATTCTTCACATACTTGTTGAACGGATCCTGGGTTTTTTCTGGTTTGGATCACGTAGTAATGTGGGACGACACTGTAACAGTTAATTAAACCTGGTTTCGATCAATATTTTAGAGAATAATTCATGCTAGGTCTGGGATAGGTCTGGGATTTGCCCTCATCAGGCTCATTGTTTCGCGTTTTTCACATACTTGTTGAACAGATCCTGGGTTTTTTCTGGTTTGTATCACGTAGTAGTGTGGTACCACACTGAAACTGTCCATTAAACCTGGTTTGCATCAATATTTTAGAGGATAACGCATGTTAGGTCTAGGTTAGCCCTGGGATTTTCACTCATCAGACTCATACTTTCGCATTCTTCACATACTTGTTGAACTGATCCTGGGTTTTTTCTGGTTTGGATCACGTAGTAATGTGGTACCACACTGAAACAGACGATTAAACCTGGTTTCGATCAATATTTTAGAGGATAACGCAAGTTAGGTCTGGGATAGGTCTGGGATTTGACCTCATCAGACTCATACTTTCGCACACTACACATACTCGTTGAACAGATCCTGGGTTATTTTCTGGTTTGGATCACATAGTAATGTGGTACCACACTGTAACAGTCGATTAAACCAGGTTTCGATCAATATTTTAGAGTATAACTCATGTTAGGTCTAGGTTAGGCCTGGTATTTTCACTCATCAGACTCATACTTTCGCATTCTTCTCATACTTGTTGAACGGATCCTGGGTTTTTTCTGGTTTGGATCACGTAGTAATGTGGGACCACACAGAAACAATCAATTAAACCTGGTCTTGATAAATATTTTAGAGGATAACGCATGTTAGGTCTGGGTTAGGTCTAGGATTTGCCCTCGTCAGGCTCATACTTTCGCATATTTCTCATACTTCATGGCTAGATCCAGGGCTATTTCTGGATTGTATCACGTAGTAATGAAGTACAACACTGAAACAGTCAATTAAACCTGGTTTCCATCAATATTTTAGAGGATAACGCAAGTTAGGTCTGGGATAGGTCTGGGATTAGCCCTCATCAGGCTCATACTTTCGCGTTTTTCACATACTTGTTGAACAGATCCTGGGTTTTTTCTGGATTGCGTCACGTAGTAGTGTGGAACCACACTGAAACAGTCGATTAAACCAGGTTTCGATCAATATTTTTGAGGATAACGCATGTTAGGTCTAGGTTAGGCCTGGGATTTTCACTCATCAGGCTCATACTTTCGCGTTTTTCACATACTTGTTGAACAGATCCTGGGTTTTTTCTGGTTTGTATCACGTTGTAGTGTGGTACCACACTGAAACTGTCCATTAAACCTGGTTTCGATCAATATTTTAGAGGATAACGCAAGTTAGGTCTGGGATAGGTCTGGGATTTGACCTCGTCAGACTCATACTTTCGCACACTACACATACTCGTTGCACAGATCCTGGGTTATTTTCTGGTTTGGATCACATAGTAATGTGGTACCACACTGTAACAGTCGATTAAACCAGGTTTCGATCAATATTTTAAAGGATAACGCATGTTAGGTCTAGGTTAGGTCTGGGATTTGCTCTCATCAGGCTCATTCTTTCGCATATTTCTCATACTTGATGGCTATATCCTAGGCTTTTTCTGGATTGCATCACGTAGTAATGTAGTACCACACTGAAACAGTCAATGAAACCTGGTTTCGATCAATATTTTAGAGGATAACACATGTTAGGTCTAGGTTAGCCCTGGGATTTTCACTCATCAGACTCATACTTTCGCATTCTTCACATACTTGTTGAACTGATCCTGGGTTTTTTCTGGATTGGATCACCTAGTAATGTGGTACCACACTGAAACGGTCGATTAAACCTGGTTTCGATCAATATTTTAGAGGATAACGCATGTTAGGTCTAGGTTAGCCCTGGGATTTTCACACATCAGATTCATACTTTCGCATTCTTCACATACTTGTTGAACGGATCCAGGGTTTTTTCTGGTTTGGTTCACGTAGTAATGTGGTACCACACTGAAACATTCAATTAAACCTGATCTTGATAAATATTTTAGAGTATAACGCATGTTAGGTCTGGGTTGGGTCTAGGATTTGCCCTCATCAGGCTCATACTTTCGCATATTTCTCATACTTCATGGCTAGATCCTGGGCTGTTTCTGGATTGTATCACGTAGTAATGTGGTACCACGCTGAAACAGTCAATTAAACCTGGTTTCGATCAATATTTTAGAGGATAACGCATGTTAGGTCTGGGATAGGTCTGGGATTTGCCCACATCAGGCTCATACCTTCGCGTTTTTCACATACTCGTTGAACAGATCCTGGGTTACTTTCTGGTTTGGATCACGTAGTAATGTGGTACCACCCTGAAACAGTCGATTAAACCAGGTTTCGATCAATATTTTTGAGGATAACGCATGTTAGGTCAAGGTTAGGCCTGGTATTTTCCCTCATCAGACTCATACTTTCGCATTCTTCACATACTTGTTGAACGGATCCTGGGTTTTTTCTCGTTTGGATCACGTAGTAATGCGGGACCACACAGAAACAATCAATTAAACCTGGTCTTGATAAATATTTTAGAGGATAACGCATGTTAGGTCTGGGTTAGGTCTAGGATTTGCCCTCGTCAGGCTCATACTTTCGCATATTTCTCATACTTCATGGCTAGATCCAGGGCTATTTCTTGATTGTATCACGTAGTAATGAAGTACAACACTGAAACAGTCAATTAAACCTGGTTTCCATCAATATTTTAGAGGATTACGCAAGTTAGGTCTGGGATAGGTCTGGGATTTGCCCTCATCAGGCTCATACTTTCGCGTTTTTCACATACTTGTTGAACAGATCCTGGGTTTTTTCTGGATTGCGTCACGTAGTAGTGTGGTACCACACTGAAACAGTCGATTAAACCTGGTTTCGATCAATATTTTAGAGGATAACGCAAGTTAAGTCTGGGATTGGTCTGGGATTTGACCTCATCAGACTCATACTTTCGCACACTTCACATACTCGTTGAACTGATCCTGGGTTATTTTCTGGTTTGGACCACATAGTAATGTGGAACCACACTGAAACAGTCGATTAAACCAGGTTTCGATCAATATTTTTGGGGATAACGCATGTTAGGTCTAGGTTAGGCCTGGGATTTTCACTCATCAGGCTCATACTTTCGCATTCTTCACATACTTGTTGAACGGATCCTGGGTTTTTTCTGGTTTGGATCACGTAGTAATGTGGGACCACACTGTAACAGTTAATTAAACCTGGTTTCGATCAATATTTTAGAGAATAATTCATGCTAGGTCTGGGATAGGTCTGGGATTTGCCCTCATCAGGCTCATTGTTTCGCGTTTTTCACATACTTGTTGAACAGATCCTGGGTTTTTTCTGGTTTGTATCACGTAGTAGTGTGGTACCACATTGAAACTGTCCATTAAACCTGGTTTGCATCAATATTTTAGAGGATAACGCATGTTAGGTCTAGGTTAGCCCTGGGATTTTCACTCATCAGACTCATACTTTCGCATTCTTCACATACTTGTTGAACTGATCCTGGGTTTTTTCTGGTTTGGATCACGTAGTAATGTGGTACCACACTGAAACAGTCGATTAAACCTGGTTTCGATCAATATTTTAGAGGATAACGCAAGTTAGGTCTGGGATAGGTCTGGGATTTGACCTCATCAGACTCATTCTTTCGCACACTACACATACTCGTTGAACAGATCCTGGGTTATTTTCTGGTTTGGATCACATAGTAATGTGGTACCACACTGTAACAGTCGATTAAACCAGGTTTCGATCAATATTTTAGAGTATAACTCATGTTAGGTCTAGGTTAGGCCTGGTATTTTCACTCATCAGACTCATACTTTCGCATTCTTCTCATACTTGTTGAACGGATCCTGGGTTTTTTCTGGTTTGGATCACGTAGTAATGTGGGACCACACAGAAACAATCAATTAAACCTGGTCTTGATAAATATTTTAGAGGATAACGCATGTTAGGTCTGGGTTAGGTCTAGGATTTGCCCTCGTCAGGCTCATACTTTCGCATATTTCTCATACTTCATGGCTAGATCCAGGGCTATTTCTGGATTGTATCACGTAGTAATGAAGTACAACACTGAAACAGTCAATTAAACCTGGTTTCCATCAATATTTTAGAGGATAACGCAAGTTAGGTCTGGGATAGGTCTGGGATTTGCCCTCATCAGGCTCATACTTTCGCGTTTTTCACATACTTGTTGAACAGATCCTGGGTTTTTTCTGGATTGCGTCACGTAGTAGTGTGGAACCACACTGAAACAGTCGATTAAACCAGGTTTCGATCAATATTTTTGAGGATAACGCATGTTAGGTCTAGGTTAGGCCTGGGATTTTCACTCATCAGGCTCATACTTTCGCGTTTTTCACATACTTGTTGAACAGATCCTGGGTTTTTTCTGGTTTGTATCACGTTGTAGTGTGGTACCACACTGAAACAGTCAATTAAACCTGGTTTGGATAAATATTTTAGAGGATAATGCATCTTAGGTCTGGGTTAGGTCTAAGATTTGCCCTCATCAGGCTCACAGTTTCGCGTTTTTCACATACTTGTTGAACAGATCCTGGGTTCTTTCTGGTTTGGATCACGAAGTAGTGTGGTACCACACTGAAACAGTCCATTAAACCTGGTTTCGCTCAATATTTTAAAGGATAACGCATGTTAGGTCTAGGTTAGGTCTGGGATTTGCTCTCATCAGGCTCATTCTTTCGCATATTTCTCATACTTGATGGCTAGATCCTAGGCTTTTTCTGGATTGCATCACGTAGTAATGTAGTACCACACTGAAACAGTCAATGAAACCTGGTTTCGGTCAATATTTTAGAGGATAACACATGTTAGGTCTAGGTTAGCCCTGGGATTTTCACTCATCAGACTCATACTTTCGCATTCTTCACATACTTGTTGAACTGATCCTGGGTTTTTTCTGGTTTGGATCACCTAGTAATGTGGTACCACACTGAAACGGTCGATTAAACCTGGTTTCGATCAATATTTTAGAGGATAACGCATGTTAGGTCTAGGTTAGCCCTGGGATTTTCACTCATCAGATTCATACTTTCGCATTCTTCACATACTTGTTGAACTGATCCTGGGTTTTTTCTGGTTTGGATCACGTAGTAATGTGGTACCACACTGAAACAGTCAATTAAGCCTGGTTTCGATCAATATTTTGGAGAATAATTCATGTTAGGTCTAGGTTAGGTCTGGGATTTGCTGTCATCAGGCTCATTCTTTCGCATATTTCTCATACTTGAGGGCTAGATCCTGGGCTTTTTCTGGATTGCATCACGTAGTAATGAAGTACAACACTGAAACAGTCAATTAAACCTGGTTTCCATCAATATTTTAGAGGACATCGCATGTTAGGTGTGGGATAGGTGTGGGATTTTCACTCATCAGACTCATACTTTCGCATTCTTCACATATTTGTTCAACGGATCCTGGGTTTTTTCTGGATTGCGTCACGTAGTAGTGTGGTACCACACTGAAACAGTCGATTAAACCTGGTTTCGATCAATATTTTTGAGGATAACGCATGTTAGGTCTAGGTTAGGCCGGGGTTTTCACTCAACAGACTTATACTTTCGCATTCTTCACATACTTGTTGAACGGATCCTGGATTCTTACTGGTTTGGATCACGTAGTAATGTGGTACCACACTGAAACATTCAATTAAACCTGGTCTTGATAAATATTTTAGAGGATAACGCATGTTAGGTCTGGGTTAGGTCTAGGATTTGCCCTCATCAGGCTCATACTTTCGCATATTTCTCATACTTCATGGTTAGATCCTGGGCTGTTTCTGGATTGTATCACGTAGTAATGTGGTACCACGCTGAAACAGTCAATTAAACCTGGTTTCCATCAATATTTTAGAGGACATCACATGTTAGGTCTAGGTTAGGCCTGGGATTTGCCCTCATCAGGGTCATACTTTCGCAGTTTTAACATACATGTTGACCTGATCGAGGGTTTTTTCTGCTTTGGATCACGTAGTAAAGTGGTACCACACTGAAACTGTCCATTAAACCGGGTTTGGATCAATATTTTAGAGGATAACGCATGTTAGGTCTAGGTTAGCCCTGGGATTTTCACTCATCAGACTCATACTTTCGCATTCTTCACATACTTGTTGAACGGATCCTGGGTTTTTTCTGGTTTGGTTCACGTAGTAATGTGGTACCACACTGAAACATTCAATTAAACCTGATCTTGATAAATATTTTAGAGGATAACGCATGTTAGGTTTGGGTTAAGTCTAGGATTTGCCCTCATCAGGCTCATACTTTCGCATATTTCTCATACTTCATGGTTAGATCCTGGGCTGTTTCTGGATTGTATCACGTAGTAATGTGGTACCACGCTGAAACAGTCAATTAAACCTGGTTTCGATCAATATTCTTGAGGATAACGCATGTTAGGTCTAGGTTAGGCCGGGGTCTTTCACTCATCACACTTATACTTTCGCATTCTTCACATACTTGTTGAACAGATACAGGGTTTTTTCTGGTTTGGTTCACGTAGTAATGTGGTACCACACTGAAACATTCAATTAAACCTGGTCTTGATAAATATTTTAGAGGATAACGCATGTTAGGTGTGGGATAGGTCTGGGATTTTCACTCATCAGACTCATACTTTCGCATTCTTCACATATTTGTTGAACGGATCCTGGGCTTTTTCTGGTTTGGATCACGTAGTAATGTGGTACCACACTGAAACAGTCAATTAAACCTGGTCTCGATCAATATTTTAGAGAATAATTCATGTTAGGTCTAGGTTAGGTCTGGGATTTGCTCTCATCAGGCTCATACTTTCGCACACTTCACATACTCGTTTGACAGATCCTGGGTTATTTTCTGGTTTGGATCGCATAGTAATGTGGTACCACACTGAAACAGTCGATTAAACCAGGTTTCGATCAATATTTTTGAGGATAACGCATGTTAGGTCTAGGTTAGGCCTGGGATTTTCACTCATCAGACTCATACTCTCGCATTCTTCACATACTTGTTGAACGGATCCTGGGTTTTTTCTGGTTTGGATCACGTAGTAATGTGGCACCACACTGAAACAGTCAATTAAACCTGGTTTCGATCAATATATTAGAGAATAATTCATGTTAGGTCTTGGTTAGGTCTGGGATTTGCTCTCATCAGGCTCATTCTTTCGCATATTTGTCATACTTGATGGCTAGATCCTGGGCTTTTTCTGGACTGCATCACGTAGTAATGAAGTACAACACTGAAACAGTCAATTAAACCTGGTTTCCATCAATATCTTAGAGCACAACGCAAGTTAGGTCTGGGATAGGTCTGGGATTTGCCCACATCAGGCTCATACTTTCGCGTTTTTCACATACTCGTTGAACAGATCCTGGGTTTTTTCTGGATTGCGTCACGTAGTAGTGTGGTACCACACTGAAACTGTCGATTAAACCTGGTTTCGATCAATATTTTTGAGGATAACGCATGTTAGGTCTAGGTTAGGCCGGGGATTTTCACTCAACAGACTCATACTTTCGCATTCTTCACATACTTGCTGAACGGATCCTGGATTTTTACTGGTTTGGATCACGTAGTAATGTGGTACCACACTGAAACATTCAATTAAACCTGTTCTTGATAAATATTTTAGAGGATAACGCATGTTAGGTCTGGGTTAGGTCTAGGAGTTGCCCTCATCAGGCTCATACTTTCGCACACTTCACATACTCGTTGAACAGATTCTGGGTTTTTTCTGGTTTGGATCACGTAGTAATGTGGTACCACACTGAAACAGTCGATGAAACCTGGTTTCGATCAATATTTTAGAGGATAACGCAAGTTAAGTCTGGGATTTGGCTGGGATTTGACCTCATCAGACTCATACTTTCGCACACTTCACATACTCGTTGAACAGATCCTGGGTTATTTTCTGGTTTGGACCACATAGTAATGTGGTACCACACTGAAACAGTCGATTAAACCAGGTTTCGATCAATATTTTAGAGGATAACGCATGTTAGGACTGGGTTAGGTCTAGGATTTGCCCTCATCAGGCTCATTCTTTCGCATATTTCTCAAACTTGTTGGCTAGATCCTGGGCTTTTCTGGATTGCATCACGTAGTAATGTGGTACCACACTGAAACAATCAATTAAACCTGGTCTTGATAAATATTTTAGAGGATAACGCATTTTAGGTCTGGGTTAGGTCTAGGATTTGCCCTCATCAGGCTCATACTTTCGCATATTTCTCATACTTCATGGCTAGATCCTGGGCTTTTTCTGGATTGCATCACGTAGTAATGAAGTTCAACACTGAAACAGTCAATTAAACCTGGTTTCCATCAATATCTTAGAGGGCAACGCAAGTTAGGTCTGGGATAGGTCTTGGACTTGCCCTCATCAGGCTCATACTTTCGCGTTTTTCACATACTTGTTGAACAGATCCTGGGTCTTTTCAGGTTTGGATCACGTAGTAGTGTGGTACCACACTGAAACAGTCGATGAAACCTGGTTTCGATCAATATTTTAGAGGATGACGCAAGTTAAGTCTGGGATTGGTCTGGGATTTGACCTCATCAGACTCATACTTTCGCACACTTCACATACTCGTTGAACAGATCCTGGGTTATTTTCTGGTTTGGACCACATAGTAATGTGGTACCACACTGAAACAGTCGATTAAACCAGGTTTCGATCAATATTTTAGAGGATAACGCAAGTTAAGTCTGGGATTGGTCTGGGATTTGACCTCATCAGACTCATACTTTCGCACACTTCACATACTCGTTGAACAGATCCTGGGTTATTTTCTGGTTTGGACCACATAGTAGTGTGGTACCACACTGAAACAGTCGATTAAACCAGGTTTCGATCAATATTTTTGAGGATAACGCATGTTAGGTCTAGGTTAGGCCTGGGATTTTCACTCATCAGGCTCATACTTTCGCATTCTTCACATACTTGTTGAACGGATCCTGGGTTTTTTCTGGTTTGGATCACGTAGTAATGTGGGACCACACTGTAACAGTCAATTAAACCTGGTTTCGATCAATATTTTAGAGAATAATACATGTTAGGTCTAGGTCAGGCCTGGGATTTTCACTCATCAGGCTCATACTTTCGCATTCTTTACATACTTGTTGAACGGATTCTGGGTTTTTTCTGGTTTGGATCACGTAGTATTGTAGGACCACACAGAAACAGTCAATTAAACCTGGTTTGGATAAATATTTTAGAGGATAACGCATCTTAGGTCTGGGTTAGGTCTAAGATTTGCCCTCATCAGGCTCACAGTTTCGCGTTTTTCACATACTTGTTGAACAGATCCTGGGTTCTTTCTGGTTTGGATCACGAAGTAGTGTGGTACCACACTGAAACAGTCCATTAAAACTGGTTTTGCTCAATATTTCAGAGGATAACGCATGTTAGGTCTAGGTTAGGTCTGGGATTTGCTCTCATCAGGCTCATTCTTTCGCATATTTCTCATACTTGATGGCTAGATCCTGGGCTTTTTCTGGATTGCATCACGTAGTAATGTAGTACCACACTGAAACAGTCAATGAAACCTGGTTTCGATCAATATTTTAGAGGATAACGCAAGTTAGGTCTAGGTTAGCCCTGGGATTTTCACTCATCAGACTCATACTTTCGCATTCTTCACATACTTGTTGAACTGATCCTGGGTTTTTTCTGGTTTGGATCACGTAGTAATGTGGTACCACACTGAAACGGTCGATTAAACCTGGTTTCGATCAATATTTTAGAGGATAACGCATGTTAGGTATAGGTTAGCCCTGGGATTTTCACTCATCAGATTCATACTTTCGCATTCTTCACATACTTGTTGAACTGATCCTGGGTTTTTTCTGGTTTGGATCACGTAGTAATGTGGTACCACACAGAAACAGTCAATTAAACATGGTTTCGATCAATATTTTAGAGAATAATTCGTGTTAGGTCTAGGTTAGGTCTGGGATTTGCTCTCATCAGGCTCATACTTTCGCACACTTCACATACTCGTTTGACAGATCCTGGGTTATTTTCTGGTTTGGATCGCATAGTAATGTGGTACCACACTGAAACAGTCGATTAAACCAGGTTTCGATCAATATTTTTGAGGAAAACGCATGTTAGGACTAGGTTAGGCCTGGGATTTTCACTCATCAGACTCATACTTTTTTTTTTTTTTTTTTTTTTTTTTTTTTTTTGTCGTGGGGAAAATCTTCGAAAGACTCCCTCCCACCTCCTTGGGGAGAGGTGGGAGGGGTGTGTGGGATTCCCCGCGCCCGTACAACAACAGGCGCGGGACCTACCCACTAAAAACCCCACGGTGACCCTTCGGCACGCTTTGGGAGGATACCGGGAACCGCTCGAAGCATTCTTCCGGTATCCTCCCCGTGCCCGCGCTTTCGCGCCCATTCCCCGGGGGGACAATCGGTCCCCCCGGTAGACACACTGCCTCATAGCGGCGGGACGGGGCCACTCCATCCTGCCCCTATCCGTCCCGGGGCCGCGCTTAGTGGCGGCTGCGAGCCCCACCTCGCAACCGCCCGCGACCCCGTTTCCACCCCTCGGCGGCCGGGCGTTCATGGCCGCACCAGACCGCCGAGGGTGCCTCCCCTTACGTCGGACCGGAAGGGGGAGGCACTCCTACCCCCAACCGGTCCGACCCGGCGCCGCCTGGCGGGAGGAGGGTCCCCTCAGGACCCCCCTCCCAGATCAGACTCATACTTTCGCATTCTTCACATACTTGTTGAACGGATCCTGGGTTTCTTCTGGTTTGGATCACGTAGTAATGTGGGACCACACTGAAACAGTCAATTAAACCTGGTTTCGATCAATATTTTAGAGAATAATTCATGTTAGGTCTAGGTTAGGTCTGGGATTTGCTCCCATCGGGCTCATTCTTTCGCATATTTCTCATACTTGATGGCTAGATCCTGGGCTTTTTCTGGATTGCATCACGTAGTAATGAAGTGCAACACTGAAACAGACAATTAAACCTGGTTTCCATCAATATCTTAGAGGACAACGCAAGTTAGGTCTGGGATAGGTCTGGGACTTGCCCTCGTTAGGCTCATACTTTCGCGTTTTTCACATACTTGTTGAACAGATCCTGGGTTTTTTCTGGTTCGGATCACGTAGTAGTGTGGTACCACACTGAAACAGTCCATTAAGCCTGGTTTGGATCAATATTTTAGAGGATAACGCATGTTAGGTCTAGGTTAGGTCGGGGATTTTCACTAATCAGACTCATACTTTCGCATTCATCACATACTTGTTGAACGGATCCTGGGTCTTTCTGGTTTGGATCACGTAGTAATGTGGGACCACACTGAAACAGTCAATTAAACCTGGTTTCGATCAATATTTTAGAGAATAATTCATGTTTGGCCTAGGTTGGGTCTGGGATTTGCTCGCATCAGGCTCATTCTTTCGCATATTTCTCATACTTGATGGCTAGATCCTGGGCTTTTTTTGGATTGCATCACGAAGTAATGATGCACAACACTGAAGCAGTCAATTAAACCTGGTTTCCATCAATATTTTAGAGAATAATTCATGTTAGGTCTAGGTTAGGTCAGGGATTTGCTCTCATCAGGCTCATTCTTTCGCATATTTCTCATACTTGATGGCTAGATCCTGGGCTTTTTTTGGATTGCATCAAGTAGTAATGAAGTTCAACACTGAAACTGTCAATTAAACCTGGTTTCCATGAATATTTTAGAGGATAACGCAAGTTAGGTCTGGGATAGGTCTGGGATTTGCCCTCATCAGGATCATACTTTCGCAGTTTTAACATACATGTTGACCTGATCGAGGGTTTTTTCTGCTTTGCATCACGTAGTAAAGTGGTACCACACTGAAGCAGTCCATTAAACCTGGTTTCGATCAATATTTTAGAGAATAATTCATGTTAGGTCTAGGTTAGGTCTGGGATTTGCTCTCATCAGGCTCTTTCTTTCGCATATTTCTCATACATGTTGAACAGATACTGGGTTTTTTATGGTTTGGAACCCGTAGTAATATGGGACCACACTGAAACAATAAATTAAACCTGGTCTTGATAAATATTTTAAAGGATAACGCATGTTAGGTCTGGGTTAGGTCTAGGATTTGCCCTCATCAGGCTCATACTTTCGCATATTTCTCATACTTCATAGCTAGATCCTGGGCTGTTTCAGGATTGTATCACGTAGTAATGTGGTACCACGCTGAAACAGTCAATTAAACCTGGTTTCGATCAATATTTTAGAGGGGAACGCAAGTTAGGTCTGGGATAGGTCTAGGATTTGCCCTCATCAGGCTCTTACTTTCGCATATTTCTCATACTTCATGGCTAGATCCTGGGCTATTTCTGGATTGGATCACGTAGTAAAGTGGTACCACACTGAAACATTCAATGAAACCTTGTCTGGATAAATATTTTAGAGGATAACGCATCTTAGGTCTGGGTTAGGTCAAAGATTTGCCCTCATCAGGCTCACAGTTTCGCGTTTTTCACATACTTGTTGAACAGATCCTGGGTTTTGTCTGGTTCGGATCACGAAGTAGTGTGGTACCACACTGAAACAGCCCATTTAACCTGGTTTGGATCAATATTTTAGAGGATAACGCATGTTAGGTCTAGGATAGGCCTGGGATTTTCACTAATCAGACTCATACTTTCGCATTCTTCACATACTTGTTGAACGGATCCTGGGTTTTTTCTGGTTTGCATCAAGTAGTAATGTGGGACCACACTGAAACAATCAATTAAACCTGGTCTTGATAAATATTTTAGAGAATAATTCATGTTAGGTCTAGGTTAGGTCTGGGATTTGCTCTCATCAGGCTCATTCTTTCGCAAATTTCTCATACTTGATGGCTAGATCCTGGAGTTTTTCTGGATTGCATCACGTAGTAATGTGGTACCACACTGAAACAGTCAATTAAACCTGGTTTCCATCAATATTTTAGAGGACAACGCATGTTAGGTCTGGGATAGGCCTGGGATTTGCCCTCATCAGGATCATACTTTCGCAGTTTTAACATACATGTTGACCTGATCGAGGGTTTCTTCTGCTTTGCATCACGTAGTAAAGTGGTACCACACTGAAGCAGTCCATTAAACCTGGTTTGGATGAATATTTTAGAGGATAACGCATGTTAGGTTTGGGTTAGGTCTAGGATTTGCCCTCATCAGGCTCATACTTTCGCTTATTTCTCATACTTCATGGCTAGATCTTGGGCTGTTTCTGGATTGTATCACGTAGTAATGCGGTACCACGCTGAAACAGTCAATTAAACCTGGTTTCGATCAATATTTTAGAGGATAACGCAAGTTAGGTCTGGGATAGGTCTGGGATTTGCCCTCATCATACTCATACTATCGCACACTTCACATACTCGTTGAACAGATCCTGGATTATTTTCTAGTTTGGATCACATAGTAATGTGGTACCACACTGAAACAGTCGATTAAACCAGGTTTTGATCAATATTTTTGAGGATAACGCATGTTAGGTCTAGTTTAGGCCTGGGATTTGCCCTCATCAGACTCATACTTTCGCATACTTCAAATACTTGTTGAACTGGTCCTGGGTTTTTTTCTGGTTTGGATCACGTAGTAATGTGGTACCACACTGAAACAGTCGATTAAACCAGGTTTCGGTCAATATTTTTGAGGACAACGCATGTTAGGTCTAGGTTAGGCCGAGGATTTTCACTCATCAAACTCATACTTTCGCATTCTCCACATACTTGTTGAACGGATCCTGGGTTTTTACTGGTTTGGATCACGTAGCAATGTGGTACCACACTGAAACATTCAATTAAACCTGGTTTCCATCAATATCTTAGAGGACAACGGAAGTTAGGTCTGGGATTGGTCTGGGATTTGCCCTCATCCGGCACATACTTTCGCGTTTTTCACATACTTGTTTTACGGATCCTGGGTTTTTACTGGTTTGGATCACGTAGCAATGTGGTACCACACTGAAACATTCAATTAAACCTGGTCTTGATAAATATTTTTGAGGACAACGCATGTTAGGTTTGGGTTAGGTCTAGGATTTGCCCTCATCAGGCTCATACATTCGCATATTTCTCATACTTCATGGCTAGATCCTGGGCTGTTTCTGGATTGTGTCACGTAGTAATGTGGGACCACACTGAAACAAACAATTAAACCTGGTCTTGATAAATATTTTTGAGGATAACACATGTTAGGTCTAGCTTAGGCCGGGGTTTTTCACTCATCAGACTCATACTTTCGCATTCTTCACATACTTGTTGAACGGATCCTGGGTTTTTACTGGTTTGGATCACGTAGTAATGTGGTACCACGGTGAAACAGTCAATTAAAACTGGTTTCGATCAATATCTTAGAGGATAACGCATGTTAGGTCTGGGTTAGGTCTAGGATTTGCCCTCATCAGGCTCATACTTTCGCATATTTCTCATACTTCATGGCTGGATCCTGGGCTATTTCTGGATTGGATCACGTAGTAATGTGGTACCACACTGCAACTGTCAATTAAACCTGGTTTTGATCAATATTTTAGAGAACAATTCATGTTAGGTCCAGGTTAGGTCTGGGGTTTGCTCTCATCAGGCTCATTCTTTCCCATATTTCTCATACTTGATGGCTAGATCCTGGGCTCTTTCTGGATTGCATCACGTAGTAATGTGGTACCACACTGAAACATTCAATTAAACCTGGTCTTGATAAATATTTTTTTATCAGTCCATCAAACCTGGTTTCGCTCAATATTTTAGAAGATAACGCATGTTAGGTCTAGGTTAGGTTCGGGATTTGCCCTCATCAGGGTCATACTTTCGCAGTTTTAACATGCATGTTGACCTGATCGAGGGTTTTTTCTGCTTTGGATCACGTAGTAAAGTGGTACCACAACTAAAACAGTCAATTAAACCTGGTTTCGATCACTATTTTAGAGGATAACGCAATTTAGGTTTGGGATAGGTCTGGGATTAGCCCTCATCAGACTCATACTTTCGCTCACTTCACATACTCGTTGAGAAGATCCTGGGTTTTTTTCTGGTTTGGATCACGTAGTAATGTGGTACCACACTGAAACAGTCGATTAAGCCTGGTTTCGATTAATATTTTTGGGATAACGCATGTTAGGTCTGGGATAGGTCTGGGATTTGCCCTCATCATGCTCATACTTTCGCAGTTTTAACATGCATGTTGACCTGATCGAGGGTTTTTTCTGCTTTGGATCACGTAGTAAAGTGGTACCACACTAAAACAGTCAATTAAACCTGGTTTCGATCAATATTTTAGAGGATAACGCATGTTAGGTCTGGGATAGGTCTGGGATTTGCCCTCATCATACTCATACTTTCGCACACTTCACATACTCGTTGAACAGATCCTGGATTATTTTCTAGTTTGGATCACATAGTAATGTGGTACCACACTGAAACAGTCGATTAAACCAGGTTTTGATCAATATTTTTCAGGATAACGCATGTTAGGTCTAGTTTAGGCCTGGGATTTGCCCTCATCAGACTCATACTTTCGCATACTTCAAATACTTGTTGAACAGGTCCTGGGTTTTTTTCTGGTTTGGATCACGTAGTAATGTGGTACCACACTGAAACAGTCGATTAAACCAGGTTTCGGTCAATATTTTTGAGGACAACGCATGTTAGGTCTAGGTTAGGCCGAGGATTTTCACTCATCAAACTCATACTTTCGCATTCTCCACATACTTGTTGAACGGATCCTGGGTTTTTACTGGTTTGGATCACGTAGCAATGTGGTACCACACTGAAACATTCAATTAAACCTGGTTTCCATCAATATCTTAGAGGACAACGGAAGTTAGGTCTGGGATTGGTCTGGGATTTGCCCTCATCAGGCACATACTTTCGCGTTTTTCACATACTTGTTGTACGGATCCTGGGTTTTTACTGGTTTGGATCACGTAGCAATGTGGTACCACACTGAAACATTCAATTAAACCTGGTCTTGATAAATATTTTTGAGGACAACGCATGTTAGGTTTGGGTTAGGTCTAGGATTTGCCCTCATCAGGCTCATACATTCGCATATTTCTCATACTTCATGGCTAGATCCTGGGCTGTTTCTGGATTGTGTCACGTAGTAATGTGGGACCACACTGAAACAAACAATTAAACCTGGTCTTGATAAATATTTTTGAGGATAACGCATGTTAGGTCTAGCTTAGGCCGGGGTTTTTCACTCATCAGACTCATACTTTCGCATTCTTCACATACTTGTTGAACGGATCCTGGGTTTTTACTGGTTTGGATCACGTAGTAATGTGGTACCACGGTGAAACAGTCAATTAAAACTGGTTTCGATCAATATCTTAGAGGATAACGCATGTTAGGTCTGGGTTAGGTCTAGGATTTGCCCTCATCAGGCTCATACTTTCGCATATTTCTCATACTTCATGGCTGGATCCTGGGCTATTTCTGGATTTTGATCACGTAGTAATGTGGTACCACACTGCAACTGTCAATTAAACCTGGTTTTGATCAATATTTTAGAGAACAATTCATGTTAGGTCCAGGTTAGGTCTGGGGTTTGCTCTCATCAGGCTCATTCTTTCCCATATTTCTCATACTTGATGGCTAGATCCTGGGCTCTTTCTGGATTGCATCACGTAGTAATGAAGTACAACACTGAAACAGTCAATTAAACCTGGTTTCCATCAATATCTTAGAGGACAACGCAAGTTAGGTCTGGGATTGGTCTGGGATTTGCCCTCATCAGGCTCATACTTTCGCGTTTTTCACATACTTGTTGAACAGATCCTGGGTCTTTTCCGGTTTGGGTCACGTAGTAGTGTGGCACCACACTGAAACAGTCGATTAAACCTGGTTTCGATCAATATTTTTGAGGATAACGCATGTTAGGTCTAGGTTAGGCCGGGGATTTTCACTCAGCAGACTCATACTTTCGCATTCTTCCCATACTTGTTGAACGGATCCTGGGTTTTTACACGCTTGGATCACGTAGTAATGTGGTACCACACTGAAACATTCAATTAAACCTGGTCTTGATAAATATTTTAGAGGATAACGCATGTTAGGTCTGGGTTAGGTCTAGGATTTTTCCTCATCAGGCTCATACATTCGCATACTTCTCATACTTCATGGCTAGATGCTGGGCTGTTTCTGGATTCTATCACGTAGTAATGTGGTACCACGCTGAAACAGTCAATTAAACCTGGTTTCGATCAATATTTTAGAGGATAACGCAAGTTAGGTCTGGGTTAGGTCTGGGATTCGCCCTCATCAGGCTCATACTTTCGCGTTTTTCACATACTTGTTGAACTGATCCTGGGTTTTTTCTGGTTTGGATCACGTAGTAATGTGGTACCACACTGAAACAGTCGATTAAACCCGGTTTCGATCAATATTTTAGAGGATAACGCAAGTTAAGTCTGGCATAGGTCTGGGATTTGACCTCATCAGACTCATACTTTCGCACACTTACAATACTCGTTGAGCAGATCCTGGGTTATTTTCTGGTTTGGATCACATAGTAATGTGGTACCACACTGAAACAGTAGATTAAACCAGGTTTCGATCAATATTTTAGAGAATAATTCATGTTAAGTCTAGGTTAGGCCTGGGATTTTCACTCATCAGACTCATACTTTCGCATTCTTCACATACTTGTTGAACGGATCCTGGGTTTTTTCTGGTTTGGATCACGTAGTAATGTGGGACCACACTGAAACAGTCAATTAAACCTGGTTTCGATCAATATTTTAGAGAATAATTCATGTTAGGTTTAGGTTAGGTCTGGGATTTGCTCTCATCAGGCTCATTCTTTCGCATATTTCCCATACTTGATGGCTAGATCCTGGGCTTTATCTGGATTGCATCACGTAGTAATGTAGTACAACACTGAAACAGTCAATTAAACCTGGTTTCCATCTATATCTTAGAGGACAACGCAAGTTAGGTCTGGGATAGGTCTGGGATTTGCCCTCATCAGGGTCATACTTTCGCAGTTCTAACATACATGTTGACCTGATCGAGTGTTTTTTCTGCTTTGGATCACGTAGTAAAGTGGTACCACATTGAAACTGTCCATTAAACCTGGTTTGGATCAATATTTTAGTGGATAACGCATGTTAGGTCTAGGTTAGGCCTGGGATTTTCACTCATCAGACTCATACTTTCGCATTCTTCACATACTTGTTGGACGGATCCTGGGTTTTTTCTGGTTTGGATCAAGTAGTAATGTGGGACCACACTGAAACAATAAATTAAACCAGGTCATGATAAATATTTTAGAGGATGACGCATGTTAGGTCTGAGTTAGGTCTAGGATTTGCCCTCGTCAGGCTCATACTTTCGCATATTTCTCGTACTTCATGGCTAGATCCTGGGCTATTTCTGGATTGCATCACGTAGTAATGAAGTACAACACTGAAACAGTCAATTAAACCTGGTTTCCATCAATATTTTAGAGGACAACGCATGTTAGGTCTAGGTAAGGCCTGGGATTTGCCCTCATCAGGGTCATACTTTCGCAGTTTTAACATACATGTTGACCTGATCGAGGGTTCTTAATGCTTTGGATCACGTAGTAAAGTGGTACCACACTGAAACAGTCCATTAAACCTGGTTTGGATCAATATTTTAGAGGATAACGCATGTTAGGTCTAGGTTAGCCCTGGGAATTTCACTCATCAGACTCATACTTTCGCATTCTTCACATACTTGTTGAACGGATCCTGGGTTTTTTCTGGCTTGGTTCACGTAGTAATGTGGTACCACACTGAAACATTCAATTAAACTTGGTCTTGATAAATATTTTAGAGGATAACGCATGTTAGGTTTGGGTTAGGTCTGGGATTTTCACTCATCAGACTCATACTTTCGCACACCTCACATACTCGTTGAACAGATCCTGGGTTTTTTCTGGTTTGGATCACGTAGTAATGAGGTACCACACCGAAACGGTCAATTAAACCTGGTTTCGATCAATATTTTAGAGGATAACGCAAGTTAGGCCTGGGATAGGTCTGGGATTTGCCCTCATCAGGCTCATACTTTCCCGTTTTTCACATACTTGTTGAACTGATCCTGGGTTTTTTCTGGTTTGGATCACGTAGTAATGTGGTACCACACTGAAACAGTCGATTAAACCCGGTTTCGATTAATATTTTAGAGGATAACGCAAGTTAAGTCTGGGATAGGTCTGGGATTTGACCTGATCAGACTCATACTTTCGCACACTTACAATACTCGTTGAGCAGATCCTGGGTTATTTTCTGGTTTGGATCACATAGTAATGTGGTACCACACTGAAACAGTAGATTAAACCAGGTTTCGATCAATATTTTAGAGAATAATTCATGTTAGGTCTAGGTTAGGCCTGGGATTTTCACTCATCAGACACATACTTTCGCATTCTTCACATACTTGTTGAACGGATCCTGGGTTTTTTCTGGTTTGGATCACGTAGTAATGTGGGACCACACTGAAATAGTCAATTAAACCTGGTTTCGATCAATATTTTAGAGAATAATTCATGTTAGGTTTAGGTTAGGTCTGGGATTTGCTCTCATCAGGCTCATTCTTTCGCATATTTCCCGTACTTGATGGCTATATCCTGGGCTTTTTCTGGATTGCATCACGTAGTAATGAAGTACAACACTGAAACAGTCAATTAAACCTGGTTTCCATCTATATCTTAGAGGACAACGCAAGTTAGGTCTGGGATAGGTCTGGGATTTGCCCTCATCAGGGTCATACCTTCGCAGTTCTAACATACATGTTGACCTGATCGAGTGTTTTTTCTGCTTTGGATCACGTAGTAAAGTGGGACCACACTGAAGCAGTCCATTAAACCTGGTTTGGATCAATATTTTAGAGGATAACGCATGTTAGGTCTAGGTTAGCCCTGGGATTTTCACTCATCAGACTCATACTTTCGCATTCTTCACATACTTGTTGAACGGATCCTGGGTTTTTTCTGGTTTGGATCCCGTAGTAATGTGGGACCACACTGAAACAGTCAATTAAACCTGGTTTCAATCAATATTTTAGAGGATAACGCAAGTTAGGTCTGGGATAGGTCTGGGATTTGCCCTCATCAGGGTCATACTTTCGCAGTTTTATCATACATGTTGACGTGATCGAGGGTTTTTTCTGCTTTGGATCACGTAGTAAAGTGGTACCACACTGAAACAGTCCACTAAACCTGGTTTGGATCAATATTTTGGAGGATAACGCATGTTAGGTCTGTTTTAGGCCGGGGATTTGCCCTCGTCAGGCTCATACTTTCGCATATTTCTCAGACTTCATGGCTAGATCCTGGGCTATTTCTGGATTAGATCACGTAGTAATGTGCTACCACACTGAAACATTCAATTAAAGCAGGTCTTGATAAATATTTTAGAGGAAAACACATGTTAGGTCTGGGTCAGGTCTAGAATTTGCCCTTATCAGGCTCATACTTTCGCATATTTCTCATACTTCATGGCTACATCCTGGGCTGTTTCTGGTTTGGATCACGTAGCAATGTGGTACCACACTGAAACAGTCAATTAAACCTGGTCTTGATAAATATTTTAGAGGATAACGCATGTTAGGTCTGGGATAGGTCTAGGATTTGCCCTCATCAGGCTCATACTTTCCCGTTTTTCACATACTTGTTGAACTGATCCTGGGTTTTTTCTGGTTTGGATCACGTAGTAATGTGGTACCACACTGAAACAGTCAATTAAACCTGGTTTCGATCATTATTTTAGAGGATAACGCAAGTTAGGTCTGGGATAGGTCTGGGATTTGCCTTCATCAGGGTCATACTTTCGCAGTTCTAACATACATATTGACCTGATCGAGTGTTTTTTCTGCTTTGGATCACGTAGTAAAGTGGTACCACACTGAAACAGTCGATTAAACCTGGTTTGGATCAATATTTTAGAGGATAACGCATGTTAGGTCTAGGTTAGGTCTGGGGTTTTCACTCATCAGACTCATACTTTCGCATTCTTCACATACTTGTTGAACGGATCCTGGGTTTTTTCTGGTTCGGATCACGTAGTAATGTGGGACCACACCGAAACAATCAATTAAACCTGGTCTTGATAAATATTTTAGAGGATAACGCATGTCAGGTCTGGGATAGGTCTGTGATTTGACCTCATCAGGCTCATACTTCCGCATATTTCTCATACTTCATGGCTAGATCCTCGGCTATTTCTGGATTGGATCACGTAGTAATGTGGTGCCACACTGAAACAGTCCACTAAACCTTGTTTGGATCAATATTTTAGAGGATAACGCATGTTAGGTCTGTTTTAGGCCGGGGATTTTCACTCATCTGACTCATACTTTCGCATTCTTCACATACTTGTTGAACGGATCCTGGGTTTTTTCTGGTTTGGATCACGTAGTAGTGTGGTACCACACTGAAACTGTCCATTAAACCTGGTTTCGATCAATATTTTTGAGGATAGCGCATGTTAGGTCTAGGTTAGGCCTGGGATTTTCACTCATCAGACTCATTCTTTCGCATTCTTCACATACTTGTTGAACGGATCCTGGGTTTTTTCTGGTGTGGATCACGTAGTAAAGTGGTACCACACTAAAACAGTCAATTAAACCTGGTTTCGATCAACATTTTAGAGGATAGCGAAAGTTATGTCTAGTTCAGGCCTGGGATTTGCCCTCATCAGACTCATACTTTCGCATACTTCACATACTTGTCGAACAGATCCTGGGTTTTTTTCTGGTTTGGATCACGTAGTAATGTGGTACCACACTGAAACAGTCAATTGAACCTGGTTTCGATCAATATTTTAGAGGATAACGCCAGTTAGGTCTGGAATCGGTCTGGGATTTGCCCTCATCAGGCTCATACTTTCGCGTTTTTCACATACTGGTTGAACAGATCCTGGGTTTTTTTCTGGTTTGGATCACGTAGTAGTGTGGTACCACACTGAAACTGTCCATTAAACCTGGTTTCGATCAATATTTTTGAGGATAACGCATGTTAGGTCTAGGTTAGGCCGAGGATTTTCACTCATCAGACTCATACATTCGCATTCTTCACATACTTGTTGAACGGATCCTGGGGTTTTACTGGTTTGGATCACGTAGTAATGTGGTACCACACTGAAACAGTCAATTAAACCTGGTTTCGATCAATATTTTAGAGGATAACGCAAGTTAGGTCTGGAATCGGTCTGGGATTTGCCCTCATCAGGCTCATACTTTCGCGTTTTTCACATACTTGTTGAACGGATCCTGGGGTTTTTCTGGATTGCATCACGTAGTAATGAAGTACAACACTGAAACAGTCAATTAAACCAAGTTTCCATCAATATTTTAGAGGACAACGCATGCCAGGTCTAGGTTAGGCCTGGGATTTGCCCTCATCAGGGTCATACTTTCGCAGTTTTAACATACATGTTGACCTGATCGAGGGTTTTTTCTGCTTTGGATCACGTAGTAAAGTTGTATCACACTGAAGCTGTCCATTAAACCTGGTTTGGATCAATATTTTAGAGGATAACGCATGTTAGGTTTGGGTTAGGTCTAGGATTTGCCCTCGTCAGGCTCATACTTTCGCATATTTCTCATACTTGTGGAACGGATCCTGGGTTTTTACTGGTTTGGATCACGTAGTAATGTGGTACCACACTGAAACATTCAATTAAACCTGGTCTTGATAAATATTTTAGAGAATAATTCATGTTAGGTCTAGGTAAGGTCAGGGATTTGCTCTCATCAGGCTCATTCTTTCGCATATTTCTCATACTTGATGGCTAGATCCTGGGCTTTTTTTGGATTGCATCACGTAGTAATGATGTACAACACTGAAGCAGTCAATTAAACCTGGTTTCCATCAATATTTTTGAGTGTAATTCATGTTAGGTCTAGGTTAAGTCAGGGATTTGCTCTCATCAGGCTCATTCTATCGCATATTTCTCATACTTGATGGCTAGATCCTGGGCTTTTTTTGGATTGCATCACGTAGTAATGAAGTTCAACACTGAAACTGTCAATTAAACCTGGTTTCCATCAATATTTTAGAGGACACCGCATGTCAGGTCTAGGTTAGGTCTTTGATTTGCTCTCATCAGGGTCATACTGTCGCAGTTTTAACTTACTTGTTGAACGGATCTTGGCTTTTTTCTGGTTTGGTTCACGTAGTAATGTGGTACTACACTGGAACATTCAATTAAACCTGGCTTTGATAAATATTTTAGAGGATAACGCAGGTTAGGTTTGGGTTAGGTCTAGGATTTGACCTCATCAGACTCATACTTTCGCACACTTCACATACTTGTTGAACAGATCCTGGGTTTTTTCTGGTTTGGATCACGTAGTAGTGTGGTACCACACTGAAACAGTCCATTAAACCTGGTTGCGATCAATATTTTACAGGATAACGCATGTTAGGTCTGGGTTAGGTCTAGGATTTGCCCTGATCAGGCTCATACTTTCGCGTTTTTCACATACTGGTTGAACAGATCCCGGGTTTTTTCTGGATTGGGTCACGTAGTAGTGTGGTACCACACTGAAACAGTCGATTAAACCTGGTTTCGATCAATATTTTTGAGGATAACGCATGTTAGGTCTGGGTTAGGTCTAGGATTTCCCTCATCAGGCTCATTCTTTCGCATATTTCTCAAACTTGATGGCTAGATCCTGGGATTTTTCTGGATTGCATCACGTAGTAATGTGGGACCACACTGAAACAGTCAATTAAACCTGGTTTCGATCAATATATTAGAGAATAATTCAAGTTAGGTCTAGGTTAGGTCTGGGATTTGCTCTCATCAGGCTTATTCTTTCGCATATTTCTCATACTTGATGGCTAGATCCTGGGCTTTTTCTGGATTGCATCACGTAGTAATGTGGGACCACACTGAAACTGTCAATTAAACCTGGTTTCGATCAATATTTTTGATGATAACGCATGTTAGGTTTGGGTTAGGGCTAGGATTTGCCCTCATCAGACTCATACTTGCG
Source organism: Colletes latitarsis (assembly GCF_051014445.1). Classification (NCBI taxonomy): domain Eukaryota; kingdom Metazoa; phylum Arthropoda; class Insecta; order Hymenoptera; family Colletidae; genus Colletes; species Colletes latitarsis. The sequence continues at coordinate 11,694,152 of NW_027488365.1, forward strand.
CAATCTTCACATACTTGTTGAACAGATTCTGGGCTTTTTCTGGTTTGATCCCGTAGTAATGTGGTACCACACTGAAACGGTCCATTAAACCTGGTGTCGATCAATATTTTAGAGGATAACGCATGTTATGTCTAGGTTAGGTCTGGGATTTGCCCTCATCAGACTCATACTTTCGCATATTTCTCAAACTTGTTGGCCAGATTCTGTGCTTTCACTGGTTTGGACACGTAGTAATGAGGTACCACACTGAAACAGTCGATTAAACCTGGTTTCGATCAATATTTTAGAGGATAACGCAAGTTATGCCTGGGATAGGTCTGGGAATTGCCCACATCAGGCTCATAGTTTCGCGTTTTTCACATACTTGTAGAACAGATCCTGGGTTTTTTCTGGTTTGGATCACGTAGTAATCTGGTACGACACTGAAACAGTCCATTAAACCTGGTTTCCATCAATATTTTGGAGGACAACGCAAGTTAGGTCTGGGATAGGTCTGGGATTTGCCCTCATCAGGGTCATGCTTTCGCATTTTTAACATACTTGTTGAACAGATCCCGGGTTTTTTCTGGATTGGGTCACGTAGTAGTGTGGTACCACACTGAAACAGTCGATTAAACCTGGTTTCGATCAATATTTTTGAGGATAACGCATATTAGGTCTAGGTTAGGCCGGGGATTTTCACTCATCAGACTCATACTTTCGCATTCTTCACATACTTGTTGAACGGATCCTGGGTTTTTACTGGTTTGGATCACGTAGTAATGTGGTACCACACTGAAACATTCAATTAAACCTGGTCTTGATAAATATTTTAGAGGATAACGCATGTTAGGTCTGGGTTAGGTCTAGGATTTGCCCTCGTCAGGTTCATACTTCAGATATTTCTCATACTTCATGGCTAGATCCTGGGCTATTTCTGGATTGTATCACGTAGTAATGTGGTACCACACAGAAACAGTCAATTAAACCTGGTTTCGATCAATATTTTAGTGGATAACGCAAGTTAGGTCTGGGATAGGTCTGGGATTTGCCCACATCAGGCTCATACTTTCGCGTTTTTCACATACTTGTTGAACAGATCCCGGGTTTTTTCTGGATTGGGTCACGTAATAGTGTGGTACCACACTGAAACAGTCGATTAAACGTGGTTTCGATCAATATTTTTGAGGATAACGCATGTTAGGTCTAGGTTAGGCCGGGGATTTTCACTCATCAGACTCATACTTTCGCATATTTCTCATACTTCATGGCTGGATCCTAGGCTATTTCTGGATTGGATCAGGTAGTAATGTGGTACCACACTGAAACAGTCAATTAAACCTGGTTTTGATGATTATTTTAGAGAATAATTCATGTTAGGTCTAGGTTAGGCCTGGGATTTGCTCTCATCAGGCTCATTCTTTCGCATATTTCTCATACTAGATGGCTAGATCCTCGGCTTTTTCTGGATTGCATCACGTAGTAATGAAGTACAACACTGAAACACTCAATTAAACCTGGTTTCCATCAATATTTTAGAGAATAATTCATGTTAGGTCTAGGTTATGTCAGGGATTTGCTCTCATCAGGCTCATTCTTTCGCATATTTCTCATACTTGATGGCTAGATCCTGGGCTTTTTTTGGATTGCATCACGTAGTAATGAAGTTCAACACTGAAACTGTCAATTAAACCTGGTTTCCATCAATATTTTAGAGGACAACGCATGTCAGGTCTAGGTTAGGTCTGGGATTTGCTCTCATCAGGGTCATACTGTCGCAGTTTTAACTTACTTGTTGAACGGATCCTGGGTTTTTTCTGGTTTGGTTCACGTAGTAATGTGGTACCACACTGAAACAGTCAATTAAACCTGGCCTTGATAAATATTTTAGAGGATAACGCATGTTAGGTTTGGGTTAGGTCTAGGATTTGACCTCATCAGACTCATACTTTCGCGTTTTTCACATACTTGTTGAACAGATCCTGGGTTTTTTCTGGTTTGGATCACGTAGTAGTGTGGTACCACACTGAAACAGTCCATTAAACCTGGTTGCGATCAATATTTTACAGGATAACGCATGTTAGGTCTGGGTTAGGTCTAGGATTTGCCCTCATAAGGCTCATACTTTCGCATTCTTCACATACTTGTTGAACGGATCCTGGGTTTTCTCTGGTTTGGATCACGAAGTAATGTGGGACCACACTGAAACAATCAATTAAACCTGGTCTTGATAAATATTTTAGAGGATAACGCATGTTAGGTCTGGGATAGGTCTGGGATTTGCCCTCATCAGGCTCATACTTTCGCGTTTTGCACATACTTGTTGAACAGATCCTGGGTTTTTTCTGGTTTGGGTCACGTAGTAGTGTGGTACCACACTGAAACAGTCGATTAAACGTGGTTTCGATCAATATTGTTGAGGATAACGCATGTTAGGTCTAGGTTAGGCCGGGGATTTTCACTCATCAGACTCATACTTTCGCATTCTTCACATACTTGTTGAACGGATCCTGGGTTTTTTCTGGTTTGGATCACGTAGTAATGTGGGACCACACAGGAGTAATCAATTAATCCTGGTCTTGATAAATATTTTAGAGGATAACGCATTTTTAGGTCTGGGTTAGGTCTAGGATTTGCCCTCGTCAGGTTCATACTTCAGATATTTCTCATACTTCATGGCTAGATCCTGGGCTATTTCTGGATTGTATCACGTAGTAATGTGGTACCACACAGAAACAGTCAATTAAACCTGGTTTCGATCAATATTTTAGTGGATAACGCAAGTTAGGTCTGGGATAGGTCTGGGATTTGCGCTCATCAGGCTCATACTTTCGCGTTTTTCACATACTTGTTGAACAGATCCTGGGTTTTTTCTGGTTTGCGTCACGTAGTAGTGTGGTACCACACTGAAACAGTCGATTAAACGTGGTTTCGATCAATATTTTTGAGGATAACGCATGTTAGGTCTAGGTTAGGCCGGGGATTTTCACTCATCAGACTCATGCTTTCGCATTCTTCACATACTTGTTGAACGGATCCTGGGTTTTTGCTGGTTTGGATCACGTAGTAATGTGGTACCACACTGAAACATTCAATTAAACCTGGTCTTGATAAATATTTTAGAGGATAACGCATGTTAGGTCTGGGTTAGGTCTAGGATTTGCCCTCATCAGGCTCATACTTTCGCATATTTCTCATACTTCATGGCTGGATCCTAGGCTATTTCTGGATTGGATCAGGTAGTAATGTGGTACCACACTGAAACAGTCAATTAAACCTGGTTTTGATGATTATTTTAGAGAATAATTCATGTTAGGTCTAGGTTAGGCCTGGGATTTGCTCTCATCAGGCTCATTCTTTCGCATATTTCTCATACTAGATGGCTAGATCCTCGGCTTTTTCTGGATTGCATCACGTAGTAATGAAGTACAACACTGAAACACTCAATTAAACCTGGTTTCCATCAATATTTTAGAGAATAATTCATGTTAGGTCTAGGTTATGTCAGGGATTTGCTCTCATCAGGCTCATTCTTTCGCATATTTCTCATACTTGATGGCTAGATCCTGGGCTTTTTTTGGATTGCATCACGTAGTAATGAAGTTCAACACTGAAACTGTCAATTAAACCTGGTTTCCATCAATATTTTAGAGGACAACGCATGTCAGGTCTAGGTTAGGTCTGGGATTTGCTCTCATCAGGGTCATACTGTCGCAGTTTTAACTTACTTGTTGAACGGATCCTGGGTTTTTTCTGGTTTGGTTCACGTAGTAATGTGGTACCACACTGAAACAGTCAATTAAACCTGGCCTTGATAAATATTTTAGAGGATAACGCATGTTAGGTTTGGGTTAGGTCTAGGATTTGACCTCATCAGACTCATACTTTCGCGTTTTTCACATACTTGTTGAACAGATCCTGGGTTTTTTCTGGTTTGGATCACGTAGTAGTGTGGTACCACACTGAAACAGTCCATTAAACCTGGTTGCGATCAATATTTTACAGGATAACGCGTGTTAGGTCTGTGTTAGGTCTAGGATTTGCCCTCATAAGGCTCATACTTTCGCATTCTTCACATACTTGTTGAACGGATCCTGGGTTTTCTCTGGTTTGGATCACGAAGTAATGTGGGACCACACTGAAACAATCAATTAAACCTGGTCTTGATAAATATTTTAGAGGATAACGCATGTTAGGTCTGGGATAGGTCTGGGATTTGCCCTCATCAGGCTCATACTTTCGCGTTTTGCACATACTTGTTGAACAGATCCTGGGTTTTTTCTGGTTTGGGTCACGTAGTAGTGTGGTACCACACTGAAACAGTCGATTAAACGTGGTTTCGATCAATATTGTTGAGGATAACGCATGTTAGGTCTAGGTTAGGCCGGGGATTTTCACTCATCAGACTCATACTTTCGCATTCTTCACATACTTGTTGAACGGATCCTGGGTTTTTTCTGGTTTGGATCACGTAGTAATGTGGGACCACACAGGAGTAATCAATTAATCCTGGTCTTGATAAATATTTTAGAGGATAACGCATTTTTAGGTCTGGGTTAGGTCTAGGATTTGCCCTCGTCAGGTTCATACTTCAGAAATTTCTCATACTTCATGGCTAGATCCTGGGCTATTTCTGGATTGTATCACGTAGTAATGTGGTACCACACAGAAACAGTCAATTAAACCTGGTTTCGATCAATTTTTTAGTGGATAACGCAAGTTAGGTCTGGGATAGGTCTGGGATTTGCCCTCATCAGGCTCATACTTTCGCGTTTTTCACATACTTGTTGAACAGATCCTGGGTTTTTTCTGGTTTGGGTCACGTAGTAGTGTGGTACCACACTGAAACAGTCGATTAAACGTGGTTTCGATCAATATTTTTGAGGATAACGCATGTTAGGTCTAGGTTAGGCCGGGGATTTTCACTCATCAGACTCATACTTTCGCATTCTTCACATACTTGTTGAACGGATCCTGGGTTTTTGCTGGTTTGGATCACGTAGTAATGTGGTACCACACTGAAACATTCAATTAAACCTGGTCTTGATAAATATTTTAGAGGATAACGCATGTTAGGTCTGGGTTAGGTCTAGGATTTGCCCTCATCAGGCTCATACTTTCGCATATTTCTCATACTTCATGGCTGGATCCTGGGCTATTTCTGGATTGGATCACGTAGTAATGTGGTACCACACTGAAACAGTCAATTAAAGCTGGTTTTGATGAATATTTTACAGAATAATTCATTTTAGGTCTAGGTTAGGCCTGGGATTTGCTCTCATCAGGCTCATTCTTTCGCATATTTCTCATACCTGATGGCTACATCCTGGGCTTTTTCTGGATTGCATCACGTCGTAATGAAGTACAACACTGAAACAGTCAATTAAACCTGGTTTCGATCTATATTTTAGAGAATAATTCATGTTAGGTCTAGGTTAGGTCTGGGATTTGCTCTCATCAGGCTCATTCTTTCGCATATTTCTCATACTTGATGGCTAGATCCTGGGCTTTTTCTGGATTGGATCACGTAGTAATGAAGTACAACAGTGAAACAGTCAATTAAACCTGGCTTCCATCAATATTTTAGAGGACAACGCATGTTAGGTCTAGGTTAGGCCTGGGATTTGCCCTCATCAGGGTCATACTTTCGCAGTTTTAACATACATGTTGACCTGATCGAGGGTTTTTTCTGGTTTGGGTCACGTAGTAGTGTGGTACCACACTGAAACAGTCGATTAAACGTGGTTTCGATCAATATTTTAGAGGATAACGCATGTTAGGTCTAGGTTAGCCCTGGGATTTTCACTCATCAGACTCATACTTTCGCATTCTTCGCATACTTGTTGAACGGATCCTGGGTTTTTTCTGGTTTGGATCACGTAGTAATGTGGTACCACACTGAAACATTCAATTAAACCTGATCTTGATAAATATTTTAGAGGATAACGCATGTTAGGTTTGGGTTAAGTCTAGGATTTGCCCTCATCAGGCTCATACTTTCGCATATTTCTCATACTTCATGGCTAGATCCTGGGCTGTTTCTGGATTGTATCACGTAGTAATGTGGTACCACGCTGAAACAGTCAATTAAACCTGGTTTCGATCAATATTTTAGAGGATAACGCAAGTTAGGTCTGGCATAGGTCTGGGATTCGCCCTGATCAGGCTCATACTTTCGCGGTTTTCACATACTTGTTGAACAGATCCTGGGCTTTTTCTGGTTTGGATCACGTAGTAATGTGGTACCACACTGAAACAGTCAATTAGACCTGGTTTCGATCAATATTTTAGAGAATAATTCATGTTAGGTCTAGGTTAGGTCTGGGATTTGCTCTCATCAGGCTCATTCTTTCGCATATTTCTCAAACTTGATGGCTAGATCCTGGGCTTTTTCTGGATTGCATCACGTAGTAATGTGGGACCACACTGAAACAGTCAATTAAACCTGGTTTCGATCAATATATTAGAGAATAATTCAAGTTAGGTCTAGGTTAGGTCTGGGATTTGCTCTCATCAGGCTCATTCTTTCGCATATTTCTCATACTTGATGGCTAGATCCTGGGCTTCTTCTGGATTGCATCACGTAGTAATGAAGTACAACACTGAAACAGTCAATTAAACCTGGTTTCCATCAATATCTTAGAGGACAACGCAAGTTAGGTCTGGGATAGGTCTGGGATTTGCCCACATCAGGCTCATACTTTCGCGTTTTTCACATACTTGTTGAACAGATCCTGGGTTTTTTCTGGTTTGGATCACGTAGTAGTGTTGTACCACACTGAACCAGTCCATTAAACCTGGTTTGGATCAACATTTTAGATGATAACGCATGTTAGGTCTAGGTTAGGTCTGGGATTTTCACTCATCAGACTCATACTTTCGCATTCTTCACATACTTGTTGAACGGATCCTGGGTGTTCTCTGGTTTGGATCACGAAGTAATGTGGGACCACACTGAAACAATCAATTAAACCTGGTCTTGATAAATATTTTAGAGGATAACGCATGTTAGGTCTGGGATAGGTCTGGGATTTGCCCTCATCAGGCTCATACTTTCGCGTTTTTCACATACTTGTTGAACAGATCCCGGGTTTTTTCTGGATTGGGTCACGTAGTAGTGTGGTACCACACTGAAACAGTCGATTAAACCTGGTTTCGATCAATATTTATGAGGATAACGCATATTAGGTCTAGGTTAGTCCTGGGATTTTCACTCATCAGACTCATACTTTCGCATTCTTCACATACTTGTTGAACGGATCCTGGGTTTTTACTGGTTTGGATCACGTAGTAGTGTGGTACCACACTGAAACATTCAATTAAACCTGGTCTTGATAAATATTTTAGAGGATAACGCATGTTAGGTCTGGGTTAGGTCTAGGATTTGCCCTCATCAGGCTCATACTTTCGCATATTTCTCATCCTTCATGGCTGGATCCTGGGCTATTTCTGGATTGGATCACGTAGTAATGTGGTACCACACTGAAACAGTCAATTAAACCTGGTTTTGATGAATATTTTAGAGAATAATTCATGTTAGGTCTAGGTTAGGTCAGGGATTTGCTCTCATCAGGCTCATTCTTTCGCATATTTCTCATACTAGATGGCTAGATCCTGGGCTTTTTCTGGATTGCATCACGTAGTAATGAAGTACAACACTGAAACACTCAATTAAACCTGGTTTCCATCAATATTATTGAGGATAACGCATGTTAGGTCTAGGTTAGGCCTGGGATTTTCACTCATCAGACTCATACTTTCACATTCTTCACATACTTGTTGAACGGATCTTGGGTCTTTTCTGGTGTGGATCACGTAGTAATGTGGTACCACACTGAAACAGTCCATTAAACCTGCTTGCGATCAATATTTTAGAGGATAACGCATGTTAGGTCTGGGTTAGGTCTAGGATTTGCCCTCATCAGGCTCACACATTCGCATATTTCTCATACTTCATGGCTAGATCCTGGGCTGTTTCTGGATTGTATCACGTAGTAATGTGGTACCACGCTGAAACAGTCAATTAAACCTGGTTTCGATCAATATTTTAGAGGATAACGCAAGTTAGGTCTGGGATAGGTCTAGGATTTGCCCTCATCAGGCTCTTACTTTCGCATATTTCTCATACTTCATGGCTAGATCCTGGGCTAGTTCTGGAGTGGATCACGTAGTAAAGTGGTACCACACTGAAACATTCAATGAAACCTGGTCTGGATATATATTTTAGAGGATAACGCATCTTAGGTCTGGGTTAGGTCTAAGATTTGCCCTCATCAGGCTCACAGTTTCGCGTTTTTCACATACTTGTTGAACAGATCCTGGGTTTTTTCTGGTTTGGATCACGAAGTAGTGTGGTACCACACTGAAACAGTCCATTAAACCTGGTTTCGCTCAATATTTTAGAGGATAACGCATGTTAGGTCTAGGTTAGGTCTGAGATTTGCTCTCATCAGGCTCATTCTTTCGCATATTTCTCATACTTGATGGCTAGATCCTGGGCTTTTTCTGGATTGCATCACGTAGTAATGTAGTACCACACTGAAACAGTCAATGAAACCTGGTTTCCATCAATATTTTAGAGGACAACGCAAGTTAGGTCTAGGTAAGGCCTGAGATTTTCTCTGATCAGACTCATACTTTCGCATCCTTCACATACTTGTTGAACGGATCCTGGGTTTTTTCTGGTTTGGATCACGTAGTAGTGTTGTACCACACTGAACCAGTCCATTAAACCTGGTTTGGATCAACATTTTAGAGGATAACGCATGTTAGGTCTAGGTTAGGTCTGGGATTTTCACTCATCAGACTCAAACTTTCGCATTCTTCACATACTTGTTGAACTGATCCTGGGTTTTTTCTGGTTTGGATCACGTAGTAGTGTTGTACCACACTGAACCAGTCCATTAAACCTGGTTTGGATCAACATTTTAGAGGATAACGCATGTTAGGTCTAGGTTAGGTCTGGGATTTTCACTCATCAGACTCATACTTTCGCATTCTTCACATACTTGTTGAACGGATCCTGGGTGTTCTCTGGTTTGGATCACGAAGTAATGTGGGACCACACTGAAACAATCAATTAAACCTGGTCTTGATAAATATTTTAGAGGATAACGCATGTTTGGTCTGGGATAGGTCTGGGATTTGCCCTCATCAGGCTCATACTTTCGCGTTTTTCACATACTTGTTTAACAGATCATGGGTTTTGTCTGGTTTGGGTCACGTAGTAGTGTGATACCACACTGAAACAGTCGATTAAACCTGGTTTCGATCAATATTTTAGAGGATAACGCATGTTAGGTCTAGGATAGCCCTGGGATATTCACTCATCAGACTCAAACTTTCGCATTCTTCACATACTTGTTGAACTGATCCTGGGTTTTTTCTGGTTTGGATCACGTAGTAGTGTTGTACCACACTGAACCAGTCCATTAAACCTGGTTTGGATCAACATTTTAGAGGATAACGCATGTTAGGTCTAGGTTAGGTCTGGGATTTTCACTCATCAGACTCATACTTTCGCATTCTTCACATACTTGTTGAACGGATCCTGGGTGTTCTCTGGTTTGGATCACGAAGTAATGTGGGACCACACTGAAACAATCAATTAAACCTGGTCTTGATAAATATTTTAGAGGATAACGCATGTTAGGTCTGGGATAGGTCTGGGATTTGCCCTCATCAGGCTCATACTTTCGCGTTTTTCACATACTTGTTGAACAGATCCCGGGTTTTTTCTGGATTGGGTCACGTAGTAGTGTGGTACCACACTGAAACAGTCGATTAAACCTGGTTTCGATCAATATTTATGAGGATAACGCATATTAGGTCTAGGTTAGTCCTGGGATTTTCACTCATCAGACTCATACTTTCGCATTCTTCACATACTTGTTGAACGGATCCTGGGTTTTTACTGGTTTGGATCACGTAGTAGTGTGGTACCACACTGAAACATTCAATTAAACCTGGTCTTGATAAATATTTTAGAGGATAACGCATGTTAGGTCTGGGTTAGGTCTAGGATTTGCCCTCATCAGGCTCATACTTTCGCATATTTCTCATACTTCATGGCTGGATCCTGGGCTATTTCTGGATTGGATCACGTAGTAATGTGGTACCACACTGAAACAGTCAATTAAACCTGGTTTTGATGAATATTTTAGAGAATAATTCATGTTAGGTCTAGGTTAGGTCAGGGATTTGCTCTCATCAGGCTCATTCTTTCGCATATTTCTCATACTAGATGGCTAGATCCTGGGTTTTTTCTGGATTGCATCACGTAGTAATGAAGTACAACACTGAAACACTCAATTAAACCTGCTTTCCATCAATATTATTGAGGATAACGCATGTTAGGTCTAGGTTAGGCCTGGGATTTTCACTCATCAGACTCATACTTTCACATTCTTCACATACTTGTTGAACGGATCTTGGGTTTTTTCTGGTGTGGATCACGTAGTAATGTGGTACCACACTGAAACAGTCCATTAAACCTGCTTGCGATCAATATTTTAGAGGATAACGCATGTTAGGTCTGGGTTAGGTCTAGGATTTGCCCTCATCAGGCTCACACTTTCGCATATTTCTCATACTTCATGGCTAGATCCTGGGCTGTTTCTGGATTGTATCACGTAGTAATGTGGTACCACGCTGAAACAGTCAATTAAACCTGGTTTCGATCAATATTTTAGAGGATAACGCAAGTTAGGTCTGGGATAGGTCTAAGATTTGCCCTCATCAGGCTCTTACTTTCGCATATTTCTCATACTTCATGGCTAGATCCAGGGCTAGTTCTGGAGTGGATCACGTAGTAAAGTGGTATCACACTGAAACATTCAATGAAACCTGGTCTGGATATATATTTTAGAGGATAACGCATCTTAGGTCTGGGTTAGGTCTAAGATTTGCCCTCATCAGGCTCACAGTTTCGCGTTTTTCACATACTAGTTGAACAGATCCTGGGTTTTTTCTGGTTTGGATCACGAAGTAGTGTGGTACCACACTGAAACAGTCCATTAAACCTGGTTTCGCTCAATATTTTAGAGGATAACGCATGTTAGGTCTAGGTTAGGTCTGAGATTTGCTCTCATCAGGCTCATTCTTTCGCATATTTCTCATACTTGATGGCTAGATCCTGGGCTTTTTCTGGATTGCATCACGTAGTAATGTAGTACCACACTGAAACAGTCAATGAAACCTGGTTTCCATCAATATTTTAGAGGACAACGCAAGTTAGGTCTAGGTAAGGCCTGAGATTTTCTCTGATCAGACTCATACTTTCGCATCCTTCACATACTTGTTGAACGGATCCTGGGTTTTTTCTGGTTTGCATCACGTAGTAATGTGGTACCACACTGAAACATTCCATTAAACCTGGTTTGGATCAATATTTTAGAGGATAACGCAAGTTAGGTCTGGGATCGGTCTGGGATTTCCCCTCATCAGGCGCATACTTTCGCGTTTTTCACATACTTGTTTAACAGATCATGGGTTTTGTCTGGTTTGGGTCACGTAGTAGTGTGATACCACACTGAAACAGTCGATTAAACCTGGTTTCGATCAATATTTTAGAGGATAACGCATGTTAGGTCTAGGATAGCCCTGGGATATTCACTCATCAGACTCAAACTTTCGCATTCTTCACATACTTGTTGAACTGATCCTGGGTTTTTTCTAGTTTGGTTCACGTAGTAATGTGGTACCACACTGAAACATTCAATTAAACCTGATCTTGATAAATATTTGAGAGGATAACGCATGTTAGGTCTAGGTTAGGTCGGGGATTTTCACTCATCAGACTCATACTTTCGCATTCTTCACATACTTGTTGAACGGATCCTGGGCTTTTTCTGGTATGGATCACGTAGTAATGTGGTACCACACTGAAACAGTCGAATAAACCTGGTTTCGATCAGTATTTTAGAGGATAACGCAAGATAAGTCTGGGATAGGTCTGGGTTTTGACCTCATCAGACTCATACTTTCGCGTTTTTCACATACTTGTTGAACAGATCCTGGGTTTTTTCTGGTTTGGATCACGTAGTAGTGTGGTACCACACTGAAACAGTCCATTAAACCTGCTTGCGATCAATATTTTAGAGGATAACGCATGTTAGGTCTGGGTTAGGTCTAGGATTTGCCGTCATCAGGCTCATTCTTTCGCATATTTCTCAAACTTGGAGGCTAGATTCTGGGCCTTTTCTGGATTGTATCACGTAGTAATGAAGTACAACACTGAAACAGTCAATTAAACCTGGTTTCCATCAATATCCTAGAGGACAACGCAAGTTAGGTCTGGGATAGGTCTTGGACTTGCCCTCACCAGGCTCATACTTTCGCGTTTTTCACATACTTCTTGAACAGATCCAGGGTTTTTTCTGGTTTGGATCACGTAGTAGTGTGGTACCACACTGAAACAGTCCATGAAACTTGGTTTGGATCAATATTTTAGAGGATAACGCATGTTAGGTCTAGGTTAGGTCTGGGATTTTCACTCATCAGACTCATACTTTCGCCTTCTTCACATACTTGTTGAACGGATCCTGGGTTTTTTCTGGTTTGGATCACGTAGTAATGTGGGTCCACACTGAAACAATCAATTAAACCTGGTCTTGATAAATATTTTAGAGGAAAACGCATGTTAGGTCTGGGATAGGTCTGGGATTTGCCCTCATCAGACTCATACTTTCGCACACTTCACATACTCGTTGAACAGATTCTGGGTTTTTTCTGGTTTGGATCACGTAGTAATGTGGTACCACACTGAAACAGTCGATTAAACCTGGTTTCGATCAATATTTTAGAGGATAACGCATGTTAGGTCTAGGTTAGGCCTGGGATTTTCACTCATCAGGCTCATACTTTCGCATTCTTCACATACTTGTTGAACGGATCCTGGGTTTTTTCTGGTTTGGATCACGTAGTAATGTGGGTCCACATTGAAACAATCAATTAAACCTGGTCTTGATAAATATTTTAGAGGATAACGCAAGTTAGGTCTGGGATAGGTCTGGGATTTGACCTCATCAGACTCATACTTTCGCATTCCTCACATACTTGTTGAACTGATCCAGTGTTTTTTCTGGTTTGGATCACGTAGTAATGTGGTACCACACTGAAACAGTCGATTAAACCTGGTTTCGATCAATATTTTAGAGGATAACGCATGTTAGGTCTAGGTTAGGCCTGGGATTTTCACTCATCAGCCTCATACTTTCGCATTCTTCACATACTTGTTGAACGGATCCTGGGTTTTTTCTGGTTTGGATCACGTAGTAATGTGGGACCACAGTGAAACAGCCAATTAAACCTGGTTTCGATCAATATTTTAGAGAATAATTCATGTTAGGTCTAGGTTAGGTCTGGGATTTTCACTCATCAGGCTCATTCTTTCGCATATTTCTCATACTTGATGGCTAGATCCTGGGCTTTTTCTAGATTGCATCACGTAGTAATGAAGTACAACACTGAAACAGTCAATTAAACCTGGTTTCCATCAATATCTTAGAGGACAACGCAAGTTAGGTCTGGGATTGGTCTGGGACTTTCCCTCATCAGGCTCATACTTTCGCGTTTTTCACATACTTGTTGAACAGATCCTGGGTTTTTTCTGGTTTGTATCACGTAGTAGTGTGGTACCACACTGAAACAGTCCATTAAACCTGGTTTGGATCAATATTTTAGAGGATAACGCATGTTAGGTCTAGGTTAGGTCTGGGATTTTCACTCATCAGACTCATACTTTCGCATTCCTCACATACTTGTTGAACTGATCCCGGGTTTTTTCTGGTTTGGATCACGTAGTAATGTGGTACCACACTGAAACAGTCGATTAAACCTGGTTTCGATCAATATTTTAGAGGATAACGCATGTTAGGTCTAGGATAGGCCTGGGATTTTCATTTATCAGACTCATACTTTCGCATTCTTCACATACTTGTTGAACGGATTCTGGGTTTTTTCTGGTTTGGATCACGTAGTAATGTGGGGCCACACTGAAAGAGTCAATTAAACCTGGTTTCGATCAATATTTTAGAGAATAATTCATGTTAGGTCTAGGTTAGGTCTGGGATTTGCTCTCAGCAGGCTCATTCTTCCGCATATTTCTCATACATGTTGAACAGATCCTGGGTTTTTTCTGGTTTGGATCACGTAGTAATGTGGGACCACACTGAAACAATCAATTAAACCTGGTCTTGATAAATATTTTAGAGGATAACGCATGTTAGGTCTGGGTTAGGTCTAGGATTTGCCCTCATCAGGCCCATACTTTCGCATATTTCTCATACTTCATGGCTAGATCCTGGGCTGATTCTGGATTGTATCACGTAGTAATGTGGTACCACGCTGAAACAGTCAATTAAACCTGGTTTCGATCAATATTTTAGAGGATAACGCATCTTAGGTCTGGGTTAGGTCTAAGATTTGCCCTCATCAGGCTCACAGTTTCGCGTTTTTCACATACTTGTTGAACAGATCCTGGGTTTTTTCTGGTTTGGATCACGAAGTAGTGTGGTACCACACTGAAACAGTCCATTAAACCTGGTTTCGCTCAATATTTTAGAGGATAACGCATGTTAGGTCTAGGTTAGGTCTGGGATTTGCTTTCATCAGGCTCATTCTTTCGCATATTTCTCATACTTGATGGCTAGATCCTGGGTTTTTTCTGGTTTGGATCACGTAGTAATGTGGTACCACACTGAAACGGTAAATTAAACCTGGTTTCGATCAATATTTTAGAGGATAACGCAAGTTAGGTCTGGGATAGGTCTGGGATTTGCCCGCATCAGGCTCATACTTTCGCATTCTTCACATACTTGTTGAACTGATCCTGGGTTTTTTCTGGTTTGGATCACGTCGTAATGTGGTACCACACTGAAACAGTCGATTAAACCTGGTTTCGATCAATATCTTAGAGGATAACGCATGTTAGGTCAAAGTTAGCCCTGGGATTTTCACTCATCAGACTCATACTATCGCATTCTTCACATACTTGTTGAACTGATCCTGGGTTTTTTCTGGTTTGGATCACGTAGTAATGTGGTACCACACTGAAACAGTCGATTAAACCTGGTTTCCATCACTATTTTAGAGGACAACGCAAGTTAGGTCTAGGTAAGGCCTGAGATTTGCACTGATCAGACTCATACTTTCGCATTCTTCACATACTTGTTGAACGGATCCTGGGTTTTTTCTGGTTTGGATCTCGTAGTAATGTGGTACCACACTGAAACAGTCGATTAAACCTGGTCTCGATCAATATTTTAGAGAATAATTCATGTTAGGTCTCGGTTAGGTCTGGGATTTGCTCCACATCAGGCTCATTCTTTCGCATATTTCTCATACTTGATGGCTAGATCCTGAGCTTTTTCTGGATTGCATCACGTAGTAATGAAGTACAACACTGAAACAGTCAATTAAACCTGGTTTCCATCAATATCTTAGAGGACAACGCATGTTAGGTCTAGGTTAGGCCTGGGATTTTCACTCATCAGGCTCATACTTTCGCATTCTTCACATACTTGTTGAACTGATCCTGGGTTTTTTCTGGTTTGGATCACGTAGTAATGTGGTACCACACTGAAGCAGTCGATTAAACCTGGTTTCGATCAATATTTTAGAGGATAACGCATGTTAGGTCTGGGATAGGTCTCGGATTTGCCCTCATCAGACTGATACTTTCGCACACTTGACACACTCGTTGATCAGATCCTGGGTTTTTTTCTGGTTTGGATCACGTAGTAATGTGGTACCACACTGAGACATTTAATTAAAACTGGTCTTGATAACTATTTTAGAGGATAACGCATGTTAGGTCTGGGTTACGTCTGTGATTTGCCCTCATCAGCGTCATTCTTTCGCAGTTTTAACACGCATGTTGACCTGATCGAGGGTTTTCTTTGCTTTGGATCACGTAGTAAAGTTGTACCACACTAAGACAGTCAATTAAACCTGGTTTCGATCAATATTTTAGAGGATATCGCAAGTTAGGTCTGGGATAGGTCTGGGATTTTCACTCATCAGACTCATACTTTCGCATTCTTCACATACTTGTTGAACGGATCCTGGGTTTTTTCTGGTTTGGATCACGGAGTAATGTGGGACCACACTGAAACAATCAATTAAACCTGGTCTTGATAAATATTTTAGAGGATGACGCATGTTAGGTCTGGGTTAGGTCTAGGATTTGCCCTCGTCAGGCTCATACTTTCGCATATTTCTCATACTTCAAGGCTAGATCCTGGGCTGTTTCTGGATTGTATCACATAGTAATGTGGTACCACACTGAAACAGTCGATTAAACCAGGTTTCGATCAATACTTTTGAGGATAACGCATGTTATGTCTGGGTTAGGTCTAGGATTTGCACTCGTCAGGCTGATACTCTCGCATATTTCTCATACTTCATGGCTAGATCCTGGGCTATTTCTGGATTGGATCACGTAGTAATGTGGTACCACACTGAAACATTCAATTAAACCTGGTCTTGATAAATATTTTAGAGGATAACGCATGTTAGGTCTGGGTTAGGTCTAGGATTTGCCCTCATCAGGCTCATTCTTTCGCATATTACTCATACTTGATGGCTAGATCCTGGGCTTTTTCTGGTTTGGATCACGTAGTAATGTGGGACCACACTGAAACAATCAAGTAAACCTGGTCTTGATAAATATTTTAGAGGATAACGCATGTTAGGTCTGGGTTAGGTCTAGGATTTGCCCTCATCAGGCTCATACTATCGCTTATTTCTCATACTTCAAGGCTAGATCCTGGGCTGTTTCTGGATTGTATCACATAGTAATGTGGTACCACACTGAAACAGTCGATTAAACCAGGTTTCGATCAATACTTTTGAGGATAACGCATGTTATGTCTGGGTTAGGTCTAGGATTTGCTCTCGTCAGGCTGATACTTTCGCATATTTCTCATACTTCATGGCTAGATCCTGGGCTATTTCTGGATTGGATCACGTAGTAATGTGGTACCACACTGAAACATTCAATTAAACCTGGTCTTGATAAATATTTTAGAGGATAACGCATGTTAGGTTTGGGTTAGATCTAGGATTTGCCCTCATCAGGCTCATACTTGCGCATATTTCTCATACTTCATGGCTAGATCCTGGGCTGTTTCTGGATTGTATCACGTAGTAATGTGGTACCACGCTGAAACAGTCAATTAAACCTGGTTTCGATCAATATTTTAGAGGATAACGCAAGTTAGATCTGGGATAGGTCTGGGATTTGACCTCATCAGACTCATACTTTCGCACCCTTCACGTACTCGTTGAAGAGATACTGGGTTATTTTCTTGTTTGGATCACATAGTAATGTGGTACCACACTGAAACTGTCGATTAAACCAGGTTTCGATCAATATTTTTGAGGATAACGCATGTTAGGTCTAGGTTAGGCCTGGGATTTTCACTCATCAGGCTCATTCTTTCGCATATTACACATACTTGATGGCTAGATCCTGGGCTTTTTCTGGATTGCATGAGGTAGTAATGTGGTACCACACTGAAACATTCCATTAAACCTGGTTTGGATCAATATTTTAGAGGATAACGCAAGTTAGGTCTGGGATCGGTCTGGGATTTGCCCTCATCAGGCGCATACTTTCGCGTTTTTCACATACTTGTTTAACAGATCATGGGTTTTGTCTGGTTTGGGTCACGTAGTAGTGTGATACCACACTGAAACAGTCGATTAAACCTGGTTTCGATCAATATTTTAGAGGATAACGCATGTTAGGTCTAGGATAGCCCTGGGATATTCACTCATCAGACTCAAACTTTCGCATTCTTCACATACTTGTTGAACTGATCCTGGGTTTTTTCTGGTTTGGATCACGTAGTAATGTGGTACCACACTGAAACGGTCAATTAAACCTGGTTTCGATCAATATTTTAGAGTATAACGCAAGTTAGGTCTGGGATAGGTCTTGGATTTGACCTCATCAGACTCATACTTTCGCACACCTCACATACTCGTTGAACAGATCCTGGGCTATTTTCTAGTTTGGATCACATAGTAATGTGGTACCACACTGAAACAGTCGATTAAACCAGGTTTCGATCAATATTTTAGAGGATAACGCAAGTTAGGTCTGGGATAGGTCTGGGATTTTCACTCATCAGACTCATACTTTCGCATTCTTCACATACTTGTTGAACTGATCCTGGGTTTTTTCTGGTTTGGATCACGTAGTAATGAGGTACCACACCCAAACGGTCAATTAAACCTGGTTTCGATCAATATTTTAGAGGATAACGCAAGTTAGGCCTGGGATAGGTGTGGGATTTGCCCTCATCAGGCTCATACTTTCGCATTCTTCACATACTTGTTGAACTGATCCTGGGTTTTTTCTGGTTTGGATCACGTAGTAATGTGGTACCACACTGAAACGGTCAATTAAACCTGGTTTCGATCAATATTTTAGAGTATAACGCAAGTTAGGTCTGGGATAGGTCTTGGATTTGACCTCATCAGACTCATACTTTCGCACACCTCACATACTCGTTGAACAGATCCTGGGTTATTTTCTGGTTTGGATCACATAGTAATGTGGTACCACACTGAAACAGTCGATTAAACCAGGTTTCGATCAATATTTTAGAGGATAACGCAAGTTAGGTCTGGGATAGGTCTGGGATTTGACCTCATCAGACTCATACTTTCGCATTCTTCACATACTCCTTGAACAGATCCTCGGTTATTTTCTGGTTTGGATCACATAGTAATGTGGTACCACACTGAAACAGTCGATTAAACCAGGTTTCGATCAATATTTTAGAGGATAACGCATGTTAGGTCTATGTTAGCCCTGGGATTCTCACTCATCAGACTCATACTTTCGCATTCTTCACATACTTGTTGAACTGATCCTGGGTTTTTTCTGGTTTGGATCACGTAGTAATGTGGTACCACACTGAAACAGTCGATTAAACCTGGTTTCGATCAATATTTTAGAGGATAACGCATGTTAGGTCTATGTTAGCCCTGGGATTTGACCTCATCAGACTCATACTTTCGCATTCTTCACATACTTGTTGAACTGATCCTGGGTTTTTTCTGGTTTGCATCACATAGTAATGTGGTACCACACTGAAACAGTCGATTAAACCAGGTTTCGATCAATATTTTAGAGGATAACGCATGTTAGGTCTAGGTTAGGTCTGGGATTTTCACTCATCAGACTCATACTTTCGCATTCTTCACATACTTGTTGAACGGATCCTGGGTTTTTTCTGGTTTGGATCACGTAGTAATGTGGTACCACACTGAAACAGTCGATTAAACCTGGTCTCGATCAATATTTTAGAGAATAATTCATGTTAGGTCACGGTTAGGTCTGGGATTTGCTCCACATCAGGCTCATTCTTTCGCATATTTCTCATACTTGATGGCTAGATCCAGAGCTTTTTCTGGATTGCATCACGTAGTAATGAAGTACAACACTGAAACAGTCAATTAAACCTGGTTTCCATCAATATCTTAGAGGACAACGCATGTTAGGTCTAGGTTAGGCCTGGGATTTTCACTCATCAGGCTCATACTTTCGCATTCTTCACATACTTGTTGAACTGATCCTGGGTTTTTTCTGGTTTGGATCACGTAGTAATGTGGTACCACACTGAAGCAGTCGATTAAACCTGGTTTCGATCAATATTTTAGAGGATAACGCATGTTAGGTCTGGGATAGGTCTCGGATTTGCCCTCATCAGACTCATACTTTCGCACACTTGACACACTCGTTGATCAGATCCTGGGTTTTTTTCTGGTTTGGATCACGTAGTAATGTGGTACCACACTGAAACATTTAATTAAAACTGGTCTTGATAACTATTTTAGAGGATAACGCATGTTAGGTCTGGGTTACGTCTGTGATTTGCCCTCATCAGCGTCATTCTTTCGCAGTTTTAACACGCATGTTGACCTGATCGAGGGTTTTCTTTGCTTTGGATCACGTAGTAAAGTGGTACCACACTAAGACAGTCAATTAAACCTGGTTTCGATCAATATTTTAGAGGATATCGCAAGTTAGGTCTGGGATAGGTCTGGGATTTTCACTCATCAGACTCATACTTTCGCACACCTCACATACTCGTTGAACAGATCCTGGGTTATTTTCTGGATTGTATCACATAGTAATGTGGTACCACACTGAAACAGTCGATTAAACCAGGTTTCGATCAATACTTTTGAGGATAACGCATGTTATGTCTGGGTTAGGTCTAGGATTTGCACTCGTCAGGCTGATACTCTCGCATATTTCTCATACTTCATGGCTAGATCCTGGGCTTTTTCTGGTTTGGATCACGTAGTAATGTGGGACCACACTGAAACAATCAATTAAACCTGGTCTTGATAAATATTTTAGAGGATAACGCATGTTAGGTCTGGGTTAGGTCTAGGATTTGCCCTCATCAGGCTCATTCCTTCGCATATTACTCATACTTGATGGCTAGATCCTGGGCTTTTTCTGGTTTGGATCACGTAGTAATGTGGGACCACACTGAAACCATCAATTAAACCTGGTCTTGATAAATATTTTAGAGGATAACGCATGTTAGGTCTGGGTTAGGTCAGGGTTTGCCCTCATCAGGCTCATACTATCGCTTATTTCTCATACTTCAAGGCTAGATCCTGGGCTGTTTCTGGATTGTATCACATAGTAATGTGGTACCACACTGAAACAGTCGATTAAACCAGGTTTCAATCAATACTTTTGAGGATAACGCATGTTATGTCTGGGTTAGGTCTAGGATTTGCTCTCGTCAGGCTGATACTTTCGCATATTTCTCATACTTCATGGCTAGATCCTGGGCTATTTCTGGATTGGATCACGTAGTAATGTGGTACCACACTGAAACATTCAATTAAACCTGGTCTTGATAAATATTTTAGAGGATAACGCATGTTAGGTTTGGGTTAGGTCTAGGATTTGCCCTCATCAGGCTCATACTTGCGCATATTTCTCATACTTCATGGCTAGATCCTGGGCTGTTTCTGGATTGTATCACGTAGTAATGTGGTACCACGCTGAAACAGTCAGTTAAACCTGGTTTCGATCAATATTTTAGAGGATAACGCAAGTTAGATCTGGGATAGGTCTGGGATTTGACCTCATCAGACTCATACTTTCGCACCCTTCACGTACTCGTTGAAGAGATACTGGGTTATTTTCTTGTTTGGATCACATAGTAATGTGGTACCACACTGAAACTGTCGATTAAACCAGGTTTCGATCAATATTTTTGAGGATAACGCATGTTAGGTCTAGGTTAGGCCTGGGATTTTCACTCATCAGGCTCATTCTTTCGCATATTACACATACTTGATGGCTAGATCCTGGGCTTTTTCTGGATTGCATCACGTAGTAATGTGGTACCACACTGAAACATTCCATTAAACCTGGTTTGGATCAATATTTTAGAGGATAACGCAAGTTAGGTCTGGGATCGGTCTGGGATTTGCCCCCATCAGGCGCATACTTTCGCGTTTTTCACATACTTGTTTAACAGATCATGGGTTTTGTCTGGTTTGGGTCACGTAGTAGTGTGATACCACACTGAAACAGTCGATTAAACCTGGTTTCGATCAATATTTTAGAGGATAACGCATGTTAGGTCTAGGATAGCCCTGGGATATTCACTCATCAGACTCAAACTTTCGCATTCTTCACATACTTGTTGAACTGATCCTGGGTTTTTTCTGGTTTGGATCACGTAGTAATGTGGTACCACACTGAAACGGTCAATTAAACCTGGTTTCGATCAATATTTTAGAGTATAACGCAAGTTAGGTCTGGGATAGGTCTTGGATTTGACCTCATCAGACTCATACTTTCGCACACCTCACATACTCGTTGAACAGATCCTGGGTTATTTTCTGGTTTGGATCACATAGTAATGTGGTACCACACTGAAACAGTCGATTAAACCAGGTTTCGATCAATATTTTAGAGGATAACGCAAGTTAGGTCTGGGATAGGTCTGGGATTTTCACTCATCAGACTCATACTTTCGCATTCTTCACATACTTGTTGAACTGATCCTGGGTTTTTTCTGGTTTGGATCACGTAGTAATGAGGTACCACACCGAAACGGTCAATTAAACCTGGTTTCGATCAATATTTTAGAGGATAACGCAAGTTAGGCCTGGGATAGGTCTGGGATTTGCCCTCATCAGGCTCATACTTTCGCATTCTTCACATACTTGTTGAACTGATCCTGGGTTTTTTCTGGTTTGGATCACGTAGTAATGTGGTACCACACGGAAACGGTCAATTAAACCTGGTTTCGATCAATATTTTAGAGTATAACGCAAGTTAGGTCTAGGATAGGTCTTGGATTTGACCTCATCAGACTCATACTTTCGCACACCTCACATACTCGTTGAACAGATCCTGGGTTATTTTCTGGTTTGGATCACATAGTAATGTGGTACCACACTGAAACAGTCGATTAAACCAGGTTTCGATCAATATTTTTGAGGATAACGCATGTTAGGTCTAGGTTAGGTCTGGGATTTTCACTCATCAGACTCATACTTTCGCATTCTTCACATACTTGTTGAACGGATCCTGGGTTTTTTCTGGTTTGGATCACGTAGTAACGTGGTACCACACTGAAACAGTCGATTAAACCTGGTTTCGATCAATATTTTAGAGATTAATTCATGTTAGGTCTATGTTAGGTCTGGGATTTGCTCTCATCAGGCTCATTCTTTCGCATATTTCTCATACATTTTGAACAGATCCTGGGTTTTTTCTGGTTTGGATCACGTAGTAATGTGGGACCACACTGAAACAATCAATTAAACCTGGTCTTGATAAATATTTTAGAGGATAACGCATGTTAGGTCTGGGTTAGGTCTAGGATTTGCCCTCATCAGGCTCATACTTTCGCATATTTCTCATACTTCAAGGCTTGATCCTGGGCTGTTTCTGGATTGTATTACGTAGTAATGTGGTACCACGCTGAAACAGTCAATTAAACCTGGTTTCGATCAATATTTTAGAGGATAACGCATGTTAGGTCTGGGATAGGTCTAGGATTTGCCCTCATCAGGCTCTTACTTTCGCATATTTCTCATACTTCATGGCTAGATCCTGTGCTATTTCTGGATTGGATCACGCAGTAAAGTGGTACCACACTGAAACATTCAATGAAACCTGGTCTGGATAAATATTTTAGAGGATAACGCATCTTAGGTCTGGGTTAGGCCTGGGATTTGCCCTCATCAGGCTCATTGTTTCGCATATTTCTCATACATGTTGAACAGATCCTGGGCTTTTTCGGGTTTGGTTCACGTAGTAATGTGGTACCACACTGAAACATTCAATTAAACCTTTCCTTGATAAATATTGTAGAGGATAACGCATGTTAAGTTTGGGTTAGGTCTAGGATTTGCCCTCATCAGGCTCATACTTTCGCATATATCTCATACTTCATGGCTAGATCCTGGGCTTTTTCTGGATTGCATCACGTAGTAATGTGGTACCACACTGAAACATTCCATTAAACCTGGTTTGGATCAATATTTTAGAGGATAACGCAAGTTAGGTCTGGGATCGGTCTGGGATTTGCCCTCATCAGGCGCATACTTTCGCGTTTTTCACATACTTGTTTAACAGATCATGGGTTTTGTCTGGTTTGGGTCACGTAGTAGTGTGATACCACACTGAAACAGTCGATTAAACCTGGTTTCGATCAATATTTTAGAGGATAACGCATGTTAGGTCTAGGATAGCCCTGGGATATTCACTCATCAGACTCAAACTTTCGCATTCTTCACATACTTGTTGAACTGATCCTGGGTTTTTTCTGGTTTGGATCACGTAGTAATGTGGTACCACACTGAAACGGTCAATTAAACCTGGTTTCGATCAATATTTTAGAGTATAACGCAAGTTAGGTCTGGGATAGGTCTTGGATTTGACCTCATCAGACTCATACTTTCGCACACCTCACATACTCGTTGAACAGATCCTGGGTTATTTTCTGGTTTGGATCACATAGTAATGTGGTACCACACTGAAACAGTCGATTAAACCAGGTTTCGATCAATATTTTAGAGGATAACGCAAGTTAGGTCTGGGATAGGTCTGGGATTTTCACTCATCAGACTCATACTTTCGCATTCTTCACATACTTGTTGAACTGATCCTGGGTTTTTTCTGGTTTGGATCACGTAGTAATGAGGTACCACACCGAAACGGTCAATTAAACCTGGTTTCGATCAATATTTTAGAGGATAACGCAAGTTAGGCCTGGGATAGGTCTGGGATTTGCCCTCATCAGGCTCATACTTTCGCATTCTTCACATACTTGTTGAACTGATCCTGGGTTTTTTCTGGTTTGGATCACGTAGTAATGTGGTACCACACTGAAACGGTCAATTAAACCTGGTTTCGATCAATATTTTAGAGTATAACGCAAGTTAGGTCTGGGATAGGTCTTGGATTTGACCTCATCAGACTCATACTTTCGCACACCTCACATACTCGTTGAACAGATCCTGGGTTATTTTCTGGTTTGGATCACATAGTAATGTGGTACCACACTGAAACAGTCGATTAAACCAGGTTTCGATCAATATTTTAGAGGATAACGCAAGTTAGGTCTGGGATAGGTCTGGGATTTGACCTCATCAGACTCATACTTTCGCATTCTTCACATACTCCTTGAACAGATCCTCGGTTATTTTCTGGTTTGGATCACATAGTAATGTGGTACCACACTGAAACAGTCGATTAAACCAGGTTTCGATCAATATTTTTGAGGATAACGCATGTTAGGTCTAGGTTAGGCCTGGGATTTTCACTCATCAGACTCATACTTTTGCATTCTTCACATACTTGTTGAACGGATCCTGGGTTTTTTCTGGTTTGGATCACGTAGTAATGTGGGACCACACTGAAACATTCAATGAAACCTGGTCTGGATAAATATTTTAGAGGATAACGCATCTTACGTCTGGGTTAGGCCTAAGATTTGCCCTCATCAGGCTCACAGTTTAGCGTTTTTCACATACTTGTTGAACAGATCCTGGGTTTTTTCTGGTTTGGATCACGAAGTAGTGTGGTACCACACTGAAACAGTCCACTAAACCTGGTCTGGATAAATATAATACAGGATAACGCATCTTAGGTCTGGGTTAGGTCTAATATTTGCCCTCATCAGGCTCACAGTTTAGCGTTTTTCACATACTTGTTGAACAGATCCTGGGCTATTTCTGGTTTGGATCACGAAGTAGTGTGGTACCACACTGAAACAGTCCATTAAACCTGGTTTTGATCAATGTTTTAGAGAATAATTCATGTTAGGTCTAGGTTAGGTCAGGGATTTGCTCTCATCAGGCTCATTCTTTCGCATATTTCTCATACTTGATGGCTAGATCCTGGGCTTTTTCTGGATTGCATCACGTAGTAATGAAGTACAACACTGAAACAGTCAATTAAACCTGGTTTCCATCAATATTTTGGAGAATAATTCATGTTAGGTCTAGGTTAGGTCTGGGATTTGCTCTCATCAGGCTCATTCTTTGGCATATTTCTCATACTTGATGGCTAGATCCCGGGCTTTTTCTGGATTGCATCACGTAGTAATGAAGTACAACACTGAAACAGTCAATTAAACCTGGTTTCCATCAATATTTTAGAGGACAACGCATGTTAGGTCTAGGTTAGGCCTGGGATTTGCCCTCGTCAGGGTCATACTGTCGCAGTTTTAACATACTTGTTGAACGGATCCTGTGTTTTTTCTGGTTTGGTTCACGTAGTAATGTGGTACCGCACTGAAACATTCAATTAAACCTGGTCTTGATAAATATTTTAGAGGATAACGCATGTTAGGTTTGGGTTAGGTCATTCATGTTAGGTCTAGGTTAGGTCAGGGATTTGCTCCCATCAGGCTCATTCTTTCGCATATTTCTCATACTTGATGGCTAGATCCTGGGCTTTTTCTGGATTGCATCACGTAGTAATGAAGTACAACACTGAAACAGTCAATTAAACCTGGTTTCGATCAATATTTTAGAGAATAATTCATGTTAGGTCTAGGTTAGGTCTGGGATTTGCTCTCATCAGGTTCATTCTTTCGCATATTTCTCATACTTGATGGCTAGATCCTGGGCTTTTTCTGGATTGCATCACGTAGTAATGAAGTACAACACTGAAACAGTCAATTAAACCTGGTTTCCATCAATATTCTAGAGGACAACGCATGTTAGGTCTAGGTTAGGCCTGGGATTTTCACTCATCAGACTCATACTTTCGCATTCTTCACATACTTGTTGAACGGATCCTGGGTTTTTTTCTGGTTTGGATCACGTAGTAATGTGGGACCACACTGAAACAGTCAATTAAACCTGGTTTCCATCAATATTTTAGAGAATAATTCATGTTGGGTCTAGGTCAGGTCTGGGATTTGCTCTTATCAGGCTCATTCTTTCGCATATTTCTCATACTTGATGGCTAGAGCCTGGGCTTTTTCTGGATTGCATCACGTAGTAATGAAGTACAACACTGAAACAGTCAATTAAACCAGGTTTCCATCAATATCTTAGAGGACAACGCAAGTTAGGTCTGGGATATGTCTGGGATTTGCCCTCATCAGTCTCATACTTTCGCGTTTTTCCAATACTTGTTGAACAGATCCTGGGTTTTTTCTTGTTTGGATCACGCAGTAGTGAGGTACCACGCTGAAACAGTCCATTAAACCTGGTTTGGATCAATATTTTAGAGGATAACGCATGTAAGGTCTAGGTTAGGCCTGGGATTTTCACTCATCAGACACATACTTTCGCATTCTTCACATACTTGTTGAACGGATCCTGGGTTATCTCTGGTTTGGATCACGTAGTAATGTGGGACCACACTGAAACAGTCCATTAAACCTGGTTTCGCTCAATATTTTAGAGGATAACGCATGTAAGGTCTAGGTTAGGTCTGGGATTTGCTCTCATCAGGCTCACAGTTTAGCGTTTTTCACATACTTGTTGAACAGATCCTGGGTTTTTTCTGGTTTGGATCACGAAGTAGTGTGGTACCACACTGAAACAGTCCATTAAACCTGGTTTCGCTCAATATTTTAGAGGATAACGCATGTTAGGTCTAGGTTAGGTCTGGGATTTGCCCTCATCAGGCTCACAGTTTAGCGTTTTTCACATACTTGTTGAACAGATCCTGGGTTTTTTCTGGTTTGGATCACGTAGTAGTGTGGTACCACGCTGAAACAGACCATTAAACCTGGTTTGGATCAATATTCTAGAGAATAATTCATGTTAGGTCTAGGTTAGGTCTGGGATTTGCTCTCATCAGGCTCATTCTTTCGCGTTTTTCACATACTTGTTGAACAGATCCTGGGTTTTTTCTGGTTTGGATCACGAAGTAGTGTGGTACCACACTGAAACAGTCCATTAAACCTGGTTTCGCTCAATATTTTAGAGGATAACGCATGTTAGGTCTAGGTTAGGTCTGGGATTTGCTCTCATAAGGCTCATTCTTTCGCATATTTCTCATACTTGATGGCTAGATCCTGGGCTTTTTCTGGATTGCATCACGTAGTAATGTAGTACCACACTGAAACAGTCAATGAAACCTGGTTTCCATCAATATTTTAGAGGACAACGCAAGTTGGGTCTAGGTAAGTCCTGAGATTTTCACTGATCAGACTCATACTTTCGCATTCTTCACATACTTGTTGAACGGATCCTGGGTTTTTTCTGGTTTTGGTCACGCAGTAATGAGGTACCACAATGAAACATTCAATTAAACCTGGTCTTGATAAAAATTTTACAGAATAACGCATGTTAGGTCTGGGTTACGTCTAGGATTTGCCCTCATCAGGCTCATACTTTCGCATATTTCTCATGCTTCATGGCTAGATCCTGGGCTTTTTCTGGATTGCATCACGTAGTAATGAAGTACACCACTGAAACAGTCAATTAAAACTGGTTTCGATCAATATTTTAGAGAATAATTCATGTTAGGTCTAGGTTAGGTCTGGGATTTGCTCTCATCAGGCTCATTCTTTCGCATATTTCTCATACTTGATGGCTAGATCCTGGGCTTTTTCTGGATTGCATCACGTAGTAATGAAGTACAACACTGAAACAGTCAATTAAACCTTGTTTCCATCAATATTTTAGAGGACAACGCATGTTAGTTCTAGGTTAGGCCTGGGATTTGCCCTCATCAGGGTCATACTGTCGCAGTTTTAACATACCTGTTGAACGGATCCTGGGATTTTTCTGGTTTGGTTCACGTAGTAATGTGGTACCACACTGAAACATTCAATTACACCTGGTCTTGATAAATATTTTAGAGGATAACGCATGTTAGGTTTCGGTTAGGTCTAGGATTTGCCCTCATCAGGCTCATACTTTCGCATATTTCTCATTCTTCATGGCTAGATCCTGGGCTGTTTCTGGATTGTACCACGTAGTAAAGTGGTACCACACTGAAACATTCAATGAAACCTGGTTTCGATCAATATTTTAGAGGATAACACAAGTTAAGTCTGGGATAGGTCTGGGATTTGACCTCATCAGACTCATTCTTTCGCGTTTTTCACATACTTGTTGAACAGATCCTGGGTTTTTTCTGGTTTGGATCACGTAGTAGTGTGGTACCACACTGAAAGAGTCCATTAAACCTGGTTGCGATCAATATTTTAGAGGATAACGCATGTTAGGTCTGGGTTAGGTCTAGTATTTGCCCTCATCAGGCTTATTCTTTCGCATATTTCTCAAACTTGATGGCTTGATCCTGGGCTTTTTCTGGATTGCATCACGTAGTAATGTGGTACCACACTGAAACATTCAATTAAACCTGGTCTTGATAAATATTTTAGAGGATAACGCATGTTAGGTCTGGGTTAGGTCTAGGATTTGCCCCCATCAGGCTCATACTTTCGCATATTTCTCATACTTCATGGCTAGATCCTGGGCTATTTCTGGATTGGATCACGTAGTAAAGTGGTACCACACTGAAACATTCAATGAAACCTCGTCTGGATAAATATTTTAGAGGATAATGCATGTTAGGTCAAGGTTAGGTCTAAGATTTGCCCTCATCAGACTCATACTTTCGCATTCTTCACATACTTGTTGAACGGATCCTGGGTTTTTTCTGGTTTGGATCACGTAGTAATGTGGGACCACACTGAAGCAGTCAATTAAACCTGGTTTCGATCAATATTTTAGAGAATAATTCATGTTAGGTCTAGGTTAGGCCTGGGATTTGCTCTCATCAGGCTCATTCTTTCGCATATTTCTCATACTTGATGGCTAGCTCCTGGGCTTTTTCTGGATTGCATCACGTAGTAATGAAGTACAACACTGAAACAGTCAATTAAACCTGGTTTCCATCAATATCTTAGAGGACAACGCAAGTTAGGTCTGGGATATGTCTGGGATTTGCCCTCATCAGGCTCATTCTTTCGCACATTTCTCATACATGTTGAACAGATCCTGGGTTTTTTCTGGTTTGGATCACGTAGTAATGTGGGACCACACTGAAACAATCAATTAAACCTGGTCTTGATAAATATTTTAGAGGATAACGCATGTTAGGTCTGGGTTAGGTCTAGGATTTGCCCTCATCAGGCTCATACTTTCGCATATTTCTCATACTTCAAGGCTAGACCCTGGGCTGTTTCTGGATTGTATCACGTAGTAATGTGGTACCACGCTGAAACAGTCAATTAAACCTGGTTTCGATCAATATTTTAGAGGATAACGCAAGTTAGGTCTGGGATAGGTCTAGGATTTGCTCTCATCAGGCTCTTACTTTCGCATATTTCTCATACTTCATGGCTAGATCCTGGGCTATTTCTGGATTGGATCACGTAGTAAAGTGGTACCACACTGAAACATTCAATAAAACCTGGTCTGGATAAATATTTTAGAGGATAACGCATCTTAGGTCTGGGTTAGGTCTAAGATTTGCCCTCATCAGGCTCACAGTTTAGCGTTTTTCACATACTTGTTGAACAGATCCTGGGTTTTTTCTGGTTTGGATCACGAAGTAGTGTGGTACCACACTGAAACAGTCCATTAAACCTGGTTTCGCTCAATATATTAGAGGATAACGCATGTAAGGTCTAGGTTAGGTCTGGGATTTGCTCCCATCAGGCTCATACTTTCGCATATTTCTCATACTTCAAGGCTAGACCCTGGGCTGTTTCAGGATTGTATCACGTAGTAATGTGGTACCACGCTGAAACAGTCAATTAAACCTGGTTTCGATCAATATTTTAGAGGATAACGCAAGTTAGGTCTGGGATAGGTCTAGGATTTGCCCTCATCAGGCTCTTACTTTCGCATATTTCTCATACTTCATGGCTAGATCCTGGGCTATTTCTGGATTGGATCACGTAGTAAAGTGGTACCACACTGAAACATTCAATAAAACCTGGTCTGGATAAATATTTTAGAGGATAACGCATCTTAGGTCTGGGTTAGGTCTAAGATTTGCCCTCATCAGGCTCACAGTTTAGCGTTTTTCACATACTTGTTGAACAGATCCTGGGTTTTTTCTGGTTTGGATCACGAAGTAGTGTGGTACCACACTGAAACAGTCCATTAAACCTGGTTTCGCTCAATATATTAGAGGATAACGCATGTAAGGTCTAGGTTAGGTCTGGGATTTGCTCCCATCAGGCTCATTCTTTCGCATATTTCTCATACTTGATGGCTTGATCCTGGGCTTTTTCTGGATTGCATCACGTAGTAATGTGGTACCACACTGAAACAGTCGATTAAACCTGGTTTCGATCAATATTTTAGAGGATAACGCAAGCTAGGTCTGGGATAGGTCTGGGATTTGACCTCATCAGACTCATACTTTCGCACACTTCACATACTCCTTGAACAGATCCTGGGTTATTTTCTGGTTTGGATCACATAGTAATGTGGTACCACACTGAAACAGTCGATTAAACCAGGTTTCGATCAATATTTTAGAGGATAACGCATGTTAGGTCTAGGTTAGGCCTGGGATTTGACATCATCAGACTCATACTTTCGCACACTTCACATACTCCTTGAACAGATCCTGGGTTATTTTCTGGTTTGGATCACATAGTAATGTGGTACCACACTGAAACAGTCGATTAAACCAGGTTTCGATCAATATTTTAGAGGATAACGCATGTTAGGTCTAGGTTAGGCCTGGGATTTGACATCATCAGACTCATACTTTCGCACACTTCACATACTCCTTGAACAGATCCTGGGTTATTTTCTGGTTTGGATCACATAGTAATGTGGTACCACACTGAAACATTCAAGTAAACCTGTTTTCGATCAATATTTTAGAGAATAATTCATGTTAGGTCTAGGATAGGTCTGGGATTTGCTTTCATCAGGCTCATTCTTTCGCATATTTCTCATACATGTTGAACAGATCCTGGGTTTTTTCGGGTTTGGTTCACGTAGTAATGTGGTACTACACTGAAACATTCAATTAAACCTTTTCTTGATAAATATTTTAGAGGATAACGCATATTAGGTTTGGGTTAGGTCTAGGATTTGCCCTCATCAGGCTCATACTTTCGCATATATCTCATACTTCATGGCTAGATCCTGGGCTGTTTCTGGATTGTATCAGGTAGTAAAGTGGTACCACACTGAAACATTCAATGAAACCTGGTCTTTATAAATATTTTAGAGGATAACGCATCTTAGGTCTGGGTTAGGTCTAAGATTTGCCCTCATCAGTCTCACAGTTTAGCGTTTTTCACATACTTCTTGAACAGATCCTGGGCTTTCTCTGGTTTGGATCACGAAGTAGTGTGGTACCACACTGAAACAGTCCATTAAACCTGGTTTGGATCAATATTTTAGAGGATAACGCATGTTAGGTCTAGGTTAGGCCTGGGATTTTCACTCATCAGACTCATACTTTCGCATTCTTCATATACTTGTTGAACGGATGCTGGGTTATTT
This sequence comes from Colletes latitarsis, assembly GCF_051014445.1. Lineage (NCBI taxonomy): Eukaryota > Metazoa > Arthropoda > Insecta > Hymenoptera > Colletidae > Colletes > Colletes latitarsis. The sequence goes on from NW_027488365.1 coordinate 11,726,087, forward strand.
CTGGTTTGGATCACGTAGTAATGTGGGACCACACTGAAACAGTCAATTAAACCTGGTTTCGATCAATATTTTAGAGAATAATTCATGTTAGGTCTATGTTAGGTCTGGGATTTGCTCTCATCAGGCTCATTCTTTCGCATATTTCTCATACATGTTGAACAGATCCTGGGTTTTTTCTGGTTTGGATCACGTAGTAATGTGGGACCACACTGAAACAATCAATTAAACCTGGTCTTGATAAATATTTTAGAGGATAACGCATGTTAGGTCTGGGTTAGGTCTAGGATTTGCCCTCATCAGGCTCAAACTTTCGCATATTTCTCATACTTCAAGGCTTGATCCTGGGCTGTTTCTGGATTGTATTACGTAGTAATGTGGTACCACGCTGAAACAGTCAATTAAACCTGGTTTCGATCAATATTTTAGAGGATAACGCAAGTTAGGTCTGGGATAGGTCTAGGATTTGCCCTCATCAGGCTCTTACTTTCGCATATTTCTCATACTTCATGGCTAGATCCTGTGCTATTTCTGGATTGGATCACGTAGTAAAGTGGTACCACACTGAAACATTCAATGAAACCTGGTCTGGATAAATATTTTAGAGGTTAACGCATGTTAGGTCTGGGTTAGGTCTAAGATTTGCCCTCATCAGGCTCACAGTTTAGCGTTTTTCACATACTTGTTGAACAGATCCTGGGATTTTTCTGGTTTGGATCACGAAGTAGTGTGGTACCACACTTAAACAGTCCATTAAACCTGGTTTCGCTCAATATTTTAGAGGATAACGCATGTAAGGTCTAGGTTAGGTCTGGGATTTGCTCTCACCAGGCTCATTCTTTCGCATATTTCTCATACTTGATGGCTAGATCCTGGGCTTTTTCTGGTTTGGATCACGTAGTAATGTGGTACCACACTGAAGCAGTCGATTAAACCTGGTTTCGATCAATATTTTAGAGGATTACGCAAGTTAAGTTTGGGATTGGTCTGGGATTTGACCTCATGAGACTCATACTTTCGCACACTTCACATACTCGTTGAACAGATCCTGGGTTATTTTCTGGTTGGGATCACATAGTAATGTGGTACCACACTGAGACAGTCGATTAAACCAGGTTTCGATCAATATTTTTGAGGATAACGCATGTTAGGTCTAGGTTAGGCCTGGGATTTTCACTCATCAGACTCATACTTTTGCATTCTTCACATACTTGTTGAACGGATCCTGGGTTTTTTCTGGTTTGGATCACGTAGTAATGTGGGACCACACTGAAACATTCAATGAAACCTGGTCTGGATAAATATTTTAGAGGATAACGCATCTTACGTCTGGGTTAGGCCTAAGATTTGCCCTCATCAGGCTCACAGTTTAGCGTTTTTCACATACTTGTTGAACAGATCCTGGGTTTTTTCTGGTTTGGATCACGAAGTAGTGTGGTACCACACTGAAACAGTCCACTAAACCTGGTCTGGATAAATATAATACAGGATAACGCATCTTAGGTCTGGGTTAGGTCTAATATTTGCCCGCATCAGGCTCACAGTTTAGCGTTTTTCACATACTTGTTGAACAGATCCTGGGCTATTTCTGGTTTGGATCACGAAGTAGTGTGGTACCACACTGAAACAGTCCATTAAACCTGGTTTTGATCAATATTTTAGAGAATAATTCATGTTAGGTCTAGGTTAGGTCAGGGATTTGCTCTCATCAGGCTCATTCTTTCGCATATTTCTCATACTTGATGGCTAGATCCTGGGCTTTTTCTGGATTGCATCACGTAGTAATGAAGTACAACACTGAAACAGTCAATTAAACCTGGTTTCCATCAATATTTTAGAGAATAATTCATGTTAGGTCTAGGTTAGGTCTGGGATTTGCTCTCATCAGGCTCATTCTTTGGCATATTTCTCATACTTGATGGCTAGATCCCGGGCTTTTTCTGGATTGCATCACGTAGTAATGAAGTACAACACTGAAACAGTCAATTAAACCTGGTTTCCATCAATATTTTAGAGGACAACGCATGTTAGGTCTAGGTTAGGCCTGGGATTTGCCCTCGTCAGGGTCATACTGTCGCAGTTTTAACATACTTGTTGAACGGATCCTGTGTTTTTTCTGGTTTGGTTCACGTAGTAATGTGGTACCGCACTGAAACATTCAATTAAACCTGGTCTTGATAAATATTTTAGAGGATAACGCATGTTAGGTTTGGGTTAGGTCTAGGATTTGCCCTCATCAGGCTCATACTTTCGCATATTTCTCATACTTCATGGCTAGATCCTGGGCTGTTTCTGGATTGGATCACGTAGTAATGTGGTACCACACTGAAACAGTCAAATAAACCTGGTTTTGATCAATATTTTAGAGAATAATTCATGTTAGGTCTAGGTTAGGTCAGGGATTTGCTCCCATCAGGCTCATTCTTTCGCATATTTCTCATACTTGATGGCTAGATCCTGGGCTTTTTCTGGATTGCATCACGTAGTAATGAAGTACAACACTGAAACAGTCAATTAAACCTGGTTTCGATCAATATTTTAGAGAATAATTCATGTTAGGTCTAGGTTAGGTCTGGGATTTGCTCTCATCAGGTTCATTCTTTCGCATATTTCTCATACTTGATGGCTAGATCCTGGGCTTTTTCTGGATTGCATCACGTAGTAATGAAGTACAACACTGAAACAGTCAATTAAACCTGGTTTCCATCAATATTCTAGAGGACAAGGCATGTTAGGTCTAGGTTAGGCCTGGGATTTTCACTCATCAGACTCATACTTTCGCATTCTTCACATACTTGTTGAACGGATCCTGGGTTTTTTTCAGGTTTGGATCACGTAGTAATGTGGGACCACACTGAAACAGTCAATTAAACCTGGTTTCCATCAATATTTTAGAGAATAATTCATGTAGGGTCTAGGTCAGGTCTGGGATTTGCTCTTATCAGGCTCATTCTTTCGCATATTTCTCATACTTGATGGCTAGATCCTGGGCTTTTTCTGGATTGCATCACGTAGTAATGAAGTACAACACTGAAACAGTCAATTAAACCAAGTTTCCATCAATATCTTAGAGGACAACGCAAGTTAGGTCTGGGATATGTCTGGGATTTGCCCTCATCAGTCTCATACTTTCGCGTTTTTCACATACTTGTTGAACAGATCCTGGGTTTTTTCTTGTTTGGATCACGCAGTAGTGAGGTACCACGCTGAAACAGTCCATTAAACCTGGTTTGGATCAATATTTTAGAGGATAACGCATGTAAGGTCTAGGTTAGGCCTGGGATTTTCACTCATCAGACACATACTTTCGCATTCTTCACATACTTGTTGAACGGATCCTGGGTTATTTCTGGTTTGGATCACGTAGTAATGTGGGACCACACTGAAACAGTCCATTAAACCTGGTTTCGCTCAATATTTTAGAGGATAACGCATGTAAGGTCTAGGTTAGGTCTGGGATTTGCTCTCATCAGGCTCACAGTTTAGCGTTTTTCACATACTTGTTGAACAGATCCTGGGTTTTTTCTGGTTTGGATCACGAAGTAGTGTGGTACCACACTGAAACAGTCCATTAAACCTGGTTTCGCTCAATATTTTAGAGGATAACGCATGTTTGGTCTAGGTTAGGTCTGGGATTTGCCCTCATCAGGCTCACAGTTTAGCGTTTTTCACATACTTGTTGAACAGATCCTGGGTTTTTTCTGGTTTGGATCACGTAGTAGTGTGGTACCACGCTGAAACAGACCATTAAACCTGGTTTGGATCAATATTCTAGAGAATAATTCATGTTAGGTCTAGGTTAGGTCTGGGATTTGCTCTCATCAGGCTCATTCTTTCGCGTTTTTCACATACTTGTTGAACAGATCCTGGGTTTTTTCTGGTTTGGATCACGAAGTAGTGTGGTACCACACTGAAACAGTCCATTAAACCTGGTTTCGCTCAATATTTTAGAGGATAACGCATGTTAGGTCTAGGTTAGGTCTGGGATTTGCTCTCATAAGGCTCATTCTTTCGCATATTTCTCATACTTGATGGCTAGATCCTGGGCTTTTTCTGGATTGCATCACGTAGTAATGTAGTACCACACTGAAACAGTCAATGAAACCTGGTTTCCATCAATATTTTAGAGGACAACGCAAGTTGGGTCTAGGTAAGTCCTGAGATTTTCACTGATCAGACTCATACTTTCGCATTCTTCACATACTTGTTGAACGGATCCTGGGTTTTTTCTGGTTTTGGTCACGCAGTAATGAGGTACCACAATGAAACATTCAATTACACCTGGTCTTGATAAAAATTTTACAGAATAACGCATGTTAAGTCTGGGTTACGTCTAGCATTTGCCCTCATCAGGCTCATACTTTCGCATATTTCTCATACTTCATGGCTAGATCCTGGGCGTTTTCTGGATTGCATCACGTAGTAATGAAGTACAACACTGAAACAGTCAATTAAAACTGGTTTCGATCAATATTTTAGAGAATAATTCATGTTAGGTCTAGGTTAGGTCTGGGATTTGCTCTCATCAGGCTCATTCTTTCGCATATTTCTCATACTTGATGGCTAGATCCTGGGCTTTTTCTGGATTGCATCACGTAGTAATGAAGTACAACACTGAAACAGTCAATTAAACCTTGTTTCCATCAATATTTTAGAGGACAACGCATGTTAGGTCTAGGTTAGGCCTGGGATTTGCCCTCATCAGGGTCATACTGTCGCAGTTTTAACATACCTGTTGAACGGATCCTGGGATTTTTCTGGTTTGGTTCACGTAGTAATGTGGTACCACACTGAAACATTCAATTACACCTGGTCTTGATAAATATTTTAGAGGATAACGCATGTTAGGTTTGGGTTAGGTCTAGGATTTGCCCTCATCAGGCTCATACTTTCGCATATTTCTCATACTTCATGGCTAGATCCTGGGCTGTTTCTGGATTGTACCACGTAGTAAAGTGGTACCACACTGAAACATTCAATGAAACCTGGTTTCGATCAATATTTTAGAGGATAACACAAGTTAAGTCTGGGATAGGTCTGGGATTTGACCTCATCAGACATATTCTTTCGCGTTTTTCACATACTTGTTGAATAGATCGTGGGTTTTTTCTGGTTTGGATCACGTAGTAGTGTGGTACCACACTGAAAGAGTCCATTAAACCTGGTTGCGATCAATATTTTAGAGGATAACGCATGTTAGGTCTGGGTTAGGTCTAGGATTTGCCCCCATCAGGCTCATACTTTCGCATATTTCTCATACTTCATGGCTAGATCCTGGGCTATTTCTGGATTGGATCACGTAGTAAAGTGGTACCACACTGAAACATTCAATGAAACCTGGTCTGGATAAATATTTTAGAGGATAACGCATGTTAGGTCAAGGTTAGGTCTAAGATTTGCCCTCATCAGACTCATACTTTCGCATTCTTCACATACTTGTTGAACGGATCCTGGGTTTTTTCTGGTTTGGATCACGTAGTAATGTGGGACCACACTGAAGCAGTCAATTAAACCTGGTTTCGATCAATATTTTAGAGAATAATTCATGTTAGGTCTAGGTTAGGCCTGGGATTTGCTCTCATCAGGCTCATTCTTTCGCATATTTCTCATACTTGATGGCTAGCTCCTGGGCTTTTTCTGGATTGCATCACGTAGTAATGAAGTACAACACTGAAACAGTCAATTAAACCTGGTTTCCATCAATATCTTAGAGGACAACGCAAGTTAGGTCTGGGATATGTCTGGGATTTGCCCTCATCAGGCTCATTCTTTCGCATATTTCTCATACATGTTGAACAGATCCTGGGTTTTTTCTGGTTTGGATCACGTAGTAATGTGGGACCACACTGAAACAATCAATTAAACCTGGTCTTGATAAATATTTTAGAGGATAACGCATGTTAGGTCTGGGTTAGGTCTAGGATTTGCCCTCATCAGGCTCATACTTTCGCATATTTCTCATACTTCAAGGCTAGACCCTGGGCTGTTTCTGGATTGTATCACGTAGTAATGTGGTACCACGCTGAAACAGACGATTAAACCAGGTTTCGATCAATATTTTTGAGGATAACACATGTTAGGTCTAGGTTAGGCCTGGGATTTTCACTCATCAGACTCATACTTTCGCATTCTTCACATACTTGTTGAACAGATCCTGGGTTTTTTCTGGTTTGGATCACGAAGCAGCGTGGTACCACACTGAAACAGTCCATTAAACCTGGTTTCGCTCAATATCTTAGAGGATAACGCATGTAAGGTCTAGGTTAGGTCTGGGATTTGCTCTCATCAGGCTCATTCTTTCGCATATTTCTCATACTTGATGGCTTGATCCTGGGCTTTTTCTGGATTGCATCACGTAGTAATGTGGTACCACACTGAAACAGTCGATTAAACCTGGTTTCGATCAATATTTTAGAGGATAACGCATGTTAAGACTGGGATTGGTCTGGGATTTGACCTCATCAGACTCATACTTTCGCACACTTCACATACTCGTTGAACAGATCCTGGGTTATTTTCTGGTTTGGATCACATAGTAATGTGGTACCACACTGAAACAGACGATTAAACCAGGTTTCGATCAATATTTTTGAGGATAACGTATGTTAGGTCTGGGTTAGGCCTGGGATTTTCACTCATCAGACTCATACTTTCGCATTCTTCACATACTTGTTGAACGGATCCTGGGTTTTTTCTGGTTTGGATCACGTAGTAATGTGGGACCACACTGAAACAGCCAATTAAACCTGGTTTCGATCAATATTTTAGAGAATAATTCATGTTAGGTCTAGGTCAGGTCTGGGATTTGCCCTTATCAGGCTCATACTTTCGCATATTTCTCATACTTCAAGGCTAGACCCTGGGCTGTTTCTGGATTGTATCACGTAGTAATGTGGTACCACGCTGAAACAGTCAATTAAACCTGGTTTCGATCAATATTTTAGAGGATAACGCAAGTTAGGTCTGGGATAGGTCTAGGATTTGCCCTCATCAGGCTCTTACTTTCGCATATTTCTCATACTTCCTTGGCTAGATCCTGGGCTATTTCTGGATTGGATCACGTAGTAAAGTGGTACCACACTGAAACATTCAATAAAACCTGGTCTGGATAAATATTTTAGAGGATAACGCATCTTAGGTCTGGGTTAGGTCTAAGATTTGCCCTCATCAGGCTCACAGTTTAGCGTTTTTCACATACTTGTTGAACAGATCCTGGTTTTTCTCTGGATTGGATCACGAAGTAGTGTGGTACCACACTGAAACAGTCCATTAAACCTGGTTTCGCTCAATATATTAGAGGATAACGCATGTAAGGTCTAGGTTAGGTCTGGGATTTGCTCCCATCAGGCTCATTCTTTCGCATATTTCTCATACTTGATGGCTTGATCCTGGGCTTTTTCTGGATTGCATCACGTAGTAATGTGGTACCACACTGAAACAGTCGATTAAACCTGGTTTCGATCAATATTTTAGAGAATAACGCATGTTAAGACTGGGATTGGTCTGGGATTTGACATCATCAGACTCATACTTTCGCACACATCACATACTCGTTGAACAGATCCTGGGTTATTTTCTGGTTTGGATCACATAGTAATGTGGTACCACACGGAAACAGTCGATTAAACCATGTTTCGATCAATATTTTTGAGGATAACGCATGTTAGGTCTAGGTTAGGCCTGGGATTTGACCTCATCAGACTCATACTATCGCATTCTTCACATACTTGTTGAACGGATCCTGGGTTTTTTCTGGTTTGGATCACGTAGTAATGTGGTACCACACTGAAACAGTCGATTAAACCTGGTTTCGATGAATATTTTAGAGGATAACGCAAGCTAGGCCTGGGATAGGTCTGGGATTTGACCTCATCAGACTCATACTTTCGCACACTTCACATACTCCTTGAACAGATCCTGGGTTATTTTCTGGTTTGGATCACATAGTAATGTGGTACCACACTGAAACAGTCGATTAAACCAGGTTTCGATCAATATTTTAGAGGATAACGCATGTTAGGTCTAGGTTAGGCCTGGGATTTGACCTCATCAGACTCATACTTTCGCACACTTCACATACTCCTTGAACAGATCCTGGGTTATTTTCTGGTTTGGATCACATAGTAATGTGGTACCACACTGAAACATTCAAGTAAACCTGTTTTCGATCAATATTTTAGAGAATAATTCATGTTAGGTCTAGGATAGGTCTGGGATTTGCTCTCATGAGGCTCATTCTTTCGCATATTTCTCATACATGTTGAACAGATCCTGGGTTTTTTCGGGTTTGGTTCACGTAGTAATGTGGTACCACACTGAAACATTCAATTAAACCTTTTCTTGATAAATATTTTAGAGGATAACGCATATTAGGTTTGGGTTAGGTCTAGGATTTGCCCTCATCAGGCTCATACTTTCGCATATATCTCATACTTCATGGCTAGATCCTGGGCTGTTTCTGGATTGTATCAGGTAGTAAAGTGGTACCACACTGAAACATTCAATGAAACCTGGTCTTTATAAATATTTTAGAGGATAACGCATCTTAGGTCTGGGTTAGGCCTAAGATTTGCCCTCATCAGTCTCACAGTTTAGCGTTTTTCACATACTTCTTGAACAGATCCTGGGCTTTCTCTGGTTTGGATCACGAAGTAGTGTGGTACCACACTGAAACAGTCCATTAAACCTGGTTTCGCTCAATATTTTAGAGGATAACGCATGTTACGTCTAGGTTAGGTCTGGGATTTGCTCCCATCAGGCTCATTCTTTCGCATGTTTCTCATACTTGATGGCTAGATCCTGGGCTTTTTCCGGATTGCATCACGTAGTAATGTAGTACCACACTGAAACAGTCAATGAAACCTGGTTTCCATCAATATCTTAGAGGACAACGCAAGTTAGGTCTGGGATATGTCTGGGATTTGCCCTCATCAGGCTCATACTTTCGCGTTTTTCACATACTTGTTGAACGGATCCTGGGTTATTTCTGGTTTGGATCACGTAGTAATGTGGGTCCACACTGAAACAGTCAATTAAACCTGGTTTCGGTCAATATTTTAGAGTATAATTCATGTTAGGTCTATGTTAGGTCTGGGATTTGCTGTCATCAGGCTCATTCTTTCGCATATTTCTCATACTTGATGGCTAGATCGTGGGCTGTTTCTGGATTGTATCACGTAGTAATCTGGCACCACGCCGAAACAGTCGATTAAACCTGGTTTCGATCAATATTTTAGAGGATAACGCAAGTTAAGTCTGGGATAGGTCTGGGATTTGACCTCATCAGACTCATACTTTCGCGTTTTTCACATACTTGGTGAACAGATCCTGGGTTTTTTCTGGTTTGGATCACGTAGTAATGTGGGACCACACTGAAACAATCAATTAAACCAGATCTTGATAAATATTTTAGAGGATAACGCATGTTAGGTCTGGGTTAGGTCTAGGATTTGCCCTCATCAGGCTCATACTTTCGCATATTTCTCATACTTCATGGCTAGATCCTGGGCTTTTTCTGGATTGCATCACATAGTAATGAAGTACAACACTGAAACAGTCAATTAAACCTAGTTTCGATCAATATTTTAGAGAATAATACATGCTAGGTCTAGGTTAGGTCTGGGATTTGCCCTCATCAGGCTCATACTTTCGCATATTTCTCATACTGCATGGCTAGATCCTGGGCTGTTTCTGGATTGGATCACGTAGTAATGAAGTACAACACTGAAACCGTTAATTAAACCTGGTCTTGATAAATATTTTAGAGGATAACGCATGTTAGGTCTGGGTTAGGTCTAGGATTTGCCCTCATCAGGCTCATACTTTCGCATATTTCACATACTTCATGGCTAGATCCTGGGCTGTTTCTGGATTGTATCACGTAGTAATGTGGTACCACGCTGAAACAGTCGATTAAACCTGGTTTCGATCAATATTTTAGAGGATAACGCAAGTTAGGTCTGGGATAGGTCTAGAATTTGCCCTCATCAGGCTCTTACTTTCGCATATTTCTCATACTTCATGGCTAGATCCTGTGCTATTTCTGGATTGGATCACGTAGTAAAGTGGTACCACACTTAAACATTCAATGAAACCTGGTCTGGATAAATATTTTAGAGGTTAACGCATCTTAGGTCTGGGTTAGGTCTAAGATTTGCCCTCATCAGGCTCACAGTTTAGCGTTTTTCACATACTTGTTGAACAGATCCTGGGATTTTTCTGGTTTGGATCACGAAGTAGTGTGGTACCACACTGAAACAGGCCATTAAACCTGGTTTCGATCAATATTTTAGAGGATAACGCATGTAAGGTCTAGGTTAGGTCTGGGATTTGCCCTCACCAGGCTCATTCTTTCGCATATTTCTCATACTTGATGGCTAGATCCTGGGCTTTTTCTGGTTTGGATCACGTAGTAATGTGGTACCACACTGAAACAGTCGATTAAACCTGGTTTCGATCAATATTTTAGAGGATAACGCAAGTTAAGTCTGGGATTGGTCTGGGATTTGACCTCATCAGACTCATACTTTCGCACACTTCACATACTCGTTGAACAGATCCTGGGTTATTTTCTGGTTGGGATCACATAGTAATGTGGTACCACACTGAAACAGTCGATTAAACCAGGTTTCGATCAATATTTTTGAGGATAACGCATGTTAGGTCTAGGTTAGGCCTGGGATTTCCACTCATCAGACTCATACTTTCGCATTCTTCACATACTTGTTGAACGGATCCTGGGTTATTTCTGGTTTGGATCACGTAGTAATGTGGGACCACACTGAAACAGTCAATTAAACCTGGTTTCGATCAATATTTTAGAGAATAATTCATGTTAGGTCTATGTTAGGTCTGGGATTTGCTCTCATCAGGCTCATTCTTTCGCATATTTCTCATACATGTTGAACAGATCCTGGGTTTTTTCTGGTTTGAATCACGTAGTAATGTGGGACCACACTGAAACAATCAATTAAACCTGGTCTTGATAAATATTTTAGAGGATAACGCATGTTAGGTCTGGGTTAGGTCTAGGTTTTGCCCTCATCAGGCTCATACTTTCGCATATTTCTCATACTTCAAGGCTTGATCCTGGGCTATTTCTGGATTGTATTACGTAGTAAAGTGGTACCACACTGAAACATTCAATGAAACCTGGTTTCGATCAATATTTTAGAGGATAACGCATGTTAGGTCTAGGTTAGGCCTGGGATTTTCACTCATCAGACTCATACTTTCGCACACTTCACATACTCGTTGAACAGATCCTGGGTTATTTTCTGGTTGGGATCATATAGTAATGTGGTACCACACTGAAACAGTCGATTAAACCAGGTTTCGATCAATATTTTTGAGGATAACGCATGTTAGGTCTAGGTTAGGCCTGAGATTTTCACTCATCAGACTCATACTTTCGCATTCTTCACATACTTGTTGAACGGATCCTGGGTTATTTCTGGTTTGGATCACGTAGTAATGTGGGACCACACTGAAACAGTCAATTAAACCTGGTTTCGATCAATATTTTAGAGAATAATTCATGTTAGGTCTAGGTTAGGTCTGGGATTTGCTCTCATCAGGCACATTCTTTCGCATATTTCTCAAACTTGATGGCTAGATCCTGGGCTTTTTCTGGATTGCATCACGTAGTAAAGTGGTACCACACTGAAACATTCAATGAAACCTGGTTTCGATCAATATTTTAGAGGATAACGCATGTTAGGTCTAGGTTAGGCCTGGGATTTTCACTCATCAGACTCATACTTTCGCATTCTTCACATACTTCATGGCTAGATCCTGGGCTTTTTCTGGATTGCATCACGTAGTAAAGTGGTACCACACTGAAACATTCAATGAAACCTGGTTTCGATCAATATTTTAGAGGATAACGCATGTTAGGTCTAGGTTAAGTTTGGGATTTTCACTCATCAGACTCATACTTTCGCCTTCTTCACATACTTGTTGAACGGATCCTGGGTTTTTTCTGGTTTGGATCACGTAGTAATGTGGGACCACACTGAAACATTCAATGAAACCTGGTCTGGATAAATATTTTAGAGGATAACGCATCTTACGTCTGGGTTAGGCCTAAGATTTGCCCTCATCAGGCTCACAGTTTAGCGTTTTTCACATACTTGTTGAACAGATCCTGGGTTTTTTCTGGTTTGGATCACGAAGTAGTGTGGTACCACACTGAAACAGTCCACTAAACCTGGTCTGGATAAATATAATAGAGGATAACGCATCTTAGGTCTGGGTTAGGTCTAATAGTTGCCCTCATCAGGCTCACAGTTTAGCGTTTTTCACATACTTGTTGAACAGATCCTGGGCTATTTCTGGTTTGGATCACGAAGTAGTGTGGTACCACACTGAAACAGTCCATTAAACCTGGTTTTGATCAATATTTTAGAGAATAATTCATGTTAGGTCTAGGTTAGGTCAGGGATTTGCTTTCATCAGGCTCATTCTTTCGCATATTTCTCATACTTGATGGTTAGATCCTGGGCTTTTTCTGGATTGCATCACGTAGTAATGAAGTACAACACTGAAACAGTCAATTAAACCTGGTTTCGATCAATATTTTAGAGAATAATTCATGTTAGGTCTAGGTTAGGTCTGGGATTTGCTCTCATCAGGCTCATTCTTTCGCATATTTCTCATACTTGATGGCTAGATCCTGGGCTTTTTCTGGATTGCATCACGTAGTAATGAAGTACAACACTGAAACAGTCAATTAAACTTGGTTTCCATCAATATTTTAGAGGACAACGCATGTTAGGTCTAGGTTAGGCCTGGGATTTGCCCTCATCAGGGTCATACTGTCGCAGTTTTAACATACTTGTTGAACGGATCCAGTGTTTTTTCTGGTTTGGTTCACGTAGTAATGTGGTACCGCACTGAAACATTCAATTAAACCTGGTCTTGATAAATATTTTAGAGGATAACGCATGTTAGGTTTGGGTTAGGTCTAGGATTTGCCCTCATCAGGCTCATACTTTCGCATATTTCTCATACTTCATGGCTAGATCCTGGGCTGTTTCTGGATTGGATCACGTAGTAATGTGGTACCACACTGAAACAGTCAAATAAACCTGGTTTTGATCAATATTTTAGAGAATAATTCATGTTAGGTCTAGGTTAGGTCACGGATTTGCTCCCATCAGGTTTATTCTTTCGCATATTTCTCATACTTGATGGCTAGATCCTGGGCTTTTTCTGGATTGCATCACGTAGTAATGAAGTACAACACTGAAACAGTCAATTAAACCTGGTTTCGATCAATATTTTAGAGAATAATTCATGTTAGGTCTATGTTAGGCCTGGGATTTTCACTCATCGGACTCATACTTTCGCATTCTTCACATACTTGTTGAACGGATCCTGGTTTTTTTCTGGTTTGGATCACGTAGTAATGTGGGACCACACTGAAACAGTCCATTAAACCTGGTTTCGCTCAATATTTTAGAGGATAACGCATGTTAGGTCTAGGTTAGGTCTGGGATTTGCTGTCATCAGGCTCATTCTTTCGCATATTTCTCATACTTGATGCCTAGATCCAGGGCTTTTTCTAGATTGCATCACGTAGTAATGTAGTACCACACTGAAACAGTCAATGAAACCTGGTTTCCATCAATATCTTAGAGGACAACGCAAGTTAGGTCTGGGATATGTCTGGGATTTGCTCTCATCAGGCTCATACTTTCGCGTTTTCACATACTTGTTGAACAGATCCTGGGTTTTTTCTGGTTTGGATCACGTAGTAGTGTGGTACCACGCTGAAACAGTCCATTAAACCTGGTTTGCATCAATATTTTAGAGGATAACGCATGTTAGGTCTAGGTTAGGCCTGGGATTTTCACTCATCAGACTCATACTTTCGCATTCTTCACATACTTGTTGAACGGACCCTGGTTTTTTTCTGGTTTGGATCACGTAGTAATGTGGGACCACACTGAAAGAGTCAATTAAACCTGGTTTCGATCAATATTTTACAGAATAATTCATGTTAGGTCTAGGTTAGGTCTGGGATTTGCTCTCATCAGGCTCATTCTTTCGCATATTTCTCATACTTGATGGCTAGATCCTGGGCTTTTTCTGGATTGCATCACGTAGTAATGAAGTACAACACTGAAACAGTCAATCAAACCTTGTTTCCATCAATATTTTAGAGGACAACGCATGTTAGGTCTAGGTTAGGCCTGGGATTTGCCCTCATCAGGGTCATACTGTCGCAGTTTTAACATACCTGTTGAACGGATCCTGGGATTTTTCTGGTTTGGTTCACGTAGTAATGTGGTACCACACTGAAACATTCAATTACACCTGGTCTTGATAAATATTTTAGAGGATAACGCATGTTAGGTTTGGGTTAGGTCTAGGATTTGCCCTCATCAGGCTCATACTTTCGCATATTTCTCATACTTCATGGCTAGATCCTGGGCTGTTTCTGGATTGTACCACGTAGTAAAGTGGTACCACACTGAAACATTCAATGAAACCTGGTTTCGATCAATATTTTAGAGGATAACACATGTTAAGTCTGGGATAGGTCTGGGATTTGACCTCATCAGACTCATTCTTTCGCGTTTTTCACATACTTGTTGAACAGATCCTGGGTTTTTTCTGGTTTGGATCACGTAGTAGTGTGGTACCACACTGAAAGAGTCCATTAAACCTGGTTGCGATCAATATTTTAGAGGATAACGCATGTTAGGTCTGGGTTAGGTCTAGTATTTGCCCTCATCAGGCTCATTCTTTCGCATATTTCTCAAACTTGATGGCTTGATCCTGGGCTTTTTCTGGATTGGATCACGTAGTAATGTGGTACCACACTGAAACAGTCAAATAAACCTGGTTTTGATCAATATTTTAGAGAATAATTCATGTTAGATCTAGGTTAGGTCACGGATTTGCTCCCATCAGGCTTATTCTTTCGCATATTTCTCATACTTGATGGCTAGATCCTGGGCTTTTTCTGGATTGCATCACGTAGTAATGAAGTACAACACTGAAACAGTCAATTAAACCTGGTTTCGATCAATATTTTAGAGAATAATTCATGTTAGGTCTAGGTTAGGTCTGGTATTTGCTCTCATCAGGTTCATTCTTTCGCATATTTCTGATACTTGATGGCTAGATCCTGGGCTTTTTCTGGATTGCATCACGTAGTAATGAAGTACAACACTGAAACAGTCAATTAAACCTGGTTTCCATGAATATTCTAGAGGACAACGCATGTTAGGTCTAGGTTAGGCCTGGGATTTTCACTCATCAGACTCATACTTTCGCATTCTTCACATACTTGTTGAACGGATCCTGGGTTTTTTTCTGGTTTGGATCACGTAGTAATGTGGGACCACACTGAAACAGTCAATTAAACCTGGTTTCCATCAATATTTTAGAGAATAATTCATGTTAGGTCTAGGTCAGGTCTGGGATTTGCACTCATCAGGCTCATTCTTTCGCATATTTCTCATACTTGTTGGCTAGATCCTGGGCTTTTTCTGGATTGCATCACGTAGTAATGAAGTACAACACTGAAACAGTCAATTAAACCTGGTTTCCATCAATATCTTAGAGGACAACGCTAGTTAGGTCTGGGATATGTCTGGGATTTGCCCTCATCAGGCTCATACTTTCGCGTTTTTCACATACTTGTTGAACAGATCCTGGGTTTTTTCTGGTTTGGATCACGTAGTAGTGAGGTACCACGCTGAAACAGTCCATTAAACCTGGTTTGGATCAATATTTTAGAGGATAACGCATGTAAGGTCTAGGTTAGGCCTGGGATTTTCACTCATCAGACTCATACTTTCGCATTCTTTACATACTTGTTGAACGGATTCTGGGTTATTTCCGGTTTGGATCACGTAGTAATGTGGGACCACACTGAAACAGTCCATTAAACCTGGTTTCGCTCAATATTTTAGAGGATAACGCATGTAAGGTCTAGGTTAGGTCTGGGATTTGCTCTCATCAGGCTCACAGTTTAGCGTTTTTCACATACTTGTTGAACAGATCCTGGGTTTTTTCTGGTTTGGATCACGAAGTAGTGTGGTACCACACTGAAACAGTCCATTAAACCTGGTTTCGATCAATATTTTAGAGGATAACGCATGTAAGGTCTAGGTTAGGTCTGGGATTTGCTGTCATCAGGCTCATTCTTTCGCATATTTCTCATACTTGATGGCTAGATCCTGGGCTTTTTCTAGATTGCATCACGTAGTAATGTAGTACCACACTGAAACAGTCAATGAAACCAGGTTTCCATCAATATTTTAGAAGACAACGCAAGTTAGGTCTAGGTAAGGCCTGAGATTTTCACTGATCAGACTCATACTTTCGCATTCTTCACATACCTGTTGTACGGATCCTCGGTTTTTTCTGGTTTGGATCACGTAGTAATGTGGTACCACACTGAAACATTCAATTAAACCTGGTCATGATAAATATTTTAGAGGATAACGCATGTTAGGTTTAGGTTAGGTCTAGGATTTGCACTCATCAGGCTCATCCTTTCGCATATTTCTCATACTTCATGGCTAGATCCTGGGCTGTTTCTGGATTGTTTCACGTAGTAATGTGGTACCACACTGAAATAGTCCATTAAACCTGGTTTCGCTCAATATTTTAGAGGATAACGCAAGTTAGGTCTGGGATAGGTCTGGGATTCGCCCTAATCAGGCTCATACATTCGCGTTTATCACGTACTTGTTGAACTGATCCTGGGGTTTTTCTGGTTTGGATCACGTAGTTATGTGGTACCACACTGAAACAGTCGATTAAACCTCGTTTCGATCAATATTTTAGAGGATAACGCAAGTTAGGTCTGGGATAGGTCTGGGATTTGACCTCATCAGACTCATACCTTCGCACCCTTCACATACTCGTTGAACAGATCCTGGGTTATTTTCTGGTTTGGATCACATAGTAATGTGGTACCACACTGAAACAGTCGATTAAACCAGGTTTCGATCAATATTTTTGAGGATAACGCATGTTAGGTCTAGGTTAGGCCTGGGATTTTCACTCATCAGACTCATACTTTCGCATTCTTCACATACTTGTTGAACGGATCCTGGGTTTTTTCTGGTTTGGATCACGTAGCAATGTGGGACCACACTGAAACAGTCAATTAAACCTGGATTCGATCAATATTTTAGAGAATAATTCATGTTAGGTCTAGGTTAGGTCTGGGATTTGCTCTCATCGGGCTCATTCTTTCGCATATTTCTCATACATGTAGAACAGATCCTGGGTTTTTTCTGTTTTGGATCACGTAGTAATGTGGGACCACACTGAAACAATCAATTAAACCTGGTCTTGATAAATATTTTAGAGGATAACGCATGTTAGGTCTGGGTTAGGTCTAGGATTTGCCCCCATCAGGCTCATACTTTCGCATATTGCTCAGACTTCATGGCTAGATCCTGGGCTGTTTCTGGATTGTATCACGTAGTAATGTGGTACCACGCTGAAACAGTCAATTAAACCTGATTTCGATCAATATTTTAGAGGATAACGCAAGTTAGGTCTGGGATAGGTCTAGGATTTGCCCTCATCAGGCTCTTACTTTCGCATATTTCTCATACTTCATGGCTAGATCCTGGGCTATTTCTGGATTGGATCACGTAGTAAAGTGGTACCACACTGAAACATTCAATGAAACCTGGTCTGGATAAATATTTTAGAGGATAACGCATGTTAGGTCAAGGTTAGGTCTAAGATTTGCTCTCATCAGGCTCACAGTTTCGAATTTTTCACATACTTTTTGAACAGATCCTGGGTTTTTTCTGGTTTGGATCACGTAGTAATGTGGTACCACACTGAAACAGTCAATTAAACCTGGTTTCGATCAATATTTTAGAGAATAATTCCTGTTAGGTCTAGGTTAGGTCTGGGATTTGCTCTTATCAGGCTCATTCTTTCGCATATTTCTCATACTTCATGGCTAGATCCTGGGCTATTTCTGGATTGGATCACGTAGTAAAGTGGTACCACACTGAAACATTCAATGAAACCTGGTCTGGATAAATATTTTAGAGGATAACGCATGTTAGGTCTAGGTTAGGTCTGGGATTTACTCTCATCAGGCTCATTCTTTCGCATATTACTCATACTTGATGGCTAGATCCTGGGCTTTTTCTGGATTGGATCACGTAGTAATGTGGTACCACACTGAAACATTCAATTAAACCTGGTCTTGATGAATATTTTAGAGGATAACGCATGTTAGGTCTGGGTTATGTCTAGGATTTGCCCTCATCAGACTCATACTTTCGCAGTCTTCACATACTTGTTGAACAGATCCTGGGTTATTTTCTGGTTTGGTTCACGTAGTAATGTGGTACCACACTGAAACAGTCCACTAAACCTGGTCTGGATAAATATAATAGAGGATAACGCATCTTAGGTCTGGGTTAGGTCTAATAGTTGCCCTCATCAGGCTCACAGTTTAGCGTTTTTCACATACTTGTTGAACAGATCCTGGGCTATTTCTGGTTTGGATCACGAAGTAGTGTGGTACCACACTGAAACAGTCCATTAAACCTGGTTTTGATCAATATTTTAGAGAATAATTCATGTTAGGTCTAGGTTAGGTCAGGGATTTGCTCTCATCAGGCTCATTCTTTCGCATATTTCTCATACTTGATGGTTAGATCCTGGGCTTTTTCTGGATTGCATCACGTAGTAATGAAGTACAACACTGAAACAGTCAATTAAACCTGGTTTCGATCAATATTTTAGAGAATAATTCATGTTAGGTCTAGGTTAGGTCTGGGATTTGCTCTCATCAGGCTCATTCTTTCGCATATTTCTCATACTTGATGGCTAGATCCTGGGCTTTTTCTGGATTGCATCACGTAGTAATGAAGTACAACACTGAAACAGTCAATTAAACCTGGTTTCCATCAATATTTTAGAGGACAACGCATGTTAGGTCTAGGTTAGGCCTGGGATTTGCCCTCATGAGGGTCATACTGTCGCAGTTTTAACATACTTGTTGAACGGATCCTGTGTTTTTTCTGGTTTGGTTCACGTAGTAATGTGGTACCGCACTGAAACAGTCAAATAAACCTGGTTTTGATCAATATTTTAGAGAATAATTCATGTTAGGTCTAGGTTAGGTCACGGATTTGCTCCCATCAGGCTCATTCTTTCGCATATTTCTCATACTTGATGGCTAGATCCTGGGCTTTTTCTGGATTGCATCACGTAGTAATGAAGTACAACACTGAAACAGTCAATTAAACCTGGTTTCGATCAATATTTTAGAGAATAATTCATGTTAGGTCTAGGTTAGGTCTGGTATTTGCTCTCATCAGGTTCATTCTTTCGCATATTTCTGATACTTGATGGCTAGATCCTGGGCTTTTTCTGGATTGCATCACGTAGTAATGAAGTACAACACTGAAACAGTCAATTAAACCTGGTTTCCATCAATATTCTAGAGGACAACGCATGTTAGGTCTAGGTTAGGCCTGGGATTTTCACTCATCAGACTCATACTTTCGCATTCTTCACATACTTGTTGAACGGATCCTGGGTTTTTTTCTGGTTTGGATCACGTAGTAATGTGGGACCACACTGAAACAGTCAATTAAACCTGGTTTCCATCAATATTTTAGAGAATAATTCATGTTAGGTCTACGTCAGGTCTGGGATTTGCACTCATCAGGCTCATTCTTTCGCATATTTCTCATACTTCGTGGCTAGATCCTGGGCTTTTTCTGGATTGCATCACGTAGTAATGAAGTACAACACTGAAACAGTCAATAAAACCTGGTTTCCATCAATATCTTAGAGGACAACTGAAGTTAGGTCTGGGATATGTCTGGGATTTGCCCTCATCAGGCTCATACTTTCGCGTTTTTCACATACTTGTTGTACGGATCCTGGGTTATTTCTGGTTTGGATCACGTAGTAATGTGGGACCACACTGAAACAGTCCATTAAACCTGGTTTCGCTCAATATTTTAGAGGATAACGCATGTAAGGTCTAGGTTAGGTCTGGGATTTGCTCTCATCAGGCTCACAGTTTAGCGTTTTTCACATACTTGTTGAACAGATCCTGGGTTTTTTCTGGTTTGGATCACGAAGTAGTGTGGTACCACACTGAAACAGTCCATTAAACCTGGTTTCGCTCAATATTTTAGAGGACAACGCATGTAAGGTCTAGGTTAGGTCTAGGATTTGCTCTCATCAGGCTCATTCTTTCGCATATTTCTCATACTTCGTGGCTAGATCCTGGGCTATTTCTGGATTGGATCACGTAGTAAAGTGGTACCACACTGAAACATTCAATGAAACCTGGTCTGGATAAATATTTTAGAGGATAACGCATCTTAGGTCTGGGTTAGGTCTAAGATTTGCCCTCATCAGGCTCATACTTTCGCGTTTTTCACATACTTGTTGAACAGATCCTGGGTTTTTTCTGGTTTGGATCACGTAGTAGTGTGGTACCACACTGAAAGAGTCCATTAAACCTGGTTGCGATCAATATTTTAGAGGATAACGCATGTTAGGTCTGGGTTAGGTCTAGTATTTGCCCTCATCAGGCTCATTCTTTCGCATATTTCTCAAACTTGATGGCTTGATCCTGGGCTTTTTCTGGATTGCATCACGTAGTAATGAAGTACAACACTGAAACAGTCAATTAAACCTGGTTTCCATGAATATTCTAGAGGACAACGCATGTTAGGTCTAGGTTAGGCCTGGGATTTTCACTCATCAGACTCATACTTTCGCATTCTTCACATACTTGTTGAACGGATCCTGGGTTTTTTTCTGGTTTGGATCACGTAGTAATGTGGGACCACTCTGAAACAGTCAATTAAACCTGGTTTCCATCAATATTTTAGAGAATAATTCATGTTAGGTCTAGGTCAGGTCTGGGATTTGCACTCATCAGGCTCATTCTTTCGCATATTTCTCATACTTGTTGGCTAGATCCTGGGCTTTTTCTGGATTGCATCACGTAGTAATGAAGTACAACACTGAAACAGTCAATTAAACCTGGTTTCCATCAATATCTTAGAGGACAACGCAAGTTAGGTCTGGGATATGTCTGGGATTTGCCCTCATCAGGCTCATACTTTCGCGTTTTTCACATACTTGTTGAACAGATCCTGGGTTTTTTCTGGTTTGGATCACGTAGTAGTGAGGTACCACGCTGAAACAGTCCATTAAACCTGGTTTGGATCAATATTTTAGAGGATAACGCATGTAAGGTCTAGGTTAGGCCTGGGATTTTCACTCATCAGACTCATACTTTCGCATTCTTTACATACTTGTTGAACGGATTCTGGGTTATTTCCGGTTTGGATCACGTAGTAATGTGGGACCACACTGAAACAGTCCATTAAACCTGGTTTCGCTCAATATTTTAGAGGATAACGCATGTAAGGTCTAGGTTAGGTCTGGGATTTGCTCTCATCAGGCTCACAGTTTAGCGTTTTTCACATACTTGTTGAACAGATCCTGGGTTTTTTCTGGTTTGGATCACGAAGTAGTGTGGTACCACACTGAAACAGTCCATTAAACCTGGTTTCGATCAATATTTTAGAGGATAACGCATGTAAGGTCTAGGTTAGGTCTGGGATTTGCTGTCATCAGGCTCATTCTTTCGCATATTTCTCATACTTGATGGCTAGATCCTGGGCTTTTTCTAGATTGCATCACGTAGTAATGTAGTACCACACTGAAACAGTCAATGAAACCAGGTTTCCATCAATATTTTAGAAGACAACGCAAGTTAGGTCTAGGTAAGGCCTGAGATTTTCACTGATCAGACTCATACTTTCGCATTCTTCACATACCTGTTGTACGGATCCTCGGTTTTTTCTGGTTTGGATCACGTAGTAATGTGGTACCACACTGAAACATTCAATTAAACCTGGTCATGATAAATATTTTAGAGGATAACGCATGTTAGGTTTAGGTTAGGTCTAGGATTTGCACTCATCAGGCTCATCCTTTCGCATATTTCTCATACTTCATGGCTAGATCCTGGGCTGTTTCTGGATTGTTTCACGTAGTAATGTGGTACCACACTGAAATAGTCCATTAAACCTGGTTTCGCTCAATATTTTAGAGGATAACGCAAGTTAGGTCTGGGATAGGTCTGGGATTCGCCCTAATCAGGCTCATACATTCGCGTTTATCACGTACTTGTTGAACTGATCCTGGGGTTTTTCTGGTTTGGATCACGTAGTTATGTGGTACCACACTGAAACAGTCGATTAAACCTCGTTTCGATCAATATTTTAGAGGATAACGCAAGTTAGGTCTGGGATAGGTCTGGGATTTGACCTCATCAGACTCATACCTTCGCACCCTTCACATACTCGTTGAACAGATCCTGGGTTATTTTCTGGTTTGGATCACATAGTAATGTGGTACCACACTGAAACAGTCGATTAAACCAGGTTTCGATCAATATTTTTGAGGATAACGCATGTTAGGTCTAGGTTAGGCCTGGGATTTTCACTCATCAGACTCATACTTTCGCATTCTTCACATACTTGTTGAACGGATCCTGGGTTTTTTCTGGTTTGGATCACGTAGCAATGTGGGACCACACTGAAACAGTCAATTAAACCTGGATTCGATCAATATTTTAGAGAATAATTCATGTTAGGTCTAGGTTAGGTCTGGGATTTGCTCTCATCGGGCTCATTCTTT
This sequence comes from Colletes latitarsis, assembly GCF_051014445.1. Classification (NCBI taxonomy): domain Eukaryota; kingdom Metazoa; phylum Arthropoda; class Insecta; order Hymenoptera; family Colletidae; genus Colletes; species Colletes latitarsis. Next base: position 11,748,764 of record NW_027488365.1, read on the forward strand.
CGCATATTTCTCATACATGTAGAACAGATCCTGGGTTTTTTCTGTTTTGGATCACGTAGTAATGTGGGACCACACTGAAACAATCAATTAAACCTGGTCTTGATAAATATTTTAGAGGATAACGCATGTTAGGTCTGGGTTAGGTCTAGGATTTGCCCTCATCAGGCTCATACTTTCGCATATTGCTCAGACTTCATGGCTAGATCCTGGGCTGTTTCTGGATTGTATCACGTAGTAATGTGGTACCACGCTGAAACAGTCAATTAAACCTGATTTCGATCAATATTTTAGAGGATAACGCAAGTTAGGTCTGGGATAGGTCTAGGATTTGCCCTCATCAGGCTCTTACTTTCGCATATTTCTCATACTTCATGGCTAGATCCTGGGCTATTTCTGGATTGGATCACGTAGTAAAGTGGTACCACACTGAAACATTCAATGAAACCTGGTCTGGATAAATATTTTAGAGGATAACGCATGTTAGGTCAAGGTTAGGTCTAAGATTTGCTCTCATCAGGCTCACAGTTTCGAATTTTTCACATACTTTTTGAACAGATCCTGGGTTTTTTCTGGTTTGGATCACGTAGTAATGTGGTAACACACTGAAACAGTCAATTAAACCTGGTTTCGATCAATATTTTAGAGAATAATTCCTGTTAGGTCTAGGTTAGGTCTGGGATTTGCTCTTATCAGGCTCATTCTTTCGCATATTTCTCATACTTCATGGCTAGATCCTGGGCTATTTCTGGATTGGATCACGTAGTAAAGTGGTACCACACTGAAACATTCAATGAAACCTGGTCTGGATAAATATTTTAGAGGATAACGCATGTTAGGTCTAGGTTAGGTCTGGGATTTACTCTCATCAGGCTCATTCTTTCGCATATTACTCATACTTGATGGCTAGATCCTGGGCTTTTTCTGGATTGGATCACGTAGTAATGTGGTACCACACTGAAACATTCAATTAAACCTGGTCTTGATGAATATTTTAGAGGATAACGCATGTTAGGTCTGGGTTATGTCTAGGATTTGCCCTCATCAGACTCATACTTTCGCAGTCTTCACATACTTGTTGAACAGATCCTGGGTTATTTTCTGGTTTGGTTCACGTAGTAATGTGGTACCACACTGAAACAGTCCACTAAACCTGGTCTGGATAAATATAATAGAGGATAACGCATCTTAGGTCTGGGTTAGGTCTAATAGTTGCCCTCATCAGGCTCACAGTTTAGCGTTTTTCACATACTTGTTGAACAGATCCTGGGCTATTTCTGGTTTGGATCACGAAGTAGTGTGGTACCACACTGAAACAGTCCATTAAACCTGGTTTTGATCAATATTTTAGAGAATAATTCATGTTAGGTCTAGGTTAGTTCAGGGATTTGCTCTCATCAGGCTCATTCTTTCGCATATTTCTCATACTTGATGGTTAGATCCTGGGCTTTTTCTGGATTGCATCACGTAGTAATGAAGTACAACACTGAAACAGTCAATTAAACCTGGTTTCGATCAATATTTTAGAGAATAATTCATGTTAGGTCTAGGTTAGGTCTGGGATTTGCTCTCATCAGGCTCATTCTTTCGCATATTTCTCATACTTGATGGCTAGATCCTGGGCTTTTTCTGGATTGCATCACGTAGTAATGAAGTACAACACTGAAACAGTCAATTAAACCTGGTTTCCATCAATATTTTAGAGGACAACGCATGTTAGGTCTAGGTTAGGCCTGGGATTTGCCCTCATGAGGGTCATACTGTCGCAGTTTTAACATACTTGTTGAACGGATCCTGTGTTTTTTCTGGTTTGGTTCACGTAGTAATGTGGTACCGCACTGAAACATTCAATTAAACCTGGTCTTGATAAATATTTTAGAGGATAACGCATGTTAGGTTTGGGTTAGGTCTAGGATTTGCCCTCATCAGGCTCATACTTTCGCATATTTCTCATACTTCATGGCTAGATCCTGGGCTGTTTCTGGATTGGATCACGTAGTAATGTGGTACCACACTGAAACAGTCAAATAAACCTGGTTTTGATCAATATTTTAGAGAATAATTCATGTTAGGTCTAGGTTAGGTCACGGATTTGCTCCCATCAGGCTCATTCTTTCGCATATTTCTCATACTTGATGGCTAGATCCTGGGCTTTTTCTGGATTGCATCACGTAGTAATGAAGTACAACACTGAAACAGTCAATTAAACCTGGTTTCGATCAATATTTTAGAGAATAATTCATGTTAGGTCTAGGTTAGGTCTGGTATTTGCTCTCATCAGGTTCATTCTTTCGCATATTTCTGATACTTGATGGCTAGATCCTGGGCTTTTTCTGGATTGCATCACGTAGTAATGAAGTACAACACTGAAACAGTCAATTAAACCTGGTTTCCATCAATATTCTAGAGGACAACGCATGTTAGGTCTAGGTTAGGCCTGGGATTTTCACTCATCAGACTCATACTTTCGCATTCTTCACATACTTGTTGAACGGATCCTGGGTTTTTTTCTGGTTTGGATCACGTAGTAATGTGGGACCACACTGAAACAGTCAATTAAACCTGGTTTCCATCAATATTTTAGAGAATAATTCATGTTAGGTCTACGTCAGGTCTGGGATTTGCACTCATCAGGCTCATTCTTTCGCATATTTCTCATACTTCGTGGCTAGATCCTGGGCTTTTTCTGGATTGCATCACGTAGTAATGAAGTACAACACTGAAACAGTCAATAAAACCTGGTTTCCATCAATATCTTAGAGGACAACGCAAGTTAGGTCTGGGATATGTCTGGGATTTGCCCTCATCAGGCTCATACTTTCGCGTTTTTCACATACTTGTTGTACGGATCCTGGGTTATTTCTGGTTTGGATCACGTAGTAATGTGGGACCACACTGAAACAGTCCATTAAACCTGGTTTCGCTCAATATTTTAGAGGATAACGCATGTAAGGTCTAGGTTAGGTCTGGGATTTGCTCTCATCAGGCTCACAGTTTAGCGTTTTTCACATACTTGTTGAAAAGATCCTGGGTTTTTTCTGGTTTGGATCACGAAGTAGTGTGGTACCACACTGAAACAGTCCATTAAACCTGGTTTCGCTCAATATTTTAGAGGACAACGCATGTAAGGTCTAGGTTAGGTCTAGGATTTGCTCTCATCAGGCTCATTCTTTCGCATATTTCTCATACTTCGTGGCTAGATCCTGGGCTATTTCTGGATTGGATCACGTAGTAAAGTGGTACCACACTGAAACATTCAATGAAACCTGGTCTGGATAAATATTTTAGAGGATAACGCATCTTAGGTCTGGGTTAGGTCTAAGATTTGCCCTCATCAGGCTCATACTTTCGCGTTTTTCACATACTTGTTGAACAGATCCTGGGTTTCTTCTGGTTTGGATCACGTAGTAGTGTGGTACCACACTGAAAGAGTCCATTAAACCTGGTTGCGATCAATATTTTAGAGGATAACGCATGTTAGGTCTGGGTTAGGTCTAGTATTTGCCCTCATCAGGCTCATTCTTTCGCATATTTCTCAAACTTGATGGCTTGATCCTGGGCTTTTTCTGGATTGCATCACGTAGTAATGTGGTACCACACTAAAACATTCAATTAAACCTGGTCTTGAAAAATATTTTAGAGGATAACGCATGTTAGGTCTGGGTTAGGTCTAGGATTTGCCCCCATCAGGCTCATACTTTCGCATATTTCTCATACTTCATGGCTAGATCCTGGGCTATTTCTGGATTGGATCACGTAGTAAAGTGGTACCACACTGAAACATTCAATGGAACCTGGTCTGGATAAATATTTTAGAGGATAACGCATGTTAGGTCAAGGTTAGGTCTAAGATTTGCCCTCATCAGGCTCACAGTTTCGCGTTTTTCACATACTTTTTGAACAGATCCTGGGTTTTTTCTGGTTTGGATCACGTAGTACTGTGGTACCATACTGAAACAGTCCATTAAACCTGGTTTCACTCAATATTTTAGAGGGTAACGCATGTTAGGTCTAGGTTAGGTCTGGGATTTGCTGTCATCAGGCTCATTCTTTCGCATATTTCTCATACTTGATGGCTAGAGCCTGGGCTTTTTCTAGATTGCATCACGTAGTAATGTAGTACCACACTGAAACAGTCAATGAAACCAGGTTTCCATCAATATTTTAGAAGACAACGCAAGTTAGGTCTAGGTAAGGCCTGAGATTTTCACTGATCAGACTCATACTTTCGCATTCTTCACATACCTGTTGTACGGATCCTCGGTTTTTTCTGGTTTGGATCACGTAGTAATGTGGTACCACACTGAAACATTCAATTAAAACTGGTCATGATAAATATTTTAGAGGATAACGCATGTTAGGTTTGGGTTAGGTCTAGGATTTGCACTCATCAGGCTCATCCTTTCGCATATTTCTCATACTTCATGGCTAGATCCTGGGCTGTTTCTGGATTGTATCACGTAGTAATGTGGTACCACACTGAAACAGTCCATTAAACCTGGTTTCGCTCAATATTTTAGAGGATAACGCAAGTTAGGTCTGGGATAGGTCTGGGATTCGCCCTAATCAGGCTCATACATTCGCGTTTTTCACGTACTTGTTGAACTGATCCTGGTGTTTTTCTGGTTTGGATCACGTAGTTATGTGGTACCACACTGAAACAGTCGATTAAACCTCGTTTCGATCAATATGTTAGAGGATAACGCAAGTTAGGTCTGGGATAGGTCTGGGATTTGACCTCATCAGACTCATACCTTCGCACCCTTCACATACTCGTTGAACAGATCCTGGGTTATTTTCTGGTTTGGATCACATAGTAATGTGGTACCACACTGAAACAGTCGATTAAACCAGGTTTCGATCAATATTTTTGAGGATAACGCATGTTAGGTCTAGGTTAGGCCTGGGATTTTCACTCATCAGACTCATTCTTTCGCATATTACTCATACTTGATGGCTAGATCCTGGGCTTTTTCTGGATTGGATCACGTAGTAATGTGGTACCACACTGAAACATTCAATTAAACCTGGTCTTGATAAATATTTTAGAGGATAACACATGTTAGGTCTGGGTTATGTCTAGGATTTGCCCTCATCAGACTCATACTTTCGCAGTCTTCACATACTTGTTGGACAGATCCTGGGCTATTTTCTGGTTTGGTTCACGTAGTAATGTGGTACCACACTGAAACATTCAATTAAACCTGGTCTTGATAAATATTTTAGAGGATAACGCATGTTAGGTTTGGGTTAGGTCTAGGATTTGCCCTCATCAGACTCATAGTTTCGCATTCTTCACATGCTTCTTGAACGGATCCTGGGTTTTTTTCTGGTTTGTATCACGTAGTAATGTGGGACCACACTGAAACAGTCAATTAAACCCGGTTTCGATAAATATTTTAGAAAATAATTCATGTTAGGTCTAGGTTAGGTCTGGGATTTGCTCTTATCAGGCTCATTCTTTCGCATATTTCTCATACTTGATGGCTAGATTCTGGGCTTTTTCTGGATTGCATAACGTAGTAATGAAGTACAACACTGAAACAGTCAATTAAACCTGGTTTCCATCAATATTTTAGAGGACAACGCATTAGGTCTAGGTTAGGCCTGGGATTTGCCCTCATCAGGATCATACTGTCGCAGTTTTAACATACTTGTTGAACGGATCCTGGGTTTTTTCTGGTTTGGTTCACGTAGTAATGTGGTACCACACTGAAACATTCAATTAAACCTGGTCTTGATAAATATTTTAGAGGATAACGCATGTTAGGTTTGGGTTAGGTGAAGGATCTGCCCTCGTCAGGCTCATACTTTCGCATATTTCTCATACTTCATGGCTAGATCCTGGGCTGTTTCTGGATTGTATCGAGTAGTAATGTGATACCACGCTGAAACAGTCGATTAAACCTGGTTTCGATCAATATTTTAGAGGGTAACGCAAGTTAAGTCTGGGATAGGTCTGGGATTTGACCTCATCAGACCCATACTTTCGCGTTTTTCACATACTTGTTGAACAGATCCTGGGTTTTTTCTGGTTTGGATCACGTAGTAGTGTGGTACCACACTGAAACTGTCCATTAAACTTGGTTGCGATCAATATTTTAGAGGATAGCGCATGTTAGGTCTGGGTTAGGTCAAGGATTTGCCCTCATCAGGCTCATTCTTTCGCATATTTCTCAAACTTGATGGCTAGATCCTGGGCTTTTCTGGATTGCATCACGTAGTAATGTGGTACCACACTGAAACATTCAATTAAACCAGGTCTTGATAAATATTTTAGAGGATAACGCATGTTAGGTCTGGGTTATGTCTAGGATTTGCCCTCATCAGACTCATACTTTCGCATTCTTCACATACTTGTTGAACGGATCCTGGGTTTTTCTGGTTTGGATCACGTAGTAATGTGGGACCACACTGAAACAGTCAATTAAACCTGGTTTCCATCAATATTTTAGAGGACAACGCATATTAGGTCTAGGTTAGGCCTGGGATTTGCCCTCATCAGGATCATACTGTCGCAGTTTTAACATACTTGTTGAACGGATCCTGGGTTTTTTCTGGTTTGGTTCACGTAGTAATGTGGTACCACACTGAAACATTCAATTAAACCTGGTCTTGATAAATATTTTAGAGGATAACGCATGTTAGGTTTGGGTTAGGTCTAGGATCTGCCCTCGTCAGGCTCATACTTTCGCATATTTCTCATACTTCATGGCTAGATCCTGGGCTGTTTCTGGATTGTATCAAGTAGTAATGTGATACCACGCTGAAACAGTCGATTAAACCTGGTTTCGATCAATATTTTAGAGGGTAACGCAAGTTAAGTCTGGGATAGGTCTGGGATTTGACCTCATCAGACTCATACTTTCGCGTTTTTCACATACTTGTTGAACAGATCCTGGGTTTTTTCTGGTTTGGATCACGTAGTAGTGTGGTACCACACTGAAACAGTCCATTAAACTTGGTTGCGATCAATATTTTAGAGGATAGCGCATGTTAGGTCTAGGTTAGGTCAAGGATTTGCCCTCATCAGGCTCATTCTTTCGCATATTTCTCAAACTTGATGGCTAGATCCTGGGCTTTTCTGGATTGCATCACGTAGTAATGTGGTACCACACTGAAACATTCAATTAAACCAGGTCTTGATAAATATTTTAGAGGATAACGCATGTTAGGTCTGGGTTATGTCTAGGATTTGCCCTCATCAGACTCATACTTTCGCGTTTTTCACATACTTGTTGAACAGATCCTGGGTTTTTTCTGGTTTGGATCACGTAGTAGTGTGGTACCACACTGAAACATTCAATTAAACCTGGTCTTGATAAATATTTTAGAGAATAACGCATGTTAGGACTGGGTTAGGTCTAGGATTTGCCCTCATCGGGCTCATACTTTCGCATATTTCTCATACTTCATGGCTAGATCCTGGGCTATTTCTGGATTGGATCACGTAGTAAAGTGGTACCACACTGAAACATTCAATGAAACCTGGTCTGGATAAATATTTTAGAGGATAACGCATGTTAGGTCAAGGTTAGGTCTAAGATTTGCCCTCATCAGGCTCACAGTTTCGCGTTTTTCACGTACTTGTTGAACAGATCCAGGGTTTTTTCTGGTTTGGATCACGTAGTAATGTGGTACCACACTGAAACATTAAATTAAACCTGGTCTTGATAAATATTTTAGAGGATAACGCATGTTAGGTCTGGGTTAGGTCTGTGATTTGCCCTCATCAGGGTACCATACTTTCGCTGTTTTAACATGCATGTTGACCAGATCGAGGGTTTTTTCTGGTTTGGATCACGTAGTAATGTGGGACCACACTGAAACTGTCAATTAAATCTGGTTTTGATCAATATTTTAGAGAATAATTCATGTTAGGTCTAAGTTAGGCCTGGGTTTTTCACTCACCAGACTCATACTTTCGCATTCTTCACATACTTGTTGAACGGATCCTGGGTTTTTTCTAGATTGCATCACGTAGTAATGTGGGACCACACTGAAACAGTCAATTAAACCTGGTTTCGATCAATATTTTAGAGAATAATTCATGTTAGGTCTAGGTTAGGTCTGGGATTTGCTCTCATCAGGCTCATTCTTTCGCATATTTCTCAAACTTGATGGCTAGATCCTGGGCTTTTCTGGATTGCATCACGTAGTAATGTGGTACCACACTGAAACATTCAATTAAACCAGGTCTTGATAAATATTTTAGAGGATAACGCATGTTAGGTCTGGGTTATGTCTAGGATTTGCCCTCATCAGACTCATACTTTCGCATTCTTCACATACTTGTTGAACGGATCCTGGGTTTTTCTGGTTTGGATCACGTAGTAATGTGGGACCACACTGAAACAGTCAATTAAACCTGGTTTCGATCACTATTTTAGAGAACAATTCATGTTAGGTCTAGGTTAGCCCTGGGGTTTTCACTCATCAGACTCATACTTTCGCATTCTTCACATACTTGTTGAACTGATCCTTGTTTTTTTCTGGTTTGTTTCACGTAGTAATGTGGTACCACACTGAAACATTCAATTAAACCTGGTCTTGATAAATATTTTAGAGGATAACGCATGTTAGGTTTGGGTTAGGTCTAGGATTTGCCCTCATCAGGCTCATAGTTTCGCATTCTTCACATGCTTCTTGAACGGATCCTGGGTTTTTTTCTGGTTTGGATCACGTAGTAATGTGGGACCACACTGAAACAGTCAATTAAACCTGGTTTCGATAAATATTTTAGAAAATAATTCATGTTAGGTCTAGGTTAGGTCTGGGATTTGCTCTTATCAGGCTCATTCTTTCGCATATTTCTCATACTTGATGGCTAGATTCTGGGCTTTTTCTGGATTGCATAACGTAGTAATGAAGTACAACACTGAAACAGTCAATTAAACCTGGTTTCCATCAATATTTTAGAGGACAACGCATATTAGGTCTAGGTTAGGCCTGGGATTTGCCCTCATCAGGATCATACTGTCGCAGTTTTAACATACTTGTTGAACGGATCCTGGGTTTTTTCTGGTTTGGTTCACGTAGTAATGTGGTACCACACTGAAACATTCAATTAAACCTGGTCTTGATAAATATTTTAGAGGATAACGCATGTTAGGTTTGGGTTAGGTCTAGGATCTGCCCTCGTCAGGCTCATACTTTCGCATATTTCTCATACTTCATGGCTAGATCCTGGGCTGTTTCTGGATTGTATCAAGTAGTAATGTGATACCACGCTGAAACAGTCGATTAAACCTGGTTTCGATCAATATTTTAGAGGGTAACGCAAGTTAAGTCTGGGATAGGTCTGGGATTTGACCTCATCAGACTCATACTTTCGCGTTTTTCACATACTTGTTGAACAGATCCTGGGTTTTTTCTGGTTTGGATCACGTAGTAGTGTGGTACCACACTGAAACAGTCCATTAAACTTGGTTGCGATCAATATTTTAGAGGATAGCGCATGTTAGGTCTAGGTTAGGTCAAGGATTTGCCCTCATCAGGCTCATTCTTTCGCATATTTCTCAAACTTGATGGCTAGATCCTGGGCTTTTCTGGATTGCATCACGTAGTAATGTGGTACCACACTGAAACATTCAATTAAACCAGGTCTTGATAAATATTTTAGAGGATAACGCATGTTAGGTCTGGGTTATGTCTAGGATTTGCCCTCATCAGACTCATACTTTCGCGTTTTTCACATACTTGTTGAACAGATCCTGGGTTTTTTCTGGTTTGGATCACGTAGTAGTGTGGTACCACACTGAAACATTCAATTAAACCTGGTCTTGATAAATATTTTAGAGAATAACGCATGTTAGGACTGGGTTAGGTCTAGGATTTGCCCTCATCGGGCTCATACCTTCGCATATTTCTCATACTTCATGGCTAGATCCTGGGCTATTTCTGGATTGGATCACGTAGTAAAGTGGTACCACACTGAAACATTCAATGAAACCTGGTCTGGATAAATATTTTAGAGGATAACGCATGTTAGGTCAAGGTTAGGTCTAAGATTTGCCCTCATCAGGCTCACAGTTTCGCGTTTTTCACGTACTTGTTGAACAGATCCAGGGTTTTTTCTGGTTTGGATCACGTAGTAATGTGGTACCACACTGAAACATTAAATTAAACCTGGTCTTGATAAATATTTTAGAGGATAACGCATGTTAGGTCTGGGTTAGGTCTGTGATTTGCCCTCATCAGGGTCATACTTTCGCTGTTTTAACATGCATGTTGACCAGATCGAGGGTTTTTTCTGGTTTGGATCACGTAGTAATGTGGGACCACACTGAAACTGTCAATTAAATCTGGTTTTGATCAATATTTTAGAGAATAATTCATGTTAGGTCTAAGTTAGGCCTGGGTTTTTCACTCACCAGACTCATACTTTCGCATTCTTCACATACTTGTTGAACGGATCCTGGGTTTTTTCTAGATTGCATCACGTAGTAATGTGGGACCACACTGAAACAGTCAATTAAACCTGGTTTCGATCAATATTTTAGAGAATAATTCATGTTAGGTCTAGGTTAGGTCTGGGATTTGCTCTCATCAGGCTCATTCTTTCGCATATTTCTCATACATGTAGAACAGATCCTGGGTTTTTTCTGTTTTGGATCACGTAGTAATGTGGGACCACACTGAAACAATCAATTAAACCTGGTCTTGATAAATATTTTAGAGGATAACGCATGTTAGGTCTGGGTTATGTCTAGGATTTGCCCTCATCAGACTCATACTTTCGCAGTCTTCACATACTTGTTGGACAGATCCTGGGTTATTTTCTGGTTTGGTTCACGTAGTAATGTGGTACCACACTGAAACATTCAATTAAACCTGGTCTTGATAAATATTTTAGAGGATAACGCATGTTAGGTTTGGGTTAGGTCTAGGATTTGCCCTCATCAGACTCATAGTTTCGCATTCTTCACATGCTTCTTGAACGGATCCTGGGTTTTTTTCTGGTTTGTATCACGTAGTAATCTGGGACCACACTGAAACAGTCAATTAAACCCGGTTTCGATAAATATTTTAGAAAATAATTCATGTTAGGTCTAGGTTAGGTCTGGGATTTGCTCTTATCAGGCTCATTCTTTCGCATATTTCTCATACTTGATGGCTAGATTCTGGGCTTTTTCTGGATTGCATAACGTAGTAATGAAGTACAACACTGAAACAGTCAATTAAACCTGGTTTCCATCAATATTTTAGAGGACAACGCATATTAGGTCTAGGTTAGGCCTGGGATTTGCCCTCATCAGGATCATACTGTCGCAGTTTTAACATACTTGTTGAACGGATCCTGGGTTTTTTCTGGTTTGGTTCACGTAGTAATGTGGTACCACACTGAAACATTCAATTAAACCTGGTCTTGATAAATATTTTAGAGGATAACGCATGTTAGGTTTGGGTTAGGTGTAGGATCTGCCCTCGTCAGGCTCATTCTTTCGCATATTTCTCATACTTCATGGCTAGATCCTGGGCTGTTTCTGGATTGTATCGAGTAGTAATGTGATACCACGCTGAAACAGTCGATTAAACCTGGTTTCGATCAATATTTTAGAGGGTAACGCAAGTTAAGTCTGGGATAGGTCTGGGATTTGACCTCATCAGACCCATACTTTCGCGTTTTTCACATACTTGTTGAACAGATCCTGGGTTTTTTCTGGTTTGGATCACGTAGTAGTGTGGTACCACACTGAAACAGTCCATTAAACTTGGTTGCGATCAATATTTTAGAGGATAGCGCATGTTAGGTCTGGGTTAGGTCAAGGATTTGCCCTCATCAGGCTCATTCTTTCGCATATTTCTCAAACTTGATGGCTAGATCCTGGGCTTTTCTGGATTGCATCACGTAGTAATGTGGTACCACACTGAAACATTCAATTAAACCAGGTCTTGATAAATATTTTAGAGGATAACGCATGTTAGGTCTGGGTTATGTCTAGGATTTGCCCTCATCAGACTCATACTTTCGCATTCTTCACATACTTGTTGAACGGATCCTGGGTTTTTCTGGTTTGGATCACGTAGTAATGTGGGACCACACTGAAACAGTCAATTAAACCTGGTTTCGATCACTATTTTAGAGAACAATTCATGTTAGGTCTAGGTTAGCCCTGGGGTTTTCACTCATCAGACTCATACTTTCGCATTCTTCACATACTTGTTGAACTGATCCTTGTTTTTTTCTGGTTTGTTTCACGTAGTAATGTGGTACCACACTGAAACATTCAATTAAACCTGGTCTTGATAAATATTTTAGAGGATAACGCATGTTAGGTTTGGGTTAGGTCTAGGATTTGCCCTCATCAGGCTCATAGTTTCGCATTCTTCACATGCTTCTTGAACGGATCCTGGGTTTTTTTCTGGTTTGGATCACGTAGTAATGTGGGACCACACTGAAACAGTCAATTAAACCTGGTTTCGATAAATATTTTAGAAAATAATTCATGTTAGGTCTAGGTTAGGTCTGGGATTTGCTCTTATCAGGCTCATTCTTTCGCATATTTCTCATACTTGATGGCTAGATTCTGGGCTTTTTCTGGATTGCATAACGTAGTAATGAAGTACAACACTGAAACAGTCAATTAAACCTGGTTTCCATCAATATTTTAGAGGACAACGCATATTAGGTCTAGGTTAGGCCTGGGATTTGCCCTCATCAGGATCATACTGTCGCAGTTTTAACATACTTGTTGAACGGATCCTGGGTTTTTTCTGGTTTGGTTCACGTAGTAATGTGGTACCACACTGAAACATTCAATTAAACCTGGTCTTGATAAATATTTTAGAGGATAACGCATGTTAGGTTTGGGTTAGGTCTAGGATCTGCCCTCGTCAGGCTCATACTTTCGCATATTTCTCATACTTCATGGCTAGATCCTGGGCTGTTTCTGGATTGTATCAAGTAGTAATGTGATACCACGCTGAAACAGTCGATTAAACCTGGTTTCGATCAATATTTTAGAGGGTAACGCAAGTTAAGTCTGGGATAGGTCTGGGATTTGACCTCATCAGACTCATACTTTCGCGTTTTTCACATACTTGTTGAACAGATCCTGGGTTTTTTCTGGTTTGGATCACGTAGTAGTGTGGTACCACACTGAAACAGTCCATTAAACTTGGTTGCGATCAATATTTTAGAGGATAGCGCATGTTAGGTCTGGGTTAGGTCAAGGATTTGCCCTCATCAGGCTCATTCTTTCGCATATTTCTCAAACTTGATGGCTAGATCCTGGGCTTTTCTGGATTGCATCACGTAGTAATGTGGTACCACACTGAAACATTCAATTAAACCAGGTCTTGATAAATATTTTAGAGGATAACGCATGTTAGGTCTGGGTTATGTCTAGGATTTGCCCTCATCAGACTCATACTTTCGCGTTTTTCACATACTTGTTGAACAGATCCTGGGTTTTTTCTGGTTTGGATCACGTAGTAGTGTGGTACCACACTGAAACAGTCCATTAAACTTGGTTGCGATCAATATTTTAGAGGATAGCGCATGTTAGGTCTGGGTTATGTCTAGGATTTGCCCTCATCAGACTCATACTTTCGCGTTTTTCACATACTTGTTGAACAGATCCTGGGTTTTTTCTGGTTTGGATCACGTAGTAGTGTGGTACCACACTGAAACATTCAATTAAACCTGGTCTTGATAAATATTTTAGAGGATAACGCATGTTAGGTCTGGGTTAGGTCTGTGATTTGCCCTCATCAGGGTCATACTTTCGCTGTTTTAACATGCATGTTGACCAGATCGAGGGTTTTTTCTGGTTTGGATCACGTAGTAATGTGGGACCACACTGAAACTGTCAATTAAATCTGGTTTTGATCAATATTTTAGAGAATAATTCATGATAGGTCTAAGTTAGGCCTGGGTTTTTCACTCACCAGACTCATACTTTCGCATTCTTCACATACTTGTTGAACGGATCCTGGGTTTTTTCTAGATTGCATCACGTAGTAATGTGGGACCACACTGAAACAGTCAATTAAACCTGGTTTCGATCAATATTTTAGAGAATAATTCATGTTAGGTCTAGGTTAGGTCTGGGATTTGCTCTCATCAGGCTCATTCTTTCGCATATTTCTCATACATGTAGAACAGATCCTGGGTTTTTTCTGTTTTGGATCACGTAGTAATGTGGGACCACACTGAAACAATCAATTAAACCTGGTCTTGATAAATATTTTAGAGGATAACGCATGTTAGGTCTGGGTTAGGTCTAGGATTTGCCCTCATCAGGCTCATACTTTCGCAAATTGCTCATACTTCATGGCTAGATCCTGGGCTGTTTCTGGATTGTATCACGTAGTAATGTGGTACCACGCTGAAACAGTCAATTAAGCCTGATTTCGATCAATATTTTAGGGGATAACGCAAGTTAGGTCTGGGATAGGTCTGGGATTAGCCCTCATCAGGGTCATACTGTCGCACACTTGACATACTCGTTGATCAGATCCTGGGTTTTTTTCTGGTTTGGATCACGTAGTAATGAGGTACCACACTGAAACAGTCGATTAAACCTGGTTTCGATCAATATTATTGAGGATAACGCATGTTAGGTCAAGGTTAGGTCTAAGATTTGCCCTCATCAGGCTCACAGTTTCGCGTTTTTCACATACTTGTTGAACAGATCCTGGGTTTTTTCTGGTTTGGATCACGTAGTAATGTGGTACCACACTGAAACAGTCCATTAAACCTGGTTTCGCTCAATATTTTAGAGGATACCGCATGTTAGGTCTAGGTTAGGTCTGGGATTTGCTCTCATCAGGCTCATTCTTTCGCATATTTCTGATACTTGATGGCTAGATCCTGGGCTTTTTCTAGATTGCATCACGTAGTAATGTAGTACCACACTGTAACAGTCAATGAAACCAGGTTTCCATCAATATTTTAGAAGACAACGCAAGTTAGGTCTAGGTAAGGCCTGAGATTTTCACTGATCAGACTCATACTTTCGCATTCTTCACATACTTGTTGTACGGATCCTCGGTTTTTTCTGGTTTGGATCACGTAGTAATGTGGTACCACACTGAAACATTCAATTAAACCTGGGCTTGATAAATATTTTAGAGAATAACGCATGTTAGGACTGGGTTAGGTCTAGTATTTGCCCTCATCGGGCTCATACTTTCGCATATTTCTCATACTTCATGGCTAGATCCTGGGCTATTTCTGGATTGGATCGCGTAGTAAAGTGGTACCACACTGAAACATTCAATGAAACCTGGTCTGGATAAATATTTTAGAGGATAACGCATGTTAGGTCAAGGTTAGGTCTAAGATTTGCCCTCATCAGGCTCACAGTTTCGCGTTTTTCACATACTTGTTGAACAGATCCAGGGTTTTTTCTGGTTTGGATCACGTAGTAATGTGGTACCACACTGAAACATTCAATTAAACCTGGTCTTGATAAATATTTTAGAGAATAACGCATGTTAGGACTGGGTTAGGTCTAGTATTTGCCCTCATCGGGCTCATACTTTCGCATATTGCTCATACTTCATGGCTAGATCCTCGGCTGTTTCTGGATTGTATCACGGAGTAATGTGGTACCACGCTGAAACAGTCAATTAAACCTGATTTCGATCAATATTTTAGAGGATAACGCAAGTTAGGTCTGGGATAGGTCTAGGATTTGCCCTCATCAGGCTCTTACTTTCGCATACTTCTCATTCTTCATGGCTAGATCCTCGGCTATTTCTGGATTGGATCACGTAGTAATGTGGTACCACACTGAAACAGTCAATTAAACCTGGTTTCGATCAATATTTTAGAGAATAATTCATGTTAGGTCTAGGTTAGGTCTGGGATTTTCACTCATCAGACTCATACTTTCGCATTCTTCACATATTTGTTGAACGGATCCTGGGTTTTTTCTGGTTTGGATCACGTAGCAATGTGGGACCACACTGAAACAGTCAACTAAACCTGGTTTCGATCAATATTTTAGAGAATAATTCTTGTTAGGTCTAGGTTAGGTCTGGGATTTTCACTCATCAGACTCATACTTTGGCATTCTTCACATACTTGTTGAACGGATCCTGGGTTTTTTCCGGTTTGGATCACGTAGTAAAGTGGTACCACACTAAAACAATCAATTAAACCTGGTTTCGATCAATATTTTAGAGGATAACGCATGTTAGGTCTGGGATAGGTCTGGGATTAGCCCTCATCAGGGTCATACTGTCGCACACTTGACATACTCGTTGATCAGATCCTGGGCTATTTCTGGATTGGATCACGTAGTAATGTGGTACCACACTGAAACATTCAATTAAACCTGGTCTTGATAAATATGTTAGAGGATAACGCATGTTAGGTTTGGGTTAGGTCTAGGATTTGCACTCATCAGGCTCATCCTTTCGCATATTTCTCATACTTCATGGCTAGATCCTGGGCTGTTTCTGGATTGTATCACGTAGTAATGTGGTACCACACTGCAACAGTCCATTAAACCTGGTATCGCTCAATATTTTAGAGGATAACGCAAGTTAGGTCTGGGATAGGTCTGGGATTCGCCCTAATCAGGCTCATACATTCGCGTTTTTCACGTACTTGTTGAACTGATCCTGGGTTTTTTCTGGTTTGGATCACGTAGTAATGTGGTACCACTCTGAAACAGTCGATTAAACCTTGTTTCGATCAATATTTTAGAGGATAACGCAAGTTAGGTCTGGGATAGGTCTCGGATTTGACCTCATCAGACTCATACCTTCGCACCCTTCACATACTCGTTGAACAGATCCTGGGTTATTTTCTGGATTGCATCACGTAGTAATGTGGTACCACACTGAAACATTCAATTAAACCTGGTCTTGATAAATATTTTAGAGGATAACGCATCTTAGGTCTGAGATAGGTGTGGGATTTGCCATCATCAGGCTCATACTTTCGCAGTTTTAACATGCATGCTGACCTGATCGAGGGTTTTTTCTGCTTTGGATCACGTAGTAAAGTGGTACCACACTGAAACAGTCGATTAAACCTGGTTTCGATCAATATTTTGGAGGATAACGCAAGTTTGGACTGGGATAGGTCTGGGGTTTGCTCTCATCAGGCTCATTCTTTCGCATATTTCTCATACTTGATGGCTAGATCCTGAGCTTTTTCTGGATTGCATCACGTAGTAATGAAGTACAGCACTGAAACAGTCAATTAAACCTGGTTTCCATCAATATTTTAGAGGATAACGCATGTTAGGTCTAGGACAGGCCTGGTTTTTTCACTCATCAGACTCATACTTTCGCATTCTTCACATACTTGTTGAACGGATCCTGGGTTTTTTCTGGTTTGGATCACGTAGTAATGTGGGCCCACACTGAAACAGTCAATTAAACCTGGTTTCCATCAATATTTTAGAGGACAACGCAAGTTAGGTCTGGGATAGGTCTGGGATTTGCCCTCATCAGGCTCATACTGTCGCGTTTTTCACATACTTGTTCAACACATCCTGGGTTTTTCCTGGTTTGGATCCCGTAGTAGTGTGGTACCACACTGAAACAGTCCATTAAACCTGGTTTCGCTCAATATTTTAGAGGATAACGCATGTTAGGTCTAGGTCAGGCCTGGTTTTTTCACTCATCAGACTCATACTTTCGCATTCTTCACATACTTGTTGAACGGATCCTGGGTTTTTTTTGGTTTGGATCACGTAGTAATGTGGGTCCACACTGAAACAATCAATTAAACCTGGTCTTGATAAATATTTTAGAGGATAACACATGTTAGGTCTGGGATAGGTCTGGGATTTGCCCTCATCAGACTCATACTTTCGCACACTTCACATACTCGTTGAACAGATCCTGGGTTATTTTCTGGTTTGGATCACATAGTAATGTGGTACCACACTGAAACAGTCGATTGAACCAGGTTTTGATCAATATTTTGAGGATAACGCATGTTAGGTCTAGGTTAGGCCTGGGATTTTCACTCATCCGACTCATACTTTCGCATTCTTCACATACTTGTTGAACGGATCCTGGGATATTTTCTGGTTTGGATCACATACTAATGTGGTACCACACTGAAACGGTCGATTAAACCAGGTTTCGATCAATATTTTAGAGGATAACGCAAGTTAAGTCTGGGATTGGTCTGGGATTTGACCTCATCAGACTCATACTTTCGCACACTTCACATACTCGTTGAACAGATCCTGGGTTATTTTCTGGTTTGGACCACATAGTAATGTGGTACCACACTGAAACAGTCGATTAAACCAGGTTTCGATCAATATTTTTGAGGATAACGCATGTTAGGTCTATGTTAGGCCTGGGATTTTCACTCATCAGACTCATACTTTCGCATTCTTCACATACTTGTTGAACGGATCCTGGGTTTTTTCTGGTTTGGATCACGTAGTAATTTGGGTCCACACTGAAACAATCAATTAAACCTGGTCTTGATAAATATTTTAGAGGATAACCCATGTTAGGTCTGGGATAGGTCTGGGATTTGCCCTCATCAGACTCATTCTTTCGCATATTTCTCATACTTGATGGCTAGATCCCGGGCTTTTTCTGGATTGTATGACGTAGTAATGTGGTACCACACTGAAACAGTCAATTAAACCTGGTTTCGATCAATATTTTAGAGGATAACGCAAGTTAGGTCTAGGTTAGGCCTGGGATTTGCACTCATCAGGGTCATACTTTCGCAGTTTTAACATACATGTTGACCTGATCGAGGGTTTTTTCTGCTTTGGATCACGTAGTAATGTGGTATCACACTGAAACATTCAATTAAACCTGGTCTTGATAAATATGTTAGAGGATAACGCATGTTAGGTTTGGGTTAGGTCTAGGATTTGCACTCATCAGGCTCATCCTTTCGCATATTTCTCATACTTCATGGCTAGATCCTGGGCTGTTTCAGGATTGTATCACGTAGTAATGTGGTACCACACTGAAACAGTCCATTAAACCTGGTATCGCTCAATATTTTAGAGGATAACGCAAGTTAGGTCTGGGATAGGTCTGGGATTCGCCCTAATCAGGCTCATACATTCGCGTTTTTCACGTACTTGTTGAACTGATCCTGGGTTTTTTCTGGTTTGGATCACGTAGTAATGTGGTACCACTCTGAAACAGTCGATTAAACCTTGTTTCGATCAATATTTTAGAGGATAACGCAAGTTAGGTCTGGGATAGGTCTGGGATTTGCCCTCATCAGACTCATTCTTTCGCATATTTCTCATACTTGATGGCTAGATCCCGGGCTTTTTCTGGATTGTATGACGTAGTAATGTGGTACCACACTGAAACATTCAATTAAACCTGGTCTTGATAAATATTTTAGAGGATAACGCATGTTAGGTCTGAGATAGGTGTGGGATTTGCCATCATCAGGCTCATACTTACGCAGTTTTAACATGCATGCTGACCTGATCGAGGGTTTTTTCTGCTTTGGATCACGTAGTAAAGTGGTACCACACTAAAACTGTCAATTAAACCTGGTGTCGATCAATATTTTACAGGATATTGCAAGTGAGGTCTGGGATAGGTCTGATTTGCCCTCATCAGACTCATACTTTCGCACACTTCACATACTCGTTGATCAGATCCGGGGTTTTTTTCTGGTTTTGTTCACGTAGTAATGTGGTACCACACTGAAACATTCATTTAAACCTGGTCTTGATAAATATTTTAGAGGATAACGCATGTTAGGTCTGGGTTAGGTATAGGATTTGCCCTCATCAGGCTCATAGTTTCGCATATTTCTCATACTTCATGGCTAGATCCTGGGCTATTTCTGGATTGGATCACGTAGTAAAGTGGTACCACACTGAAACATTCAACGAAACCCGGTCTGGAGAAATATTTTAGAGGATAACTCATCTTTGGTCTGGGTTAGGTCTAAGATTTGCCCTCATCAGGCTCACAGTTTCGCGTTTTTCACATACTTGTTGAACGGATGCTGGGTTTTTTCTGGTTTGGATCACGTAGTAATGTGGGACCACACTGAAACAGTCAATTAAACCTGGTTTCGACCAATATTTTAGAGAATAATTCATGTTAGGTCTGGGTTAGGTCTGGGATTTGCTCTCATCAGGCTCATACTTTCGCGTTTTTCACATACTTGTTGAACAGATCCTGGGTGTTTTCTGGTTGGGATCCCGTAGTAGTGTGGTACCACACTGAAACAGTCGATGAAACCTGGTCTTGATAAATATTTTAGAGGATAACGCATGTTAGGTCTGGGTTAGGTCTAGGATTTGCCCTCGTCAGGCTCATACTTTCGCACACTTCACATACTCGTTGACAAGATGCTGGGTTTTTTTCTGGTTTGAATCACGTAGTAATGTGGTTCCACACTGAAACAGTCGATGAAACCTGGTTTCGATTAATATTTTAGAGGATAACGCAAGTTAGGTCTGGGATAGGTCTGGGATTTGCCCTCATCAGGCTCATACTTTCGCGTTTTTCACATACTAGTTGAACAGATCGCGGGTTTTTTCTGGTTTGGATCCCGTAGTAGTATGGTACCACACTGAAACAATCCATTAAACCTGGTTTCGCTCAATATTTTAGAGGATAACGCATGTTAGGTCTAGGTCAGGCCTGGTTTTTTCACTCATCAGACTCATACTTTCGCATTCTTCACATACTTGTTGAACGGATCCTGGGTTTTTTCTGGTTTGGGTCACGTAGTAATGTGGTACCACACTGAAACATTCAATTAAACCTGGTCTTGATAAATATTTTAGAGGATGACGCATGTTAGGTCTGGGTTAGGTCTAGGATTTGCCCTCATCAGGCTCATACTTTCGCATATTTCTCATACTTCAAGGCTAGATCCTGGGCTATTTCTGAATTGGATCACGTAGTAAAGTGGTACCACACTGAAACATTCAATGAAACCTGGTCTGGATAAATATTTTACAGGACAACGCATCTTAGGTCTGGGATAGGTCTAAGACTTGCCCTCATCAGGCTCACAGTTTCGCGTTTTTCATATACTTGTTGAACAGATCCTGGGTTTTTTCTGGTTTGGATCACGAAGTAGTGTGGTACCACACTGAAACCGTCCATTAAACCTGGTTTCGCTCAATATTTTAGAGGATAACACATGTTAGGTCTAGGTTAGGTCTGGGATTTGCTCTCATCAGGCTCATTCTTTCGCATATGTCTCATACTTGATGGCTAGATCCTGGGCTTTTTCTGGATTGCATCACGTAGTAACGTAGTACCACACTGAAACAGTCAACGAAACCTGGTTTCCATCAATATTTTAGAGGACAACGCAAGTTAGGTCTAGGTAAGGCCTGAGATTTTCACTGATCAGACTCATACATTCGCATTCTTCACATACTTGTTGAACGGATCCTGGGTTTTTTCTGGTTTGGATCACGTAGTAATGTGGTACCACACTGAAACATTCTATTAAACCTGGTCTTGATAAATATTTTAGAGGATAACGCATGTTAGGTCTGGGTTACGTCTAGGATTTGCCCTGATCAGGCTCATATTTTCGCATATTTCTCATACTTCATGGCTAGATCCTGGGCTGTTTCTGCATTGTTTCACGTAGTAATGTGGTACCACGCTGAAACAGTCAATTAAACCTGGTTTGGATCAATATTTTAGAGGATAACGCATGTTAGGTCTAGGTCAGGCCTGGTTTTTTCACTCATCAGACTCATACTTTCGCATTCTTCACATACTTGTTGAACGGATCCTGGGTTTTTTCTGGTTTGGGTCACGTAGTAATGTGGGACCACACTGAAACAGTCAATTAAACCTGGTTTCGACCAATATTTTAGAGAATAATTCATGTTAGGTCTGGGTTAGGTCTGGGATTTCCTCTCATCAGGCTCATACTTTCGCACACTTCACATACTTGTTGAACGGATCCTGGGTTTTTTCTGGTTTGGATCACGTAGTAGTGTGGTACCACACTGAAACAGTCCATTAACCCTGGTTTCGCTCAATATTTTAGACGATAACGCATGTTAGGTCTAGGTCATGCCTGGGATTTTCACTCATCAGACTCATACTTTCGCATTCTTCACATACTTGTTGAACGGATCCTGGGTTTTTTCTGGTTTGGATCACGTAGTAATGTGGGTCCACACTGAAACAATCAATTAAACCAGGTCTTGATAAATATTTTAGAGGATAACGCATGTTAGGTCTGGGATAGGTCTGGGATTTGCCCTCATCAGGCTCATACTTTCGCACACTTCACATACTCGTTGAACAGATCCTGCCTTATTTTCTGGTTTGGATCACATAGTAATGTGGTACCACACTGAAATATTCAATTAAACCTGGTCTTGATAAATATTTGAGA
Source organism: Colletes latitarsis (assembly GCF_051014445.1). Lineage (NCBI taxonomy): Eukaryota > Metazoa > Arthropoda > Insecta > Hymenoptera > Colletidae > Colletes > Colletes latitarsis. The sequence goes on from NW_027488365.1 coordinate 11,771,061, forward strand.
GGATGACGCATGTTAGGTCTGGGTTAGGTCTAGGATTTGCCCTCAGCAGGCTCATACTTTCGCATATTTCTCATACTTCAAGGCTAGATCCTGGGCTATTTCTGAATTGGATCACGTAGTAAAGTGGTACCACACTGAAACATTCAATGAAACCTGGTCTGGATAAATATTTTAGAGGACAACGCATCTTGGGTCTGGGATAGGTCTAAGACTTGCCCTCATCAGGCTCACAGTTTCGCGTTTTTCATATACTTGTTCAACAGATCCTGGGTTTTTTCTGGTTTGGATCACGAAGTAGTGTGGTACCACACTGAAACCGTCCATTAAACCTGGTTTCGCTCAATATTTTAGAGGATAACACATGTTAGGTCTAGGTTAGGTCTGGGATTTGCTCTCATCAGGCTCATTCTTTCGCATATGTCTCATACTTGATGGCTAGATCCTGGGCTTTTTCTGGATTGCATCACGTAGTAACGTAGTACCACACTGAAACAGTCAACGAAACCTGGTTTCCATCAATATTTTAGAGGACAACGCAAGTTAGGTCTAGGTAAGGCCTGAGATTTTCACTGATCAGACTCATACATTCGCATTCTTCACATACTTGTTGAACGGATCCTGGGTTTTTTCTGGTTTGGATCACGTAGTAATGTGGTACCACACTGAAACATTCTATTAAACCTGGTCTTGATAAATATTTTAGAGGATAACGCATGTTAGGTCTGGGTTACGTCTAGGATTTGCCCTGATCAGGCTCATATTTTCGCATATTTCTCATACTTCATGGCTAGATCCTGGGCTGTTTCTGCATTGTTTCACGTAGTAATGTGGTACCACGCTGAAACAGTCAATAAAACCTGGTTTCGATCAATATTTTAGAGGATAACGCAAGTTAGGTCTGGGATAGGTCTAGGATTTGCCCTCTTCAGGCCCTTACTATCGCATATATCTCATACGTCATGGCTAGATCCCGGGCTATTTCTGGATTGGATCACGTAGTAAAGTGGTACCACACTGAAACATTCAATGAAACCTGGTCTGGATAAATATTTTAGAGGATAACGCATCTTAGGTCTGGGTTAGGTCTAAGATTTGCCCTCATCAGGCTCGCAGTTTCGCGTTTTTCACATACTTGTTGAACAGATCCTGGGTTTTTTCTGGTTTGGATCACGTAGTAATGTGGTACCACACTAAAACAGTCAATTAAACCTGGTTTCGATCAATATTTTGGAGGATAACGCAAGTTTGGACTGGGATAGGTCTGGGGTTTGCTCTCATCAGGCTCATTCTTTCGCATATTTCTCATACTTGATGGCTAGATCCTGAGCTTTTTCTGGATTGCATCACGTAGTAATGAAGTACAGCACTGAAACAGTCAATTAAACCTGGTTTCCATCAATATTTTAGAGGACAGCGCATGTTAGGTCTAGGTTAGGCCTGGGATTTGCCCTGATCAGGGTCATACTTTCGCAGTTTTAACATACATGTTGACCTGATCGAGGGTTTTTTCTGCTTTGGATCACGTAGTAAAGTGGTACAACACTGAAACAGTCCATTAAACCTGGTTTGGATCAATATTTTAGAGGATAACGCATGTTAGGTCTGGGTTACGTCTAGGATTTGCCCTCATCAGGCTCATACTTTCGCATATTTCTCATACTTCATGGCTAGATCCTGGGCTGTTTCTGCATTGTATCACGTAGTAATGTGGTACCACACTAAAACAGTAAATTGAACCTGGTTTCGATCAATATTTTAGAGGATCACGCAACCTAGGTCTGGGATAGGTCTGGGATTAGCCCTCATCAGACTCATACTTTCGCACACTTCACATACTCGTTGACAAGATCCTGGGTTTTTTTCTGGCTTGGATCACGTAGTAATGTGGTTCCACACCGAAGCAGTCGATTAAACTTGGCTTCGATCAATATTTTAGAGGATAACGCAAGTTAGGTCTGGGATAGGTCTGGGATTTGCCCTCATCAGGCTCATACTTTCGCGTTTTTCACATACGTGTTGAACGGATCACGGGTTTTTTCTGGTTTGGTTCACGTAGTAATGTGGTACCACGCTGAAACAGTCAACTAAACCTGGTTTCGATCAATATTTTAGAGGATAACGCAAGTTAGGTCTGGGATAGGTCTAGGATTTGCCCTCATCAGGCTCTTACTATCGCATATTACTCATACTTCATGGCTAGATCCTGGGCTATTTCTGGTTTGGATCACGTAGTAGTGTGGTACCACACTGAAACAGTCCATTAAACCTGGTTTCGCTCAATATTTTAGAGGATAACGCATGTTAGGTCTAGGTTAGCCCTGGGATTTTCACCCATCAGACTCATACTTTCGCATTCTTCTTATACTTGTTGAACTGATCCTGGGTTTTTTCTGGTTTGGATCACGTAGTAATGTGGTACCTCACTGACACAGTCGATTAAACCTGGTTTCGATCAATATTTTAGAGGATAACGCAAGTTAGGTCTAGGTTAGGCCCGGGATTTTCACTCATCAGACTCATATTTCGCATTCTTCACATACTTGTTGAACGGATCCTGGGTTTTTTCTGGTTTGGATCACGTAGTAATGTGGGACCACACTGAATCAGTCAATTAAACCTGGTTTCGACCAATATTTTAGAGAATAATTCATGTTAGTTCTAGGTTAGGTCTGGGATTTTCTCTCATCAGGCTCATTCTTTCGCATATTTCTCATACTTGAGGGCTAGATCCGGGGCTTTTTCTGGATTGGATCACGTAGTAATGAAGTACAACACTGAAACAGTCAATTAAACCTGGTTTCCATCAATATTTTAGAGGACAGCGCATGTTAGGTCTAGGTTAGGCCTGGGATTTGCCCTGATCAGGGTCATACTTTCGCAGTTTTAACATACATGTTGACCTGATCGAGGGTTTTTTCTGCTTTGGATCACGTAGTAAAGTGGTACAACACTGAAACAGTCCATTAAACCTGGTTTGGATCAATATTTTAGAGGATAACGCATGTTAGGTCTAGGTTAGGTCTGGGATTTTCGCTCATGAGACTCATACTTTCGCATTCTTCACATATTTGTTGAACGGATCCTGGGTTTTTTCTGGTTTGGTTCATGTAGTAATGTGGTACCACACTGAAACATTCAATTAAACCTGGTCTTGATAAATATTTTAGAGGATAACGCATGTTAGGTCGGGGTTACGTCTAGGATTTGCCCTCATCAGGCTCATACTTTCGCATATTTCTCATACTTCATGGCTAGATCCTGGGCTTTTTCTGGATTGCATCACGTAGTAACGTAGTACCACACTGAAACAGTCAATGAAACCTGGTTTCCATCAATATTTTAGAGGACAACGCAAGTTAGGTCTAGGTAAGGCCTGAGATTTTCACCCATCAGACTCATACTTTCGCATTCTTCTTATACTTGTTGAACTGATCCTGGGTTTTTTCTGGTTTGGATCACGTAGTAATGTGGTACCTCACTGACACAGTCGATTAAACCTGGTTTCGATCAATATTTTAGAGGATAACGCAAGTTAGGTCTAGGTTAGGCCCGGGATTTTCACTCATCAGACTCATATTTCGCATTCTTCTTATACTTGTTGAACTGATCCTGGGTTTTTTCTGGTTTGGATCACGTAGTAATGTGGTACCACGCTGAAACAGTCAATTAAACCTGGTTTCGATCAATATTTTAGAGGATAACGCAAGTTAGGTCTGTCATAGGTCTGGGATTCGCCCTCATCAGGCTCATACTTTCGCGTTTTTCACATACTTGTTGAACAGATCCTGGGTTTTTTCTGGTTTGTATCACGTAGTAGTGTGGTACCACACTGAAACAGTCCATTAAACCTGGTTTGGATCAATATTTTAGAGGATAACGCATGTTAGGTCCAGATTAGGTCTGGGATTTTCGTTCATGAGACTCATACTTTCGCATTCTTCACATACTTGTTGAACGGATCCAGGGTTTTTTCTGGTTTGGTTCATGTAGTAATGTGGTACCACACTGAAACAGTCGATTAAACCAGGTTTCGATCAATATTTTTGAGGATAACGCATGTTAGGTCTAGGTTAGGCCTGGGATTTTCACTCATCAGACTCATACTTTCGCATTCTTCACATACCTGTTGAACGGATCCTGGGTTTTTTCTGGTTTGGATCACGTAGTAATGTGGGTCCACACTGAAACAATCAACTAAACCTGGTCTTGATAAATATTTTAGAGGATAACGCATGTTAGGTCTGGGATAGGTCTGGGATTTGCCCTCATCAGACTCATACTTTCGCACACTTCACATACTCGTTGAACAGATCCTGCGTTATGTTCTGGTTTGGATCACACAGTAATGTGGTACCACACTGAAACATTCAATTAAACCTGGTCTTCATAAATATTTTAGAGGATAACGCATGTTAGGTCTGGGTTAGGTCTAGGATTTGCCCTCATCAGGCTCATACTTTCGCATATTTCTCATACTTCATGGCTAGATCCTGGGCTATTTCTGGATTGGATCACGTAGTAAAGTGGTACCACACTGAAACATTCAATGAAACCTGGTCTGGATAAATATTTTAGAGGACAACGCATCTTAGGTCTGGGTTAGGTCTAAGATTTGCCCTCATCAGGCTCACAGTTTCGCGTTTTTCACATACTTGTTGAATAGATCCTGGTTTTTTTCTGGTTTGGATCACGAAGTAGTGTGGTACCACACTGAAACAGTCCATTAAACCTGGTTTCGCTCAAATTTTTAGAGGATAACGCATGTTAGGTCTAGATTAGGTCTGGGATTTGCTCTCATCAGGCTCATTCTTTCGCATATTTCTCATACTTGATGGCTATATCCTGGGCTTTTTCTGGATTGCATCACGTAGTAACGTAGTACCACACTGAAACAGTCAATGAAACCTGGTTTCCATCAATATTTTAGAGGACAACGCAAGTTAGGTCTAGGTAAGGCCTGAGATTTTCACTGATCAGACTCATCCTTTCGCCTCCTTCACATACTTGTTGAACGGATCCTGGGTTTTTTCTAGTTTGGTTCACGTAGTAATGTGGTACCTCACTGACACAGTCGATTAAACCTGGTTTCGATCAATATTTTAGAGGATAACGCAAGTTAGGTCTAGGTTAGGCCCGGGATTTTCACTCATCAGACTCATATTTCGCATTCTTCACATACTTGTTGAACGGATCCAGGGTTTTTTCTGGTTTGGTTCATGTAGTAATGTGGTACCACACTGAAACAGTCGATTAAACCAGGTTTCGATCAATATTTTTGAGGATAACGCATGTTAGGTCTAGGTTAGGCCTGGGATTTTCACTCATCAGACTCATACTTTCGCATTCTTCACATACCTGTTGAACGGATCCTGGGTTTTTTCTGGTTTGGATCACGTAGTAATGTGGGTCCACACTGAAACAATCAACTAAACCTGGTCTCCATAAATATTTTAGAGGATAACGCATGTTAGGTCTGGGTTACGTCTAGGATTTGCCCTCATCAGGCTCATACTTTCGCATATTACTCATACTTCATGGCTAGATCCTGGGCTGTTTCTGCATTGTATCACGTAGTAATGTGGTACCACGCTGAAACAGTTAATTAAACCTGGTTTCGATCAATATTTTAGAGGATCACGCAAGCTGGGTCTGGGATAGGTCTGGGATTAGCCCTCATCAGACTCATACTTTCGCACACTTTACATACTCGTTGACAAGACCCTGGGTTTTTTTCTGGCTTGGATCACGTAGTAATGTGGTTCCACACTGAAACAGTCGATTAAACTTGGCTTCGATCAATATTTTAGAGGATAACGCAAGTTAGGTCTGGGATAGGTCTGGGATTTGCCCTCATCAGGCTCATACTTTCGCGTTTTTCACATACTTGTTGAACGGATCCTGGGTTTTTTCTGGTTTGGTTCACGTAGTAATGTGGTACCACGCTGAAACAGTCAATTAAACCTGGTTTCGATCAATATTTTAGAGGATAACGCATGTTAGGTCTAGGTTAGGCCTGGGATTTTCACTCATCAGACTCATACTTTCGCATTCTTCACATACTTGTCGAACTGATCCTGGGTTTTTTGTGGTTTGGAACACGTAGTAATGTGGTACCACACTGAAACATTCAATTAAACCTGGTCTTGATAAATATTTTAGAGGATAACGCATGTAAGGTCTAGGTTAGCCGTGGGATTTTCACTCATCAGACTCATACTTTCGCATATTTCTCATACTTCATGGCTAGATCCTGGGCTATTTCTGGATTGGATCACGTAGTAAAGTGGTACCACACTGAAACATTCAATGAAACCTGGTCTGGAAAAAAATTTTAGAGGATAACGCATGTTAGGTCAAGGTTAGGTCTAAGATTTGCCCTCATCAGGCTCACAGTTTCGCGTTTTTCACATACTTGTTGAACAGATCCTGGGTTTTTTCTGGTTTGTATCACGTAGTCATGTGGTACCACACTGAAACAGTCGATTAAACCTGGTTTCGATCAATATCTTAGAGGATAACGCAAGTTAAGTCTGGGATTGGCCTGGGATTTGACCTCATCAGACTCATACTTTCGCACACTTCACATACTCGTTGAACAGATCCTGGGTTATTTTCTGGTTTGGATCACATAGTAATGTGGTACCACACTGAAACAGTCGATTAAACCAGGTTTCGATCAATATTTTTGAGGACAACGCATGTTAGGTCTATGTTAGGCCTGGGATTTTCACTCATCAGACTCATACTTTCGCATTCTTCACATACTTGTCGAACTGATCCTGGGTTTTTTGTGGTTTGGATCACGTAGTAATGTGGTACCACACTGAAACATTCAATTAAACCTGGTCTTGATAAATATTTTAGAGGATAACGCATGATAGGTCTGGGATAGGTCTGGGATTAGCCCTCATCAGACTCATACTTTCGCACACTTCACATACTCGTCGACGAGATCCTGGGTTTTTTTCTAGTTTGGATCACGCAGTAATGTGGTACCACACTGAAACAGTCGATTAAACCTGGTTTCGATCAATATTTTTGAGGATAACGCATGTTAGGTCTGGGATAAGTCTGGGATTAGCCCTCATCAGACTCATACTTTCGCTTTCTTCACATACTTGTTGAACGGATCCTGGGCTTTTTATGGATTGCATCACGTAGTAATGTAGTACCACACTGAAACAGTCAATGAAAACTGGTTTCCATCAATATTTTAGAGGACAACGCAAGTTAGGTCTAGGTAAGGCCTGAGATTTTCACTGATCAGACTCATACATTCGCATTCTTAACATACTGGTTGAACGGATCCTGGGTTTTTTCTGGTTTGGATCACGTAGTAATGTGGTACCACACTGAAACATTCAATTAAACCTGGTCTTGATAATTATTTTAGAGGATAACGCATGTTAGGTCTGGGTTACGTCTAGGATTTGCCCTCATCAGGCTCATACTTTCGCATATTTCTCATACTTCATGGCTAGATCCTGGGCTGTTTCTGCATTGTATCACGTAGTAATGTGGTACCACACTAAAACAGTAAATTAAACCTGGTTTCGATCAATATTTTAGAGGATCACGCAAGCTAGGTCTGGGATAGGTCTGGGATTAGCCCTCATCAGACTCATACTTTCGCACACTTCACATACTCGTTGACAAGATCCTGGGTTTTTTTCTGGCTTGGATCACGTAGTAATGTGGTTCCACACTGAAACAGTCGATTAAACTTGGCTTCGATCAATATTTTAGAGGATAACGCAAGTTAGGTCTGGGATAGGTCTGGGATTTGCCCTCGTCAGGCTCATACTTTCGCGTTTTTCACATACTTGTTGAACGGATCCTGGGTTTTTCCTGGTTTGGGTCACGTAGTAATGTGGTACCACACTGAAACATTCAATTAAACCTGGTCTTCATAAATATTTTAGAGGATAACGCATGTCAGGTCGGGGTTACGTCTAGGATTTGCCCTCATCAGGCTCATACTTTCGCATATTTCTCATACTTCATGGCTAGATCCTGGGCTGTTTCTGCATTGTATCACGTAGTAATGTGGTACCACGCTGAAACTGTCAATTAAACCTGGTTTCGATCAATATTTTAGAGGATAACGCAAGTTAGGTCTGGCATAGGTCTGGGATTCGCCCTCATCAGGCTCATACGTTCGCACACTTCACATACTCGTTGACAAGATCCTGGGTTTTTTTCTGGCTTGGATCACGTAGTAATGTGGTTCCACACCGAAGCAGTCGATTAAACTTGGCTTCGATCAATATTTTAGAGGATAACGCAAGTTAGGTCTGGGATAGGTCTGGGATTTGCCCTCATCAGGCTCATACTTTCGCAGTTTTAACATACATGTTGACCTGATCGAGGGTTTTTTCTGCTTTGGATCACGTAGTAAAGTGGTACCACACTGAAACAGTCCATTAAACCTGGTTTGGATCAATATTTTAGAGGATAACGCATGTTAGGTCTAGGTTAGGTCTGGGATTTTCGCTCATGAGACTCATACATTCGCATTCTTCACATACTTGTTGAACGGATCCTGGGTTTTTTCTGGTTTGGTTCATGTAGTAATGTGGTACCACACTGAAACATTCAATTAAACCTAGTCTTGATAAATATTTTAGAGGATAACGCATGTTAGGTCTGGGTTACGTCTAGGATTTGCCCTCATCAGGCTCATACTTTCGCATATTTCTCATACTTCATGGCTAGATCCTGGGCTATTTCTGGATTGGATCACGTAGTAAAGTGGTACCACACTGAAACATTCAATGAAACCTGGTCTTCATAAATATTTTAGAGGATAACGCATGTTAGGTCGGGGTTACGTCTAGGATTTGCCCTCATCAGGCTCATACTTTCGCATATTTCTCATACTTCATGGCTAGATCCTGGGCTGTTTCTGCATTGTATCACGTAGTAATGTGGTACCACGCTGAAACAGTCAATTAAACCTGGTTTCGATCAATATTTTAGAGGATAACGCAAGTTAGGTCTGGCATAGGTCTGGGATTCGCCCTCATCAGGCTCATACTTTCGCGTTTTTCACATACTTGTTGAACAGATCCTGGGTTTTTTCTGGTTTGGATCACGTAGTAATGTGGTACCTCACTGACACAGTCGATTAAACCTGGTTTCGATCAATATTTTAGAGGATAACGCAAGTTAGGTCTAGGTTAGGCCCGGGATTTTCACTCATCAGACTCATATTTCGCATTCTTCACATACTTGTTGAACGGATCCAGGGTTTTTTCTGGTTTGGTTCATGTAGTAATGTGGTACCACACTGAAACAGTCGATTAAACCAGGTTTCGATCAATATTTTTGAGGATAACGCATGTTAGGTCTAGGTTAGGCCTGGGATTTTCACTCATCAGACTCATACTTTCGCATTCTTCACATACTTGTCGAACTGATCCTGGGTTTTTTGTGGTTTGGAACACGTAGTAATGTGGTACCACACTGAAACATTCAATTAAACCTGGTCTTGATAAATATTTTAGAGGATAACGCATGTAAGGTCTAGGTTAGCCGTGGGATTTTCACTCATCAGACTCATACTTTCGCATATTTCTCATACTTCATGGCTAGATCCTGGGCTATTTCTGGATTGGATCACGTAATAAAGTGGTACCACACTGAAACATTCAATGAAACCTGTTCTGGATAAATATTTTAGAGGATAACGCATCTTAGGTCTGGGTTAGGTCTAAGATTTGCCCTCATCAGGCTCACAGTTTCGCGTTTTTCACATACTTGTTAAACAGATCCTGGGTTTTTTCTGGTTTGGATCACGTAGTAATGTGGTAGCACACTAATACAGTTAATTAAACCTGGTTTCGATCAATATTTTAGAGGATCACGCAAGCTGGGTCTGGGATAGGTCTGGGATTAGCCCTCATCAGACTCATACTTTCGCACACTTCACATACTCGTTGACAAGACCCTGGGTTTTTTTCTGGCTTGGATCACGTAGTAATGTGGTTCCACACTGAAACAGTCGATTAAACTTGGCTTCGATCAATATTTTAGAGGATAACGCAAGTTAGGTCTGGGATAGGTCTGGGATTTGCCCTCATCAGGCTCATACTTTCGCGTTTTTCACATACTTGTTGAACGGATCCTGGGTTTTTTCTGGTTTGGTTCACGTAGTAATGTGGTACCACGCTGAAACAGTCAATTAAACCTGGTTTCGATCAATATTTTAGAGGATAACGCATGTTAGGTCTAGGTTAGGCCTGGGATTTTCACTCATCAGACTCATACTTTCGCATTCTTCACATACTTGTCGAACTGATCCTGGGTTTTTTGTGGTTTGGAACACGTAGTAATGTGGTACCACACTGAAACATTCAATTAAACCTGGTCTTGATAAATATTTTAGAGGATAACGCATGTAAGGTCTAGGTTAGCCGTGGGATTTTCACTCATCAGACTCATACTTTCGCATATTTCTCATACTTCATGGCTAGATCCTGGGCTATTTCTGGATTGGATCACGTAGTAAAGTGATACCACACTGAAACATTCAATGAAACCTGGTCTGGAAAAAAATTTTAGAGGATAACGCATGTTAGGTCAAGGTTAGGTCTAAGATTTGCCCTCATCAGGCTCACAGTTTCGCGTTTTTCACATACTTGTTGAACAGATCCTGGGTTTTTTCTGGTTTGTATCACGTAGTCATGTGGTACCACACTGAAACAGTCGATGAAACCTGGTTTCGATCAATATCTTAGAGGATAACGCAAGTTAAGTCTGGGATTGGTCTGGGATTTGACCTCATCAGACTCATACTTTCGCACACTTCACATACTCGTTGAACAGATCCTGGGTTATTTTCTGGTTTGGATCACATAGTAATGTGGTACCACACTGAAACAGTCGATTAAACCAGGTTTCGATCAATATTTTTGAGGACAACGCATGTTAGGTCTAGGTTAGGCCTGGGATTTTCACTCATCAGACTCATACTTTCGCATTCTTCACATACTTGTCGAACTGATCCTGGGTTTTTTGTGGTTTGGATCACGTAGTAATGTGGTACCACACTGAAACATTCAATTAAACCTGGTCTTGATAAATATTTTAGAGGATAACGCATGATAGGTCTGGGATAGGTCTGGGATTAGCCCTCATCAGACTCATACTTTCGCACACTTCACATACTCGTTGACGAGATCCTGGGTTTTTTTCTAGTTTGGATCACGCAGTAATGTGGTACCACACTGAAACAGTCGATTAAACCTGGTTTCGATCAATATTTTTGAGGATAACGCATGTTAGGTCTGGGATAAGTCTGGGATTAGCCCTCATCAGACTCATACTTTCGCTTTCTTCACATACTTGTTGAACGGATCCTGGGCTTTTTATGGATTGCATCACGTAGTAATGTAGTACCACACTGAAACAGTCAATGAAAACTGGTTTCCATCAATATTTTAGAGGACAACGCAAGTTAGGTCTAGGTAAGGCCTGAGATTTTCACTGATCAGACTCATACATTCGCATTCTTAACATACTGGTTGAACGGATCCTGGGTTTTTTCTGGTTTGGATCACGTAGTAATGTGGTACCACACTGAAACATTCAATTAAACCTGGTCTTGATAATTATTTTAGAGGATAACGCATGTTAGGTCTGGGTTACGTCTAGGATTTGCCCTCATCAGGCTCATACTTTCGCATATTTCTCATACTTCATGGCTAGATCCTGGGCTGTTTCTGCATTGTATCACGTAGTAATGTGGTACCACACTAAAACAGTAAATTAAACCTGGTTTCGATCAATATTTTAGAGGATCACGCAAGCTAGGTCTGGGATAGGTCTGGGATTAGCCCTCATCAGACTCATACTTTCGCACACTTCACATACTCGTTGACAAGATCCTGGGTTTTTTTCTGGCTTGGATCACGTAGTAATGTGGTTCCACACTGAAACAGTCGATTAAACTTGGCTTCGATCAATATTTTAGAGGATAACGCAAGTTAGGTCTGGGATAGGTCTGGGATTTGCCCTCGTCAGGCTCATACTTTCGCGTTTTTCACATACTTGTTGAACGGATCCTGGGTTTTTCCTGGTTTGGGTCACGTAGTAATGTGGTACCACACTGAAACATTCAATTAAACCTGGTCTTCATAAATATTTTAGAGGATAACGCATGTCAGGTCGGGGTTACGTCTAGGATTTGCCCTCATCAGGCTCATACTTTCGCATATTTCTCATACTTCATGGCTAGATCCTGGGCTGTTTCTGCATTGTATCACGTAGTAATGTGGTACCACGCTGAAACTGTCAATTAAACCTGGTTTCGATCAATATTTTAGAGGATAACGCAAGTTAGGTCTGGCATAGGTCTGGGATTCGCCCTCATCAGGCTCATACGTTCGCACACTTCACATACTCGTTGACAAGATCCTGGGTTTTTTTCTGGCTTGGATCACGTAGTAATGTGGTTCCACACCGAAGCAGTCGATTAAACTTGGCTTCGATCAATATTTTAGAGGATAACGCAAGTTAGGTCTGGGATAGGTCTGGGATTTGCCCTCATCAGGCTCATACTTTCGCAGTTTTAACATACATGTTGACCTGATCGAGGGTTTTTTCTGCTTTGGATCACGTAGTAAAGTGGTACCACACTGAAACGTTCAATGAAACCTGGTCTGGATAAATATTTTAGAGGATAACGCATGTTAGGTCTGGGTTACGTCTAGGATTTGCCCTCATCAGGCTCATACTTTCGCATATTTCTCATACTTCATGGCTAGATCCTGGGCTATTTCTGGATTGGATCACGTAGTAAAGTGGTACCACACTGAAACATTCAATGAAACCTGGTCTTCATAAATATTTTAGAGGATAACGCATGTTAGGTCGGGGTTACGTCTAGGATTTGCCCTCATCAGGCTCATTCTTTCGCATATTTCTCATACTTGATGGCTATATCCTGGGCTTTTTCTGGATTGCATCACGTAGTAACGTATTACCACACTGAAACAGTCAATGAAACCTGGTTTCCATCAATATTTCAGAGGACAACGCAAGTTAGGTCTAGGTAAGGCCTGAGATTTTCACTGATCAGACTCATACTTTCGCCTTCTTCACATACTTGTTGAACGGATCCTGGGTTTTTTCTGGTTTGGAACACGTAGTAATGTGGTACCACACTGAAACATTCAATTAAACCTGGTCTTGATAAATATTTTAGAGAATAACGCATGTTAGGTCTGGGTTAGGTCTAGGATTTGCCCTCATCAGGATCATACTTTCGCATATTTCTCATACTTCATGGCTAGATCCTGGGCTATTTCTGGATTGGATCACGTAGTAAAGTGGTACCACACTGAAACATTCAATGCAACCTGGTCTGGATAAAAATTTTAGAGGATAACGCATGTTAGGTCAAGGTTAGGTCTAAGATTTGCCCTCATCAGGCTCACAGTTTCGCGTTTTTCACATACTTGTCGAACAGATCCTGGGTTTTTTGTGGTTTGGATAACGTAGTAATGTGGTACCACACTGAAACATTCAATTAAACCTGGTCTTGATAAATATTTTAGAGGATAACGCATGTTAGGTCTGGGATAGGTCTGGGATTAGCCCTCATCAGACTCATACTTTCGCTTTCTTCATACTTGTTGAACGGATCCTGGGCTTTTTCTGGATTGCATCACGTAGTAATGTAGTACCACACTGAAACAGTCAATGAAACCTGGTTTCCATCAATATTTTAGAGGACAACGCAAGTTAGGTCTAGGTAAGGCCTGAGATTTTCACTGATCAGACTCATACATTCGCATTCTTCACATACTTGTTGAACGGATCCTGGGTTTTTTCTGGTTTGGATCACGTAGTAATGTGGTACCACACTGAAACATTCAATTAACCCTGGTCTTGATAAATATTTTAGAGGATAACGCATGTTAGGTCTGGGTTACGTCTAGGATTTGCCCTCATCAGGCTCATACTTTCGCATATTTCTCATACTTCATGGCTAGATCCTGGGCTGTTTCTGCATTGTATCACGTAGTAATGTGGTACCACGCTGAAACAGTCAATTAACCTTGGTTTCGATCAATATTTTAGAGGATAACGCAAGTTAGGTCTGGGATAGGTCTAGGATTTGCCCTCATCAGGCTCTTACTATCGCATATTACTCATACTTCATGGCTAGATCCTGGGCTATTTCTGGATTGGATCACGTAATAAAGTGGTACCACACTGAAACATTCAATGAAACCTGTTCTGGATAAATATTTTAGAGGATAACGCATCTTAGGTCTGGGTTAGGTCTAAGATTTGCCCTCATCAGGCTCACAGTTTCGCGTTTTTCACGTACTTGTTAAACAGATCCTGGGTTTTTTCTGGTTTGGATCACGTAGTAATGTGGTAGCACACTAATACAGTTAATTAAACCTGGTTTCGATCAATATTTTAGAGGATCACGCAAGCTGGGTCTGGGATAGGTCTGGGATTAGCCCTCATCAGACTCATACTTTCGCACACTTCACATACTCGTTGACAAGACCCTGGGTTTTTTTCTGGCTTGGATCACGTAGTAATGTGGTTCCACACTGAAACAGTCGATTAAACTTGGCTTCGATCAATATTTTAGAGGATAACGCAAGTTAGGTCTGGGATAGGTCTGGGATTTGCCCTCATCAGGCTCATACTTTCGCGTTTTTCACATACTTGTTGAACGGATCCTGGGTTTTTTCTGGTTTGGTTCACGTAGTAATGTGGTACCACGCTGAAACAGTCAATTAAACCTGGTTTCCATCAATATTTTAGAGGATAACGCATGTTAGGTCTAGGTTAGGCCTGGGATTTTCACTCATCAGACTCATACTTTCGCATTCTTCACATACTTGTCGAACTGATCCTGGGTTTTTTGTGGTTTGGAACACGTAGTAATGTGGTACCACACTGAAACATTCAATTAAACCTGGTCTTGATAAATATTTTAGAGGATAACGCATGTAAGGTCTAGGTTAGCCGTGGGATTTTCACTCATCAGACTCATACTTTCGCATATTTCTCATACTTCATGGCTAGATCCTGGGCTATTTCTGGATTGGATCACGTAGTAAAGTGGTACCACACTGAAACATTCAATGAAACCTGGTCTGGAAAAAAATTTTAGAGGATAACGCATGTTAGGTCAAGGTTAGGTCTAAGATTTGCCCTCATCAGGCTCACAGTTTCGCGTTTTTCACATACTTGTTGAACAGATCCTGGGTTTTTTCTGGTTTGTATCACGCAGTACTGTGGTACCACACTGAAACAGTCCATTAAACCTGGTTTGGATCAATATTTTAGAGGATAACGCATGTTAGGTCTAGGTTAGGCCTGGGATTTTCACTCATCAGACTCATACTTTCGCATTCTTCACATACTTGTCGAACTGATCCTGGGTTTTTTGTGGTTTGGATCACGTAGTAATGTGGTACCACACTGAAACATTCAATTAAACCTGGTCTTGATAAATATTTTAGAGGATCACGCAAGCTGGGTCTGGGATAGGTCTGGGATTAGCCCTCATCAGGCTCATACTTTCGCACACTTCACATACTCGTTGACAAGACCCTGGGTTTTTTTCTGGCTTGGATCACGTAGTAATGTGGTTCCACACTGAAACAGTCGATTAAACTTGGCTTCGATCAATATTTTAGAGGATAACGCAAGTTAGGTCTGGGATAGGTCTGGGATTTGCCCTCATCAGGCTCATACTTTCGCGTTTTTCACATACTTGTTGAACGGATCCTGGGTTTTTTCTGGTTTGGTTCACGTAGTAATGTGGTACCACGCTGAAACAGTCAATTAAACCTGGTTTCGATCAATATTTTAGAGGATAACGCAAGTTAGGTCTGGCATAGGTCTGGGATTCGCCCTCATCAGGCTCATACTTTCGCGTTTTTCACATACTTGTTGAACAGATCCTGGGTTTTTTCTGGTTTGTATCACGTAGTAGTGTGGTACCACACTGAAACAGTCCATTAAACCTGGTTTGGATCAATATTTTAGAGGATAACGCATGTTAGGTCCAGATTAGGTCTGGGATTTTCGCTCATGAGACTCATACTTTCGCATTCTTCACATACTTGTTGAACGGATCCAGGGTTTTTTCTGGTTTGGTTCATGTAGTAATGTGGTACCACACTGAAACAGTCGATTAAACCAGGTTTCGATCAATATTTTTGAGGATAACGCATGTTAGGTCTAGGTTAGGCCTGGGATTTTCACTCATCAGACTCATACTTTCGCATTCTTCACATACCTGTTGAACGGATCCTGGGTTTTTTCTGGTTTGGATCACGTAGTAATGTGGGTCCACACTGAAACAATCAACTAAACCTGGTCTTGATAAATATTTTAGAGGATAACGCATGTTAGGTCTGGGATAGGTCTGGGATTTGCCCTCATCAGACTCATACTTTCGCACACTTCACATACTCGTTGAACAGATCCTGCGTTATGTTCTGGTTTGGATCACACAGTAATGTGGTACCACACTGAAACATTCAATTAAACCTGGTCTTCATAAATATTTTAGAGGATAACGCATGTTAGGTCTGGGTTAGGTCTAGGATTTGCCCTCATCAGGCTCATACTTTCGCATATTTCTCATACTTCATGGCTAGATCCTGGGCTATTTCTGGATTGGATCACGTAGTAAAGTGGTACCACACTGAAACATTCAATGAAACCTGGTCTGGATAAATATTTTAGAGGACAACGCATCTTAGGTCTGGGTTAGGTCTAAGATTTGCCCTCATCAGGCTCACAGTTTCGCGTTTTTCACATACTTGTTGAACAGATCCTGGTTTTTTTCTGGTTTGGATCACGAAGTAGTGTGGTACCACACTGAAACAGTCCATTAAACCTGGTTTCGCTCAAATTTTTAGAGGATAACGCATGTTAGGTCTAGATTAGGTCTGGGATTTGCTCTCATCAGGCTCATTCTTTCGCATATTTCTCATACTTGATGGCTATATCCTGGGCTTTTTCTGGATTGCATCACGTAGTAACGTAGTACCACACTGAAACAGTCAATGAAACCTGGTTTCCATCAATATTTTAGAGGACAACGCAAGTTAGGTCTAGGTAAGGCCTGAGATTTTCACTGATCAGACTCATACTTTCGCCTTCTTCACATACTTGTTGAACGGATCCTGGGTTTTTTCTAGTTTGGTTCACGTAATAATGTGGTACCTCACTGACACAGTCGATTAAACCTGGTTTCGATCAATATTTTAGAGGATAACGCAAGTTAGGTCTAGGTTAGGCCCGGGATTTTCACTCATCAGACTCATATTTCGCATTCTTCACATACTTGTTGAACGGATCCAGGGTTTTTTCTGGTTTGGTTCATGTAGTAATGTGGTACCACACTGAAACAGTCGATTAAACCAGGTTTCGATCAATATTTTTGAGGATAACGCATGTTAGGTCTAGGTTAGGCCTGGGATTTTCACTCATCAGACTCATACTTTCGCATTCTTCACATACCTGTTGAACGGATCCTGGGTTTTTTCTGGTTTGGATCACGTAGTAATGTGGGTCCACACTGAAACAATCAACTAAACCTGGCCTTCATAAATATTTTAGAGGATAACGCATGTTAGGTCTGGGTTACGTCTAGGATTTGCCCTCATCAGGCTCATACTTTCGCATATTTCTCATACTTCATGGCTAGATCCTGGGCTGTTTCTGCATTGTATCACGTAGTAATGTGGTACCACGCTGAAACAGTCAATTAAACCTGGTTTCGATCAATATTTTAGAGGATAACGCAAGTTAGGTCTGGCATAGGTCTGGGATTCGCCCTCATCAGGCTCATACTTTCGCGTTTTTCACATACTTGTTGAACAGACCCTGGGTTTTTTCTGGTTTGGATCACGTAGTAATGTGGTACCTCACTGACACAGTCGATTAAACCTGGTTTCGATCAATATTTTAGAGGATAACGCAAGTTAGGTCTAGGTTAGGCCCGGGATTTTCACTCATCAGACTCATATTTCGCATTCTTCACATACTTGTTGAACGGATCCAGGGTTTTTTCTGGTTTGGTTCATGTAGTAATGTGGTACCACACTGAAACAGTCGATTAAACCAGGTTTCGATCAATATTTTTGAGGATAACGCATGTTAGGTCTAGGTTAGGCCTGGGATTTTCACTCATCAGACTCATACTTTCGCATTCTTCACATACTTGTCGAACTGATCCTGGGTTTTTTGTGGTTTGGAACACGTAGTAATGTGGTACCACACTGAAACATTCAATTAAACCTGGTCTTGATAAATATTTTAGAGGATAACGCATGTAAGGTCTAGGTTAGCCGTGGGATTTTCACTCATCAGACTCATACTTTCGCATATTTCTCATACTTCATGGCTAGATCCTGGGCTATTTCTGGATTGGATCACGTAATAAAGTGGTACCACACTGAAACATTCAATGAAACCTGTTCTGGATAAATATTTTAGAGGATAACGCATCTTAGGTCTGGGTTAGGTCTAAGATTTGCCCTCATCAGGCTCACAGTTTCGCGTTTTTCACATACTTGTTAAACAGATCCTGGGTTTTTTCTGGTTTGGATCACGTAGTAATGTGGTAGCACACTAATACAGTTAATTAAACCTGGTTTCGATCAATATTTTAGAGGATCACGCAAGCTGGGTCTGGGATAGGTCTGGGATTAGCCCTCATCAGACTCATACTTTCGCACACTTCACATACTCGTTGACAAGACCCTGGGTTTTTTTCTGGCTTGGATCACGTAGTAATGTGGTTCCACACTGAAACAGTCGATTAAACTTGGCTTCGATCAATATTTTAGAGGATAACGCAAGTTAGGTCTGGGATAGGTCTGGGATTTGCCCTCATCAGGCTCATACTTTCGCGTTTTTCACATACTTGTTGAACGGATCCTGGGTTTTTTCTGGTTTGGTTCACGTAGTAATGTGGTACCACGCTGAAACAGTCAATTAAACCTGGTTTCGATCAATATTTTAGAGGATAACGCATGTTAGGTCTAGGTTAGGCCTGGGATTTTCACTCATCAGACTCATACTTTCGCATTCTTCACATACTTGTCGAACTGATCCTGGGTTTTTTGTGGTTTGGAACACGTAGTAATGTGGTACCACACTGAAACATTCAATTAAACCTGGTCTTGATAAATATTTTAGAGGATAACGCATGTAAGGTCTAGGTTAGCCGTGGGATTTTCACTCATCAGACTCATACTTTCGCATATTTCTCATACTTCATGGCTAGATCCTGGGCTATTTCTGGATTGGATCACGTAGTAAAGTGATACCACACTGAAACATTCAATGAAACCTGGTCTGGAAAAAAATTTTAGAGGATAACGCATGTTAGGTCAAGGTTAGGTCTAAGATTTGCCCTCATCAGGCTCACAGTTTCGCGTTTTTCACATACTTGTTGAACAGATCCTGGGTTTTTTCTGGTTTGTATCACGTAGTCATGTGGTACCACACTGAAACAGTCGATGAAACCTGGTTTCGATCAATATCTTAGAGGATAACGCAAGTTAAGTCTGGGATTGGTCTGGGATTTGACCTCATCAGACTCATACTTTCGCACACTTCACATACTCGTTGAACAGATCCTGGGTTATTTTCTGGTTTGGATCACATAGTAATGTGGTACCACACTGAAACAGTCGATTAAACCAGGTTTCGATCAATATTTTTGAGGACAACGCATGTTAGGTCTAGGTTAGGCCTGGGATTTTCACTCATCAGACTCATACTTTCGCATTCTTCACATACTTGTCGAACTGATCCTGGGTTTTTTGTGGTTTGGATCACGTAGTAATGTGGTACCACACTGAAACATTCAATTAAACCTGGTCTTGATAAATATTTTAGAGGATAACGCATGATAGGTCTGGGATAGGTCTGGGATTAGCCCTCATCAGACTCATACTTTCGCACACTTCACATACTCGTTGACGAGATCCTGGGTTTTTTTCTAGTTTGGATCACGCAGTAATGTGGTACCACACTGAAACAGTCGATTAAACCTGGTTTCGATCAATATTTTTGAGGATAACGCATGTTAGGTCTGGGATAAGTCTGGGATTAGCCCTCATCAGACTCATACTTTCGCTTTCTTCACATACTTGTTGAACGGATCCTGGGCTTTTTATGGATTGCATCACGTAGTAATGTAGTACCACACTGAAACAGTCAATGAAAACTGGTTTCCATCAATATTTTAGAGGACAACGCAAGTTAGGTCTAGGTAAGGCCTGAGATTTTCACTGATCAGACTCATACATTCGCATTCTTAACATACTGGTTGAACGGATCCTGGGTTTTTTCTGGTTTGGATCACGTAGTAATGTGGTACCACACTGAAACATTCAATTAAACCTGGTCTTGATAATTATTTTAGAGGATAACGCATGTTAGGTCTGGGTTACGTCTAGGATTTGCCCTCATCAGGCTCATACTTTCGCATATTTCTCATACTTCATGGCTAGATCCTGGGCTGTTTCTGCATTGTATCACGTAGTAATGTGGTACCACGCTGAAACAGTAAATTAAACCTGGTTTCGATCAATATTTTAGAGGATCACGCAAGTTAGGTCTGGCATAGGTCTGGGATTCGCCCCCATCAGGCTCATACTTTCGCACACTTCACATACTCGTTGAACAGATCCTGCGTTATTTTCTGGTTTGGATCACACAGTAATGTGGTACCACACTGAAACATTCAATTAAACCTGGTCTTCATAAATATTTTAGAGGATAACGCATGTTAGGTCTAGGTTAGCCGTGGGATTTTCACTCATCAGACTCATACTTTCGCACACTTCACATACTCGTTGACAAGACCCTGGGTTTTTTTCTGGCTTGGATCACGTAGTAATGTGGTTCCACACTGAAACAGTCGATTAAACTTGGCTTCGATCAATATTTTAGAGGATAACGCAAGTTAGGTCTGGGATAGGTCTGGGATTTGCCCTCATCAGGCTCATACTTTCGCGTTTTTCACATACTTGTTGAACGGATCCTGGGTTTTTTCTGGTTTGGTTCACGTAGTAATGTGGTACCACGCTGAAACAGTCAATTAAACCTGGTTTCCATCAATATTTTAGAGGATAACGCATGATAGGTCTAGGTTAGGCCTGGGATTTTCACTCATCAGACTCATACTTTCGCATTCTTCACATACTTGTCGAACTGATCCTGGGTTTTTTGTGGTTTGGAACACGTAGTAATGTGGTACCACACTGAAACATTCAATTAAACCTGGTCTTGATAAATATTTTAGAGGATAACGCATGTAAGGTCTAGGTTAGCCGTGGGATTTTCACTCATCAGACTCATACTTTCGCATATTTCTCATACTTCATGGCTAGATCCTGGGCTATTTCTGGATTGGATCACGTAGTAAAGTGGTACCACACTGAAACATTCAATGAAACCTGGTCTGGAAAAAAATTTTAGAGGATAACGCATGTTAGGTCAAGGTTAGGTCTAAGATTTGCCCTCATCAGGCTCACAGTTTCGCGTTTTTCACATACTTGTTGAACAGATCCTGGGTTTTTTCTGGTTTGTATCACGCAGTACTGTGGTACCACACTGAAACAGTCCATTAAACCTGGTTTGGATCAATATTTTAGAGGATAACGCATGTTAGGTCTAGGTTAGGCCTGGGATTTTCACTCATCAGACTCATACTTTCGCATTCTTCACATACTTGTCGAACTGATCCTGGGTTTTTTGTGGTTTGGATCACGTAGTAATGTGGTACCACACTGAAACATTCAATTAAACCTGGTCTTGATAAATATTTTAGAGGATAACGCATGATAGGTCTGGGATAGGTCTGGGATTAGCCCTCATCAGACTCATACTTTCGCTTTCTTCACATACTTGTTGAACGGATCCTGGGCTTTTTATGGATTGCATCACGTAGTAATGTAGTACCACACTGAAACAGTCAATGAAAACTGGTTTCCATCAATATTTTAGAGGACAACGCAAGTTAGGTCTAGGTAAGGCCTGAGATTTTCACTGATCAGACTCATACATTCGCATTCTTCACATACTTGTTGAACGGATCCTGGGTTTTTTCTGGTTTGGATCACGTAGTAATGTGGTACCACACTGAAACATTCAATTAAACCTGGTCTTGATAAATATTTTAGAGGATAACGCATGTTAGGTCTGGGTTACGTCTAGGATTTGCCCTCATCAGGCTCATACTTTCGCATATTTCTCATACTTCATGGCTAGATCCGGGGCTGTTTCTGCATTGTATCACGTAGTAATGTGGTACCACACTAAAACAGTAAATTAAACCTGGTTTCGATCAATATTTTAGAGGATAACGCATGTTAGGTCAAGGTTAGGTCTAAGATTTGCCCTCATCAGGCTCACAGTTTCGCGTTTTTCACATACTTGTCGAACAGATCCTGGGTTTTTTGTGGTTTGGATCACGTAGTAATGTGGTACCACACTGAAACATTCAATTAAACCTGGTCTTGATAAATATTTTAGAGAATAACGCATGTTAGGTCTGGGTTAGGTCTAGGATTTGCCCTCATCAGGATCATACTTTCGCATATTTCTCATACTTCATGGCTAGATCCTGGGCTATTTCTGGATTGGATCACGTAGTAAAGTGGTACCACACTGAAACATTCAATGCAACCTGGTCTGGATAAAAATTTTAGAGGATAACGCATGTTAGGTCAAGGTTAGGTCTAAGATTTGCCCTCATCAGGCTCACAGTTTCGCGTTTTTCACATACTTGTCGAACAGATCCTGGGTTTTTTGTGGTTTGGATCACGTAGTAATGTGGTACCACACTGAAACATTCAATTAAACCTGGTCTTGATAAATATTTTAGAGGATAACGCATGTTAGGTCTGGGATAGGTCTGGGATTAGCCCTCATCAGACTCATACTTTCGCTTTCTTCATACTTGTTGAACGGATCCTGGGCTTTTTCTGGATTGCATCACGTAGTAATGTAGTACCACACTGAAACAGTCAATGAAACCTGGTTTCCATCAATATTTTAGAGGACAACGCAAGTTAGGTCTAGGTAAGGCCTGAGATTTTCACTGATCAGACTCATACATTCGCATTCTTCACATACTTGTTGAACGGATCCTGGGTTTTTTCTGGTTTGGATCACGTAGTAATGTGGTACCACACTGAAACATTCAATTAACCCTGGTCTTGATAAATATTTTAGAGGATAACGCATGTTAGGTCTGGGTTACGTCTAGGATTTGCCCTCATCAGGCTCATACTTTCGCATATTTCTCATACTTCATGGCTAGATCCTGGGCTGTTTCTGCATTGTATCACGTAGTAATGTGGTACCACGCTGAAACAGTCAATTAACCTTGGTTTCGATCAATATTTTAGAGGATAACGCAAGTTAGGTCTGGGATAGGTCTAGGATTTGCCCTCATCAGGCTCTTACTATCGCATATTACTCATACTTCATGGCTAGATCCTGAGCTATTTCTGGATTGGATCACGTAATAAAGTGGTACCACACTGAAACATTCAATGAAACCTGTTCTGGATAAATATTTTAGAGGATAACGCATCTTAGGTCTGGGTTAGGTCTAAGATTTGCCCTCATCAGGCTCACAGTTTCGCGTTTTTCACATACTTGTTAAACAGATCCTGGGTTTTTTCTGGTTTGGATCACGTAGTAATGTGGTAGCACACTAATACAGTTAATTAAACCTGGTTTCGATCAATATTTTAGAGGATCACGTAAGCTGGGTCTGGGATAGGTCTGGGATTAGCCCTCATCAGACTCATACTTTCGCACACTTCACATACTCGTTGACAAGACCCTGGGTTTTTTTCTGGCTTGGATCACGTAGTAATGTGGTTCCACACTGAAACAGTCGATTAAACTTGGCTTCGATCAATATTTTAGAGGATAACGCAAGTTAGGTCTGGGATAGGTCTGGGATTTGCCCTCATCAGGCTCATACTTTCGCGTTTTTCACATACTTGTTGAACGGATCCTGGGTTTTTTCTGGTTTGGTTCACGTAGTAATGTGGTACCACGCTGAAACAGTCAATTAAACCTGGTTTCCATCAATATTTTAGAGGATAACGCATGTTAGGTCTAGGTTAGGCCTGGGATTTTCACTCATCAGACTCATACTTTCGCATTCTTCACATACTTGTCGAACTGATCCTGGGTTTTTTGTGGTTTGGAACACGTAGTAATGTGGTACCACACTGAAACATTCAATTAAACCTGGTCTTGATAAATATTTTAGAGGATAACGCATGTAAGGTCTAGGTTAGCCGTGGGATTTTCACTCATCAGACTCATACTTTCGCATATTTCTCATACTTCATGGCTAGATCCTGGGCTATTTCTGGATTGGATCACGTAGTAAAGTGGTACCACACTGAAACATTCAATGAAACCTGGTCTGGAAAAAAATTTTAGAGGATAACGCATGTTAGGTCAAGGTTAGGTCTAAGATTTGCCCTCATCAGGCTCACAGTTTCGCGTTTTTCACATACTTGTTGAACAGATCCTGGGTTTTTTCTGGTTTGTATCACGCAGTACTGTGGTACCACACTGAAACAGTTCATTAAACCTGGTTTGGATCAATATTTTAGAGGATAACGCATGTTAGGTCTAGGTTAGGCCTGGGATTTTCACTCATCAGACTCATACTTTCGCATTCTTCACATACTTGTCGAACTGATCCTGGGTTTTTTGTGGTTTGGATCACGTAGTAATGTGGTACCACACTGAAACATTCAATTAAACCTGGTCTTGATAAATATTTTAGAGGATAACGCATGATAGGTCTGGGATAGGTCTGGGATTAGCCCTCATCAGACTCATACTTTCGCACACTTCACATACTCGTTGACGAGATCCTGGGTTTTTTTCTAGTTTGGATCACGCAGTAATGTGGTACCACACTGAAACAGTCGATTAAACCTGGTTTCGATCAATATTTTTGAGGATAACGCATGTTAGGTCTGGGATAAATCTGGGATTAGCCCTCATCAGACTCATACTTTCGCTTTCTTCACATACTTGTTGAACGGATCCTGGGCTTTTTATGGATTGCATCACGTAGTAATGTAGTACCACACTGAAACAGTCAATGAAAACTGGTTTCCATCAATATTTTAGAGGACAACGCAAGTTAGGTCTAGGTAAGGCCTGAGATTTTCACTGATCAGACTCATACATTCGCATTCTTCACATACTTGTTGAACGGATCCTGGGTTTTTTCTGGTTTGGATCACGTAGTAATGTGGTACCACACTGAAACATTCAATTAAACCTGGTCTTGATAAATATTTTAGAGGATAACGCATGTTAGGTCTGGGTTACGTCTAGGATTTGCCCTCATCAGGCTCATACTTTCGCATATTTCTCATACTTCATGGCTAGATCCGGGGCTGTTTCTGGATTGGATCACGTAGTAAAGTGGTACCACACTGAAACATTCAATGAAACCTGGTCTGGATAAATATTTTAGAGGACAACGCATCTTAGGTCTGGGTTAGGTCTAAGATTTGCCCTCATCAGGCTAACAGTTTCGCGTTTTTCACATACTTGTTGAACAGATCCTGGTTTTTTTCTGGTTTGGATCACGAAGTAGTGTGGTACCACACTGAAACAGTCCATTAAACCTGGTTTCGCTCAAATTTTTAGAGGATAACGCAATGTTAGGTCTAGATTAGGTCTGGGATTTGCTCCCATCAGGCTCATTCTTTCGCATATTTCTCATACTTGATGGCTATATCCTGGGCTTTTTCTGGATTGCATCACGTAGTAACGTAGTACCACACTGAAACAGTCAATGAAACCTGGTTTCCATCAATATTTTAGAGGACAACGCAAGTTAGGTCTAGGTAAGGCCTGAGATTTTCACTGATCAGACTCATACATTCGCATTCTTCACATACTTGTAGAACGGATCCTGGGTTTTTTCTGGTTTGGATCACGTAGTAATGTGGTACCACACTGAAACATTCAATTAAACCTGGTCTTGATAAATATTTTAGAGGATAACGCATGTTAGGTCTGGGTTACGTCTAGGATTTGCCCTCATCAGGCTCATACTTTCGCATATTTCTCATACTTCATGGCTAGATCCTGGGCTGTTTCTGCATTGTTTCACGTAGTAATGTGGTACCACGCTGAAACAGTCAATTAAACCTGGTTTCGATCAATATTTTAGAGGATAACGCAAGTTAAGTCTGGGATAGGTCTAGGATTTGCCCTCATCAGGCTCTTACTATCGCATATTACTCATACTTCATGGCTAGATCCTGGGCTATTTCTGGATTGGATCACGTAGTAGAGTGGTACCACACTGAAACATTCAATGAAACCTGTTCTGGATAAATATTTTAGAGGATAACGCATCTTAGGTCTGGGTTAGGTCTAAGATTTGCCCTGATCAGGCTCACAGTTTCGCGTTTTTCACATACTTGTTAAACAGATCCTGGGTTTTTTCTGGTTTGGATCACGTAGTAATGTGGTAGCACACTAAAACAGTCAATTAAACCTGGTTTCGATCAATATTTTAGAGGATCACGCAAGCTGGGTCTGGGATAGGTCTGGGATTAGCCCTCATCAGACTCATACTTTCGCACACTTCACATACTCGTTGACAAGACCCTGGGTTTTTTTCTGGCTTGGATCACGTAGTAATGTGGTTCCACACTGAAACAGTCGATTAAACTTGGCTTCGATCAATATTTTAGAGGATAACGCAAGTTAGGTCTGGGTTAGGCCTGGGATTTGCCCTCATCAGACTCATACTTTCGCATTCTTCACATACTTGTTGAACGGATCCTGGGTTTTTTCTGGTTTGGATCACGCAGTAATGTGGTACCACACTGAAACAGTCGATTAAACCTGATCTTGATAAATATTTTAGAGGATAACGCATGTTAGGTCTGGGTTAGGTCTGGGATTTGCCCTCATCAGGCTCATACTTTCGCATTCTTCACATACTTGTTGAACGGATCCTGGGTTTTTTCTGGTTTGGATCACGTAGTAATGTGGTACCACACTGAAACATTCAAATAAACCAGGTCTTGACAAATATTTTAGATGATAACGCATGTTAGGTCTGGGTTAGGTCTAGGATTTGCCCCCATCAGGCTCATACTTTCGCATATTTCTCATACTTCATGGCTAGATCCTGGGCTATTTCTGGATTGGATCACGTAGTAATGTGGTACCACACTGAAACAGTCAATTAAACCTGGTTTCGATCAATATTTTAGAGGACAATGCAAGTTAGGTCTGGCATAGGTCTGGGATTCGCCCTCATCAGACTCATACTTTCGCGTTTTTCACATACTTGTTGAACTGATCGAGAGTTTTTTCTGCTTTGGATCACGTAGTAAAGTGGTACCACACTGAAACAGTCCATTAAACCTGGTTTGGATCAATATTTTTGAGGATAACGCATGTTAGGTCTAGGTTAGGCCGGGGAATTTCACTCATCAGGCTCATACTTTCGCATATTTCTCATACTTCATGGCTAGATCCTGGGCTGTTTCTGGATTGTATCACATAGTAATGTGGTACCACGCTGAAACAGTCGATTAAACCTGGATTCGATCAATATTTTAGAGGATAACGCATGTTAGGTCTAGGTTAGGCCTGGGATTTGCCCTCATCAGGGTCATACTTTCGCGTTTTTCACATACTTGTTGAACTGGTCCTCGGTTTTTTCTGGTTTGGATCACGTAGTAATGTGGTACCACACTGAAACAGTCGATTAAACCTGGATTCGATCAATATTTTTGAGGATAACGCATGTTAGGTCTAGGTTAGGCCGGGGAATTTCACTCATCAGGCTCATACTTTCGCATATTTCTCATACTTCATGGCTAGATCCTGGGCTGTTTCTGGATTGTATCACATAGTAATGTGGTACCACGCTGAAACAGTCGATTAAACCTGGATTCGATCAATATTTTAGAGGATAACGCATGTTAGGTCTAGGTTAGGCCTGGGATTTGCCCTCATCAGGGTCATACTTTCGCGTTTTTCACATACTTGTTGAACTGGTCCTCGGTTTTTTCTGGTTTGGATCACGTAGCAATGTGGTACCACACTAAAACGGTCCATTTAACCTGGTTTGGATCAATATTTTAGAGGATAACGCATGTTAGGTCTAGGTTAGCCCTGGGATTTTCACTCATCAGACTCATACTTTCGCATTCTTCACATACTTGTTGAACGGATCCTGGGTTTTTTCTGGTTTCGTTAACGTAGTAATGTGGTACCACACTGAAACATTCAATTAAACCTGATCTTGATAAATATTTGAGAGGATAACGCATGTTAGGTTTGGGTTAAGTCCTGGATTTGCCCTCATCAGTCTCATACTTTCGCATATTTCTCATACTTCATGGCTAGATCCTGGGCTGTTTCTGGATTGTATCACGTAGTAATTTGGTACCACGCTGAAACAGTCAATTAAACCTGGTTTCGATCAATATTTTGCAGGATAACGCAAGTTAGGTCTGGCATAGGTCTGGGATTCGCCCTCATCAGACTCATACTTTCGCGTTTTTCACATACTTGTTGAACTGATCCTGGGCTTTTTCTGGTTTGGATCACGTAGTAATGTGGTACCACACTGAAACAGTCAATTAAGCCTGGTTTCGATCAATATTTTAGAGAATAATTCATGTTAGGTTTAGGTTAGGTCTGGGATTTGCTCTCATCAGGCTCATACTTTCGCACACTTCACATACTCGTTTGACAGATCCTGGGTTATTTTCTGGTTTGGATCACGTAGTAATGTGGGACCACATTGAAACAGTCAATTAAACCTGGTTTCGATCAATATTTTAGAGAATAATTCATGTTAGGTCTAGGTTAGGCCTGGGATTTGCTCTCATCAGGGTCATACTTTCGCAGTTTTAACATACATGTTGACCTGATCGAGAGTTTTTTCTGCTTTGGATCACGAAGTAAAGTGGTACCACACTGAAACAGTCCATTAAACCTGGTTTGGATCAATATTTTTGAGGATAACGCATGTTAGGTCTAGGTTAGGCCGGGGAATTTCACTCATCAGACTCATACTTTCGCATATTTCTCATACTTCATGGCTAGATCCTGGGCTGTTTCTGGATTGTATCACATAGTAATGTGGTACGACGCTGAAACAGTCGATTAAACCTGGTTTCGTTCAATATTTTAGAGGATAACGCATGTTAGGTCTAGGTTAGGCGTGGGATTTGCCCTCATCAGGGTCATACTTTCGCAGTTTTAACATACATGTTGACCTGATCGAGGGTTTTTTCTGCTTTGGATCACGTAGTAAAGTGGTACCACACTGAAACAGTCCATTTAACCTGGTTTGGATCAATATTTTAGAGGATAACGCATGTTAGGTCTAGGTTAGCCCTGGGATTTTCACTCATCAGACTCATACTTTCGCATTCTTCACATACTTGTTGAACGGATCCTGGGTTTTTTCTGGTTTCGTTAACGTAGTAATGTGGTACCACACTGAAACATTCAATTAAACCTGATCTTGATAAATATTTGAGAGGATAACGCATGTTAGGTTTGGGTTAAGTCCTGGATTTGCCCTCATCAGTCTCATACTTTCGCATATTTCTCATACTTCATGGCTAGATCCTGGGCTGTTTCTGGATTGTATCACGTAGTAATTTGGTACCACGCTGAAACAGTCAATTAAACCTGGTTTCGATCAATATTTTGCAGGATAACGCAAGTTAGGTCTGGCATAGGTCTGGGATTCGCCCTCATCAGACTCATACTTTCGCGTTTTTCACATACTTGTTGAACTGATCCTGGGCTTTTTCTGGTTTGGATCACGTAGTAATGTGGGACCACACTGAAACAATCAATTAAACCTGGTCTTGATAAATATTTTAGAGGATAACGCATGTTAGGTCTGGGATTTGCCCTCATCAGACTCATACTTTCGCACACTTCACATACTCGTTGAACAGATCCTGGGTTATTTTCTGGTTTGGATCACGTAGTAGTGTGGTACCACACTGAAACAGTCCATTGAACCTGGTCTGGATCAATATTTTAGAGAATAATACATGTTAGGTCTAGGTTCGGTCTGGGATTTGCTCTCATCAGGCTAATTCTTTCGCATATTTCTCATACTTGATGGCTAGATGCTGGGCTTTTTCTGGATTGCATCACGTAGTAATGAAGTACAACACTGAAACAGTCAATTAAACCTGGTTTCCATCAATATTTTAGAGGATAACGCATGTTAGGTCTGGGATAGGTCTGGGATTTGCCCTCATCAGACTCATACTTTCGCACACTTCACATACTCGTTGAACAGATCCTGGGTTATTTTCTGGTTTGGATCACGTAGTAGTGTGGTACCACACTGAAACAGTCGATTAAACGAGGTTTCGATCAATATTTTTGAGGATAACGCATGTTAGGTCTAGGTTAGGCCTGGGATTTTCACTCATCAGACTCATACTTTCGCATTCTTCACATACTTGTCGAACTGATCCTGGGTTTTTTGTGGTTTGGAACACGTAGTAATGTGGTACCACACTGAAACATTCAATTAAACCTGGTCTTGATAAATATTTTAGAGGATAACGCATGTAAGGTCTAGGTTAGCCGTGGGATTTTCACTCATCAGACTCATACTTTCGCATATTTCTCATACTTCATGGCTAGATCCTGGGCTATTTCTGGATTGGATCACGTAATAAAGTGGTACCACACTGAAACATTCAATGAAACCTGTTCTGGATAAATATTTTAGAGGATAACGCATCTTAGGTCTGGGTAAGGCCTGAGATTTTCACTGATCAGACTCATACTTTCGCCTTCTTCACATACTTGTTGAACGGATCCTGGGTTTTTTCTGGTTTGGAACACGTAGTAATGTGGTACCACACTGAAACATTCAATTAAACCTGGTCTTGATAAATATTTTAGAGAATAACGCATGTTAGGTCTGGGTTAGGTCTAGGATTTGCCCTCATCAGGATCATACTTTCGCATATTTCTCATACTTCATGGCTAGATCCTGGGCTATTTCTGGATTGGATCACGTAGTAAAGTGGTACCACACTGAAACATTCAATGGAACCTGGTCTGGATAAAAATTTTAGAGGATAACGCATGTTAGGTCAAGGTTAGGTCTAAGATTTGCCCTCATCAGGCTCACAGTTTCGCGTTTTTCACATACTTGTCGAACAGATCCTGGGTTTTTTGTGGTTTGGATCACGTAGTAATGTGGTACCACACTGAAACATTCAATTAAACCTGGTCTTGATAAATATTTTAGAGGATAACGCATGTTAGGTCTGGGATAGGTCTGGGATTAGCCCTCATCAGACTCATACTTTCGCTTTCTTCATACTTGTTGAACGGATCCTGGGCTTTTTCTGGATTGCATCACGTAGTAATGTAGTACCACACTGAAACAGTCAATGAAACCTGGTTTCCATCAATATTTTAGAGGACAACGCAAGTTAGGTCTAGGTAAGGCCTGAGATTTTCACTGATCAGACTCATACATTCGCATTCTTCACATACTTGTTGAACGGATCCTGGGTTTTTTCTGGTTTGGATCACGTAGTAATGTGGTACCACACTGAAACATTCAATTAACCCTGGTCTTGATAAATATTTTAGAGGATAACGCATGTTAGGTCTGGGTTACGTCTAGGATTTGCCCTCATCAGGCTCATACTTTCGCATATTTCTCATACTTCATGGCTAGATCCTGGGCTGTTTCTGCATTGTATCACGTAGTAATGTGGTACCACGCTGAAACAGTCAATTCACCTTGGTTTCGATCAATATTTTAGAGGATAACGCAAGTTAGGTCTGGGATAGGTCTAGGATTTGCCCTCATCAGGCTCTTACTATCGCATATTACTCATACTTCATGGCTAGATCCTGGGCTATTTCTGGATTGGATCACGTAATAAAGTGGTACCACACTGAAACATTCAATGAAACCTGTTCTGGATAAATATTTTAGAGGATAACGCATCTTAGGTCTGGGTTAGGTCTAAGATTTGCCCTCATCAGGCTCACAGTTTCGCGTTTTTCACATACTTGTTAAACAGATCCTGGGTTTTTTCTGGTTTGGATCACGTAGTAATGTGGTAGCACACTAATACAGTTAATTAAACCTGGTTTCGATCAATATTTTAGAGGATCACGCAAGCTGGGTCTGGGATAGGTCTGGGATTAGCCCTCATCAGACTCATACTTTCGCACACTTCACATACTCGTTGACAAGACCCTGGGTTTTTTTCTGGCTTGGATCACGTAGTAATGTGGTTCCACACTGAAACAGTCGATTAAACTTGGCTTCGATCAATATTTTAGAGGATAACGCAAGTTAGGTCTGGGATAGGTCTGGGATTTGCCCTCATCAGGCTCATACTTTCGCGTTTTTCACATACTTGTTGAACGGATCCTGGGTTTTTTCTGGTTTGGTTCACGTAGTAATGTGGTACCACGCTGAAACAGTCAATTAAACCTGGTTTCCATCAATATTTTAGAGGATAACGCATGTTAGGTCTAGGTTAGGCCTGGGATTTTCACTCATCAGACTCATACTTTCGCATTCTTCACATACTTGTCGAACTGATCCTGGGTTTTTTGTGGTTTGGAACACGTAGTAATGTGGTACCACACTGAAACATTCAATTAAACCTGGTCTTGATAAATATTTTAGAGGATAACGCATGTAAGGTCTAGGTTAGCCGTGGGATTTTCACTCATCAGACTCATACTTTCGCATATTTCTCATACTTCATGGCTAGATCCTGGGCTATTTCTGGATTGGATCACGTAGTAAAGTGGTACCACACTGAAACATTCAATGAAACCTGGTCTGGAAAAAAATTTTAGAGGATAACGCATGTTAGGTCAAGGTTAGGTCTAAGATTTGCCCTCATCAGGCTCACAGTTTCGCGTTTTTCACATACTTGTTGAACAGATCCTGGGTTTTTTCTGGTTTGTATCACGCAGTACTGTGGTACCACACTGAAACAGTCCATTAAACCTGGTTTGGATCAATATTTTAGAGGATAACGCATGTTAGGTCTAGGTTAGGCCTGGGATTTTCACTCATCAGACTCATACTTTCGCATTCTTCACATACTTGTCGAACTGATCCTGGGTTTTTTGTGGTTTGGATCACGTAGTAATGTGGTACCACACTGAAACATTCAATTAAACCTGGTCTTGATAAATATTTTAGAGGATAACGCATGATAGGTCTGGGATAGGTCTGGGATTAGCCCTCATCAGACTCATACTTTCGCACACTTCACATACTCGTTGACGAGATTCTGGGTTTTTTTCTGGCTTGGATCACGTAGTAATGTGGTTCCACACTGAAACAGTCGATTAAACTTGGCTTCGATCAATATTTTAGAGGATAACGCAAGTTAGGTCTGGGATAAATCTGGGATTAGCCCTCATCAGACTCATACTTTCGCTTTCTTCACATACTTGTTGAACGGATCCTGGGCTTTTTATGGATTGCATCACGTAGTAATGTAGTACCACACTGAAACAGTCAATGAAAACTGGTTTCCATCAATATTTTAGAGGACAACGCAAGTTAGGTCTAGGTAAGGCCTGAGATTTTCACTGATCAGACTCATACATTCGCATTCTTCACATACTTGTTGAACGGATCCTGGGTTTTTTCTGGTTTGGATCACGTAGTAATGTGGTACCACACTGAAACATTCAATTAAACCTGGTCTTGATAAATATTTTAGAGGATAACGCATGTTAGGTCTGGGTTACGTCTAGCATTTGCCCTCATCAGGCTCATACTTTCGCATATTTCTCATACTTCATGGCTAGATCCGGGGCTGTTTCTGCATTGTATCACGTAGTAATGTGGTACCACACTGAAACATTCAATGAAACCTGGTCTGGATAAATATTTTAGAGGATAACGCATGTTAGGTCAAGGTTAGGTCTAAGATTTGCCCTCATCAGGCTCACAGTTTCGCGTTTTTCACATACTTGTCGAACAGATCCTGGGTTTTTTCTGGTTTGGATCACGTAGTAATGTGGGTCCACACTGAAACAATCAATTAAACCTGGTCTTGATAAATATTTTAGAGGATAACGCATGTTAGGTCGGGGATAGGTCTGGGATTTGCCCTCATCAGACTCATACTTTCGCACACTTCACATACTCGTTGAACAGATCCTGCGTTATTTTCTGGTTTGGATCACATAGTAATGTGGTACCACACTGAAACATTCAATTAAACCTGGTCTTCATAAATATTTTAGAGGATAACGCATGTTACGTCTGAGTTAGGTCTAGGATTTGCCCTCATCAGGCTCAAACTTTCGCATATTTCTCATACTTCATGGCTAGATCCTGGGCTATTTCTGGATTGGATCACGTAGTAAAGTGGTACCACACTGAAACATTCAATGAAACCTGGTCTGGATAAATATTTTAGAGGACAACGCATCTTAGGTCTGGGTTAGGTCTAAGATTTGCCCTCATCAGGCTCACAGTTTCGCGTTTTTCACATACTTGTTGAACAGATCCTGGTTTTTTTCTGGTTTGGATCACGAAGTAGTGTGGTACCACACTGAAACAGTCCATTAAACCTGGTTTCGCTCAAATTTTTAGAGGATAACGCAATGTTAGGTCTAGATTAGGTCTGGGATTTGCTCCCATCAGGCTCATTCTTTCGCATATTTCTCATACTTGATGGCTATATCCTGGGCTTTTTCTGGATTGCATCACGTAGTAACGTAGTACCACACTGAAACAGTCAATGAAACCTGGTTTCCATCAATATTTTAGAGGACAACGCAAGTTAGGTCTAGGTAAGGCCTGAGATTTTCACTGATCAGACTCATACATTCGCATTCTTCACATACTTGTAGAACGGATCCTGGGTTTTTTCTGGTTTGGATCACGTAGTAATGTGGTACCACACTGAAACATTCAATTAAACCTGGTCTTGATAAATATTTTAGAGGATAACGCATGTTAGGTCTGGGTTACGTCTAGGATTTGCCCTCATCAGGCTCATACTTTCGCATATTTCTCATACTTCATGGCTAGATCCTGGGATGTTTCTGCATTGATTCACGTAGTAATGTGGTACCACGCTGAAACAGTCAATTAAACCTGGTTTCGATCAATATTTTAGAGGATAACGCAAGTTAGGTCTGGGATAGGTCTAGGATTTGCCCTCATCAGGCTCTTACTATCGCATATTACTCATACTTCATGGCTAGATCCTGGGCTATTTCTGGATTGGATCACGTAGTAGAGTGGTACCACACTGAAACATTCAATGAAACCTGTTCTGGATAAATATTTTAGAGGATAACGCATCTTAGGTCTGGGTTAGGTCTAAGATTTGCCCTCATCAGGCTCACAGTTTCGCGTTTTTCACATACTTGTTAAACAGATCCTGGGTTTTTTCTGGTTTGGATCACGTAGTAATGTGGTAGCACACTAAAACAGTCAATTAAACCTGGTTTCGATCAATATTTTAGAGGATCACGCAAGCTGGGTCTGGGATAGGTCTGGGATTAGCCCTCATCAGACTCATACTTTCGCACACTTCACATACTCGTTGACAAGACCCTGGGTTTTTTTCTGGCTTGGATCACGTAGTAATGTGGTTCCACACTGAAACAGTCGATTAAACTTGGCTTCGATCAATATTTTAGAGGATAACGCAAGTTAGGTCTGGGTTAGGCCTGGGATTTGCCCTCATCAGACTCATACTTTCGCATTCTTCACATACTTGTTGAACGAATCCTGGGTTTTTTCTGGTTTGGATCACGCAGTAATGTGGTACCACACTGAAACAGTCGGTTAAACCTGGTTTCGATCAATATTTTAGTGGATAACGCAAGTTAGGTCTGGGGTAGGTCTGGGATTTGCCCTCATCAGACTCATACCTACGCACACTTCACATACTCGTTGAACAGATCCTGGGTTATTTTCTGGTTTGGATCACATAGTAATGTGGTACCAAACTGAAACAGTCGATTAAACCAGGTTTCGATCAATATTTTTGAGGATAATTCATGTTATGGCTAGGTTAGGTCTGGGATTTGCTCTCATCAGGCTCATTCTTTCGCGTATTTCTCATACATGATGGCTAGATCCGGGGCTTTTTCTGGATTGCATCACGTAGTAATGAAGTACAACACTGAAACAGTCAATTAAACCTGGTCTTGATAAATATTTTAGAGGATAACGCATGTTAGGTTTGGGTTAGGTCTAGGATTTGCCCTCATCAGGCTCATACTTTCGCATATTTCTCATACTTCATGGCTAGATCCTGGGCTGTTTCTGGATTGTATCACGTAGTAATGGTGGTACCACGCTGAAACAGTCAATTAAAACTGGTTCCGATCAATATTTTAGAGGATAACGCAAGTTAGGTCTGGGATAGGTCTGGGATTCGCCCTCATCAGGCTCATACTTTCGCGTTTTTCACATACTTGTTGAACAGATCCTGGGTTTTTTCTGGTTTGGATCACGTAGTAATGTGGGACCACACTGAAACAGTCCATTAAACCTGGTTTGGATCAATATTTTAGAGGATAACGCAAGTTTGGTCTAGGTTAGGTCTGGGATTTTCACTCATAAGACACATACTTTCGCATTCTTCACATACTTGTTGAACAGATCCTGGGTTTTTTATGGTTTGGTTCACGTAGTAATGTGGTACCACACTGAAACATTCAATTAAACCTAGTCTTGATAAATATTTTGGAGGATAACGCATGTTAGGTCTGGGTTAGGACTAGGATTTGCCCCCATCAGGCTCATACTTTCGCATATTCCTCATACTTCATGGCTGGATCCTGGGCTATTTCTGGTTTGGATCACGTAGTAATGTGGTACCACACTGAAACAGTCAATTAAACCTGGTTTTGATCAATATTTTAGAGAATAATTCATGTCAGGTCTACGTTAGGTCTGGGATTTGCTCTCATCAGGCTCATTCTTTCGCATATTTCTCACACTTGATGGCTAGATCCTGGGCTTTTTCCGGTTTGCATCACGTACTAATGTGGTACCACGCTGAAACAGTCAATTAAGCCTGATTTCGATGAATATTTTAGAGGATAACGCAAGTTAGGTCTGGGGTAGGTCTGGGATTCGCCCTCATCAGGCTCATACCTTCGCATATTTCTCATACTCGATGGCTAGATCCTGGGCTTTTTCTGGATTGCATCACGTAGTAATGAAGTACAACACTGAAGCAGTCAATTAAACCTGGTTTCCATCAATATCTTAGAGGACAACGCAAGTTAGGTCTGGGATAAGTCTGGGATCTGCCCTCATCAGGCTCATACTTTCGCGTTTTTCACATACTTGTTGAACAGATCCTGTTTTTTTTCTGGTTTGGATCACGTAGTAGTGTGGTACCACACTGAAACAGTCCATTAAACCTTGTTTGGATCAATATTTTAGAGGATAACGAATGTTAGGTCTGGGATAGGTCTGGGATTTGCCCTCATCAGACTCATACTTTCGCAAACTTCACATACTCGTTGAACAGATCCTGGGTTATTTTCTGGTTTGGATCACATAGTAATGTGGTACCACACTGAAACAGTCGGTTAAACCTGGTTTCGATCAATATTTTAGTGGATAACGCAAGTTAGGTCTGGGGTAGGTCTGGGATTTGCCCTCATCAGACTCATACCTACGCACACTTCACATACTCGTTGAACAGATCCTGGGTTATTTTCTGGTTTGGATCACATAGTAATGTGGTACCAAACTGAAGCAGTCAATTAAACCTGGTTTCCATCAATATCTTAGAGGACAACGCAAGTTAGGTCTGGGATAAGTCTGGGATCTGCCCTCATCAGGCTTATACTTTCGCGTTTTTCACATACTTGTTGAACAGATCCTGTTTTTTTTCTGGTTTGGATCACGTAGTAGTGTGGTACCACACTGAAACAGTCCATTAAACCTTGTTTGGATCAATATTTTAGAGGATAACGAATGTTAGGTCTGGGATAGGTCTGGGATTTGCCCTCATCAGACTCATACTTTCGCACACTTCACATACTTGTTGAACGGATCCTGGGTTTTTACTGGTTTGGATCACGTAGTAATGTGGTACCACACTGAAACAGTCAATTACACCTGGTTTGGATCAATATTTTAGAGAATAACGCATGTTAGGTCTAGGTTAGGTCTGGGATTTTCACTCATCAGACTCATACTTTCGCATATTTCTCATACTTCATGGCTAGATCCTGGGCTTTTTCTGGATTGTTTCACGTAGTAATGTGGTACCACACTGAAACATTCAATTAAACCTGGTCTAGATAAATATTTTAGAGGATAACGCAAGTTAGGTCTAGGTTAGGCCTGGGATTTGCCCTCATCAGGGTCATACTTTCGCAGTTTTAACATACATGTTGACCTGATCGAGGGTTTTTTCCGCTTTGGATCACGTAGTAAAGTGGTACCACACTGAAGCAGTCCATTAAACCCGGTTTGGATCAATATTTTAGAGGATAACGTATGTTAGGTTTGGGTTAGGTCTAGGATTTCCCCTCATCAGGCTCATACTTTCGCATATTTCTCATACTTCATGGCTAGATCCTGGGCTTTTTTTGGATTGCATCACGTAGTAATGAAGTACAACACTGAAACAGTCAATTAAACCTGGTTTCCATCAATATTTTAGAGGACAACGCATGTTAGGTCTAGGTTAGGCCTGGGGTTTTTCCCTCATCAGGGTCATACTTTCGCAGTTTTAACATACACGTTGACCTGATCGAGGGATTTTTCCGCTTTGGATCACGTAGAAAAGTGGTACCACACTGAAGCAATCCATTAAACCCGGTTTGGATCAATATTTTAGAGGATAACGCATGTTAGGTTTGGGTTAGGTCTAGGATTTGCCCTCATCAGGCTCATACTTTCGCATATTTTTCATACTTCATGGCTAGATCCTGGGCTTTTTCTGGATTGTTTCACGTAGTAATGTGGTACCACGCTGAAACAGTCAATTAAACCTGGTTTCGATCAATATTTTAGAGGATAACGCAAGTTAGGTCTGGGATAGGTCTGGGATTCGCCCTCATCAGGCTCATACTTTCGCGTTTTTCACATACTTGTTGAACAGATCCTGGGTTTTTTCTGGTTTGAGTCACGTAGTAATGTGGTACCACACTGAAACAGTCGATTAAACCAGGTTTCGATCAATATTTTTGAGGATAACGCATGTTAGGTCCAGGTTAGGCCTGGGATTTTCACTCATCAGACTCATACTTTCGCATTCTTCACATACTTGTTGAACGGATCCTGGGCTTTTTCTGGATTGCATCACATAGTAATGAAGTACAACACAGAAACAGACAATTAAAACTGGTTTCCATCAATATCTTAGAGGACAACGCAAGTTAGGTCTGGGATAGGTCTGGGATTTGCCCTCATCAGACTCATACTTTCGCATTCTTCACATACTTGTTGAACGGATCCTGGGTTTTTTCTGGTTTCGTTAACGTAGTAATGTGGTACCACACTGAAACATTCAATTAAACCTGATCTTGATAAATATTTGAGAGGATAACGCATGTTAGGTTTGGGTTAAGTCCTGGATTTGCCCTCATCAGTCTCATACTTTCGCATATTTCTCATACTTCATGGCTAGATCCTGGGCTGTTTCTGGATTGTATCACGTAGCAATTTGGTACCACGCTGAAACAGTCAATTAAACCTGGTTTCGATCAATATTTTGCAGGATAACGCAAGTTAGGTCTGGCATAGGTCTGGGATTCGCCCTCATCAGACTCATACTTTCGCGTTTTTCACATACTTGTTGAACTGATCCTGGGCTTTTTCTGGTTTGGATCACGTAGTAATGTGGTACCACACTGAAACAACTCAATTAAGCCTGGTTTCGATCAATATTTTAGAGAATAATTCATGTTAGGTTTAGGTTAGGTCTGGGATTTGCTCTCATCAGGCTCATACTTTCGCACACTTCACATACTCGTTTGACAGATCCTGGGTTATTTTCTGGTTTGGATCACGTAGTAATGTGGGACCACATTGAAACAGTCAATTAAACCTGGTTTCGATCAATATTTTAGAGAATAATTCATGTTAGGTCTAGGTTAGGCCTGGGATTTGCTCTCATCAGGGTCATACTTTCGCAGTATTAACATACATGTTGACCTGATCGAGAGTTTTTTCTGCTTTGGATCACGAAGTAAAGTGGTACCACACTGAAACAGTCCATTAAACCTGGTTTGGATCAATATTTTTGAGGATAACGCATGTTAGGTCTAGGTTAGGCCGGGGAATTTCACTCATCAGACTCATACTTTCGCATATTTCTCATACTTCATGGCTAGATCCTGGGCAGTTTCTGGATTGTATCACATAGTAATGTGGTACCACGCTGAAACAGTCGATTAAACCTGGTTTCGATCAATATTTTAGAGGATAACGCATGTTAGGTCTAGGTTAGCCGTGGGATTTGCCCTCATCAGGGTCATACTTTCGCAGTTTTAAAATACATGTTGACCTGATCGAGGGTTTTTTCTGCTTTGGATCACGTAGTAAAGTGGTACCACACTGAAACAGTCCATTTAACCTGGTTTGGATCAATATTTTAGAGGATAACGCATGTTAGGTCTGGGATAGGTCTGGGATTTGCCCTCATCAGACTCATACTTTCGCACACTTCACATACTCGTTGAACAGATCCTGGGTTATTTTCTGGTTTGGATCACGTAGTAGTGTGGTACCACACTGAAACAGTCCATTGAACCTGGTCTGGATCAATATTTTAGAGAATAATACATGTTAGGTCTAGGTTCGGTCTGGGATTTGCTCTCATCAGGCTCATTCTTTCGCATATTTCTCATACTTGATGGCTAGATGCTGGGCTTTTTCTGGATTGCATCACGTAGTAATGAAGTACAACACTGAAACAGTCAATTAAACCTGGTTTCCATCAATATTTTAGAGGATAACGCATGTTAGGTCTGGGATAGGTCTGGGATTTGCCCTCATCAGACTCATACTTTCGCACACTTCACATACTCGTTGAACAGATCCTGGGTTATTTTCTGGTTTGGATCACGTAGTAGTGTGGTACCACACTGAAACAGTCCATTAAACCTGGTTTGGATCAATATTTTAGAGCATAACGCATGTTAGGTCTAGGTTAGGTCTGGGATTTTTACTCATCAGACTCATACTTTCGCATTCTTCACATACTTGTTGAACGGATCCTGGGTTTTTTCTGGTTTGGATCACGTAGTAATGTGTGTCCACACTGAAACAATCAATTAAACCTGGTCTTGATAAATATTTTAGAGGATAACGCATTTTAGGTCTGGGATATGTCTGGGATTTGCCCTCATCAGACTCATACTTTCGCACACTACACATACTCGTTGAACAGATCCTGGGTTTTTTCTGGTTTGGATCACGTAGTAATCTGGTACCACACTGAAACAGTCGATTAAACCAGGTTTCGATCAATATTTTTGAGGATAACGCATGTTAGCTCTAGGTTAGGCCTGGGGTCTTCACTCATCAGGCTCATACTTTCGCATTCTTCACATACTTGTTGAACGTATCCTGGGTTTTTTCTGGTTTGGATCACGTAGTAATGTGGGACCACACTGAAACAGTCAATTAAACCTGGTTTCGATCAATATTTTAGAGGATAACACATGTTAGGTCTGGGATTGGTCTGGGATTTGACCTCATCAGACTCACACTTTCGCACACTTCACATACTCGTTGAACAGATCCTGGGTATTTTCTGGTTTGGATCACGTAGTGATGTGGTACCACACTGAAACAGTCGATTAAACCTGGTTGCGATCAATATTTTAGAGGATAACGCATGTTAGGTCTAGGTTAGCCATGGGATTTTCACTCATCAGACTCATACTTTCGCATTCTTCACATATTTGTTGAACGGATCTTGGGTTTTTTCTGGTGTGGATCACGTAGTAATGTGGTACCACGCTGAAACAATCAATTAAACCTGATCTTGATAAATATTTTAGAGGATAACGCATGTTAGGTCTGGGATAGGTCGGGGATTTGCCCTCATCGGCCTCATACTTTCGCACACTTCACATACTCGTTGAACAGATCCTGGGTTATTTTCTGGTTTGGATCACGTAGTAGTGTGGTACCACACTGAAACAGTCCATTGAACCTGGTTTGGATCAATATTTTAGAGAATAATACATGTTAGGTCTAGGTTCGGTCTGGGATTTGCTCTCATCAGGCTCATTCTTTCGCATATTTCTCATACTTGATGGCTAGATGCTGGGCTTTTTCTGGATTGCATCACGTAGTAATGAAGTACAACACTGAAACAGTCAATTAAACTTGGTTTCCATCAAGATCTTAAAGGACAACGCAAGTTAGGTCTGGGATTGGTCTTGGATTTGCCCTCATCAGGCTCATACTTTCACGTTTTTCACATACTTGTTGAACGGATCATGGGTTTTTTCTGGTTTGGATCACGTAGTAGTATGGTACCACACTGAAACAGTCCATTGAACCTGGTTTGGATCAATATTTTAGAGGATAACGCAAGTTAAGTCTGGGATTGGTCTGGGATTTGACCTCATCAGACTCACACTTTCGCACACTTCACATACTCGTTGAACAGATCCTGGGTATTTTCTGGTTTGGATCACGTAGTGATGTGGTACCACACTGAAACAGTCGATTAAACCTGGTTGCGATCAATATTTTAGAGGATAACGCATGTTAGGTCTAGGTTAGCCCTGGGATTTTCACTCATCACACTCATACTTTCGCATATTTCTCATACTTCATGGCTAGATCCTGGGCTGTTTCTGGATTATATCACGTAGTAATTTGGTACCACACTGAAACAGTCAATTAAACCAGGTTTCGATCAATATTTTTGAGGATAACGCATGTTAGGTCTTGGTTATGTTTGGGATTTTCACTCATCAGACTCATACTTTCGCATTCTTCACATACTTGTTGAACGGATCATGGGTTTTTTCTGGTTTGGATCACGTAGTAATGTGGGACCACACTGAAACAATCAATTAAACCTGGTCTTGATAAATATTTTAGAGGATAACGCATGTTAGGTCTGGGATAGGTCTAGGATTTGCCCTCATCAGGCTCAT
This sequence comes from Colletes latitarsis, assembly GCF_051014445.1. Classification (NCBI taxonomy): domain Eukaryota; kingdom Metazoa; phylum Arthropoda; class Insecta; order Hymenoptera; family Colletidae; genus Colletes; species Colletes latitarsis. Next base: position 11,814,255 of record NW_027488365.1, read on the forward strand.
ACTTTCGCATATTTCTCATACTTCATGGCTAGATCCTGGGCTATTTCTGGATTGGATCACGTAGTAATGTGGTACCACACTGAAACAGTCAACTAAACCTGGTCTTGATAAATATTTTAGAGGATAACGCATGTTAGGTCTGGGTAAGGTCTAGGATTTGCCCTCGTCAGGATCATACTTTCGCATATTTCTCATACTTCATGGCTAGATCCTGGGCTATTTCTGGATTAGATCACGTAGTAATGTGGTACCACACTGAAACAGTCAATTAAACTTGGTTTCCATCAATATCTTAAAGGACAACGCAAGTTAGGTCTGGGATAGGTCTTGGATTTGCCCTCATCAGGCTCATACTTTCGCGTTTTTCACATACTTTTTGAACAGATCCTGGGTTTTTTCTGGTTTGGATCACGTAGTAGTATGGTACCACACTGAAACAGTCCATTGAACCTGGTTTGGATCAATATTTTAGAGGATAACGCATGTTAGGTCTAGGTTAGGTCTGGGATTTGCCCTCATCAGGCTCATACTTTCGCATATCTCTCATACTTCATGGCTAGATCCTGGGCTGTTTCTGGATTGTATCACATAGTAATGTGGTACCACGCTGAAACAGTCGATTAAACCTGGTTTCGATCAATATTTTTGAGGATAACGCATGTTAGGTCTTGGTTAGGTCTGGGATTTTCACTCATCAGACTCATACTTTCGCATATTTCTCATACTTCATGGCTAGATCCTGGGCTGTTTCTGGACTGTATCACGTAGTAATTTGGTACCACACTGAAACAGTCCATTGAACCTGGTTTGGATCAATATTTTAGAGGATAACGCATGTTAGGTCTAGGTTAGGTCTGGGATTTTCACTCATCAGACTCATACTTTCGCATTCTTCACATACTTGTTGAACGGATGCTGGGTTTTTTCTGGTTTGGATCACGTAGTAATGTGGTACCACACTGAAACAGTCGATTAAACCTGGTTTCGATCAATATTTTAGAGGATAACGCAAGTTAAGTCTGGGATTGGTCTGGGATTTGACCTCATCAGACTCACACTTTCGCACACTTCACATACTCGTTGAACAGATCCTGGGTATTTTCTGGTTTGGATCACGTAGTGATGTGGTACCACACTGAAACAGTCGATTAAACCAGGTTTCGATCAATATTTTAGAGGATAACGCATGTTAGGTCTAGGTTAGGCCTGGGATTTTCACTCGTCAGGCTCATACTTTCGCATTCTTCACATACTTGTTGAACGGATCCTGGGTTTTTTCTGGTTTGGATAACGTAGTAATGTGGGACCACACTGAAACAGTCAATTAAACCTGGTTTCGATCAATATTTTAGAGAATAATTCATGTTAGGTCTAGGTTAGGTCTGGGATTTGCTCTCATCAGGCTCATTCTTTCGCATATTTCTCATACTTGATGGCTAGATCCTGGGCTTTTTCTGGATTGCATCACGTAGTAATGAAGTACAACACTGAAACAGTCAATTAAACCTAGTTTCCATCAATATCTTAGAGGACAACGCACGTTAGGTCTGGGATAGGTCTGGGATTTGCCCTCATCAGGCTCATACTTTCGCGTTTTTCACATACTTGTTGAACAGATCCTGGGTTTTTTCTGGTTTGTATCACGTAGTAGTGTGGTACCACACTGAAAGAGCCCATTAAAACTGGTTTGGATCAATAATTTAGAGTATAACGCATGTTAGATCTAGGTTAGCCCTGGGATTTTCACTCATCAGACTCATACTTTCGCATTCTTCACATACTTGTTGGACTGATCCTGGGTTTTTTCTGGGTTGGATCACGTAGTAATGTGGTACCACACTGAAACAGTCGATTAAACCTTGTTTCAATCAATATTTTAGAGGATAACGCAAGTTAGGTCTGGGATAGGTCTGGGATTTGACCCCATCAGACTCATACTTTCGCACACTTCACATACTCGTTGAACAGATCCTGCGTTATTTTCTGGTTTGGATCACATAGTAATGTGGTACCACACTGAAACAGTCGATTAAACCAGGTTTCGATCAATATTTTAGAGAATAATTCATGTGATGTCTAGGTTAGGTCTGGGATTTGCTCTCATCAGGCTCATTCTTTCGCATATTTCTCATACATGTTGAACAGATCCTGGGTTTTTTCTGGATTGGATCACTTAGTAATGTGGGACCACACTGAAACAATCAATTAAACCTGGTTTCGATCAATATTTTTGAGGATAACGCATGTTAGGTCTTGGTTAGGTTTGGGATTTTCACTCATCAGACTCATACTTTCGCATTCTTCACATACTTGTTGAACGGATCATGGGTTTTTTCTGGTTTGGATCACGTAGTAATGTGGGACCACACTGAAACAATCAATTAAACCTGGTCTTGATAAATATTTTAGAGGATAACGCATGTTAGGCCTGGGATAGGTCTAGGATTTGCCCTCATCAGGCTCATACTTTCGCATATTTCTCATACTTCATGGCTAGATCCTGGGCTATTTCTGGATTAGATCACGAAGTAATGTGGTACCACACTGAAACAGTCAATTAAACTTGGTTTCCATCAATATCTTAAAGGAAAACGCAAGTTAGGTCTGGGATAGGTCTTGGATTTGCCCTCATCAGGCTCATACTTTCGCGTTTTTCACATACTTTTTGAACAGATCCTGGGTTTTTTCTGGTTTGGATCACGTAGTAGTATGGTACCACACTGAAACAGTCCATTGAACCTGGTTTGGATCAATATTTTAGAGGATAACACATGTTAGGTCTAGGTTAGGTCTGGGATTTTCACTCATCAGACTCATACTTTCGCATTCTTCACATACTTGTTGAACGGATCCTGGGTTTTTTCTGGTTTGGATCACGTAGTAATGTGGTACCACACTGAAACAGTCGATTAAACCTGGTTTCGATCAATATTTTAGAGGATAACGCAAGTTAAGTCTGGGATTGGTCTGGGATTTGACCTCATCAGACTCACACTTTCGCACACTTCACATACTCGTTGAACAGATCCTGGGTATTTTCTGGTTTGGATCACGTAGTGATGTGGTACCACACTGAAACAGTCGATTAAACCAGGTTTCGATCAATATTCTTGAGGATAACGCATGTTAGGTCTAGGTAAGGCCTGGGATTTTCACTCATCAGACTCATTCTTTCGCATTCTTCACATACCTGTTGAACGGATCCTGGGTTTTTTCTGGTTTGGATCACGTAGTAATGTGGGACCACACTGAAACAATCAATTAAACCTGGTCTTGATAAATATTTTAGAGGATAACGCATGTTAGGTCTGGGTTAGGTCTAGGATTTGCTCTCGTCAGGCTCATACTTTCGCATATTTCTCATACTTGATGGCTAGATCCTGGGCTCTTTCTGGATTGCATCACGTAGTAATGAAGTACAACACTGAAACAGTCAATTAAACCTGGTTTCCATCAATATCTTAGAGGACAACGCAAGTTAGGTCTAGGTTAGGCCTGGGATTTGCCCTCATCAGGGTCATACTTTCGCAGTTTTAACATACATGTTGAACGGATCGAGGGTTTTTTCCGCTTTGGATCACGTAGTAAAGTGGTACCACACTGAAGCAGTCCATTAAACCCGGTTTGGATCAATATTTTAGAGGATAACGCATGTTAGGTTTGGGTTAGGTCTTGGATTTGCCCTCATCAGGCTCATACTTTCGCATATTTCTCATACTTCATGGCTAGATCCTGGGCTTTTCCTGGATTGCATCACGTAGTAATGAAGTACAACACTGAAACAGTCAATTAAACCTGGTTTCCATCAATATTTTAGAGGATAACGCATGTTAGGTTTGGGTTAGGTCTAGGATTTGCCCTCATCAGGCTCATACTTTCGCATATTTCTCATACTTCATGGCTAGATCCTGGGCTTTTTCTGGATTGTATCACGTAGTAATGTGGTACCACGCTGAAACAGTCAATTAAACCTGGTTTCGATCAATATTTTAGAGGATAACGCAAGTTAGGTCTGGGATAGGTCTGGGATTCGCCCTCACCAGGCTCATACTTTCGCATTCTTCACATACTTGTTGAACGGATCCTGGGCTTTTTCTGGATTGCATCACGTAGTAATGAAGTACAACACTGAAACAGTCAATTAAACCTGGTCTTGATAAATATTTTAGAGGATAACGCATGTTAGGTTTGGGTTAGGTCTAGGATTTGCCCTCATCAGGCTCATGCTTTCGCATATTTCTCATACTTCATGGCTAGATCCTGGGCTGTTTCTGGATTGTATCACGTAGTAATGTGGTACCATGCTGAAACAGTCAATTAAACCTGGTCTGGATAAATATTTTAGAGGATAACGCATCTTAGGTCTGTGTTAGGTGTAAGATTTGCCCTCCTCAGGCTCACAGTTTCGCGTTTTTCGCATACTTGTTGAACAGATCCTGGGTTTTCTCTGGTTTGGATCACGAAGTAGTGAGGTACCACACTGAAACAGTCAATTAAACCTGGTTTCGATCAATATTTTAGAGGATAACGCAAGTTAGGCCTGGGACAGGTCTAGGATTTGCCCTCATCAGGCTCATTCTTTCGCATATTTCTCATACTTCATGGCTGGATCCTGGACTATTACTGGTTTGGATCACGTAGTAATGTGGTACCACACTGAAACAGTCAATTAAACCTGGTTTCGATCAATATTTTAGAGAATAATTCATGTTAGGTCTGGGTTAGGTCTGGGATTTGCTCTCATCAGGCTCATACTTTCGCATATTTCTTATACTTCATGGATAGATCCTGGGCTATGTTCTGGTTTGGATCACGTAGTAATGTGGGACCACACTGAAGCAATCAATTAAACCTGGTCTTGATAAATATTTTAGAGGATAACGCATGTTAGGTCTGGGATAGGTCGGGGATTTGCCCTCATCAGCCTCATACTTTCGCACACTTCACATACTCGTTGAACAGATCCTGGGTTCTTTCTGGTTCCGATCACGTAGTAATGTGGAACCACACGGAAACAATCAATTAAACCTGGTTTCGATCAATATTTTAGAGAATAATTCATGTTAGGTCTAGGTTAGGCCTGGGATTTGCTCTCATCAGGGTCATACTTTCGCAGTTTTAAGATACATGTTGACCTGATCGAGAGTTTTTTCTGCTTTGGATCACGAAGTAAAGTGGTACCACACTGAAACAGTCCATTAAACCTGGTTTGGATCAATATTTTTGAGGATAACGCATGTTAGGTCTAGGTTAGGCCGGGGAATTTCACTCATCAGACTCATACTTTCGCATATTTCTCATACTTCATGGCTAGATCCTGGGCTGTTTCTGGATTGTATCACATAGTAATGTGGTACCACGCTGAAACAGTCGATTAAACCTGGTTTCGATCAATATTTTAGAGGATAACGCATGTTAGGTCTAGGTTAGGCGTGGGATTTGCCCTCATCAGGGTCATACTTTCGCAGTTTTAACATACATGTTGACCTGATCGAGGGTTTTTTCTGCTTTGGATCACGTAGTAAAGTGGTACCACACTGAAACAGTCCATTTAACCTGGTTTGGATCAATATTTTAGAGGATAACGCATGTTAGGTCTAGGTTAGCCCTGGGATTTTCACTCATCAGACTCATACTTTCGCATTCTTCACATACTTGTTGAACGGATCCTGGGTTTTTTCTGGTTTCGTTAACGTAGTAATGTGGTACCACACTGAAACATTCAATTAAACCTGATCTTGATAAATATTTGAGAGGATAACGCATGTTAGGTTTGGGTTAAGTCCTGGATTTGCCCTCATCAGTCTCATACTTTCGCATATTTCTCATACTTCATGGCTAGATCCTGGGCTGTTTCTGGATTGTATCACGTAGTAATTTGGTACCACGCTGAAACAGTCAATTAAACCTGGTTTCGATCAATATTTTGCAGGATAACGCAAGTTAGGTCTGGCATAGGTCTGGGATTCGCCCTCATCAGACTCATACTTTCGCGTTTTTCACATACTTGTTGAACTGATCCTGGGCTTTTTCTGGTTTGGATCACGTAGTAATGTGGGACCACACTGAAACAATCAATTAAACCTGGTCTTGATAAATATTTTAGAGGATGACGCATGTTAGGTCTGGGATAGGTCTGGGATTTGCCCTCATCAGACTCATACTTTCGCACACTTCACATACTCGTTGAACAGATCCTGGGTTATTTTCTGGTTTGGATCACGTAGTAGTGTGGTACCACACTGAAACAGTCCATTGAACCTGGTCTGGATCAATATTTTAGAGAATAATACATGTTAGGTCTAGGTTCGGTCTGGGATTTGCTCTCATCAGGCTCATTCTTTCGCATATTTCTCATACTTGATGGCTAGATGCTGGGCTTTTTCTGGATTGCATCACGTAGTAATGAAGTACAACACTGAAACAGTCAATTAAACCTGGTTTCCATCAATATTTTAGAGGATAACGCATGTTACGTCTGGGATAGGTCTGGGATTTGCCCCCATCAGACTCATACTTTCGCACACTTCACATACTCGTTGAACAGATCCTGGGTTATTTTCTGGTTTGGATCACGTAGTAGTGTGGTACCACACTGAAACAGTCCATTAAACCTGGTTTGGATCAATATTTTAGAGCATAACGCATGTTAGGTCTAGGTTAGGTCTGGGATTTTCACTCATCAGACTCATACTTTCGCATTCTTCACATACTTGTTGAACGGATCCTGGGTTTTTACTGGTTTGGATCACGTAGTAATGTGGTACCACACTAAAACAGTCAATTAAACCTGGATTCGATCAATACTTTGGAGAGTAATTCATGTTAGGTCTAGGTTAGGTCTGGGATTTGCTCTCATCTGGCTCATTCTTTCGCATATTTCACATACTTGATGTCTAGATCCTGGGCTTTTTCTGGATTGCATCACGTAGTAATGAAGTACAACACTGAAACAGTCAATTAAACCTGGTTTCCATCAATATTTTACAGGACAACGCATGTTAGGTCTAGGTTAGGCCTGGGATTTGCCCTCATCAGGGTCATACTTTCGCAGTTTTAACATACACGTTGACCTGATCGAGGGTTTTTTCCGCTTTGGATCACGTAGAAAAGTGGTACCACACTGAAGCAATCCATTAAACCCGGTTTGGATCAATATTTTAGAGGATAACGCATGTTAGGTTTGGGTTAGGTCTAGGATTTGCCCTCATCAGGCTCATACTTTCGCATATTTCTCATACTTCACGGCTAGATCCTGGGCTTTTTCTGGATTGTTTCACGTAGTAATGTGGTACCACGCTGAAACAGTCAATTAAACCTGGTTTCGATCAATATTTTAGAGGATAACGCAAGTTAGGTCTGGGATAGGTCTGGGATTCGCCCTCATCAGGCTCATACTTTCGCGTTTTTCACATACTTGTTGAACAGATCCTGGGTTTTTTCTGGTTTCAGTCACGTAGTAATGTGGTACCACACTGAAACAGTCGATTAAACCAGGTTTCGATCAATATTTTTGAGGATAACGCATGTTAGGTCCAGGTTAGGCCTGGGATTTTCACTCATCAGACTCATACTTTCGCATTCTTCACATACTTGTTGAACGGATCCTGGGCTTTTTCTGGATTGCATCACGTAGTAATGAAGTACAACACTGAAACAGACAATTAAACCTGGTTTCCATCAATATCTTAGAGGACAACGCAAGTTAGGTCTGGGATAGGTCTGGGATTTGCCCTCATCAGACTCATACTTTCGCATTCTTCACATACCTGTTGAACGGATCGAGGGTTTTTTCTGCTTTGGATCACGTAGTAAAGTGGTACCACACTAAAACAGTCCACTAAACCTGGTTTGGATCAATATTTTAGAGGATAATGCATGTTAGGTCTAGGTTAGCCCTGGGATTTTCACTCATCAGACTCATTCTTTCGCATTCTTCACATACCTGTTGAACGGATCCTGGGTTTTTTCTGGTTTGGATCACGTAGTAATGTGGGACCACACTGAAGCAATCAATTAAACCTGGTCTTGATAAATATTTTAGAGGATAACGCATGTTAGGTCTGGGTTAGGTCTAGGATTTGCTCTCGTCAGGCTCGTACTTTCGCATATTTCTCATACTTGATGGCTAGATCCTGGGCTTTTTCTGGATTGCGTCACGTAGTAATGAAGTACAACACTGAAACAGTCAATTAAACCTGGTTTCTATCAATATCTTAGAGGACAACGCAAGTTAGGTTTGGGTTAGGTCTAGGATTTGCCCCCATCAGGCTCATACTTTCGCATATTTCTCATACTTGTTGAACAGATCCTGGGTTTTTTCTGGTATGGATCACGCAGTAATGTGGTACCACCCTGAAACGTTCAGTTAAACCTGGTCTTGATAAATATTTTTGAGGATAACGCATGTTAGGTCTGGATTAGGTCTAGGATTTGCCCTCATCAGGCTCATACTTTCGCACATTTCTTATACTTCATGGATAGATCCTGGGCTATTTTCTGGTTTGGATCACGTAGTAATGTGGGACCACACTGAAACAATCAATTAAACCTGGTCTTGATAAATATTTTAGAGGATAACGCATGTTAGGTCTAGGTTAGGTCTGGGATTTTCACTCATCAGACTCATACTTTCGCATTCTTCACATACTTGTTGAACGGATCCTGGGTTTTTTCTGGTTTGGATCACGTAGTAATGTGGTACCACACTGAAACAGTCGATTAAACCTGGTTTCGATCAATATTTTAGAGGATAACGCAAGTTAAGTCTGGGATTGGTCTGGGATTTGACCTCATCAGACTCACACTTTCGCACACTTCACATACTCGTTGAACAGATCCTGGGTATTTTCTGGTTTGGATCACGTAGTGATGTGGTACCACACTGAAACAGTCGATTAAACCAGGTTTCGATCAATATTTTTGAGGATAACGCATGTTAGGTCTAGGTTAGGTCTGGGACTTGCTCTCATCAGGCTCATTCTTTCGCATATTTCTCATACTTGATGGCTAGATCCTGGGCTTTTTCTGGATTGCATCACGTAGTAATGTAGTACCACACTGAAACAGTCAATGAAACCTGGTTTTCATCAATATTTTACAGGACAACGCAAGTTAGGTCTAGGTAAGGCCTGAGATTTTCACTGATCAGACTCATACTTTCGCAATCTTCACATACTTGTTGAACGGATCCTGGGTTTTTTCTGGTTTGGATCAGGTAGTAATGTGGTACCACACTGAAACAGTCGATTAAACCTGGTTTCGATCAATATTTTAGAGGATAACGCAAGTTAAGTCTGGGATTGGTCTGGGATTTGCCCTCATCAGGCTTATACTTTCCGCGTTTTTCACATACTTGTTGAACAGATCCTGGGTTTTTTCTGGTTTGGATCACGTAGTAGTGTGGGACCACACTGAAACAATCAATTAAACCTGATCTTGATAAATATTTTAGAGGATAACGCATGTTAGGTCTGGGATAGTTCTGGGATTTGCCCTCATCAGACTCATACTTTCGCACAGTTCACATACTCGTTGAACAGATCCTGGGTTATTTTCTGGTTTGGATCACATAGTAATGTGGTACCACACTGAAACAGTCGATTAAACCTGGTTGCGATCAATATTTTAGAGGATAACGCATGTTAGGTCTAGGTTAGCCCTGGGATTTTCACTCATCAGACTCATACTTTCGCATATTTCTCATACTTCATGGCCAGATCCTGGGCTGTTTCTGGATTGTATCACGTAGTAATGTGGTACCACACTGAAACAGTCAATTAAACCTGGTTTCCATCAATATTTTAGAGGAAAACGCATGTTAGGTCTAGGTTAGGCCTGGGATTAGCCCTCATCAGGGTCATACTTTCGCAGTTCTAACATACATGTTGACCTGATCGAGTGTTTTTTCTGCTTTGGATCACGTAGTATAGTGGTACCACACTGAAACAGTCCATTAAACCTGGTTTGGATCAATATTTTAGAGGATAACGCATGTTAGGTCTAGGTTAGGTCTGGGATTTTCAGTCATCAGACTCATACTTTCGCATTCATCACATACTTGTTTACGGATCCTGGGTTTTTTCTGGTTTGGATCACGTAGTAATGTGGGACCACACAGAAACAAACAATTAAACCTGGTCTTGATAAATATTTTAGAGGATAACGCATGTTAGGTCTGGGATAGGTCTGGGATTTGACCTCATCAGGGTCATACTTTCGCAGTTTTAACATGCATGTTGACCTCATCGAGGGTTTTTTCTGCTTTGGATCACGTAGTAAAGTGGTACCACAACTAAAACAGTCAATTAAACCTGGTTTCGATCATTATTTTAGAGGATAACGCAAGTTAGGTCTGGGATAGGTCTGGGATTAGCCCTCATCAGACTCATACTTTCGCATTCTTCACATACTAGTTGAACGGATCCTAGGTTTTTTCCGGTTTGGGTCAAGTAGTAGTGTGGTACCACACTGAAACAGTCGATTAAACCTGGTTTCGATCAATATTTTTGAGGTTAACGCATGTTAGGTCTAGGTTAGGCCGGGGATTTTCACTCAGCAGACTCATACTTTCGCATTCTTCACATACTTGTTGAACGGATCCTGGGTTTTTACTGGTTTGGATCACGTTGTGATGTGGTACCACACTGAAACATTCCATTAAACCTGGTTTTGATCAATATTTTAGAGAATAATTCATGTTAGGACTAGGTTAGGTCTGGTGTTTGCTCTCATCAGGCTCATTCTTTCGCAGTTTTAACATACATGTTGACGTGATCGAGGGTTTTTTCTGCTTTGGATCACGTAGTAAAGTGGTACCACACTGAAACAGTCCATTAAACCTGGTTTCCATCAATATTTTAGAGGACAACGCATGTTAGGTCTAGGTAAGACCTGGGATTTGCCCTCATCAGGGTCATACTTTCGCAGTTTTAACATGCATGTTGACCTCATCGAGGGTTTTTTCTGCTTTGGATCACGTAGTAAAGTGGTACCACAACTAAAACAGTCAATTGAACCTGGTTTCGATCATTATTTTAGAGGATAACGCAAGTTAGGTCTGGGATAGGTCTGGGATTAGCCCTCATCAGACTCATACTTTCGCATTCTTCACATACTTGTTGACCTGATCGAGTGTTTTTTCTGCTTTGGATCACGTAGTAAAGTGGTACCACACTGAAACAGTCCATTAAACCTGGTTTGGATCAATATTTTAGAGAATAACGCATGTTAGGTCTAGGTTAGGTCTGGGATTTTCACTCATCAGACTCATACTTTCGCATTCTTCACATACTTGTTGAACGGATCCTGGGTTTTTACTGGTTTGGATCACGTAGTAATGTGGTACCACACTAAAACAGTCAATTAAACCTGGATTCGATCAATACTTTGGAGAGTAATTCATGTTAGGTCTAGGTTAGGTCTGGGATTTGCTCTCATCTGGCTCATTCTTTCGCATATTTCACATACTTGATGTCTAGATCCTGGGCTTTTTCTGGATTGCATCACGTAGTAATGAAGTACAACACTGAAACAGTCAATTAAACCTGGTTTCCATCAATATTTTACAGGACAACGCATGTTAGGTCTAGGTTAGGCCTGGGATTTGCCCTCATCAGGGTCATACTTTCGCAGTTTTAACATACACGTTGACCTGATCGAGGGTTTTTTCCGCTTTGGATCACGTAGAAAAGTGGTACCACACTGAAGCAATCCATTAAACCCGGTTTGGATCAATATTTTAGAGGATAACGCATGTTAGGTTTGGGTTAGGTCTAGGATTTGCCCTCATCAGGCTCATACTTTCGCATATTTCTCATACTTCACGGCTAGATCCTGGGCTTTTTCTGGATTGTTTCACGTAGTAATGTGGTACCACGCTGAAACAGTCAATTAAACCTGGTTTCGATCAATATTTTAGAGGATAACGCAAGTTAGGTCTGGGATAGGTCTGGGATTCGCCCTCATCAGGCTCATACTTTCGCGTTTTTCACATACTTGTTGAACAGATCCTGGGTTTTTTCTGGTTTGATTCACGTAGTAATGAGGTACCACACTGAAACAGTCGATTAAACCAGGTTTCGATCAATATTTTTGAGGATAACGCATGTTAGGTCCAGGTTAGGCCTGGGATTTTCACTCATCAGACTCATACTTTCGCATTCTTCACATACTTGTTGAACGGATCCTGGGCTTTTTCTGGATTGCATCACGTAGTAATGAAGTACAACACTGAAACAGACAATTAAACCTGGTTTCCATCAATATCTTAGAGGACAACGCAAGTTAGGTCTGGGATAGGTCTGGGATTTGCCCTCATCAGACTCATACTTTCGCATTCTTCACATACCTGTTGAACGGATCGAGGGTTTTTTCTGCTTTGGATCACGTAGTAAAGTGGTACCACACTAAAACAGTCCACTAAACCTGGTTTGGATCAATATTTTAGAGGATAATGCATGTTAGGTCTAGGTTAGCCCTGGGATTTTCACTCATCAGACTCATTCTTTCGCATTCTTCACATACCTGTTGAACGGATCCTGGGTTTTTTCTGGTTTGGATCACGTAGTAATGTGGGACCACACTGAAACAATCAATTAAACCTGGTCTTGATAAATATTTTAGAGGATAACGCATGTTAGGTCTGGGTTAGGTCTAGGATATGCTCTCGTCAGGCTCATACTTTCGCATATTTCTCATACTTGATGGCTAGATCCTGGGCTCTTTCTGGATTGCATCACGTAGTAATGAAGTACAACACTGAAACAGTCAATTAAACCTGGTTTCCATCAATATCTTAGAGGACAACGCAAGTTAGGTCTGGGATAGGTCTGGGATTTGCCCTCATCAGACTCATACTTTCGCATTCTTCACATACTTGTTGAACGGATCCTGGGTTTTTTCTGGTTTGGATCACGTAGTAATGTGGTACCACGCTGAAACAGTCAATTAAACCTGGTCTGGATAAATATTTTAGAGGATAACGCATCTTAGGTCTGTGTTAGGTCTAAGATTTGCCCTCCTCAGGCTCACAGTTTCGCGTTTTTCGCATACTTGTTGAACAGATCCTGGGTTTTTTCTGGGTTGGATCACGTAGTAATGTGGGACCACACTGAAGCAATCAATTAAACCTGGTCTTGATAAATATTTTAGAGGATAACGCATGTTAGGTCTGGGTTAGGTCTAGGATTTGCTCTCGTCAGGCTCATACTTTCGCATATTTCTCATACTTGTTGAACAGATCCTGGGTTTTTTCTGGATTGGATCACGTAGTAATGTGGTACCACACTGAAACAGTCAATTAAACCTGGTTTCCATTAATATTTTAGAGGATAACGCAAGTTAGGCCTGGGATAGGTCTAGGATTTGCCCACATCAGGCTCATGCTTTCGCATATTTCTCATACTTCATGGCTAGATCCTGGGCTGTTTTTGGATTGTATCACGTAGTAATGTGGTACCACGCTGAAACAGTCAATTAAACCTGGTGTGGATAAATATTTTAGAGGATAACGCATCTTAGGTCTGTGTTAGGTCTAAGATTTGCCCTCCTCAGGCTCACAGTTTCGCGTTTTTCGCATACTTGTTGAACAGATCCTGGGCTTTTTCTGGATTGCATCACGTAGTATTGTGGTACCACACTGAAACAGTCGATTAAACCAAGTTTCGATCAATATTTTTGAGGACAACGCATGTTAGGTCTAGGTTGAGCCTGGGATTTTCACTCATCAGACTCATACTTTCGCATTCTTCACATACTTGTTGAACGGATCATGGGTTTTTTCTGGTGTGGATCACGTAGTAATGTGGCACCACACTGATACAATCAATTAAACCTGGTCTTGATAAATATTTTAGAGGATAACGCATGTTAGGTCTGGGTTAGGTCTAGGATTTGCCCTCATCAGGCTCATACTTTCGCATATTTCTCATACTTCATGGCTGGATCCTGGACTATTACTGGTTTGGATCACGTAGTAATGTGGTACCACACTGAAACAGTCAATTAAACCTGGTTTCGATCAATATTTTAGAGAATAATTCATGTAAGGTCAGGGTTAGGTCTGGGATTTGCTCTCATCAGGCTCATTCTTTCGCATATTTCTCATACTTGATGGCTAGATCCGGGGCTTTTTCTGGATTGCATCACGTAGTAATGAAGTACAACACTGAAACAGTCAATTAAACCTGGTTTCGATAAATATTTTACAGAACAATTCATGTTAGGTCTAGGTTAGGCCTGGGATTTGCCCTCATCAGGGTCATACTTTCGCAGTTCTAACATACATGTTGACCTGATCGAGGGTTTTTTCTGCTTTGGATCAGGTAGTAAAGTGGCACCACACTGAAACAGTCCACTGAACCTGGTTTGGATCAATATTTTAGAGGATAATGCATGTTAGGTCTAGGTTAGCCCTGAGATTTTCACTCATCAGACACATTCTTTCGCATTCTTCACATACCTGTTGAACGGATCCTGGGTTTTTTCTGGTTTGGATCACGTAGTAATGTGGGACCACACTGAAGCAATCAATTAAACCTGGTCTTGATAAATATTTTAGAGGATAACGCATGTTAGGTCTCGGTTAGGTCTAGGATTTGCTCTCGTCAGGCTCATACTTTCGCATATTTCTCATTCTTGTTGAACAGATCCTGGGTTTTTTCTGGATTGGATCACGTAGTAATGTGGTACCACACTGAAACAGTCAACTAAACCTGGTTTCCATCAATATTTTAGAGGACAATGCAAGTTAGGTCTGGGATAGGTCTGGGATTTGCCCACATCAGGGTCATACGTTCGCATTTTTCACATACTTGTTGAACAGATCCTGGGTTTTTTCTGGTATGGATCACGCAGTAATGTGGTACCACACTGAAACATTCAGTTAAACCTGGTCTTGATAAATATTTTTGAGGATAACGCATGTTAGGTCTGGGTTAGGTCTAGGATTTGCCCTCATCAGCCTCATACTTTCGCATATTTCTTATACTTCATGGATAGATCCTGGGCTATTTTCTGGTTTGGATCACATAGTAATGTGGTACCACACTGAAACAGTTGATTAAACCAGGTTTCGATCAATATTCACGAGGATAAAGCATGTTAGGTCTAGGTAAGGCCTGGGATTTTCACTCATCAGACTCATTCTTTCGCATTCTTCACATACCTGTTGAACGGATCCTGGGTTTTTTCTGGTTTGGATCACGTAGTAATGTGGGACTACACTGAAGCAATCAATTAAACCTGGTCTTGATAAATATTTTTGAGGATAACGCATGTTAGGTCTGGGTTAGGTCTAGGATTTGCCCTCATCACGCTCATACTTTCGCATATTTCTCATACTTCATGGCTAGATCCTGGGCTATTTCTGGATTGGATCACGTAGTAATGTGGTACCACACTGAAACAGCCCACTAAACCTGGTTCCGATCAATATTTTAGAGAATAACGAAAGTTATGTCTAGGTTAGGCCTGGGATTTGCTCTCATCAGACTCATGCTTTCGCATTTTTCACATACTTGTGGAACAAATCCTGGGTTTTTTCTGGTATGGATCACGTAGTAATGTGGTGCCACACTGAAACATTTAGTTAAACCTGGTCTTGATAAATATTTTAGAGGATAACGCATGTTAGGTTTGGGTTAGGTCTAGGATTTGCCCACATCAGGCTCATACTTTCGCATATTTCTCATACTTCCTAGGCTGTTTCTGGATTGTATCACGTAGTAATGTGGTACCACGCTGAAACAGTCAATTAAACCTGGTCTTGATCAATATTTTAGAGGACAATGCAAGTTAGGTCTGGGATAGGTCTGGGATTTGCCCACATCAGGGTCATACTTTCGCATTTTTCACATACTTGTTGAACAGATCGAGGGTTTTTTCCGCTTTGGATCACGTAGTAAAGTGGTACCACACTGAAGGAGTCCATTAAACCCGGTTTGGATCAATATTTTAGAGGATAACGCATGTTAGGTTTGGGTTAGGTCTAGGATTTGCCCTCATCAGGCTCATACTTTCGCATATTTCTCATACTTCATGGCTAGATCCTGGGCTTTTCCTGGATTGCATCACGTAGTAATGAAGTACAACACTGAAACAGTCAATTAAACCTGGTTTCCATCAATATCTTAGAGGACAACGCAAGTTAGGTCTGGGATAGGTCTGGGATTTGCCCTCATCAGACTCATACTTTCGCATTCTTCACATACTAGTTGAACGGATCCTGGGTTTTTTCTGGTTTGGATCACGTAGTAATGTGGTACCACACTGAAACATTCAAATAAAGCTGGTCTTGATAAATATTTTAGAGGATAACGCATGTTAGGTTTGGGTTAGGTCTAGGATTTGCCCTCATCAGGCTCATGCTTTCGCATATTTCTCATACTTCATGGCTAGATCCTGGGCTGTTTCTGGATTGTATCACGTAGTAATGTGGTACCACGCTGAAACAGTCAATTAAACCTGGTCTGGATAAATATTTTAGAGGATAACGCATCTTAGGTCTGTGTTAGGTCTAAGATTTGCCCTCCTCAGGCTCACAGTTTCGCGTTTTTCGCATACTTGTTGAACAGATCCTGGGTTTTTTCTGGGTTGGATCACGTAGTAATGTGGGACCACACTGAAGCAATCAATTAAACCTGGTCTTGATAAATATTTTAGAGGATAACGCATGTTAGGTCTGGGTTAGGTCTAGGATTTGCTCTCGTCAGGCTCATACTTTCGCATATTTCTCATACTTGTTGAACAGATCCTGGGTTTTTTCTGGATTGGATCACGTAGTAATGTGGTACCACACTGAAACAGTCAATTAAACCTGGTTTCCATCAATATTTTAGAGGATAACGCAAGTTAGGCCTGGGATAGGTCTAGGATTTGCCCACATCAGGCTTATGCTTTCGCATATTTCTCATACTTCATGGCTAGATCCTGGGCTGTTTCTGGATTGTATCACGTAGTAATGTGGTACCACGCTGAAACAGTCAATTAAACCTGGTGTGGATAAATATTTTAGAGGATAACGCATCTTAGGTCTGTGTTAGGTCTAAGATTTGCCCTCCTCAGGCTCACAGTTCCTCGTTTTTCGCATACTTGTTGAACAGATCCTGGGCTTTTTCTGGATTGCATCACGTAGTATTGTGGTACCACACTGAAACAGTCGATTAAACCAAGTTTCGATCAATATTTTTGAGGACAACGCATGTTAGGTCTAGGTTAAGCCTGGGATTTTCACTCATCAGACTCATACTTTCGCATTCTTCACATACTTGTTGAACGGATCATGGGTTTTTTCTGGTGTGGATCACGTAGTAATGTGGCACCACACTGATACAATCAATTAAACCTGGTCTTGATAAATATTTTAGAGGATAACGCATGTTAGGTCTGGGTTAGGTCTAGGATTTGCCCTCATCAGGCTCATACTTTCGCATATTTCTCATACTTCATGGCTGGATCCTGGACTATTACTGGTTTGGATCACGTAGTAATGTGGTACCACACTGAAACAGTCAATTAAACCTGGTTTCGATCAATATTTTAGAGAATAATTCATGTAAGGTCTGGGTTAGGTCTGGGATTTGCTCTCATCAGGCTCATTCTATCGCATATTTCTCATACTTGATGGCTAGATCCGGGGCTTTTTCTGGATTGCATCACGTAGTAATGAAGTACAACACTGAAACAGTCAATTAAACCTGGTTTCGATAAATATTTTACAGAACAATTCATGTTAGGTCTAGGTTAGGCCTGGGATTTGCCCTCATCAGGGTCATACTTTCGCAGTTCTAACATACATGTTGACCTGATCGAGGGTTTTTTCTGCTTTGGATCAGGTAGTAAA
Organism: Colletes latitarsis; assembly: GCF_051014445.1. Classification (NCBI taxonomy): domain Eukaryota; kingdom Metazoa; phylum Arthropoda; class Insecta; order Hymenoptera; family Colletidae; genus Colletes; species Colletes latitarsis. Next base: position 11,832,097 of record NW_027488365.1, read on the forward strand.
GTGGTACCACACTGAAACAGTCCACTGAACCTGGTTTGGATCAATATTTTAGAGGATAATGCATGTTAGGTCTAGGTTAGCCCTGAGATTTTCACTCATCAGACACATTCTTTCGCATTCTTCACATACCTGTTGAACGGATCCTGGGTTTTTTCTGGTTTGGATCACGTAGTAATGTGGGACCACACTGAAGCAATCAATTAAACCTGGTCTTGATAAATATTTTAGAGGATAACGCATGTTAGATCTCGGTTAGGTCTAGGATTTGCTCTCGTCAGGCTCATACTTTCGCATATTTCTCATACTTGTTGAACAGATCCTGGGTTTTTTCTGGATTGGATCACGTAGTAATGTGGTACCACACTGAAACAGTCAACTAAACCTGGTTTCCATCAATATTTTAGAGGACAATGCAAGTTAGGTCTGGGATAGGTCTGGGATTTGCCCACATCAGGGTCATACGTTCGCATTTTTTACATACTTGTTGAACAGATCCTGGGTTTTTTCTGGTATGGATCACGCAGTAATGTGGTACCACACTGAAACATTCTGTTAAACCTGGTCTTGATAAATATTTTTGAGGATAACGCATGTTAGGTCTGGGTTAGGTCTGGGATTTGCCCTCATCAGCCTCATACTTTCGCATATTTCTTATACTTCATGGATAGATCCTGGGCTATTTTCTGGTTTGGATCACATAGTAATGTGGTACCACACTGAAACAGTTGATTAAACCAGGTTTCGATCAATATTCACGAGGATAAAGCATGTTAGGTCTAGGTAAGGCCTGGGATTTTCACTCATCAGACTCATTCTTTCGCATTCTTCACATACCTGTTGAACGGATCCTGGGTTTTTTCTGGTTTGGATCACGTAGTAATGTGGGACTACACTGAAGCAATCAATTAAACCTGGTCTTGATAAATATTTTTGAGGATAACGCATGTTAGGTCTGGGTTAGGTCTAGGATTTGCCCTCATCACGCTCATACTTTCGCATATTTCTCATACTTCATGGCTAGATCCTGGGCTATTTCTGGATTGGATCACGTAGTAATGTGGTACCACACTGAAACAGCCCACTAAACCTGGTTCCGATCAATATTTTAGAGAATAACGAAAGTTATGTCTAGGTTAGGCCTGGGATTTGCTCTCATCAGACTCATGCTTTCGCATTTTTCACATACTTGTGGAACAAATCCTGGGTTTTTTCTGGTATGGATCACGTAGTAATGTGGTGCCACACTGAAACATTTAGTTAAACCTGGTCTTGATAAATATTTTAGAGGATAACGCATGTTAGGTTTGGGTTAGGTCTAGGATTTGCCCACATCAGGCTCATACTTTCGCATATTTCTCATACTTCCTAGGCTGTTTCTGGATTGTATCACGTAGTAATGTGGTACCACGCTGAAACAGTCAATTAAACCTGGTCTTGATCAATATTTTAGAGGACAATGCAAGTTAGGTCTGGGATAGGTCTGGGATTTGCCCACATCAGGGTCATACTTTCGCATTTTTCACATACTTGTTGAACAGATCGAGGGTTTTTTCCGCTTTGGATCACGTAGTAAAGTGGTACCACACTGAAGGAGTCCATTAAACCCGGTTTGGATCAATATTTTAGAGGATAACGCATGTTAGGTTTGGGTTAGGTCTAGGATTTGCCCTCATCAGGCTCATACTTTCGCATATTTCTCATACTTCATGGCTAGATCCTGGGCTTTTCCTGGATTGCATCACGTAGTAATGAAGTACAACACTGAAACAGTCAATTAAACCTGGTTTCCATCAATATCTTAGAGGACAACGCAAGTTAGGTCTGGGATAGGTCTGGGATTTGCCCTCATCAGACTCATACTTTCGCATTCTTCACATACTAGTTGAACGGATCCTGGGTTTTTTCTGGTTTGGATCACGTAGTAATGTGGTACCACACTGAAACATTCAAATAAAGCTGGTCTTGATAAATATTTTAGAGGATAACGCATGTTAGGTTTGGGTTAGGTCTAGGATTTGCCCTCATCAGGCTCATGCTTTCGCATATTTCTCATACTTCATGGCTAGATCCTGGGCTGTTTCTGGATTGTATCACGTAGTAATGTGGTACCACGCTGAAACAGTCAATTAAACCTGGTCTGGATAAATATTTTAGAGGATAACGCATCTTAGGTCTGTGTTAGGTCTAAGATTTGCCCTCCTCAGGCTCACAGTTTCGCGTTTTTCGCATACTTGTTGAACAGATCCTGGGTTTTTTCTGGGTTGGATCACGTAGTAATGTGGGACCACACTGAAGCAATCAATTAATCCTGGTCTTGATAAATATTTTAGAGGATAACGCATGTTAGGTTTGGGTTAGGTCTAGGATTTGCCCTCATCAGGCTCATGCTTTCGCATATTTCTCATACTTCATGGCTAGATCCTGGGCTATTTCTGGATTGGATCACGTAGTAATGTGGTGCCACACTGAAACAGCCCACTAAACCTGGTTCCGATCAATATTTTAGAGAATAACGAAAGTTATGTCTAGGTTAGGCCTGGGATTTGATCTCATCAGACTCATGCTTTCGCATTTTTCACATACTTGTGGAACAAATCCTGGGTTTTTTCTGGTATGGATCACGTAGTAATGTGGTGCCACACTGAAACATTTAGTTAAACCTGGTCTTGATAAATATTTTAGAGGATAACGCATGTTAGGTTTGGGTTAGGTCTAGGATTTGCCCACATCAGGCTCATACTTTCGCATATTTCTCATACTTCCTAGGCTGTTTCTGGATTGTATCACGTAGTAATGTGGTACCACGCTGAAACAGTCAATTAAACCTTGTTTCGATCAATATTTTAGAGGATAACGCAAGTTAGGTCTGGGATAGGTCTGGGATTCGCCCTCATCAGGCTCATACTTTCGCACACTTCACAGACTCGTTTAACAGATCCTGGGTTTTTTCTGGTTTGGTTCACGTAGTAATGTGGTACCACACTGAAACATTCAATTAAACCTGGTCTTGATCAATATTTTAGAGGATAACGCATGTTAGGTTTGGGTTAGGTCTATGATTTGCCCACATCAGGCTCATACTTTCGCATTTTTCACATACTTGTTGAACAGATCCTGGCTGTTTCTGGTTTGGATCGCGCAGTAATGTGGTACCACACTGAAACAGCCCACTAAACCTGGTCTTGATAAATATTATTGAGGATAACGCATGTTAGGTCTGGGTTAGATCTAGGATTTGCCGTCATCAGGCTCATACTTTCGCATATTTCACATACTTCATGGCTAGATCCTGGGCTATTTCTGGATTGGATCACGTAGTAATGTGGTACCACACTGAAACAGTCGATTAAACCAGGTTTCGATCAATATTCTTGAGGATAACGCATGTTAGGTCTAGGTAAGGCCTGGGATTTTCACTCATCAGACTCATTCTTTCGCATTCTTCACATACCTGTTGAACGGATCCTGGGTTTTTTCTGGTTTGGATCACGTAGTAATGTGGGACCACACTGAAGCAATCAATTAATCCTGGTCTTGATAAATATTTTAGAGGATAACGCATGTTAGGTCTGGGTTAGGTCTAGGATTTGCCCTCATCAGGCTCATACTTTCGCATATTTCACATACTTCATGGCTAGATCCTGGGCTATTTCTGGATTGGATCACGTAGTAATGTGGTACCACACTGAAACAGTCGATTAAACCAGGTTTCGATCAATATTCTTGAGGATAACGCATGTTAGGTCTAGGTAAGGCCTGGGATTTTCATTCATCAGACTCATTCTTTCGCATTCTTCACATACCTGTTGAACGGATCCTGGGTTTTTTCTGGTTTGGATCACGTAGTAATGTGGGACCACACTGAAGCAATCAATTAATCCTGGTCTTGATAAATATTTTAGAGGATAACGCATGTTAGGTCTGGGTTAGGTCTAGGATTTGCTCTCGTCAGGCTCATACTTTCGCATATTTCTTATACTTCATGGATAGATCCTGGGCTATTTCTGGATTGCATCACGTAGTAATGAAGTACAACACTGAAACAGTCAATTAAACCTGGTTTCCATCAATATCTTAGAGGACAACGCAAGTTAGGTCTGCGATAGGTCTGGGATTTGCCCTCATCAGACTCATACGTTCGCGTTTTTCACATACTTGTTGAACGGATCCTGGGTTTTTTCTGGTTTGGATCACGTAGTAATGTGGTACCACACTGAAACATTCATATAAACCAGGTCTTGATAAATATTTTAGATGATAATGCATGTTAGGTCTGGGTTAGGTCTAGGATTTGCTCTCGTCAGGCTCATACTTTCGCATATTTCTCTTACTTGATGGCTAGATCCTGGGCTTTTTCTGGATTGGATCACGTAGTAATGTGGTACCACACTGAAACAGTCGATTAAACCAGGTTTCGATCAATATTCTTGAGGATAACGCATGTTAGGTCTAGGTAAGGCCTGGGATTTTCACTCATCAGACTCATTCTTTCGCATTCTTCACATACCTGTTGAACGGATCCTGGGTTTTTTCTGGTTTGGATCACGTAGTAATGTGGGACCACACTGAAGCAATCAATTAATCCTGGTCTTGATAAATATTTTAGAGGATAACGCATGTTAGGTCTGGGTTAGGTCTAGGATTTGCCCTCATCAGGCTCATACTTTCGCATATTTCACATACTTCATCGCTAGATCCTGGGCTATTTCTGGATTGGATCACGTAGTAATGTGGTACCACACTGAAACAGTCAAATAAACCTGGTTTCGATCAATATTTTAGAGGACAATGCAAGTTAGGTCTGGGATAGGTCTGGGATTTGCCCACATCAGGGTCATACTTTCGCATTTTTCACATACTTCATCGCTAGATCCTGGGCTATTTCTGGATTGGATCACGTAGTAATGTGGTACCACACTGAAACAGTCAAATAAACCTGGTTTCGATCAATATTTTAGAGGACAATGCAAGTTAGGTCTGGGATAGGTCTGGGATTTGCCCACATCAGGGTCATACTTTCGCATTTTTCACATACTTGTTGAACAGATCCTGGGTTTTTTCTGGTTTGGATCGCGCAGTAATGTGGTACCACACTGAAGCAGCCCACTAAACCTGGTTTCGATCAATATTTTAGAGGATAACGAAAGTTATGTCTAGGTTAGGCCTGGGATTTGCTCTCATGAGACTCATGCTTTCGCATTTTTCACATACTTGTTGAACAGATCCTGGGTTTTTTCTGGTATGGATCACGCAGTAATGTGGTACCACACTGAAACATTCAGTTAAACCTGGTCTTGATAAATATTTTTGAGGATAACGCATGTTAGGTCTGGGTGAGGTCTAGGATTTGCCTTCATCAGGCTCATACTTTCGCATATTTCTTATACTTCATGGATAGATCCTGGACTATTTTCTGGTTTGGATCACATAGTAATGTGGTACCACACTGAAACAGTCCACTAAACCTGGTTTGGATCAATATCTTAGAGGATAATGCATGTTAGGTCTAGGTTAGCCCTGAGATTTTCACACATCAGAATCATACTTTCGCATTCTTCAGATACTTGTTGAATGGATCCTGGGTTTTTTCTGGTATGGTTCACGTAGTAATGTGGTACCACACTGAAACAGTCGATTAAACCAGGTTTCGATCAATATTCTTGAGGATAACGCATGTTAGGCCTCGGTAAGGCCTGGGATTTTCACTCATCACACTCATTCTTTCGCATTCTTCACATACCTGTTGAACGGATCCTGGGTTTTTACTGGTTTGGATCACGTAGTAATGTGGTACCACACTAAAACAGTCAATTAAACCTGGATTCGATCAATACTTTGGAGAGTAATTCATGTTAGGTCTAGGTTAGGTCTGGGATTTGCTCTCATCTGGCTCATTCTTTCGCATATTTCACATACTTGATGTCTAGATCCTGGGCTTTTTCTGGATTGCATCACGTAGTAATGAAGTACAACACTGAAACAGTCAATTAAACCTGGTTTCCATCAATATTTTACAGGACAACGCATGTTAGGTCTAGGTTAGGCCTGGGATTTGCCCTCATCAGGGTCATACTTTCGCAGTTTTAACATACACGTTGACCTGATCGAGGGTTTTTTCCGCTTTGGATCACGTAGAAAAGTGGTACCACACTGAAGCAATCCATTAAACCCGGTTTGGATCAATATTTTAGAGGATAACGCATGTTAGGTTTGGGTTAGGTCTAGGATTTGCCCTCATCAGGCTCATACTTTCGCATATTTCTCATACTTCACGGCTAGATCCTGGGCTTTTTCTGGATTGTTTCACGTAGTAATGTGGTACCACGCTGAAACAGTCAATTAAACCTGGTTTCGATCAATATTTTAGAGGATAACGCAAGTTAGGTCTGGGATAGGTCTGGGATTCGCCCTCATCAGGCTCATACTTTCGCGTTTTTCACATACTTGTTGAACAGATCCTGGGTTTTTTCTGGTTTGATTCACGTAGTAATGTGGTACCACACTGAAACAGTCGATTAAACCAGGTTTCGATCAATATTTTTGAGGATAACGCATGTTAGGTCCAGGTTAGGCCTGGGATTTTCACTCATCAGACTCATACTTTCGCATTCTTCACATACTTGTTGAACGGATCCTGGGCTTTTTCTGGATTGCATCACGTAGTAATGAAGTACAACACTGAAACAGACAATTAAACCTGGTTTCCATCAATATCTTAGAGGACAACGCAAGTTAGGTCTGGGATAGGTCTGGGATTTGCCCTCATCAGACTCATACTTTCGCATTCTTCACATACCTGTTGAACGGATCGAGGGTTTTTTCTGCTTTGGATCACGTAGTAAAGTGGTACCACACTAAAACAGTCCACTAAACCTGGTTTGGATCAATATTTTAGAGGATAATGCATGTTAGGTCTAGGTTAGCCCTGGGATTTTCACTCATCAGACTCATTCTTTCGCATTCTTCACATACCTGTTGAACGGATCCTGGGTTTTTTCTGGTTTGGATCACGTAGTAATGTGGGACCACACTGAAACAATCAATTAAACCTGGTCTTGATAAATATTTTAGAGGATAACGCATGTTAGGTCTGGGTTAGGTCTAGGATATGCTCTCGTCAGGCTCATACTTTCGCATATTTCTCATACTTGATGGCTAGATCCTGGGCTCTTTCTGGATTGCATCACGTAGTAATGAAGTACAACACTGAAACAGTCAATTAAACCTGGTTTCCATCAATATCTTAGAGGACAACGCAAGTTAGGTCTGGGATAGGTCTGGGATTTGCCCTCATCAGACTCATACTTTCGCATTCTTCACATACTTGTTGAACGGATCCTGGGTTTTTTCTGGTTTGGATCACGTAGTAATGTGGTACCACGCTGAAACAGTCAATTAAACCTGGTCTGGATAAATATTTTAGAGGACAACGCATCTTAGGTCTGTGTTAGGTCTAAGATTTGCCCTCCTCAGGCTCACAGTTTCGCGTTTTTCGCATACTTGTTGAACAGATCCTGGGTTTTTTCTGGGTTGGATCACGTAGTAATGTGGGACCACACTGAAGCAATCAATTAAACCTGGTCTTGATAAATATTTTAGAGGATAACGCATGTTAGGTCTGGGTTAGGTCTAGGATTTGCTCTCGTCAGGCTCATACTTTCGCATATTTCTCATACTTGTTGAACAGATCCTGGGTTTTTTCTGGATTGGATCACGTAGTAATGTGGTACCACACTGAAACAGTCAATTAAACCTGGTTTCCATTAATATTTTAGAGGATAACGCAAGTTAGGCCTGGGATAGGTCTAGGATTTGCCCACATCAGGCTCATGCTTTCGCATATTTCTCATACTTCATGGCTAGATCCTGGGCTGTTTTTGGATTGTATCACGTAGTAATGTGGTACCACGCTGAAACAGTCAATTAAACCTGGTGTGGATAAATATTTTAGAGGATAACGCATCTTAGGTCTGTGTTAGGTCTAAGATTTGCCCTCCTCAGGCTCACAGTTTCGCGTTTTTCGCATACTTGTTGAACAGATCCTGGGCTTTTTCTGGATTGCATCACGTAGTATTGTGGTACCACACTGAAACAGTCGATTAAACCAAGTTTCGATCAATATTTTTGAGGACAACGCATGTTAGGTCTAGGTTGAGCCTGGGATTTTCACTCATCAGACTCATACTTTCGCATTCTTCACATACTTGTTGAACGGATCATGGGTTTTTTCTGGTGTGGATCACGTAGTAATGTGGCACCACACTGATACAATCAATTAAACCTGGTCTTGATAAATATTTTAGAGGATAACGCATGTTAGGTCTGGGTTAGGTCTAGGATTTGCCCTCATCAGGCTCATACTTTCGCATATTTCTCATACTTCATGGCTGGATCCTGGACTATTACTGGTTTGGATCACGTAGTAATGTGGTACCACACTGAAACAGTCAATTAAACCTGGTTTCGATCAATATTTTAGAGAATAATTCATGTAAGGTCAGGGTTAGGTCTGGGATTTGCTCTCATCAGGCTCATTCTTTCGCATATTTCTCATACTTGATGGCTAGATCCGGGGCTTTTTCTGGATTGCATCACGTAGTAATGAAGTACAACACTGAAACAGTCAATTAAACCTGGTTTCGATAAATATTTTACAGAACAATTCATGTTAGGTCTAGGTTAGGCCTGGGATTTGCCCTCATCAGGGTCATACTTTCGCAGTTCTAACATACATGTTGACCTGATCGAGGGTTTTTTCTGCTTTGGATCAGGTAGTAAAGTGGCACCACACTGAAACAGTCCACTGAACCTGGTTTGGATCAATATTTTAGAGGATAATGCATGTTAGGTCTAGGTTAGCCCTGAGATTTTCACTCATCAGACACATTCTTTCGCATTCTTCACATACCTGTTGAACGGATCCTGGGTTTTTTCTGGTTTGGATCACGTAGTAATGTGGGACCACACTGAAGCAATCAATTAAACCTGGTCTTGATAAATATTTTAGAGGATAACGCATGTTAGGTCTCGGTTAGGTCTAGGATTTGCTCTCGTCAGGCTCATACTTTCGCATATTTCTCATTCTTGTTGAACAGATCCTGGGTTTTTTCTGGATTGGATCACGTAGTAATGTGGTACCACACTGAAACAGTCAACTAAACCTGGTTTCCATCAATATTTTAGAGGACAATGCAAGTTAGGTCTGGGATAGGTCTGGGATTTGCCCACATCAGGGTCATACGTTCGCATTTTTCACATACTTGTTGAACAGATCCTGGGTTTTTTCTGGTATGGATCACGCAGTAATGTGGTACCACACTGAAACATTCAGTTAAACCTGGTCTTGATAAATATTTTTGAGGATAACGCATGTTAGGTCTGGGTTAGGTCTAGGATTTGCCCTCATCAGCCTCATACTTTCGCATATTTCTTATACTTCATGGATAGATCCTGGGCTATTTTCTGGTTTGGATCACATAGTAATGTGGTACCACACTGAAACAGTTGATTAAACCAGGTTTCGATCAATATTCACGAGGATAAAGCATGTTAGGTCTAGGTAAGGCCTGGGATTTTCACTCATCAGACTCATTCTTTCGCATTCTTCACATACCTGTTGAACGGATCCTGGGTTTTTTCTGGTTTGGATCACGTAGTAATGTGGGACTACACTGAAGCAATCAATTAAACCTGGTCTTGATAAATATTTTTGAGGATAACGCATGTTAGGTCTGGGTTAGGTCTAGGATTTGCCCTCATCACGCTCATACTTTCGCATATTTCTCATACTTCATGGCTAGATCCTGGGCTATTTCTGGATTGGATCACGTAGTAATGTGGTACCACACTGAAACAGCCCACTAAACCTGGTTCCGATCAATATTTTAGAGAATAACGAAAGTTATGTCTAGGTTAGGCCTGGGATTTGCTCTCATCAGACTCATGCTTTCGCATTTTTCACATACTTGTGGAACAAATCCTGGGTTTTTTCTGGTATGGATCACGTAGTAATGTGGTGCCACACTGAAACATTTAGTTAAACCTGGTCTTGATAAATATTTTAGAGGATAACGCATGTTAGGTTTGGGTTAGGTCTAGGATTTGCCCACATCAGGCTCATACTTTCGCATATTTCTCATACTTCCTAGGCTGTTTCTGGATTGTATCACGTAGTAATGTGGTACCACGCTGAAACAGTCAATTAAACCTGGTCTTGATCAATATTTTAGAGGACAATGCAAGTTAGGTCTGGGATAGGTCTGGGATTTGCCCACATCAGGGTCATACTTTCGCATTTTTCACATACTTGTTGAACAGATCGAGGGTTTTTTCCGCTTTGGATCACGTAGTAAAGTGGTACCACACTGAAGGAGTCCATTAAACCCGGTTTGGATCAATATTTTAGAGGATAACGCATGTTAGGTTTGGGTTAGGTCTAGGATTTGCCCTCATCAGGCTCATACTTTCGCATATTTCTCATACTTCATGGCTAGATCCTGGGCTTTTCCTGGATTGCATCACGTAGTAATGAAGTACAACACTGAAACAGTCAATTAAACCTGGTTTCCATCAATATCTTAGAGGACAACGCAAGTTAGGTCTGGGATAGGTCTGGGATTTGCCCTCATCAGACTCATACTTTCGCATTCTTCACATACTAGTTGAACGGATCCTGGGTTTTTTCTGGTTTGGATCACGTAGTAATGTGGTACCACACTGAAACATTCAAATAAAGCTGGTCTTGATAAATATTTTAGAGGATAACGCATGTTAGGTTTGGGTTAGGTCTAGGATTTGCCCTCATCAGGCTCATGCTTTCGCATATTTCTCATACTTCATGGCTAGATCCTGGGCTGTTTCTGGATTGTATCACGTAGTAATGTGGTACCACGCTGAAACAGTCAATTAAACCTGGTCTGGATAAATATTTTAGAGGATAACGCATCTTAGGTCTGTGTTAGGTCTAAGATTTGCCCTCCTCAGGCTCACAGTTTCGCGTTTTTCGCATACTTGTTGAACAGATCCTGGGTTTTTTCTGGGTTGGATCACGTAGTAATGTGGGACCACACTGAAGCAATCAATTAAACCTGGTCTTGATAAATATTTTAGAGGATAACGCATGTTAGGTCTGGGTTAGGTCTAGGATTTGCTCTCGTCAGGCTCATACTTTCGCATATTTCTCATACTTGTTGAACAGATCCTGGGTTTTTTCTGGATTGGATCACGTAGTAATGTGGTACCACACTGAAACAGTCAATTAAACCTGGTTTCCATCAATATTTTAGAGGATAACGCAAGTTAGGCCTGGGATAGGTCTAGGATTTGCCCACATCAGGCTTATGCTTTCGCATATTTCTCATACTTCATGGCTAGATCCTGGGCTGTTTCTGGATTGTATCACGTAGTAATGTGGTACCACGCTGAAACAGTCAATTAAACCTGGTGTGGATAAATATTTTAGAGGATAACGCATCTTAGGTCTGTGTTAGGTCTAAGATTTGCCCTCCTCAGGCTCACAGTTCCTCGTTTTTCGCATACTTGTTGAACAGATCCTGGGCTTTTTCTGGATTGCATCACGTAGTATTGTGGTACCACACTGAAACAGTCGATTAAACCAAGTTTCGATCAATATTTTTGAGGACAACGCATGTTAGGTCTAGGTTAAGCCTGGGATTTTCACTCATCAGACTCATACTTTCGCATTCTTCACATACTTGTTGAACGGATCATGGGTTTTTTCTGGTGTGGATCACGTAGTAATGTGGCACCACACTGATACAATCAATTAAACCTGGTCTTGATAAATATTTTAGAGGATAACGCATGTTAGGTCTGGGTTAGGTCTAGGATTTGCCCTCATCAGGCTCATACTTTCGCATATTTCTCATACTTCATGGCTGGATCCTGGACTATTACTGGTTTGGATCACGTAGTAATGTGGTACCACACTGAAACAGTCAATTAAACCTGGTTTCGATCAATATTTTAGAGAATAATTCATGTAAGGTCTGGGTTAGGTCTGGGATTTGCTCTCATCAGGCTCATTCTATCGCATATTTCTCATACTTGATGGCTAGATCCGGGGCTTTTTCTGGATTGCATCACGTAGTAATGAAGTACAACACTGAAACAGTCAATTAAACCTGGTTTCGATAAATATTTTACAGAACAATTCATGTTAGGTCTAGGTTAGGCCTGGGATTTGCCCTCATCAGGGTCATACTTTCGCAGTTCTAACATACATGTTGACCTGATCGAGGGTTTTTTCTGCTTTGGATCAGGTAGTAAAGTGGTACCACACTGAAACAGTCCACTGAACCTGGTTTGGATCAATATTTTAGAGGATAATGCATGTTAGGTCTAGGTTAGCCCTGAGATTTTCACTCATCAGACACATTCTTTCGCATTCTTCACATACCTGTTGAACGGATCCTGGGTTTTTTCTGGTTTGGATCACGTAGTAATGTGGGACCACACTGAAGCAATCAATTAAACCTGGTCTTGATAAATATTTTAGAGGATAACGCATGTTAGATCTCGGTTAGGTCTAGGATTTGCTCTCGTCAGGCTCATACTTTCGCATATTTCTCATACTTGTTGAACAGATCCTGGGTTTTTTCTGGATTGGATCACGTAGTAATGTGGTACCACACTGAAACAGTCAACTAAACCTGGTTTCCATCAATATTTTAGAGGACAATGCAAGTTAGGTCTGGGATAGGTCTGGGATTTGCCCACATCAGGGTCATACGTTCGCATTTTTCACATACTTGTTGAACAGATCCTGGGTTTTTTCTGGTATGGATCACGCAGTAATGTGGTACCACACTGAAACATTCTGTTAAACCTGGTCTTGATAAATATTTTTGAGGATAACGCATGTTAGGTCTGGGTTAGGTCTGGGATTTGCCCTCATCAGCCTCATACTTTCGCATATTTCTTATACTTCATGGATAGATCCTGGGCTATTTTCTGGTTTGGATCACATAGTAATGTGGTACCACACTGAAACAGTTGATTAAACCAGGTTTCGATCAATATTCACGAGGATAAAGCATGTTAGGTCTAGGTAAGGCCTGGGATTTTCACTCATCAGACTCATTCTTTCGCATTCTTCACATACCTGTTGAACGGATCCTGGGTTTTTTCTGGTTTGGATCACGTAGTAATGTGGGACTACACTGAAGCAATCAATTAAACTTGGTCTTGATAAATATTTTTGAGGATAACGCATGTTAGGTCTGGGTTAGGTCTAGTATTTGCCCTCATCACGCTCATACTTTCGCATATTTCTCATACTTCATGGCTAGATCCTGGGCTATTTCTGGATTGGATCACGTAGTAATGTGGTGCCACACTGAAACAGCCCACTAAACCTGGTTCCGATCAATATTTTAGAGAATAACGAAAGTTATGTCTAGGTTAGGCCTGGGATTTGATCTCATCAGACTCATGCTTTCGCATTTTTCACATACTTGTGGAACAAATCCTGGGTTTTTTCTGGTATGGATCACGTAGTAATGTGGTGCCACACTGAAACATTTAGTTAAACCTGGTCTTGATAAATATTTTAGAGGATAACGCATGTTAGGTTTGGGTTAGGTCTAGGATTTGCCCACATCAGGCTCATACTTTCGCATATTTCTCATACTTCCTAGGCTGTTTCTGGATTGTATCACGTAGTAATGTGGTACCACGCTGAAACAGTCAATTAAACCTTGTTTCGATCAATATTTTAGAGGATAACGCAAGTTAGGTCTGGGATAGGTCTGGGATTCGCCCTCATCAGGCTCATACTTTCGCACACTTCACAGACTCGTTTAACAGATCCTGGGTTTTTTCTGGTTTGGTTCACGTAGTAATGTGGTACCACACTGAAACATTCAATTAAACCTGGTCTTGATCAATATTTTAGAGGATAACGCATGTTAGGTTTGGGTTAGGTCTATGATTTGCCCACATCAGGCTCATACTTTCGCATTTTTCACATACTTGTTGAACAGATCCTGGCTTTTTCTGGTTTGGATCGCGCAGTAATGTGGTACCACACTGAAACAGCCCACTAAACCTGGTCTTGATAAATATTATTGAGGATAACGCATGTTAGGTCTGGGTTAGATCTAGGATTTGCCGTCATCAGGCTCATACTTTCGCATATTTCACATACTTCATGGCTAGATCCTGGGCTATTTCTGGATTGGATCACGTAGTAATGTGGTACCACACTGAAACAGTCGATTAAACCAGGTTTCGATCAATATTCTTGAGGATAACGCATGTTAGGTCTAGGTAAGGCCTGGGATTTTCACTCATCAGACTCATTCTTTCGCATTCTTCACATACCTGTTGAACGGATCCTGGGTTTTTTCTGGTTTGGATCACGTAGTAATGTGGGACCACACTGAAGCAATCAATTAATCCTGGTCTTGATAAATATTTTAGAGGATAACGCATGTTAGGTCTGGGTTAGGTCTAGGATTTGCCCTCATCAGGCTCATACTTTCGCATATTTCACATACTTCATGGCTAGATCCTGGGCTATTTCTGGATTGGATCACGTAGTAATGTGGTACCACACTGAAACAGTCGATTAAACCAGGTTTCGATCAATATTCTTGAGGATAACGCATGTTAGGTCTAGGTAAGGCCTGGGATTTTCATTCATCAGACTCATTCTTTCGCATTCTTCACATACCTGTTGAACGGATCCTGGGTTTTTTCTGGTTTGGATCACGTAGTAATGTGGGACCACACTGAAGCAATCAATTAATCCTGGTCTTGATAAATATTTTAGAGGATAACGCATGTTAGGTCTGGGTTAGGTCTAGGATTTGCTCTCGTCAGGCTCATACTTTCGCATATTTCTTATACTTCATGGATAGATCCTGGGCTATTTCTGGATTGCATCACGTAGTAATGAAGTACAACACTGAAACAGTCAATTAAACCTGGTTTCCATCAATATCTTAGAGGACAACGCAAGTTAGGTCTGCGATAGGTCTGGGATTTGCCCTCATCAGACTCATACGTTCGCGTTTTTCACATACTTGTTGAACGGATCCTGGGTTTTTTCTGGTTTGGATCACGTAGTAATGTGGTACCACACTGAAACATTCATATAAACCAGGTCTTGATAAATATTTTAGATGATAATGCATGTTAGGTCTGGGTTAGGTCTAGGATTTGCTCTCGTCAGGCTCATACTTTCGCATATTTCTCTTACTTGATGGCTAGATCCTGGGCTTTTTCTGGATTGGATCACGTAGTAATGTGGTACCACACTGAAACAGTCGATTAAACCAGGTTTCGATCAATATTCTTGAGGATAACGCATGTTAGGTCTAGGTAAGGCCTGGGATTTTCACTCATCAGACTCATTCTTTCGCATTCTTCACATACCTGTTGAACGGATCCTGGGTTTTTTCTGGTTTGGATCACGTAGTAATGTGGGACCACACTGAAGCAATCAATTAATCCTGGTCTTGATAAATATTTTAGAGGATAACGCATGTTAGGTCTGGGTTAGGTCTAGGATTTGCCCTCATCAGGCTCATACTTTCGCATATTTCACATACTTCATCGCTAGATCCTGGGCTATTTCTGGATTGGATCACGTAGTAATGTGGTACCACACTGAAACAGTCAAATAAACCTGGTTTCGATCAATATTTTAGAGGACAATGCAGGTTAGGTCTGGGATAGGTCTGGGATTTGCCCACATCAGGGTCATACTTTCGCATTTTTCACATACTTCATCGCTAGATCCTGGGCTATTTCTGGATTGGATCACGTAGTAATGTGGTACCACACTGAAACAGTCAAATAAACCTGGTTTCGATCAATATTTTAGAGGACAATGCAAGTTAGGTCTGGGATAGGTCTGGGATTTGCCCACATCAGGGTCATACTTTCGCATTTTTCACATACTTGTTGAACAGATCCTGGGTTTTTTCTGGTTTGGATCGCGCAGTAATGTGGTACCACACTGAAGCAGCCCACTAAACCTGGTTTCGATCAATATTTTAGAGGATAACGAAAGTTATGTCTAGGTTAGGCCTGGGATTTGCTCTCATGAGACTCATGCTTTCGCATTTTTCACATACTTGTTGAACAGATCCTGGGTTTTTTCTGGTGTGGATCACGCAGTAATGTGGTACCACACTGAAACATTCAGTTAAACCTGGTCTTGATAAATATTTTTGAGGATAACGCATGTTAGGTCTGGGTGAGGTCTAGGATTTGCCTTCATCAGGCTCATACTTTCGCATATTTCTTATACTTCATGGATAGATCCTGGACTATTTTCTGGTTTGGATCACATAGTAATGTGGTACCACACTGAAACAGTCCACTAAACCTGGTTTGGATCAATATCTTAGAGGATAATGCATGTTAGGTCTAGGTTAGCCCTGAGATTTTCACACATCAGAATCATACTTTCGCATTCTTCAGATACTTGTTGAATGGATCCTGGGTTTTTTCTGGTATGGTTCACGTAGTAATGTGGTACCACACTGAAACAGTCGATTAAACCAGGTTTCGATCAATATTCTTGAGGATAACGCATGTTAGGCCTCGGTAAGGCCTGGGATTTTCACTCATCACACTCATTCTTTCGCATTCTTCACATACCTGTTGAACGGATCCTGGGTTTTTTCTGGTTTGGATCACGTAGTAATGTGGGACCACACTGAAACAATCAATTAAACCTGGTCTTGATAAATATTTTAGAGGATAACGCATGTTAGGTCTGGGTTAGGTCTAGGATTTGCTCTCGTCAGGCTCATACTTTCGCATATTTCTCTTACTTGATGGCTAGATCCTGGGCTTTTTCTGGATTGCATCACGTAGTAATGAAGTACAACACTGAAACAGTCAATTAAACCTGGTTTCTATCAATATCTTAGAGGACAACGCAAGTTAGGTCTGGGATAGGTCTGGGATTTGCCCTCATCAGACTCATACTTTCGCGTTTTTCACATACTTGTTGAACGGATCCTGGGTTTTTTCTGGTTTGGATCACGTAGTAATGTGGTACCACACTGAAACATTCAAATAAACCTGGTCTTGATAAATATTTTAGAGGATAACGCATGTTAGGTTTGGGTTAGGTCTAGGATTTGCCCACATCAGGCTCATACTTTCGCAAATTTCTCATACTTCCTGGGCTGTTTCTGGATTGTATCACGTAGTAATGTGGTACCACGCTGAAACAGTCAATTAAACCTTGTTTCGATCAATATTTTAGAGGATAACGCAAGTTAGGTTTGGGTTAGGTCTAGGATTTGCCCACATCAGGCTCATTCTTTCGCATTTTTCACAGACTTGTTGAACAGAACCTGGGATTTTTCTGGTAGGGATCACGTAGTAATGTGGTACCATACTGAAACATTCAGTTAAACCTGGTCTTGATAAATATTTTTGAGGATAACGCATGTTAGGTCTGGGTTAGGTCTAGGATTTGCCCTCATCAGGGTCATACTTTCGCAGTTCTCACATACACGTTGACCTGATCGAGGGTTTTTTCTGCTTTGGATCACGTAGTAATGTGGTACCACATTGAAACAGTCAATTAAACATGGTTTCGATCAATATTTTAGAGGTCAATGCAAGTTAGGTCTGGGATAGGTCTGGGATTTGCCCACATCAGGGTCATACTTTCGCATTTTTCACATACTTGTTGATCAGATCCTGGGTTTTTTCTGGTTTAGATCGGGCAGTAATGTGGTACCACACTGAAACAGCCCACTAAACCGGGTTTCGATCAATATTTTAGAGGATAACGAAAGTTACGTCTAGGTTACGCCTGGGATTTGCTCCCATCAAACTCGTGCTTTCGCATTTTTCACATACTTGTTGAACAGATCCTGGGTTTTTTCTGGTTTGGATCACGTAGTAATGTGGTACCACACTGAAACATTCAGTTAAACCTGGTCTTGATAAATATTTTTGAGGATAACGCATGTTAGGTCTGGGTTAGGTCTAGGATTTGCCCTCATCAGGCTCATACTTTCGCATATTTCTCAAACTTGATGGCTAGATCCTGGGCTTTTTCTGGATTGCATCACGTAGTAATGAAGTACAACACTGAAACAGTCAATTAAACCTGGTTTCCATCAATATCTTAGAGGACAACGCAAGTTAGGTCTGGGATAGGTCTGGGATTTGCCCTCATCAGACTCATGCTTTCGCATTTTTCACATACTTGTTGAACAGATCCTGGGTTTTTTCTGGTATGGATCACGTAGTAATGTGGTACCATACTGAAACATTCAGTTAAACCTGGTCTTGATAAATATTTTTGAGGATAACGCATGTTAGGTCTGGGTTAGGTCTAGGATTTGCCCTCGTCAGGCTCATACTTTCGCATATTTCTTATACTTCATGGATAGATCCTGGGCTATTTTCTGGTTTGGATCACATAGTAATGTGGTACCACACTGAAACAGTCGATTAAACCAGGTTTCGATCAATATTTTTGAGGATAACGCATGTTAGGTCTAGGTTAGGCCTGGGATTTTCACTCATCAGACTCATTCTTTCGCATTCTTCACATACTTGTTGAACGGATCCTGGGTTTTTTCTGGTTTGGATCACGTAGTAATGTGGGACAACACTGAAACAATCAATTCAACCTGGTCTTGATAAATATTTTAGAGGATAACGCATGTTAGGTCTGGGTTAGGCCTGGGATTTGCCCTCATCAGGGTCATACTTTCGCAGTTCTAACATACATGTTGACCTGATCGAGGGTTTTTTCTGCTTTGGATCACGTAGTAAAGTGGTACCACACTGAAACAGTCCACTAAACCTGGTTTGGATCAATATTTTAGAGGATAATGCATGTTAGGTCTAGGTTAGCCCTGAGATTTTCACTCATCAGACTCATACTTTCGCATTCTTCAGATACCTGTTGAACGGATCCTGGGTTTTTTCTGTTATGGTTCACGTTGTAATGTGGTACCATACTGAAACATTCTGTTAAACCTGGTCTTGATAAGTATTTTTGAGGATAACGCATGTTAGGTCTGGGTTAGGTCTAGGATTTGCCCTCATCAGGCTCATACTTTCGCATATTTCTCATACTTCATGGCTAGATCCTGGGATATTTCTGGATTGGATCACGTAGTAATGTGGTACCACACTGAAACAGTCAATTAAACCTGGTTTCGATCAATATTTTAGAGGACAATGCAAGTTAGGTCTGGGATAGGTCTGGGATTTGCCCACATCAGGGTCATACTTTCGCATTTTTCACATACTTGTTGAACAGATCCTGGGGGTTTTCTGGTTTGGATCGCGCAGTAATGTGGTACCACACTGAAACAGCCCACTAAACCTGGTTTCCATCAATATCTTAGAGGACAACGCAAGTTAGGTCTGCGATAGGTCTGGGATTTGCCCTCATCAGACTCATACGTTCGCGTTTTTCACATACTTGTTGAACGGATCCTGGGTTTTTTCTGGTTTGGATCACGTAGTAATGTGGTTCCACACTGAAACATTCAAATAAACCAGGTCTTGATAAATATTTTAGATGATAACGCATGTTAGGTCTGGGTTAGGTCTAGGATTTGCTCTCGTCAGGCTCATACTTTCGCATATTTCTCTTACTTGATGGCTAGATCCTGGGCTTTTTCTGGATTGGATCACGTAGTAATGTGGTACCACACTGAAACAGTCGATTAAACCAGGTTTTGATCAATATTCTTGAGGATAACGCATGTTAGGTCTAGGTAAGGCCTGGGATTTTCACTCATCAGACTCATTCTTTCGCATTCTTCACATACCTGTTGAACGGATCCTGGGTTTTTTCTGGTTTGGATCACGTAGTAATGTGGGACCACACTGAAGCAATCAATTAATCCTGGTCTTGATAAATATTTTAGAGGATAACGCATGTTAGGTCTGGGTTAGGTCTAGGATTTGCCCTCATCAGGCTCATACTTTCGCATATTTCACATACTTCATCGCTAGATCCTGGGCTATTTCTGGATTGGATCACGTAGTAATGTGGTACCACACTGAAACAGTCAAATAAACCTGGTTTCGATCAATATTTTAGAGGACAATGCAAGTTAGGTCTGGGATAGGTCTGGGATTTGCCCACATCAGGGTCATACTTTCGCATTTTTCACATACTTGTTGAACAGATCCTGGGTTTTTTCTGGTTTGGATCGCGCAGTAATGTGGTACCACACTGAAACAGCCCACTAAACCTGGTTTCGATCAATATTTTAGAGGATAACGAAAGTTATGTCTAGGTTAGGCCTGGGATTTGCTCTCATGAGACTCATGCTTTCGCATTTTTCACATACTTGTTGAACAGATCCTGGGTTTTTTCTGGTATGGATCACGCAGTAATGTGGTACCACACTGAAACATTCAGTTAAACCTGGTCTTGATAAATATTTTTGAGGATAACGCATGTTAGGTCTGGGTGAGGTCTAGGATTTGCCTTCATCAGGCTCATACTTTCGCATATTTCTTATACTTCATGGATAGATCCTGGACTATTTTCTGGTTTGGATCACATAGTAATGTGGTACCACACTGAAACAGTCCACTAAACCTGGTTTGGATCAATATCTTAGAGGATAATGCATGTTAGGTCTAGGTTAGCCCTGAGATTTTCACACATCAGAATCATACTTTCGCATTCTTCAGATACTTGTTGAATGGATCCTGGGTTTTTTCTGGTATGGTTCACGTAGTAATGTGGTACCACACTGAAACAGTCGATTAAACCAGGTTTCGATCAATATTCTTGAGGATAACGCATGTTAGGCCTAGGTAAGGCCTGGGATTTTCATTCATCACACTCATTCTTTCGCATTCTTCACATACCTGTTGAACGGATCCTGGGTTTTTTCTGGTTTGGATCACGTAGTAATGTGGGACCACACTGAAACAATCAATTAAACCTGGTCTTGATAAATATTTTAGAGGATAACGCATGTTAGGTCTGGGTTAGGTCTAGGATTTGCTCTCGTCAGGCTCATAATTTCGCATATTTCTCTTACTTGATGGCTAGATCCTGGGCTTTTTCTGGATTGCATCACGTAGTAATGAAGTACAACACTGAAACAGTCAATTAAACCTGGTTTCTATCAATATCTTAGAGGACAACGCAAGTGAGGTCTGGGATAGGTCTGGGTTTTTGCCCTCATCAGACTCATACTTTCGCGTTTTTCACATACTTGTTGAACGGATCCTGGGTTTTTTCTGGTTTGGATCACGTAGTAATGTGGTACCACACTGAAACATTCAAATAAACCTGGTCTTGATAAATATTTTAGAGGATAACGCATGTTAGGTTTGGGTTAGGTCTAGGATGTGCCCACATCAGGCTCATACTTTCGCAAATTTCTCATACTTCCTGGGCTGTTTCTGGATTGTATCACGTAGTAATGTGGTACCACGCTGAAACAGTCAATTAAACCTTGTTTCGATCAATATTTTAGAGGATAACGCAAGTTAGGTCTGGGATAGGTCTGGGATTCGCCCTCATCAGGCTCATACTTTCGCACACTTCACACACTCGTTTAACAGATCCTGGGTTTTTTCTGGTTTGGTTCACGTAGTAATGTGGTACCAAACTGAAACATTCAATTAAACCTGGTCTTGATAAATATTTTAGAGGATAACGCATGTTAGGTTTGGGTTAGGTCTAGGATTTGCCCACATCAGGCTCATTCTTTCGCATTTTTCACAGACTTGTTGAACAGAACCTGGGATTTTTCTGGTAGGGATCACGTAGTAATGTGGTACCATACTGAAACATTCAGTTAAACCTGGTCTTGATAAATATTTTTGAGGATAACGCATGTTAGGTCTGGGTTAGGTCTAGGATTTGCCCTCATCAGGGTCATACTTTCGCAGTTCTCACATACACGTTGACCTCATCGAGGGTTTTTTCTGCTTTGGATCACGTAGTAATGTGGTACCACATTGAAACAGTCAATTAAACATGGTTTCGATCAATATTTTAGAGGTCAATGCAAGTTAGGTCTGGGATAGGTCTGGGATTTGCCCACATCAGGGTCATACTTTCGCATTTTTCACATACTTGTTGATCAGATCCTGGGTTTTTTCTGGTTTAGATCGGGCAGTAATGTGGTACCACACTGAAACAGCCCACTAAACCGGGTTTCGATCAATATTTTAGAGGATAACGAAAGTTACGTCTAGGTTACGCCTGGGATTTGCTCCCATCAAACTCGTGCTTTCGCATTTTTCACATACTTGTTGAACAGATCCTGGGTTTTTTCTGGTTTGGATCACGTAGTAATGTGGTACCACACTGAAACATTCAGTTAAACCTGGTCTTGATAAATATTTTTGAGGATAACGCATGTTAGGTCTGGGTTAGGTCTCGGATTTGCCCTCATCAGGCTCATACTTTCGCATATATCTCAAACTTGATGGCTAGATCCTGGGCTTTTTCTGGATTGCATCACGTAGTAATGAAGTACAACACTGAAACAGTCAATTAAACCTGGTTTCCATCAATATCTTAGAGGACAACGCAAGTTAGGTCTGGGATAGGTCTGGGATTTGCCCTCATCAGACTCATGCTTTCGCATTTTTCACATACTTGTTGAACAGATCCTGGGTTTTTTCTGGTATGGATCACGTAGTAATGTGGTACCATACTGAAACATTCAGTTAAACCTGGTCTTGATAAATATTTTTGAGGATATCGCATGTTAGGTCTGGGTTAGGTCTAGGATTTGCCCTCGTCAGGCTCATACTTTCGCATATTTTGTTATACTTCATGGATAGATCCTGGGCTATTTTCTGGTTTGGATCACATAGTAATGTGGTACCACACTGAAACAGTCGATTAAACCAGGTTTCGATCAATATTTTTGAGGATAACGCATGTTAGGTCTAGGTTAGGCCTGGGATTTTCACTCATCAGACTCATTCTTTCGCATTCTTCACATACTTGTTGAGCGGATCCTGGGTTTTTTCTGGTTTGGATCACGTAGTAATGTGGGACAACACTGAAACAATCAATTCAACCTGGTCTTGATAAATATTTTAGAGGATAACGCATGTTAGGTCTGGGTTAGGCCTGGGATTTGCCCTCATCAGGGTCATACTTTCGCAGTTCTAACATACATGTTGACCTGATCGAGGGTTTTTTCTGCTTTGGATCACGTAGTAAAGTGGTACCACACTGAAACAGTCCACTAAACCTGGTTTGGATCAATATTTTAGAGGATAATGCATGTTAGGTCTAGGTTAGCCCTGAGATTTTCACTCATCAGACTCATACTTTCGCATTCTTCAGATACCTGTTGAACGGATCCTGGGTTTTTTCTGTTATGGTTCACGTTGTAATGTGGTACCATACTGAAACATTCTGTTAAACCTGGTCTTGATAAGTATTTTTGAGGATAACGCATGTTAGGTCTGGGTTAGGTCTAGGATTTGCCCTCATCAGGCTCATACTTTCGCATATTTCTCATACTTCATGGCTAGATCCTGGGATATTTCTGGATTGGATCACGTAGTAATGTGGTACCACACTGAAACAGTCAATTAAACCTGGTTTCGATCAATATTTTAGAGGACAATGCAAGTTAGGTCTGGGATAGGTCTGGGATTTGCCCACATCAGGGTCATACTTTCGCATTTTTCACATACTTGTTGAACAGATCCTGGGGGTTTTCTGGTTTGGATCGCGCAGTAATGTGGTACCACACTGAAACAGCCCACTAAACCTGGTATCGATCAATATTTTAGAGGATAACGAAAGTTATGTCTAGGTTAGGCCTGGGATTTGCCCTCATCAGACTCATGCTTTCGCATTTTTCACATACTTGTTGAACAGATCCTGGGTTTTTTTCTGGTTTGGATCACGTAGTAGTGTGGTACCACACCGAAACATTCAGTTAAACCTGGTCTTGATAAATATTTTTGAGGATAACGCATGTTAGGTCTAGGTTAGGCCGGGGATTTTCACTCATCAGACTCATACTTTCGCATTCTTCACATACTTGCTGAAGGGATCCTGGGTTTTTACTGGTTTGGATCACGAAGTAATGTGGTACCACACTGAAACATTCAATTAAACCTGGTCTTGATAAATATTTTAGAGGATAACACATGTTAGGTCTGGGTTAGGTCTAGGATTTGCCCTCATCAGGCTCCTCCTTTCGCATATTTCTCATACTTCATGGCTGGATCCTGGGCTATTTCTGGATTGGATCACATAGTAATGTGGTACCACACTGAAACAGTCAATTAAACCTGGTTTTGATCAATATTTTAGAGAATAATTCATGTTAGGTCTAGGTTCGGTCAGGGACTTGCTCTCATCAGGCACATTCTTTCGCATATTTCTCATACTTGATGGCTAGATCCTGGGCATTTTCTGGATTGCTTCACGTAGTAATGAAGCACAACACTGAAACAGTCAATTAAACCTGGTTTCCATCAATATTTTAGAGGACAACGCATGTCAGGTCTAGGTTAGGTCTGGGATTTGCTCTCATAAGGGTCATACTGTCGCAGTTTTAACTTACTTGTTGAACGGATCCTGGGTTTTTTCTGGTTTGGTTCACGTAGTAATGTGGTACCACACTGAAACATTCAATTAAACCTGGTCTTGATAAATATTTTAGAGGATAACGCATGTTAGGTTTGGGTTAGGTCTAGGGTTTGCGCTCATCAGGCTCATACTTTCGCATATCTCTCATACTTCATGGCTAGATCGTGGGCTGTTTCTGGATTGTATCACATTGTAATGTGGTACCACGCTGAGACAGTCGATTAAACCTGGTTTCGATCATTATTTTAGAGGATAACGCAAGTTAAGTCTGGGATAGGTCTGGGATTTGACCTCATCAGACTCATACTTTCGCATTTTTCACATACTTGTTGAACAGATCCTGGGTTTTTTCTGGTTTGGATCACGTAGTAGTGTGGTACCACACTGAAACAGTCTATTAAACCTGGTTTTGATCAATATTTTAGAGAATAATTCATGTTAGGTCTAGGTTAGGTCTGCGATTTGCTCCCATCAGGCTCATTCTTTCGCATATTTCTCATACTTGATGGCTAGATCCTGGGCTTTTTCTGGATTGCATCACGTAGCAATGAAGTACAACACTGAAACAGTCAATTAAACCAGGTTTCGATCAAAATTTTAGAGAATAATTCATGTTAGGTCTAGGTTAGGTCTGGGATTTGCTCCCATCAGGCTCATTCTTTCGCATATTTGTCATACTTGATGGCTAGATCCTGGGCTTTTTCTGGATTGCATCACGTAGTAATGAAGTACAACACTGAAACAGTCAATTAAACCTAGTTTCCATCAATATCTTAGAGGACAACGCAAGTTAGGTCTGGGATACGTCTGGGATTTGCCCACATCAGGCTCATACTTTCGCGTTTTTCACATACTTGTTGAACAGATCCTGGCTTTTTTCTGGATTAGGTCACGTAGTAGTGTGGTACCACACTGAAACAGTCAATTAAACCTGGTTTTGATGAATATTTTAGAGAATAATTCATGTTAGGTCTAGGTTAGGTCAGGGATTTGCTCTCATCAGGCTCATTCTTTCACATATTTCTCATACTAGATGGCTAGATCCTGGGCTTTTTCTGGATTGCATCACGTAGTAATGAAGTACAACACTGAAACACTCAATTAAACCTGGTTTCGATCAATATTATTGAGGATAACGCACGTTAGGTCTAGGGTGGCCTGGGATTTTCACTCATCAGACTCATACTTTCGCATTCTTCACATATTTGTTGAACGGATTTTGGGTTTTTTCTGGTGTGGATCACGTAGTAATGTGGTACCACACTGAAACAATCAATTAAACCTGATCTTGATAAATATTTTACAGGATAACGCATGTTAGGTCTGGGTTAGGTCTAGGATTTGCCCTCATCAGGCTCATACTTTCGCATATTTCTCATACTTGACGGCTAGATCCTGGGCTTTTTCTGGATTGCATCAGGCAGTAATGAAGTACAACACTGAAACAGTCAATTAAACCTGGTTTCGATCAATATTTTAGAGAATAATTCATGTTAGGTCTAGGTTAGGTCTGGGATTTGCTCTCATCAGGCTCATTCTTTCGCATATTTCTCATACTTGACGGCTAGATCCTGGGCTTTCTCTGGATTGCATCACGTAGTGATGAAGTACAACACTGAAACAATCAATTAAACCTGGTCTTGATAAATATTTTAGAGGATAACGCATGTTAGGTCTGGGATAGGTCTGGGATTTGCCCTCATCTGACTCATACTTTCGCACACTTCACATACTCGTTGAACAGATCCTGGGTTATTTTCTGGTTTGGATCACGTAGTAGTGTGGTACCACACTGAAACAGTCCATTAAACCTGGTTTGGATCAATATTTTAGAGCATAACGCATGTTAGGTCTAGGTTAGGTCTGGGATTTTCACTCATCAGACTCATACTTTCGCATTCTTCACATACTTGTTGAACGGATCCTGGGTTTTTTCTGGTTTGGATCATGTAGTAATGTGTGTCCACACTGAAACAATCAATTAAACCTGATCTTGATAAATATTTTACAGGATAACGCATGTTAGGTCTGGGTTAGGTCTAGGATTTGCCCTCATCAGGCTCATACTTTCGCATATTTCTCATACTTGACGGCTAGATCCTGGGCTTTTTCTGGATTGCATCAGGCAGTAATGAAGTACAACACTGAAACAGTCAATTAAACCTGGTTTCGATCAATATTTTAGAGAATAATTCATGTTAGGTCTAGGTTAGGTCTGGGATTTGCTCTCATCAGGCTCATTCTTTCGCATATTTCTCATACTTGACGGCTAGATCCTGGGCTTTCTCTGGATTGCATCACGTAGTGATGAAGTACAACACTCAAACAATCAATTAAACCTGGTTTCCATCAATATTTTAGAGGACAGCGCATGTTAGGTCCAGGTTAGGCCTGGGATTTGCTCTCATCAGGGTCATACTTTCGCAGTTTTAACATACATGTTGACCTGATCGAGAGTTTTTTCTGCTTTGGATCACGTAGTAAAGTGGTACCACACTGAAACAGTCCATTTAACCTGGTTTGGATCAATATTTTAGAGGATAACGCATGTTAGGTCTAGGTTAGCCCTGGGATATTCACTCATCAGACTCATACTTTCGCATTCTTCACATACTTGTTGAACGGATCCTGGGTTTTTTCTGGTTTCGTTCACGTAGTAATGTGGTACCACACTGAAACATTCAATTATACCTGATCTTGATAAATATTTGAGAGGATAACGCATGTTAGGTCTGGGATATGTCTGGGATTTGCCCTCATCAGACTCATACTTTCGCACACTACTCATACTCGTTGAACAGATCCTGGGTTTTTTCTGGTTTGGATCACGTAGTAATGTGGTACCACACTGAAACAGTCGATTAAACCAGGTTTCGATCAATATTATTGAGGATAACGCACGTTAGGTCTAGGGTGGCCTGGGATTCGCCCTCATCAGACTCATACTTTCGCGTTTTTCACATACTTGTTGAACTGATCCTGGGCTTTTTCTGGTTTGGATCACGTAGTAATGTGGTACCACACTGAAACAGTCAATTAAGCCTGGTTTCGATCAATATTTTAGAGAATAATTCATGTTAGGTTTAGGTTAGGTCTGGGATTTGCTCTCATCAGGCTCATACTTTCGCACACTTCACATACTCGTTTCACAGATCCTGGTTTATTTTCTGGTTTGGATCACGTAGTAATGTGGGACCACATTGAAACAGTCAATTAAACCTGGTTTCGATCAATATTTTAGAGAATAATTCATGTTAGGTCTAGGTTAGGTCTGGGATTTGCTCTCATCAGGCTCATTCTTTCGCATATTTCTCATACTTGATGGCTAGATGCTGGGCTTTTTCTGGATTGCATCACGTAGTAATGAAGTACAACACTGAAACAGTCAATTAAACCTGGTTTCCATCAATATCTTAGAGGACAACGCAAGTTAGGTCTGGGATAGGTCTGGGATTTGCCCTCATCAGGCTCATACTTTCCGGGTTTTTCACATGCTTGTTGAACAGATCCTGGGTTTTTTCTGGTTTGGATCACGTAGTAGTGTGGGACCACACTGAAACAATCAATTAAACCTGGTCTTGATAAATATTTTAGAGGATAACGCATGTTAGGTCTGGGATAGGTCTGGGATTTGCCCTCATCTGACTCATACTTTCGCACACTTCACATACTCGTTGAACAGATCCTGGGTTATTTTCTGGTTTGGATCACGTAGTAGTGTGGTACCACACTGAAACAGTCCATTAAACCTGGTTTGGATCAATATTTTAGAGCATAACGCATGTTAGGTCTAGGTTAGGTCTGGGATTTTCACTCATCAGACTCATACTTTCGCATTCTTCACATACTTGTTGAACGGATCCTGGGTTTTTTCTGGTTTGGATCATGTAGTAATGTGTGTCCACACTGAAACAATCAATTAAACCTGATCTTGATAAATATTTTACAGGATAACGCATGTTAGGTCTGGGTTAGGTCTAGGATTTGCCCTCATCAGGCTCATACTTTCGCATATTTCTCATACTTGACGGCTAGATCCTGGGCTTTTTCTGGATTGCATCAGGCAGTAATGAAGTACAACACTGAAACAGTCAATTAAACCTGGTTTCGATCAATATTTTAGAGAATAATTCATGTTAGGTCTAGGTTAGGTCTGGGATTTGCTCTCATCAGGCTCATTCTTTCGCATATTTCTCATACTTGACGGCTAGATCCTGGGCTTTCTCTGGATTGCATCACGTAGTGATGAAGTACAACACTGAAACAATCAATTAAACCTGGTTTCCATCAATATTTTAGAGGACAGCGCATGTTAGGTCCAGGTTAGGCCTGGGATTTGCTCTCATCAGGGTCATACTTTCGCAGTTTTAACATACATGTTGACCTGATCGAGAGTTTTTTCTGCTTTGGATCACGTAGTAAAGTGGTACCACACTGAAACAGTCCATTAAACCTGGTTTGGATCAATATTTTTGAGGATAACGCATGTTAGGTCTAGGTTAGGCCGGGGAATTTCACTCATCAGGCTCATACTTTCGCATATTTCTCATACTTCATGGCTAGATCCTGGGCTGTTTCTGGATTGTATCACATAGTAATGTGGTACCACGCTGAAACAGTCGATTAATCCTGGTTTCGATCAATATTTTTGAGGATAACGCATGTTAGATCTAGGTTAGGCCGGGGAATTTCACACATCAGGCTCATACTTTCGCATATTTCTCATACTTGACGGCTAGATCCAGGGCTTTTTCTGGATTGCATCAGGCAGTAATGAAGTACAACACTGAAACAGTCAATTAAACCTGGTTTCGATCAATATTTTAGAGAATAATTCATGTTAGGTCTAGGTTAGGTCTGGGATTTGCTCTCATCAGGCTCATTCTTTCGCATATTTCTCATACTTGACGGCTAGATCCTGGGCTTTCTCTGGATTGCATCACGTAGTGATGAAGTACAACACTGAAACAATCAATTAAACCTGGTTTCCATCAATATTTTAGAGGACAGCGCATGTTAGGTCCAGGTTAGGCCTGGGATTTGCTCTCATCAGGGTCATACTTTCGCAGTTTTAACATACATGTTGACCTGATCGAGAGTTTTTTCTGCTTTGGATCACGTAGTAAAGTGGTACCACACTGAAACAGTCCATTTAACCTGGTTTGGATCAATATTTTAGAGGATAACGCATGTTAGGTCTAGGTTAGCCCTGGGATATTCACTCATCAGACTCATACTTTCGCATTCTTCACATACTTGTTGAACGGATCCTGGGTTTTTTCTGGTTTCGTTCACGTAGTAATGTGGTACCACACTGAAACATTCAATTAAACCTGATCTTGATAAATATTTGAGAGGATAACGCATGTTAGGTCTGGGATATGTCTGGGATTTGCCCTCATCAGACTCATACTTTCGCACACTACTCATACTCGTTGAACAGATCCTGGGTTTTTTCTGGTTTGGATCACGTAGTAATGTGGTACCACACTGAAACAGTCGATTAAACCAGGTTTCGATCAATATTATTGAGGATAACGCACGTTAGGTCTAGGGTGTCCTGGGATTCGCCCTCATCAGACTCATACTTTCGCGTTTTTCACATACTTGTTGAACTGATCCTGGGCTTTTTCTGGTTTGGATCACGTAGTAATGTGGTACCACACTGAAACAGTCAATTAAGCCTGGTTTCGATCAATATTTTAGAGAATAATTCATGTTAGGTTTAGGTTAGGTCTGGGATTTGCTCTCATCAGGCTCATACTTTCGCACACTTCACATACTCGTTTGACAGATCCTGGTTTATTTTCTGGTTTGGATCACGTAGTAATGTGGGACCACATTGAAACAGTCAATTAAACCTGGTTTCGATCAATATTTTAGAGAATAATTCATGTTAGGTCTAGGTTAGGTCTGGGATTTGCTCTCATCAGGCTCATTCTTTCGCATATTTCTCATACTTGATGGCTAGATGCTGGGCTTTTTCTGGATTGCATCACGTAGTAATGAAGTACAACACTGAAACAGTCAATTAAACCTGGTTTCCATCAATATCTTAGAGGACAACGCAAGTTAGGTCTGGGATAGGTCTGGGATTTGCCCTCATCAGGCTCATACTTTCCGGGTTTTTCACATGCTTGTTGAACAGATCCTGGGTTTTTTCTGGTTTGGATCACGTAGTAGTGTGGGACCACACTGAAACAATCAATTAAACCTGGTCTTGATAAATATTTTAGAGGATAACGCATGTTAGGTCTGGGATAGGTCTGGGATTTGCCCTCATCAGACTCATACTTTCGCACACTTCACATACTCGTTGAACAGATCCTGGGTTATTTTCTGGTTTGGATCACGTAGTAGTGTGGTACCACACTGAAACAGTCCATTAAACCTGGTTTGGATCAATATTTTAGAGCATAACGCATGTTAGGTCTAGGTTAGGTCTGGGATTTTCACTCATCAGACTCATACTTTCGCATTCTTCACATACTTGTTGAACGGATCCTGGGTTTTTTCTGGTTTGGATCATGTAGTAATGTGTGTCCACACTGAAACAATCAATTAAACCTGGCCTTGATAAATATTTTAGAGGATAACGCATTTTAGGTCTGGGATATGTCTGGGATTTGCCCTCATCAGACTCATACTTTCGCACACTACACATACTCGTTGAACAGATCCTGGGTTTTTTCTGGTTTGGATCACGTAGTAATGTGGTACCACACTGAAACAGTCGATTAAACCAGGTTTCGATCAATATTTTTGAGGATAACGCATGTTAGGTCTAGGTTAGGCCTGGGGTCTTCACTCATCAGGCTCATACTTTCGCATTCTTCACATACTTGTTGAACGGATCCTGGGTTTTTTCTGGTTTGGATCACGTAGTAATGTGGGACCACACTGAAACAAGCAATTAAACCTGATCTTGATAAATATTTTAGAGGATAACGCATGTTAGGTCTGGGATTGGTCTGGGATTTGACCTCATCAGACTCACACTTTCGCACACTACACATACTCGTTGAACAGATCCTGGGTATTTTCTGGTTTGGATCACGTAGTGATGTGGTACCACACTGAAACAGTCGATTAAACCTGGTTGCGATCAATATTTTAGAGGATAACGCATGTTAGGTCTAGGTTAGCCCTGGGATTTTCACTCATCAGACTCATACTTTCGCACACTTCACATACTTGTTGAACAGATCCTGGGTTTTTTCTGGTTTGGATCACGTAGTAATGTGGAACCACACTGAAACAATCAATTAAACCTGGACTTGATAAATATTTTAGAGGATAACGCATGTTAGGTCTGGGTAAGGTCTAGGATTTGCCCTCGTCAGGCTCATACTTTCGCATATTTCTCATACTTCATGGCTAGATCCTGGGCTATTTCTGGATTAGATCACGTAGTAATGTGGTACCACTCTGAAACTGTCAATTAAACTTGGTTTCCATCAAGATCTTAAAGGACAACGCAAGTTAGGTCTGGGATAGGTCTTGGATTTGCCCTCATCAGGCACATACTTTCACGTTTTTCACATACTTGTTGAACGGATCATGGGTTTTTTCTGGTTTGGATCACGTAGTAGTATGGTACCACACTGAAACAGTCCATTGAACCTGGTTTGGATCAATATTTTAGAGGATAACGCAAGTTAAGTCTGGGATTGGTCTGGGATTTGACCTCATCAGACTCACACTTTCGCACACTTCACATACTCGTTGAACAGATCCTGGGTATTTTCTGGTTTGGATCACGTAGTGATGTGGTACCACACTGAAACAGTCGATTAAACCTGGCTGCGATCAATATTTTAGAGGATAACGCATGTTAGTTCTAGGTTAGCCCTGGGATTTTCACTCATCACACTCATACTTTCGCATATTTCTCATACTTCATGGCTAGATCCTGGGCTGTTTCTGGATTATATCACGTAGTAGTTTGGTACCACGCTGAAACAGTCAATTAAACCAGGTTTCGATCAATATTTTTGAGGATAACGCATGTTAGGTCTTGGTTAGTTTTGGGATTTTCACTCATCAGACTCATACTTTCGCATTCTTCACATACTTGTTGAACGGATCATGGGTTTTTTCTGGTTTGGATCACGTAGTAATGTGGGACCACACTGAAACAATCAATTAAACCTGGTCTTGATAAATATTTTAGAGGATAACGCATGTTAGGTCTGGGATAGGTCTAGGATTTGCCCTCATCAGGCTCATACTTTCGCATATTTCTCATACTTCATGGCTAGATCCTGGGCTATTTCTGGATTGGATCACGTAGTAATGTGGTACCACTCTGAAACAGTCAATTAAACTTGGTTTCCATCAAGATCTTAAAGGACAACGCAAGTTAGGTCTGGGATAGGTCTTGGATTTGCCCTCATCAGGCTCATACTTTCACGTTTTTCACATACTTGTTGAACGGATCATGGGTTTTTTCTGGTTTGGATCACGTAGTAGTATGGTACCACACTGAAACAGTCCATTGAACCTGGTTTGGATCAATATTTTAGAGGATAACGCAAGTTAAGTCTGGGATTGGTCTGGGATTTGACCTCATCAGACTCACACTTTCGCACACTTCACATACTCGTTGAAAAGATCCTGGGTATTTTCTGGTTTGGATCACGTAGTGATGTGGTACCACACTGAAACAGTCGATTAAACCTGGCTGCGATCAATATTTTAGAGGATAACGCATGTTAGTTCTAGGTTAGCCCTGGGATTTTCACTCATCACACTCATACTTTCGCATATTTCTCATACTTCATGGCTAGATCCTGGGCTGTTTCTGGATTGTATCACATAGTAATGTGGTACCACGCTGAAACAGTCGATTAAACCTGGTTTCGATCAATATTTTTGAGGATAACGCATGTTAGGTCTTGGTTAGGTCTGGGATTTTCACTCATCAGACTCATACTTTCGCATTCTTCACATACTTGTTGAACGGATCATGGGTTTTTTCTGGTTTGGATCACGTAGTAATGTGGGACCACACTGAAACAATCAATTAAACCTGGTCTTCATAAATATTTTAGAGGATAACGCATGTTAGGTCTGGGTAAGGTCTAGGATTTGCCCTCGTCAGGCTCATACTTTCGCATATTTCTCATACTTCATGGCTAGATCCTGGGCTATTTCTGGATTGGATCACGTAGTAATGTGGTACCACACTGAAACAGTCAACTAAACCTGGTGTTGATAAATATTTTAGAGGATAACGCATGTTAGGTCTGGGTAAGGTCTTGGATTTGCCCTCATCAGGCTCATACTTTCGCGTTTTTCACATACTTTTTGAACAGATCGTGGGTTTTTTCTGGTTTGGATCACGTAGTAGTATGGTACCACACTGAAACAGTCCATTGAACCTGGTTTGGATCAATATTTTAGAGGATAACGCATGTTAGGTCTAGGTTACGTCTGGGATTTTCACTCATCAGACTCATACTTTCGCATTCTTCACATACTTGTTGAACGGATCCTGGGTTTTGTTTGGTTTGGATCACGTAGTAATGTGGTACCACACTGAAACAGTCGATTAAACCTGGTTTCGATCAATATTTTAGAGGATAACGCAAGTTAAGTCTGGGATTGGTCTGGGATTTGACCTCATCAGACTCACACTTTCGCACACTTCACATACTCGTTGAACAGATCCTGGGTATTTTCTGGTTTGGATCACGTAGTGATGTGGTACCACACTGAAACAGTCGATTAAACCAGGTTTCGATCAATATCTTTGAGGATAACGCATGTTAGGTCTAGGTTACGCCTGGGATTTTCACTCGTCAGGCTCATACTTTCGCATTCTTCACATACTTGTTGAACGGATCCTGGGTTTTTTCTGGTTTGGATCACGTAGTAATGTGGGACCACACTGAAACAGTCAATTAAACCTGGTTTCGATCAATATTTTAGAGAATAATTAATGTTAGGTCTAGGTTAGGTCTGGGATTTGCTCTCATCAGGCTCATTCTTTCGCATATTTCTCATACTTGATGGCTAGATCCTGGGCTTTTTCTGGATTGCATCACGTAGTAATGAAGTACAACACTGAAACAGTCAATTAAACCTAGTTTCCATCAATATCTTAGAGGACAACGCAAGTTAGGTCTGGGATAGGTCTGGGATTCGCCCTCATCAGGCTCATACTTTCGCACACTTCACAGACTCGTTTAACAGATCCTGGGTTTTTTCTGGTTTGGTTCACGTAGTAATGTGGTACCACACTGAAACATTCAATTAAACCTGGTCTTGATCAATATTTTAGAGGATAACGCATGTTAGGTTTGGGTTAGGTCTATGATTTGCCCACATCAGGCTCATACTTTCGCATTTTTCACATACTTGTTGAAAAGATCCTGGCTTTTTCTGGTTTGGATCGCGCAGTAATGTGGTACCACACTGAAACAGCCCACTAAACCTGGTCTCGATAAATATTATTGAGGATAACGCATGTTAGGTCTGGGTTAGGTCTAGGATTTGCCCTCATCAGGCTCATACTTTCGCATATTTCACATACTTCATGGCTAGATCCTGGGCTATTTCTGGATTGGATCACGTAGTAATGTGGTACCACACTGAAACAGTCGATTAAACCAGGTTTCGATCAATATTCTTGAGGATAACGCATTTTAGGTCTAGGTAAGGCCTGGGATTTTCACTCATCAGACTCATTCTTTCGCATTCTTCACATACCTGTTGAACGGATCCTGGGTTTTTTCTGGTTTGGATCACGTAGTAATGTGGGACCACACTGAAGCAATCAATTAATCCTGGTCTTGATAAATATTTTAGAGGATAACGCATGTTAGGTCTGGGTTAGGTCTAGGATTTGCCCTCATCAGGCTCATACTTTCGCATATTTCACATACTTCATGGCTAGATCCTGGGCTATTTCTGGATTGGATCACGTAGTAATGTGGTACCACACTGAAACAGTCGATTAAACCAGGTTTCGATCAATATTCTTGAGGATAACGCATGTTAGGTCTAGGTAAGGCCTGGGATTTTCACCCATCAGACTCATTCTTTCGCATTCTTCACATACCTGTTGAACGGATCCTGGGTTTTTTCTGGTTTGGATCACGTAGTAATATGGGACCACACTGAAGCAATCAATTAATCCTGGTCTTGATAAATATTTTAGAGGATAACGCATGTTAGGTCTGGGTTAGGTCTAGGATTTGCTCTCGTCAGGCTCATACTTTCGTATATTTCTCATACTTGATGGCTAGATCCTGGGCTTTTTCTGGATTGCATCACGTAGTAATGAAGTACAACACTGAAACAGTCAATTAAACCTGGTTTCCATCAATATCTTAGAGGACAACGCAAGTTAGGTCTGCGATAGGTCTGGGATTTGCCCTCATCAGACTCATACGTTCGCGTTTTTCACATACTTGTTGAACGGATCCTGGGTTTTTTCTGGTTTGGATCACGTAGTAATGTGGTACCACACTGAAACATTCAAATAAACAAGGTCTTGATAAATATTTTAGATGATAACACATGTTAGGTCTGGGTTAGGTCTAGGATTTGCCCTCATCAGGCTCATACTTTCGCATATTTCTCATACTTCATCGCTAGATCCTGGGCTATTTCTGGATTGGATCACGTAGTAATGTGGTACCACACTGAAACAGTCAAATAAACCTGGTTTCGATCAATATTTTAGAGGACAATGCAAGTTAGGTCTGGGATAGGTCTGGGATTTGCCCACATCAGGGTCATACTTTCGCATTTTTCACATACTTGTTGAACAGATCCTGGGTTTTTTCTGGTTTGGATCGCGCAGTAATGTGGTACCACACTGAAACAGCCCACTAAACCTGGTTTCGATCAATATTTTAGAGGATAACGAAAGTTATGTCTAGGTTAGGCCTGGGATTTGCTCTCATGAGACTCATGCTTTCGCATTTTTCACATACTTGTTGAACAGATCCTGGGTTTTTTCTGGTATGGATCACGCAGTAATGTGGTACCACACTGAAACATTCAGTTAAACCTGGTCTTGATAAATATTTTTGAGGATAACGCATGTTAGGTCTGGGTGAGGTCTAGGATTTGCCTTCATCAGGCTCATACTTTCGCATATTTCTTATACTTCATGGATAGATCCTGGACTATTTTCTGGTTTGGATCACATAGTAATGTGGTACCACACTGAAACAGTCCACTAAACCTGGTTTGGATCAATATCTTAGAGGATAATGCATGTTAGGTCTAGGTTAGCCCTGAGATTTTCACACATCAGAATCATACTTTCGCATTCTTCAGATACTTGTTGAATGGATCCTGGGTTTTTTCTGGTATGGTTCACGTAGTAATGTGGTACCACACTGAAACAGTCGATTAAACCAGGTTTCGATCAATATTCTTGAGGATAACGCATGTTAGGCCTAGGTAAGGCCTGGGATTTTCACTCATCACACTCATTCTTTCACATTCTTCACATACCTGTTGAACGGATCCTGGGTTTTTTCTGGTTTGGATCACGTAGTAATGTGGGACCACACTGAAACAATCAATTAAACCTGGTCTTGATAGATATTTTAGAGGATAACGCATGTTAGGTCTGGGTTAGGTCTAGGATTTGCTCTCGTCAGGCTCATACTTTCGCATATTTCTCTTACTTGATGGCTAGATCCTGGGCTTTTTCTGGATTGCATCACGTAGTAATGAAGTACAACACTGAAACAGTCAATTAAACCTGGTTTCTATCAATATCTTAGAGGACAACGCATGTTAGGTCTGGGTTAGGTCTAGGATTTGCCCTCATCAGGGTCATACTTTCGCAGTTCTCACATACACGTTGACCTGATCGAGGGTTTTTTCTGCTTTGGATCACGTAGTAATGTGGTACCACATTGAAACAGTCAATTAAACATGGTTTCGATCAATATTTTAGAGGTCAATGCAAGTTAGGTCTGGGATAGGTCTGGGATTTGCCCACATCAGGGTCATACTTTCGCATTTTTCACATACTTGTTGATCAGATCCTGGGTTTTTTCTGGTTTAGATCGGGCAGTAATGTGGTACCACACTGAAACAGCCCACTAAACCTGGTTTCGATCAATATTTTAGAGGATAACGAAAGTTACGTCTAGGTTACGCCTGGGATTTGCTCCCATCAAACTCGTGCTTTCGCATTTTTCACATACTTGTTGAACAGATCCTGGGTTTTTTCTGGTATGGATCACGTAGTAATGTGGTACCACACTGAAACATTCAGTTAAACCTGGTCTTGATAAATATTTTTGAGGATAACGCATGTTAGGTCTGGGTTAGGTCTAGGATTTGCCCTCATCAGGCTTATACTTTCGCATATTTCTCAAACTTGATGGCTAGATCCTGGGCTTTTTCTGGATTGCATCACGTAGTAATCAAGTACAACACTGAAACAGTCAATTAAACCTGGTTTCCATCAATATCTTAGAGGACAACGCAAGTTAGGTCTGGGATAGGTCTGGGATTTGCCCTCATCAGACTCATGCTTTCGCATTTTTCACATACTTGTTGAACAGATCCTGGGTTTTTTCTGGTATGGATCACGTAGTAATGTGGTACCACACTGAAACAGTCAATTAAACCTGGTTTCAATCAATATTTTAGAGGACAATGCAAGTTAGGTCTGGGATAGGTCTGGGATTTGCCCACATCAGGTTCATACTTTAGCATTTTTCACATACTTGTTGAACAGATCCTGGGGGTTTTCTGGTTTGGATCGCGCAGTAATGTGGTACCACACTGAAACAGCCCACTAAACCTGGTTTCGATCAATATTTTAGAGGATAACGAAAGTTATGTCTAGGTTAGGCCTGGGATTTGCCCTCATCAGACTCATGCTTTCGCATTCTTCACATACTTGCTGAAGGGATCCTGGGTTTTTACTGGTTTGGATCACGAAGTAATGTGGTACCACACTGAAACATTCAATTAAACCTGGTCTTGATAAATATTTTAGAGGATAACACATGTTAGGTCTGGGTTAGGTCTAGGATTTGCCCTCATCAGGCTCCTCCTTTCGCATATTTCTCATACTTCATGGCTGGATCCTGGGCTATTTCTGGATTGGATCACATAGTAATGTGGTACCACACTGAAACAGTCAATTAAACCTGGTTTTGATCAATATTTTAGAGAATAATTCATGTTAGGTCTAGGTTCGGTCAGGGATTTGCTCTCATCAGGCACATTCTTTCGCATATTTCTCATACTTGATGGCTAGATCCTGGGCATTTTCTGGATTGCTTCACGTAGTAATGAAGCACAACACTGAAACAGTCAATTAAACCTGGTTTCCATCAATATTTTAGAGGACAACGCATGTCAGGTCTAGGTTAGGTCTGGGATTTGCTCTCATAAGGGTCATACTGTCGCAGTTTTAACTTACTTGTTGAACGGATCCTGGGTTTTTTCTGGTTTGGTTCACGTAGTAATGTGGTACCACACTGAAACATTCAATTAAACCTGGTCTTGATAAATATTTTAGAGGATAACGCATGTTAGGTTTGGGTTAGGTCTAGGATTTGCGCTCATCAGGCTCATACTTTCGCATATCTCTCATACTTCATGGCTAGATCGTGGGCTGTTTCTGGATTGTATCACATAGTAATGTGGT
This sequence comes from Colletes latitarsis, assembly GCF_051014445.1. Classification (NCBI taxonomy): domain Eukaryota; kingdom Metazoa; phylum Arthropoda; class Insecta; order Hymenoptera; family Colletidae; genus Colletes; species Colletes latitarsis. Next base: position 11,871,297 of record NW_027488365.1, read on the forward strand.
ACCACGCTGAGACAGTCGATTAAACCTGGTTTCGATCAATATTTTAGAGGATAACGCTAGTTAAGTCTGGGATAGGTCTGGGATTTGACCTCATCAGACTCATACTTTCGCATTTTTCACATACTTGTTGAACAGATCCTGGGTTTTTTCTGGTTTGGATCACGTAGTAGTGTGGTACCACACTGAAACAGTCTACTAAACCTGGTTTTGATCAATATTTTAGAGAATAATTCATGTTAGGTCTAGGTTAGGTCTGCGATTTGCTCCCATCAGGCTCATTCTTTCGCATATTTCTCATACTTGATGGCTAGATCCTGGCTTTTTTCTGGATTAGGTCACGTAGTAGTGTGGTACCACACTGAAACAGTCAATTAAACCTGGTTTTGATGAATATTTTAGAGAATAATTCATGTTAGGTCTAGGATAGGTCAGGGATTTGCTCTCATCAGGCTCATTCTTTCACATATTTCTCATACTAGATGGCTAGATCCTGTGCTTTTTCTGGATTGCATCACGTAGTAATGAAGTACAACACTGAAACACTCAATTAAACCTGGTTTCGATCAATATTATTGAGGATAACGCACGTTAGGTCTAGGGTGGCCTGGGATTTTCACTCATCAGACTCATACTTTCGCATTCTTCACATATTTGTTGAACGGATTTTGGGTTTTTTCTGGTGTGGATCACGTAGTAATGTGGTACCACACTGAAACAATCAATTAAACCTGATCTTGATAAATATTTTACAGGATAACGCATGTTAGGTCTGGGTTAGGTCTAGGATTTGCCCTCATCAGGCTCATACTTTCGCATATTTCTCATACTTGACGGCTAGATCCTGGGCTTTTTCTGGATTGCATCAGGCAGTAATGAAGTACAACACTGAAACAGTCAATTAAACCTGGTTTCGATCAATATTTTAGAGAATAATTCATGTTAGGTCTAGGTTAGGTCTGGGATTTGCTCCCATCAGGCTCATTCTTTCGCATATTTCTCATACTTGACGGCTAGATCCTGGGCTTTCTCTGGATTGCATCACGTAGTGATGAAGTACAACACTGAAACAATCAATTAAACCTGGTTTCCATCAATATTTTAGAGGACAGCGCATGTTAGGTCCAGGTTAGGCCTGGGATTTGCTCTCATCAGGGTCATACTTTCGCAGTTTTAACATACATGTTGACCTGATCGAGAGTTTTTTCTGCTTTGGATCACGTAGTAATGAAGTACAACACTGAAACAGTCAATTAAACCTGGTTTCCATCAATATCTTAGAGGACAACGCAAGTTAGGTCTGGGATAGGTCTGGGATTTGCCCTCATCAGGCTCATACTTTCCGGGTTTTTCACATGCTTGTTGAACAGATCCTGGGTTTTTTCTGGTTTGGATCACGTAGTAGTGTGGGACCACACTGAAACAATCAATTAAACCTGGTCTTGATAAATATTTTAGAGGATAACGCATGTTAGGTCTGGGATAGGTCTGGGATTTGCCCTCATCAGACTCATACTTTCGCACACTTCACATACTCGTTGAACAGATCCTGGGTTATTTTCTGGTTTGGATCACGTAGTAGTGTGGTACCACACTGAAACAGTCCATTAAACCTGGTTTGGATCAATATTTTAGAGCATAACGCATGTTAGGTCTAGGTTAGGTCTGGGATTTTCACTCATCAGACTCATACTTTCGCATTCTTCACATACTTGTTGAACGGATCCTGGGTTTTTTCTGGTTTGGATCATGTAGTAATGTGTGTCCACACTGAAACAATCAATTAAACCTGGCCTTGATAAATATTTTAGAGGATAACGCATTTTAGGTCTGGGATATGTCTGGGATTTGCCCTCATCAGACTCATACTTTCGCACACTACACATACTCGTTGAACAGATCCTGGGTTTTTTCTGGTTTGGATCACGTAGTAATGTGGTACCACACTGAAACAGTCGATTAAACCAGGTTTCGATCAATATTTTTGAGGATAACGCATGTTAGGTCTAGGTTAGGCCTGGGGTCTTCACTCATCAGGCTCATACTTTCGCATTCTTCACATACTTGTTGAACGGATCCTGGGTTTTTTCTGGTTTGGATCACGTAGTAATGTGGGACCACACTGAAACAAGCAATTAAACCTGATCTTGATAAATATTTTAGAGGATAACGCATGTTAGGTCTGGGATTGGTCTGGGATTTGACCTCATCAGACTCACACTTTCGCACACTACACATACTCGTTGAACAGATCCTGGGTATTTTCTGGTTTGGATCACGTAGTGATGTGGTACCACACTGAAACAGTCGATTAAACCTGGTTGCGATCAATATTTTAGAGGATAACGCATGTTAGGTCTAGGTTAGCCCTGGGATTTTCACTCATCAGACTCATACTTTCGCACACTTCACATACTTGTTGAACAGATCCTGGGTTTTTTCTGGTTTGGATCACGTAGTAATGTGGAACCACACTGAAACAATCAATTAAACCTGGACTTGATAAATATTTTAGAGGATAACGCATGTTAGGTCTGGGTAAGGTCTAGGATTTGCCCTCGGCAGGCTCATACTTTCGCATATTTCTCATACTTCATGGCTAGATCCTGGGCTATTTCTGGATTAGATCACGTAGTAATGTGGTACCACTCTGAAACTGTCAATTAAACTTGGTTTCCATCAAGATCTTAAAGGACAACGCAAGTTAGGTCTGGGATAGGTCTTGGATTTGCCCTCATCAGGCACATACTTTCACGTTTTTCACATACTTGTTGAACGGATCATGGGTTTTTTCTGGTTTGGATCACGTAGTAGTATGGTACCACACTGAAACAGTCCATTGAACCTGGTTTGGATCAATATTTTAGAGGATAACGCAAGTTAAGTCTGGGATTGGTCTGGGATTTGACCTCATCAGACTCACACTTTCGCACACTTCACATACTCGTTGAACAGATCCTGGGTATTTTCTGGTTTGGATCACGTAGTGATGTGGTACCACACTGAAACAGTCGATTAAACCTGGCTGCGATCAATATTTTAGAGGATAACGCATGTTAGTTCTAGGTTAGCCCTGGGATTTTCACTCATCACACTCATACTTTCGCATATTTCTCATACTTCATGGCTAGATCCTGGGCTGTTTCTGGATTATATCACGTAGTAGTTTGGTACCACGCTGAAACAGTCAATTAAACCAGGTTTCGATCAATATTTTTGAGGATAACGCATGTTAGGTCTTGGTTAGTTTTGGGATTTTCACTCATCAGACTCATACTTTCGCATTCTTCACATACTTGTTGAACGGATCATGGGTTTTTTCTGGTTTGGATCACGTAGTAATGTGGGACCACACTGAAACAATCAATTAAACCTGGTCTTGATAAATATTTTAGAGGATAACGCATGTTAGGTCTGGGATAGGTCTAGGATTTGCCCTCATCAGGCTCATACTTTCGCATATTTCTCATACTTCATGGCTAGATCCTGGGCTATTTCTGGATTGGATCACGTAGTAATGTGGTACCACTCTGAAACAGTCAATTAAACTTGGTTTCCATCAAGATCTTAAAGGACAACGCAAGTTAGGTCTGGGATAGGTCTTGGATTTGCCCTCATCAGGCTCATACTTTCACGTTTTTCACATACTTGTTGAACGGATCATGGGTTTTTTCTGGTTTGGATCACGTAGTAGTATGGTACCACAC